>NC_089591.1:44807050-45419961 GCF_019320115.1 Miscanthus floridulus | reverse complement strand
AGCAGTAGCAGCCCAGGCCTGCTCGGCCTTGCGAGCCAGCCCGCCTGCCCTCCCACCCACGCATGTGGCCCATGAAGCCGGCCCAGCAACACCCTACCGCCCGCACGCGCACAAGCCGCTGACAAGCCGGACCCACCCGTCAGCCGTCACGCACCACACGCCGCCGCATCAGGACAAGCTAACAAATGGGCCCCCTCTGTCAGCCGCCCAGCTACAGCGTCGTCGTCTTCCCCACGCTCCCTCTACCACACAACTGGGAGCCGACCGTGGAGTAGGCGCGGGCCCGGGGTCACGCACATCACATGACCCTATCCCCCACCTTAGCGCCACGCCCATGCAACCACCCCCACATGCGAGAGCCGTCCGATGCGCTCGGCACATCACCAGTCGCTCCGCCATCCACCATGGATGAGCATGGAGCTCGGCCTATAAAAGAAGGACCCCGAGCCCTAGCCCTCCATTCACCTCACCACCGCCATGTAGTTCGCACCAACATACTAAGCCGAGGGATGGGAGGAGAAGGAGTGGCACGGAGAAGGACGTCGCCGCTGCTACCGAGGCCCTACCACTGCCAGAGCCGAAGAAGGAGGGAGCACCACCATCATCATCCCGGGAGCTGCATGGCCACCACTACACGGCACCGCCACCGCCTTCAAACTCCCCACGGTGAGCACACTTCACTGAGACCACTCCTAGCCTCTCGTACGCCATGAATGGACCACGCCGGAGCACGAGCTCTTGCTCCGGCTTAGCCAACCGGTAGCCTAGAAGGACCACCACGACCCTCTTGTTGAGCCAAATAGAAACACGAAGCAAAGGGAAGAAAGGGGGTGATGCCGAGCCCTCTGCTTGGGAACGCTAGTGCTGAGCACACACCCGAGCACGCACCCGAGAATGCTAGCACCGATCACGCACCCGAGAACGCCAGCACCGAGCACGCACCTGAGCACGCACCCGAGCATGCACCCGAGCATGCACGCGAGCACGCACCCGAGCTTGCACGGGTGCACACACCATAGCCACGAACACGGCCATGGCAAAGCGGTTGCATCACCACGGTAGAGGTGACGCCACCACCTTGGCTAGCTCCTCGCCGCGGAACACGCCACGCTCGCGATCAGGGTAGATGAATCCCACTGGAGCACGGTGTTGCCGCACCGCACCTTGTCGGAGCACCACCGCCTCTACTTTGCCCCCACCACCATGGCCGAAGCCACTGGGAGCACCAGGAGCTCCTTCAACACGCCCACCATGGCCGTAGAAGCACCGTGGAGCTCACACGCTCCTCCAACTAGGCTCTCGCTACCACTGCAGCCCTGTCCATGCATGCCACCGAACCCACACCACCGTTCACCATTGCCAGAGCCCTAGGAAGCCCTAGCCGTCACCCTGACCCTACCGTCGTAGTCGCCATGGCCTGGCAATGCTTTTGCCTACCTTAATCGCGCACCAGTACCGCCCGTGAGGCTCGTCGGGGAGCTCACCACCGGTGGGAGCATGCCGGGAGGAAGCAGGGGATTTTCCCCTTGCTGGCCACACGTCCGTGCACTTGGTGCACGTGAACCGAACCCTGGGAAGGAGTAAGTGGACCAAGTCCTTCATGGACCGGCTCTGCGGTCTATCGACCAACGCAGGCGGGTTCACCATGAACCACGCCTCACCTGCGCCCATGGACCATGGCCTATTAGTGGCCTAGTAAGATGATGTGGTCGCACCAACGTGCGCCACGTGGCGGGCCAAAGCCCAGCCCGTATCCAGGCCCAACCGGCCCAGTTTGGACCCAGCCTGAGCTGACCATTGACCGGTCCCACAAGTCAGCGACATAGAGCCGCTGGGCCCACTTGTCAGTGGATGATGTTATGCTAACGTCATGCTGACATCATGCAGGTCCCACCTATCAGTGACAAACACAGACGAGCTGACGTCATGATGATGTCACGATGACGTCAGCTGCTGACGTCAGCAGCTCTAGACCCACCTGTCAGTACTAGAGCCGAGATGATGATGTCATGCTGACATCATACTGATGTCAGCATGCCACGTGGACCAATGGGAGCGTGACACGTGTCAGCACGATATTAATTCAGCCTTTTCCCATTTTTGGAAATGATTGAAACTTCGAAAATCCATAACTAATTCATACGAACTCAGAAAAATACAAGACCAGGACCAAAATTCATATAAAATCGATCTCTACGCAATGGACCCATGTTTGTGTGCATTTGGCTCTTTTGAATTTTTATTACTTCTTTGTGCTATTCTATAGATGTCGCTAACGCAACTATAATGCGATCGTTTGCAGACTCAGAGGAGAACCAGACGGACGAGGACTAAGAGTACCGTGAGGAGTATGGAGACGACTACACAGAAGGTGCCACATCCCACCCAATCTCGTAGCACCTATTACGCTTGGCTAATATAGAGCTGCTGTTGCTTTACTTTATTGTTATAATCACACTATGATAGGACTTGCATGGTAGTATGCTTACTTGATGGCCTTTACCTTGATGCAACCTTACCCCTGCTTACCCTGCTATTAGGCTAGACACACGCTTGCTGCTATATTTCATTACTCATTACTTCTACTATGCTTGTACTACACTAATGCGTGGTGGAAACTAGAGTTATCTGGACTATGGGGAGAGTGTTGCGTGTGTGACTTGGGTGTATAGAGGGTGAGGGTTGTGTCGACCAAGTTGGAGTATATGATGAGCCTAGGGCAAGTCTTGCCGTGGGGTGCTACCTGGGCACCCCTAGAATGGTTACCTGTGGTGGGTAAATGGTGATATGAGGTGGCCCTGGGTGTGAACCTATGACGGGAGGAGCCCGGGGTGGAGGTGCTATGGTGGCATGGTAAATGGAAACCTTAATGAAGACATTCTGGCTTGGTCATCCCTAAGGACTTACTAGTACTCAGATTCACCAGGAAGCCTTACGTACCACTCGCCCTATATGGTGCGGGACGGCCGGACTACTTGGTAGGATATTGCCACTACTGCTAGGTTGATAGCGGACAGTGCAAGGAGGTACGGGGGCACGGAGGATTTCCCCCCCACCCTTCTGAGACTTCATGGAGACCTTGTGGACCCGGCTCATGACTCACAGTTTCAGCCACCCCAGACTGGACTTAGGGTGTACCAGGGCTGAATGGTAGGGTGGCATTATCCTAGGCTAGCAAGTGGCCAGAATCAGCCTAGTTGACGACGGTCAGCGAGGAAGGCGGATCTTGTGGTTATGTAAAACCTTTACAGAGTGTATGGTTGATCGATCGATACATATGCCGACTAATCGGCTCTAGACCTTTCTTGGGTTTCGCTTAAACTAGATAGCGAGATGAGTCCTTCTCTTCTTCCCCAGTGAGAGAGTGTCGGTCATAGCCAGGGGCTATAGGCCATGAGACAGTGCTGAGAGGGAGTTGGCCTATCGACTGAGCGATGGTATGGTGGTGGTATGGAGATGGTGGTATATCGATCCCAAGATCGAAACCTAGCTCTGGACATAAATGGGGTGGAATAGGTGTGGGAATGGTGTTAAAACTTGACTAAACTATTATATACTTGATATGCTAATACATAGGGAACCCCAGCCTTATAGGTTCCTTTTGATTATATCCAACTTGCATCCAATTTCCATAAAGCATAGCTCATAGGGTGGGAGTGGCTAGTACAAATCGTACTGATAAATTTTGGCACACAGGTTCTGCTAAGGAGTATAGCTCTGAGGAGTTTGATGGTTGAGGGGTTCGTTCCTATGCTCGAGTTTGGCGATCTTATCTTCAAGCTGTTCTGAATGAATGCTACTTTTGATTCCGCCAATGCGGCGATGTAATAATTTATGTAATTCTGCACTATTTGTACTCTGATATTATGTTGTATGGATGTGATATTCGACTGGAATTTGGGTAATATGATTTACAATGGTCGTATTACATTTCAACTCTGTGGATTTTCCTTCGTAGAAATCAGGTCGTTTCAGTTGGTACCAGAGCCATACTTGACCCTAGGACGAAACCCTCAGAAATGGATGATAGAATAGGACATGGACAGCCCTTCTTTCGGTTATATACCGACCCTGCATTTACTTTTATGCAAGGTTTATCTATTTATTGACCTGCTAACACCTATTTCCTTAAAACATGTAGATGGCAACGAACGTCAAATGGCCGCCTCTAGGACCGCTACCTCTGGACCACGCCAAGCTTACCTTCGACCTAAATGAGCTCGGGGGTTTTGTACAGACCCTATGCCGAGTTCTCATCATGTTAGAAGTCCCTGATGAGCTTGTTAAGGTCACCTGCATTGGGAAGTCAGCTCAGGAAGGAGGAATCAAAGGACCGATTGTCACCTCAATCAAGTTCCTAGCTAGCACTACCTTACCTTCTGTCCTAGCTTTCACTGAGTTGACTATAGAGGACACAGTTGAGGAGGGACTACGAGCTATCTCACACAAGGCACTTCGTAGAGTGATGAGGGACCATTATGAGCACCTGAAGACGATAGAGTTCCATCTACTTCCCTAGGCCCTCGACCTCAGCCTTACCCCTAGTGAGCAGAGTTTCGTAGCCAGCAGAGTTATCTTTGTAGAGGAGGACAGATGCCTTCGCGTCTTGGCTATCCACCTATTAGAATAGGACAGGTACGTGACCTAGCTTGAGCAGAGGAGACATTAGGACCAGGCCCTTTTGTGGGAGTACCAGGAGTGAGCTAGTCTGCTTGAGACAGTTGCCAAGCTATAGGATGAGCTCAACCGTCATGAAGAAGTCCATAGAGCCAAGGTCGCTGACTTACAGAACAAAGCCGCTGACCTAGGCAATAGGAACTACTACCTCAACAGCAAGGTCTTGGAGTTGCAGAGAGAGTTGGACGACAAGAAGGCCGAGTTCAACTGTAGAGGAGACAGAGAGAGGTCCAAGGGGATTGATATGCTGAAAATCCAATCTAAGAACAAGACCATGACTCAGGAGATAGAGGAGTTCAGGAAGAAGGCCGTTCGCAACCAGGGTCACCTAATCGAGGCACTCAGGCAGAACGAGTATGTACAAGACAAGTGTGAGAGGACTTGGCAGGCTTGGCAGAAGTCTGACAAGAAGCGCCTTAGGGAGATGAAGGGTATGTGGGATTAACTACCTAAGGAGATTCGCAGCAAGACAAAGCCTAGGATAGAGGAGTTTGAGTTAGCCCCGACTCGCCTCAACCTAGACGCCTGCCCTACCCTACCTAGAGCCAAGCCTACTGAGGAGCTCGCTGAGGCCTTGAAGTACGTGTCCCGACTTCACAAGTCTAACGAGGAGATCGAGATCGAGAACAGTCGTATCCCAGCTACGGTGTACGAGTTAGAATAGATGACCCTGCGTGGTCATGAGTCATGTCAGTGGCTTCCATAAGTTGTACCCCATGATGTACCCCTTATGAGATGTAATATGAGACACTATGCATAGTACAATTCTCGTGAGTCTCCAAGTATAGCTACTTGAGATGATGCTATGTAATAAAACCCATGTAATGAATGTTTTGGATCTTATTGCATCTTATGGATCTTATTGCTTCTTTGTAATGAGTGTTGGATAGTATAAATGTTTTTCTTTAAATCATCAAAATCATGTAATCATACTGAATTATAAGCACTTATGGCACAAACACTAAAATTCCTATGATCCGTGTTGCAGATGTCGAACCACCGATCTGCTCGCCTAATGAACCATGGACGTACGCCCACCCCCAAACCAGTCAAACCAAATGGGGGGCATGGTGGCAACAACCGTGGCCGTGGCTGTGGGCATGGGTGTGGAGGGATACCCTTCAACCTAGAGAATACCCCACCGCTTGTTGAGGAGAATATTCCGCCACCACCACCACCGAACCTGGCAGAGGTGATGGCACAGCAGACCCCACTTCTTGCAGCTCTTGTTGATGGAGCAAACCATCACCAGGGAGGTCAGCATAATGACTTCTAGAGGAAGTTGGAGGGATTTCTGAAGCTAAGGCCACCTACCTATGATGGAACCGACCCTGACCCGCTTGTAGCCGATGACTGGCTCAAGGAGGTGGAAAAGAAGCTCAACCTCACCACCTTCACCGACGATGAGTGTGTTGGAGCTGCCACACACCAGCTCACAGGTGCAGCACGCGCTTGGTGGGACAGTTTCAGTGATACCCATGAGGACCCTGCCAACATATCGTGGGATGAGTTTGCCGAAGCATTCACTGAGTATCACATTCCCAAGGGTACCATGGAGGCCAAAGCCAAGGAGTTCCACAACATCAAGATGGGAAAGGATAGGGTGACTAAGTACACCACTCGCTTCACCAACCTTCTACGATATGCACCTTCCTATGTTGTGAACTCTAAGAAGGAGAAGCTGTACTATTACCACAAGGGACTTAACCTGCACATCAAGCTGAAGTTTGGCGGTATTAAGAGTAGCACGCTGCATGCTTTGGTGGATCACTGCATCCAGATCAAGAAGGACCATGCTAAAGCTAGAGAGGAGTATAGGGAGAGGAAGCGTAAGCCTAAGGAGTCCTTCCATGGCCGTGATTGCAAGAGGTTCCACAGAGATGCACCATCCAGGGAACGCTCGTGCCACAACAAGGATGACAACCCTAGATCGAGTAGGGGTGGTGGAGGCTACACCACCAAATACTCCCACCCTGTTCAGGATCGTTACACCCAGGACCATTATGCTCAGGACTACAACACTCAGGACCGTTCCAACCGTCCCCGCTCAGTGAATGAACACCCAGCACAGAACCGCTCTGCACCAAGCACTGGAAACTAGAAGGCACCCACGCCAACCCCTATAGGCGGTGCACCTTTCACCTGCTTCGCTTGTGGCTAATCAGGTCACAAAGCTACTGAGTGCCCTTAGAACTCAGCCGCTTAGAAGTCTTAGTTCAAGGGATCTGCTACTCATGGATGTCTCAACCATTTGGACGCTGAGGAAGCACAGGCTGCCCCTGACGTAGTGTACGGTATGTTTTTAGTTAATGGTAATACTACATCAGTTCTATTTGACTCTAGAGCAACTTGTTCTTACATATCATCCAAGTTTGCACAAGAGCATGACCTGCTTGTAACCCCATGTGGAAAGCCTATCATCACTAGCTCGCCTTTAGGAGACCTAAAGTGCACCCACATCTGTAAGGGAGTGAGTCTTACCATTGAGGGTCTTATCTTTGAAGCCGACCTAACCCTATTACCTTCCATGAGCCTAGATGTCATCTTAGGTATGGATTGGCTAACCATTCACTGAGGTATCATATCATGTTCACCTAGATACATCCAAATGACCCACCCATCAGGCCAAGTTATTAGGTGTGAACCTCAGTTCGGAAAGTCCACTTCTATCCCATGTGCCCTTAAAGCCAGTTCAGAATCACAAAAAGAGGAGAAGATAGTTCATGATGTGCCTATGGTCAGAGACTATCCCGGTGTATTCCCTAAAGAATTACTGGGTATGCCACCAGACCGTGATGTAGAGTTCATCATTGATCTTTTGCCGGGAACAGGACCCATTGCCAAGAGACCCTATCGCATGTCAGTTGATGAACTGGCCGAGCTCAAGAAACAGCTTGATGAGCTCATCTCGAAGGGATATATCAGACCTAGTGCTTTACCCTAGGGATCCCCTATTCTATTTGTTAAGAAGAAGGATGACTCAATGAGAATGTGCATTGATTACTAGAACTTGAACGCAGTCTCCATTAAGAACAAGTACCCCCTACCAAGGATTGATGATTTGCTTGATCAGCTTCGAGGTGCCAAGTATTTCTCCAAGATTGATCTCAAATCTGGCTATCATCAGATGAAGATTCGAGAGAGTGACATCCCGAAGACAGCTTTTGAGACTAGGTATGGGCAGTTTGAGTTCACTGTGGTGTCCTTTAGACTCACGAATGCTCCCGCATACTTCATGAATATGATGAATAAGGTTTTCATGGATGAACTGGATAAGTTCGTGGTAGTATTCATTGATGACATCCTTGTCTATTCACCCACCGCTGAAGAATATAAACATCATCTAAGAACTGTGCTTGAGAAACTAGCCCAACATCAGCTCTACGCAAAGTTCAACAAATGCAAATTTTGGCTACAGAAAGTTGCCTTCCTAGGCCATGTACTATCAGCTGAAGATATCAGAGTTGACCCAGCCAAGATTGAAGCTATGAAAGAATGGGATCAACCTCGTAACATGACAAAAGTCAGAAGTTTCTTGGGATTGGCTGGATATTATCGCCGATTCATTGAAAACTTCTCCAAGATAGCCCGTCCGATGACCAACCTTCTAAAGAAGACCAAGGAGTTTGAATGGACGCCTGAGTGCGAGCGAAGCTTCTAGGAATTGAAACAGAAGCTTACCACAACTCCTGTGCTAGCATTGCCTGATATCAGTAAAGATTTCGTGGTCTATTGTGATGCATCCCGTCAAGGACTTGGCTGTGTATTGATGCAAGGTGGAAGAGTGATAGCTTATGCTTCTCGATAGTTGAAAGAACATGAGAACCGTTACCCTACTCATGATCTTGAGTTAGCAGCAGTTGTGCATGCTTTGAAGATCTGGAGGCACTACTTGATAGGCAACAAGTGTGATATCTATACCGATCACAAGAGCTTGAAGTACTTTTTCACTCAGGAAGATTTGAATATGAGGCAACGCCGATGGCTAGAATTGATCAAGGACTATGACCTAGAAATTCACTATCATCCGAGAAAAGCTAATGTAGTCGCAGATGCTCTCAGTCGCAAGAGTTACTGTCACACTTTGATCACTGAATCCGTACCACCTGAGCTCAAGGAAGAGATTGAAGATTTCCAGCTTGAGATACTACCACATGGCTTGTTGAATGAGCTCCACATACAGTATGATCTCATAGATCACATCCGTTAAGCTCAAAAAAATTGTGAAGAGATCGAATATCTCCGTGGTCTGATGAAACTAGGCTACAAGACCAACAACCATGAAGATGAACAAGGAACCATCTAGTTCAAGGACAGAATATGTGTACCTTTAGATCCAGTGCTATGAGAGGAAATTCTGTCAGAAGCCCACGATTCTAAGTACTGTATTCACCCTAGAGGTTCAAAGATATATCAAGACTTGAAGAAACACTTTTGGTGGAAAGGTATGAAGACAGACATTGCAGGACATGTGGCACAATGTGACACCTGTAATAGAGTCAAGGCTAAACATCAAAGGCCTGTAGGATTGTTAAAGCCCCTTGACATTCCCGAGTGGAAATGGGAGAGCATATCCATGGATTTCATAGTTGGATTGCCCCGTTCACAGAAAGGCAATGATTCCATTTGGGTGATCGTTGATCGTTTGACCAAGGTTGCTCACTTTGTACCAGTTAAGACCAAGACCGATGTTGAAAAATTAGCAGATCTATATGTTGAGCATATCCTCAGACTGCATGGAGCTCCCTCTAGTATTGTATTTGATCGTGGTCCTCAGTTTATGTCCCGATTCTAGGAAGCCCTGCATAAGTCCATTGGAACCAAACTTGATTTCAGTACCACTTATCACCCACAGATAGATGGACAGACTGAATGAGTGAATCAGATCTTAGAAGACATGCTTCACGCTAGAGTACTGAATTATGGCTCTGATTGGGAGAAATGCCTACCCTATGCAGAGTTCTCTTACAACAACAGCTACCAAGCCAGCATCAAGATGTCACCGTTTGAAGCTCTGTATGGCAGACCTTGTAAGACACCTTTGATGTGGTCCCAACTGGGAAAAAGATCATTCTTTGACTCCACAAAGGAGTTGCTCAAGTAAAGGAGAATTTGAGAATTGCCCAAAGTCGATACAAGAGCTATGCTGACAAAAGAAGAAGAGAACTTGAGTTCAATGTGGGAGACTTCATCTATCTCAAGGTATCCCCACTATGTGGAACTGTAAGATTCCATGTGAAAGGAAAGCTTGCCCCTAGATTTGTTGGGCCATACAAGATTTGCAAGAGGATTGGAAAGCTCGCCTACAAACTTGAGCTACCTGAGGAATTGGCGGGTGTACATCCTGTATTCCATGTCTCACAGCTACGCAAGTGTTTGAGAGTGTCTGATGAAGTAATCCCAACTGATACACTTGACATTCAGAACACTCTTGAGTATAAAGAACATCCTATCCGAATTCTAGGTAGAGATACCAAAGAGACCCGAAGCAAAACTATTCCTATGTGCAAGGTCCAATGGAGCAATCACACTGAGAGAGAAGCAACATGGGAGAAAGAGTCTGACCTCTGGCTACAATATCCTTATCTCTTTGAAGAGTACATTATGCTTTAATCTCAGGGACGAGATTCTGTTAAAGGGGTAGGACTGTAACAACCCAAAAATCCACACACCAAAAACCCCAACTACAAAATTTTTCTTCAAAACCCCATGTGATGATGAGTGACATTTGTAGGAGCCAACCCTAAGTGTTGCATTAGTTGAAATCCAACTAAACAAACTCATAAGCATAGCATGTCACTTGTTGTATATGTGTGTGTTTAAGATCCCTAACACCTACATTCTTGCATGCATTTTAATTCTAAACAAGTGAGTTTCCTTTTTATTGATCTTTTGTTGTGCAAGTAAAAGTGACCACTTATAATTAATTTATTATGCAATAAATTAATCACCTAAGTACCACCTAAGTATGTGGGCCCCACCAACCAGCCCTAAGCTCCACCCTTAATCAAGGTGCACACTTGTACATGAAACTAAATAAATCAAACCCTAACCAAATTGGCAACAAATAAAAGAGAAAGGAAAACAAATTAGAAAAAGAACAAGAAAAAGAGAAAGGAAAGAAGAGAGAGCAGCAGCAGCCCAGGCTTGCTTGGCCTTGCGAGCCAGCCCGCCTACCCTCCCACCCGCGCACGTGGCCCATGAAGCCGGCCCAGCAACACCCTAACGCCCCCGCGCGCACAAGCCGCTGACGAGCCGGACCCGCCCATCAGCCGTCACGCACCGCACGCTGCCGCATCAGGACAAGCTGATAAATGGGCCCCCTCTATCAGCCGCCTAGCTACAGCATCGTCGTCTTCGCCATGCTCCCTCCACCACGCGACCAAGAGCCAACCACGGAGCAAGCGCAGGCCCGGGGTCACGCACATTGCATGACCCTGTCCCCCACCTTAGCGCCACACCCACGCAACCGTCCCCGCACGCGAGAGCCGTCCGATGCGCTCGGCGCATCACCAGCCGCTCCACCATCCGCCATGGATGAGCATGGAGCTTGGCCTAAAAAAGGAGGACCCCAAGCCCTAGCCCTCCATTCACCTCGCCGCCGTAGTGCGGTTCACATCAACACACTAAGCCAAGGGATAGGAGGAGAAGGAGTGGCGCGGAGACGGACACCGCCGCTACTGCTGGGGCCCTGCTGCTGCTAGAGCCGAAGAAGGAGGGAGCACCACCGTCGTCGTCCTGGGAGCTGCACGACCACCGCTACATGGCACCGCCACCATCTTCAATCTCCCCATTGTGAGCACACTTCACTGAGACCACTCCAAGCCTCTCGGACGCCATGAATGGACCACGTCGGAGCACGAGCTCTTACTCCGGCTTAGCCAACTGGTAGCCTAGAAGGACCACCACGACCCTTTTGTTGAGCCAAACGGAAACACGAAGCAAAGGGAAGAAAGGGGTGACGTCGAGCCCTCTACTCGGGAACACCAGCACCGAGCATGCTGTTGATGCAAAAGTGGATCTGCAAACACAAAGGGCTAATACCCGAATCGGTATCCAAGGCGTGCCAGTCGATTTGACCTGTTAATCGACAAGGATGAAGATACGAGCACTTTGGTCCTGACAACAGCGATACGCCCGGAAGTCACGGCCAAGAGGTACTCACGCGGAACTCGAGGATCGCCGAAGGTCGCACTGAAGCGATGCAGCTCGCCGAATCAATGAGAACTCGTAAAAAGAAAATAATGCAAATTGACGAAGTCGCCGAAAAGTAAGTAGATGCAAATAGGAGTAAAAATTGGTTTTGATATTGATTGATATATCTATTTACATTGCCCCTCACTCCATATTTATACCCTGATCTAAAGAGACACAACCAAACACAACTAGGACACCAAGCCCATATCTAAGGAAACACGTGACTCTTACATGAATCATACTCTAACAAATATAGAAAAGGAAATCAACTCCTATCTATTTCCCTATCCGCCTTAATTACGATGGAAATCTCACTGTCCTTCTTCCCATCGGCATACCCTCTATTTCATCGGCAATAGTCTTCAAGTCTTCCCTCATCAGCATACTCCTTATTTCATCGGCAGAAGTCTTCAAGCCTCCCTTCATCGGCATCACCAGCTATCGGCAACCATCTTTACAAGCTGGCTTTCATCGGCTATCAAAGTATACAGTAACTTTCCCCTCGCCGATTAGTCCACTCCGAACATTTTAACACGTGTAAAAAATGGTGTCAACACATGCCCCCCAATTTCGGAGTATAAAACCATTAATGCTCCGAAATTTACTCCAGATTACCGTAACTTATTCTCCAAGCCAAAACCTGATCTGTTATCAAATCCAATCAAATCTAATCCTGATTCACGCACTTCAGTAAATATCGCACAATCGCCAACCACTCTTGCCTTGATTATGGTTAAGATACTGAAACAATAACCCATCGGCAAGATCTTAACATGATAATGCTGTCATTTTCAGAATTAAAATATCCTGTACCGATATCTCTTCCAAGTCATGATTACTTGCCATCAACCCATCTGTACAATCCCCTGATCATCGTGCAAACAGTTACCATATCCATCTGAACCACTTCGACCTACATGCGTGCGGCATAGAGATAAGTCCGAAATACCCCTACTCCAAGCGGCTTATAAATAGATTCCTCCGGAACACTTGTCTTCTACCCTCAGACTCCATTCTTTGACATTTTCTCTCTCCGGCGGCGACTCCGATGAACCACTGCACGACCTCAACCAACAAGAACCCTTCTCCAGCGTTACCTCAAGTCTCCAGCTCGTGCCCTCATCTTCCTCAAGATAATGGCAATTAACTTCGATGTCCCCACGGTTCGCTTCACTTCCATTACCTTTTACTTTGATTCCCCTAGTTTTTGCAAGTCTACACAGTTGGTGATTTTTCCTTTCTTTTGTTTTCTGGATTCTTTAAACTTTAGGAACTGCGCAACAAACTAGTTATTCCAACCGATCAGCCACATGTCCAATGCCTAGGACCAATGGGCAACCCAGATCCAACCGATCTGATTAATGCAGAAGTTAACAGAATCCCCTTTAGAGCCCAAAATTTCTCTCTAAATTTATGGAAAGACACATTCCGATCTTGGCCCAAAACCACCAAAGGGTGGAAAGATTGGTACTTGAGGGTTAATAGATTGATGCAAGTATACTGGGCAGAACGGAAATTAGACCAATGCATTAGGCTATCTATTGCCGATATGTAGAAGAATGAATCGATGATGATTGTAGCTGCTTACTTCTGGTCAGACACAACAAACACTTTTATGTTTGGACATGGCCCAGCTACTCCTACACTTGCTGATGTCCACATGCTCACTGGCTTGGATATTTCAACTACCAATGAATGCTCCATTTATGGTAGAAAATCTGAATATAGGGTGAATACCCGCAACATCAGCGGTTGGACGGGATACATTCAAGAATACCAGAAGACTGGGACACTTAACCAGAGGGAACATGCCACATTCTTGAATATGTGGTTAGAAAAATTTATTTTCTGTGGTCGATCAGTAGGACCAACCAACGCCTTCCTCCCCGCAGCTGAACTTTTGGCTAATGGCGTAAGGTTTCCTCTTGGCCGATACCTTCTGAGCTCCACTTATCATCTTCTTCATCAAGTGTCTCAGAAGAAACTTCTGCTTGGCGAACCCATCAGCAACCTAGGAGGCCCGTGGGTGGTTTATCAACATGTGGCTGAATGCCCATATGCCCACAACGCTTGCAATGGGACTTTTTTGCCCAACAATTTCCCACGAGAAATTGCTGAAGACCATGTGCTTGGGGATGATGAATCGGCAACACGCTCACCCCTTAATTTTGGTGAAGTCATAATTGTCCTTCCCGGAACAGAGGCCAATGAAGACCAGATCTTGCAGATTCTTCCAAAACTTCTACAATGGTCTTTCTCGTGATCATAGGGCCTGGGTACCTTATATTGACGAGGACAACAGATTTCCCCTTCTTTTCAACTTTGCCGATGACACCCTGAATCAGGATAAGGAACTCATGATGGCCATCATTACTCCTAGGGCAATTCCAGTGAATACATTTTGGTAGCGGAAAAAAACACCAACATTTCATATGAATTTTACAACCCATCGGCAGTATCCCATCAATTGGCTTTGGGCAACTGCCAATCAAACTTTGCTTTGCCGATGTGATCAAACCTAGGGAAACAATCACCTGTGGAACAGATTGGAACAGGTGTATAACTCTCCCCCCGATTGCCGATATCATAGATGTTGATATATCCACCTGGATGCCAGTATCCTTCATCACCGAGTCATACAAGCAATGGTGGCGAGAGTGGAAGGAACAACTGTTTGCAACTTCTGCTCACACATATCGGCACATGATCGACCCTGAATATGCCATCCCTGACGACGCAGTAAGTTTCTTTTAACTCCTTTTTGCTTTTTCCCTACATATATCAGTAACTGACTCTCTCATGACAGGTTAACAACCCAGCACCATCGGTGAGCAAAAGTGGGAAACCCTTCGATCTTCAGCCTATTTCCCCGATATCACCGATCGGCTACAACGCCCCCACCTTAACTGCTTTGACCCACCAGAAGATCCGTACCAAGACCATCACCTCTAAGTCTAGATTGGCTACAGCTAGGGCCACTCCATCGGCTGCTGCCACAACCTTGGTCAAGGCATTCAAGGTAACAACCTTGTTTATTTCTACTTATACCGATTACAAACTGTATTAACATTAATCACCAGGGGGGTAAGAGCTGCCACTGGATCGTCATCGGCAATTCCTCTGATATCAAGCACCACTTCTTTTGACAAACCTTCAGAGGTATTCTCTTGACTTCTCATTTTATCCGTTAAATATCATACCTTACACTTGTTTTGCAGCAACAATTGGGTACATCGGCAAGCGTACCAGACGTCCAAGCTTCACAACCAACAAGTGCCGATGCCCCCTAGCCAATTGTTGCCGATGCCCAAGCAAAGCGCAAAGCTTTAACAGATGCCGAGGCACAGCCAAAACGACAAAGGTCCATTGCCGATCCCTACATCTGCCCCAATGTCATCGGTCATCATACCTCAAGAGCCAACCACTGATGAAGTCACAGAGGACATCCCATCGGCAAGCTCAGTCGATCCCTCACACGACACACTCCAGGTTGTTTCTTCCAGTCAAGCACAGGAAATTACCTTGAAACAGGTAAACCGATTAACCTAGCTGATTTACAATATTCATACTTATCCTTAACCGACCTCCTTTTCTTTTTCTCAGGAACAAGACTCCCCAAACAGCCTATTCTCCTTCGCTATTGACATCTCTGACGATGATGGAGAGGAAACAAGTTCTTCCCTTGTACTGGGAACAATATCGGTAGAAAACTAAGTCCAGGTTGGAAGCTCTCCTGAACTTGCTACAGCAGGATACCGCCCAACTTGTAGATGACTCGGACCCCGCAAAGGCAATTTTCAAAACAATCCGTGGCCAGGTCCCTGCCGATGTTGAAGAAGTACTCTTCCCAGCAGCCCATTTAGAGAGTCACCAACTACAATATCACACGGGCTGCCCAACGTAATTGCCGATAGAGCAGCTCAGGCTCAACTCAAGGAAGAGATGCTACAACTGAAACAAATTGCCGATGAGAAGCACAAGGGCATCGGCAACTTGCAGACTTCGGGTGCTGAACTTAAGCAGAAAATCTTGGATTTATCAGCAAGGAAAATGGCTCTATTGGCTGAATTGAAGGAAATCGAGGCAGCTTTAACTCATGCTCAACAAGAAGAAAGCCAGCTACCCAATGCCATCAAAACCCTTCAGCAAGAAAGAGATATCCAGGCTCGCAAAGCTTTGGCCATGAAGAAAAAAACTCAAGCCCGTGGAGGGTACTGCCGATGACGATATCAAAGAAATGGAGGAAGCCGAGCAGATTCGCCTGCGTGCAATATTAGCTATCCAATCCTTGTTGAACTTGTAATCTTGTTTATTGTATCGGCACTTTATGAGACATTGACATCCTTGCATAATTCTAGCCGATAGGACTGTTATCGGCACTTATACTTTTATGCATCCATCCAGATACTAGGGTAATATTTCTTTAAATATTTTCCATTTAATGCTCTAGGAAACACAACCCCTTCGAGGGTTTCTAGAATATATGCGTTACCAGGAACAAACTGATTTATCCGATATGGACCTTCCCAATTAGGAGACCACTTTCCAAACTTTGAACTTTTAGTCCCAATCGGTAAAACCAGTTTCCAGACCAGATCTCCATCGGCAAACTCCTTTATCTTCACCTTCTTGTCATACCATCTGGCTACTCTTTTCTTATTTTCTTCGATGCTAACTAAAGCCCTTAACCGATGACCCACCACATCTTCCAACTCATCCTTCATAAGAGTATTATAATCATCGGCTGTCAGCTGATCTTGAGAATGTATTCGCCTAGAGCCAACTTTAATTTCCCAAGGCAATACTGCATCGTGTCCATATACTAACTGATAAGGTGTTACTTGGTTGCACCATGATATGACATCCGATATGACCACAAGGCTTCATTTAATACTGTATGCCACCTCCTAGGATTTCTTCAATTTTGCGCTTAATGAGTTTGATGATCCCTTTGTTAGAAGCCTCAGCTTGACCATTAGCTTGAGCATAATATGGAGAAGAATTTAAAACTTTAATTCCCATACCTATAGCAAACTCATCAAATTCTCCTGATGTAAACATAGTGCCCTGATCGGTAGTGATAGTCTGAGGAATACCAAATCGGTAAACAATATGCTCTTTCACAAAATCAATCATATTAACCGATGTCACCTTTTTCAAAGGAATTGCCTCAACCCATTTGTGAAATAATCGGTAGCAACCAGAATAAATTTATGTCCCTTACTCGATGGCGGATAAATCTGACCAATGAGATCAATAGCCCATCCCCGGAACGGCCACGGTTTGATTATAGGGTTCATAGCCGATGTAGGCGCTCTTTGAATATTACCAAACTTTTGACATCCCTGACATCCTTTAAAATATTTAAAACAATCTTCAAGAATAGTCGGCCAATAGTATCCATTCCTTCTGATCATCCACTTCATCTTGAAAGCCGATTGATGCGCACCACACACTCCTTCATGAATTTCACCCATCAAAGTTTTCGATTCATCACTACCAACACATCTGAGTAAAACTCCATCTATAGTTCGATAATATAATTCATCATCGAGGAGCACATACTTGGTAGCTTGGAACCTTATACGTCTTTCAACCTTTTTATATGGATCCTTTAAATAATCGACAATCTCCTTTCTCCAGTCATCGGTATTAACTGCCGATGTTAGCACTTCCTGAATAAGTTGATACCCTGAATCATGCTGAGCTAGTCGATTAGCTTCCTCATTATGCAATCGAGGGATATGTTCAAGACGAAAATCCCTAAATCCTTTCAACAATTGCACACATTTTTCATAATACGAAATCAAAGCTTCACTTCGGCATTCATAAAGTCCAGCCAATTGATTTATAACTAGCATAGAATCACCAAAGATTTCAACAGCATCGGCACGTATCTCCTTCAGTAATTCTAACCCTTTTACCAAGGCTTGGTATTCAGCCTGATTATTCGTCGACGTAGCAACAATCGGCAATGAAAACTCATACTTCCTTCCTTGAGGTGAAATTAACACAATGCCGATACCTGCTCCTTCACCACATGTGGACCCATCGAAGAAAAGTGTCTAGGGAGCAATTTCCAAAGAGTCCACTGAATCATAATGCTGAGTGACCAAATTAGCCATCACTTGCCCTTTAACTGCCTTAGTTGATTCGTAACATAGTTCAAATTCTGATAATGCTAAAATCCACTTGCCGATTCTACCACTTAATATCGGCATCGATAGCATATACTTGACTACATCGTCTTTGCATACGACCGTACATTCGGCAGATAACAAATAATGCCTTAATTTGACACACGAAAAGTATAAACATAGACATAATTTTTCGATGGCCGAATACCTCGTCTCAGCATCCACTAGTCTTCTGCTCAAATAATAAATAACACGTTCTTTCCCTTCAAATTCTTGAATAAGAGCTGAACTGATAACTGTATCATCAGTTGATAAATATAACCTGAAAGGCTTCCTGTGTTGAGGTGGAACTAGCACTGGAGGATTTGTTAAATATTTCTTAATTTCATCGAGGGCTAACTGCTGCTCAGCTCCCCATACAAATTCCTGATCGGCTTTCAATTTAAGTAATGGACTGAAAGCCTTGATCTTACCCGACAGATTAGATATGAATCTTCTAATGAAATTAATCTTATCGATCAACGATTGTAATTCAGTCTTATTGGCAGGAGCAACCACCTTGCTAATTGCATCAATAGACTTCCTACTGATTTCGATGCCCCGCTGATGCACCATAAAACCCAAGAATTGACCTGCCGATACACCAAATGCACATTTATTATGATTCATCCTCAATCCATGCTTCCTTGTGCACTCCAATATCTTTCGCAGATCGGCTAGATGTTTTGTGATATCTCCAGACTTAATCACCACATCATCAATGTAGATCTCCACTAATGTGCCGATGTATTCATGAAAAATAAAGTTCATAGCTCTCTGATAAGTAGCACTAGCATTTTTCAAGCCAAACGTCATGACTACCCATTCAAACAACCCTACATGACCTGGACATCTGAAAGCAGTCTTGGGAATATCTTCTTCAGCCATGAATATTTGATTGTAGCCTGCATTACCATCCATAAAGCTGATAATCTGATGTCCGGCTGCAGCATCAATCAATAAATCAGCAATCGGCATTGGATAGCCATCCATCGGTGTGGCATTGTTGAGATTCCTGAAATCAATACAAACACGAAGTTTTCCATTTTTCTTATAAACAGGAACCACATTAGAGATCCACTCTACATATCGACACTGCCGAATAAACTTTGCCTCAATTAATTTAGTTATTTTGGCCTTAATATCAGGAAGTATATTAGGGTTGCATCGGCGCGCTGGCTGCTGATGTGGCTGAAATCCAGATTTGATAGGTAACCGATGTTCAAATACCGATCGGTCTAATCCAGGCATCTTAGTATAATCCCAAGCAAAACAATCTTTATACTCCTTTAACACATCAATTATTTGCTGCTTACACTTGGAATCTAACTTAGCACTAATAAAAGTAGGTCTTGACCTATCGCCATTACCGATATCTACTTCTACTAAATCATTTGCCGATGTGAACCCTTGACCTAATTTTCCATCATCGGCAAACCTATCCATTAAAATTCTTCTTCAGAACCGACTGCTTGGATCGGTGGAATTTCATAATCAGCAACTCTAAGGAACTCTTTTTCCCAAACTTCTCCTGATATGCATTTAGTTCGCTCATAAGTATCTGATTCTGCCGATGCGATGATATAAGAAGAATCACCAGGCACAACCTCAATCTTATCCCCAATCCACTGTACGAGGCATTGATGCATTGTAGAAGGAACACAACAATTAGCATGAATCCAATCTCTCCCTAGAAGCAGATTATATGCACCCTTGCCGATAATAACAAAGAACGTCGTCGGTAAGGTTTTGCTGCCGATGGTCAATTCAACGCATACTGCCCCTTTAGCCGGCGACACATTGCCTTCAAAATCTTTTAGCATCATATCGGTTTTGGTCAAGTCTTGATCTCCCTTACCAAGTTTCCGATACATCACATAAGGCATAATATTAATCGCAGCCCCTCCATCAATAAGTACCTTAGACACAGGCTGCCCATCAACTCTGCCCTTCACAAACAAAGCCTTAAGATGCTGTCTCTCGTCATCGGTAGGTTTCTCAAAAACAGCCATCATTGGATCTAGTGTCAACTGAGCTACTTGATCAGAGAGAACAACTTCTTCCTCATTATCAGATAGTGCCAAAAATTCCATCGGCAACATGAATATCATATTAACATCTGCCGATGGACCCTTAATTTTGTGTTTTACCTGCCACTGCTAATGACCGGACTTCTCATTGGAGGAATTTTCCTCTTGGTATAAATCCTCCTGACGCTCACGTTGCATCCTCCTTCTCTGTGTTTTTGTTAGACCCTCCGGGCACCATCGAGGAAACTTGGTTTTCCAAACTGGCTGATAACAGGTCCTAGTCGATTCCACACGGCGTATATTAGGGTCCCTGTAGAATATTTCCTCATCGGGAACTCTTGCATTTGCCATTTCCTCAAGCTCCTCTTGATTCCTCGGAAAACATCTAGCGCGTTTACCAAGCCTTTCATGTACACTAAGTCTGCCCCCTAGCTGATCATGTACTGATGCTCTGCTTCTAATCGGCTCATTGATAAATAAACCCCAATTGCCAGGTTGAAATCTTCTTTCTGACCGATTGACCCCATAATAACCATTGCACTCAGGGCAATTTTCAACAGTTGGCAATTTAATACCTTCCTCCCAGCAATGGATAAAAAACGGGCACCTCCAATGATCTTTATGCCGATGCCACTCTTCCCGACGCCTTTCTTCTTGCTGTTGTCGATATCGATCATTACGCTGACGCCAACCCTCTTGCTGCCTTCGATGAGTAATCACAATGCCAGGTCGAGGAGGTTTTTTGGAACTACTGCTTTCTCCCAGCAACCCCTTACTTCTTGCATCATCGGTAGTTATCCGATGTTGGGGATCCACTGATGCGTTTTTCTCAGCAGCCTCGGACGTCAATACCTTGGTCTTCCCTTTGGCCTCTAACGTATTTGCTGGAAAGGGGTGTTGATCAATTTTCATCGCCCTTTGGGCATTAGAAGTACCAAACTTAATTCTCCTAGATTCAATAGCCGATTGTAACTGTTGCCTGAACACCTTGCACTCATTTGTACTGTGTGAAGTTGCATTGTGCCATTTGCAGTACAAGATCTTCTTCAACTCTTCTGCTGATGGGATCATATGATTAGGTGACAGCTTAATTTGGCCCTCTTGAAGCAGAAGATCAAATATTTTGTCAGCCTTGGTGATATCAAAGGTAAACTTTTCTGGCTCTTTTTGACCAAAGGGACAAGATATCGGCTTTTTATTCTTAACCCACTCAGCTAAGCCGATAACTGGTTCTTCATCAGAATCAGAATCTCCTACTTCTTCAACAAATGATACCTTTTTACTCCAATTCTTTTTAGGTTCAAAAACCCTAGTATCTTGATCGGAGATCCTTTGCACAAGATGACTGAGGCTTTCAAATTCTTGAGAAGCATATCTATCTTTAAGATGTGGCAATAACCTTTGGAAAGCCAGATCGGCAAGCTGCCGATCATCCAGCACCAGACTGTAGCACTTATTTTTTACATCTCATAATCTTTGCACAAAGCTCTCTACCGATTCATCATTGCGCTGTCTCAATCTTACTAAATCGGTAAGCTTCTTCTCATGGATTCCAGCAAAGAAATACTTATGAAATTGTTTTTCTAGATCAGCCCAGGTAATAATAGAATTTGGTGGTAATGAAATGAACCACGTAAATGCCGATCCAGACAAAGATGATGAAAATAATCGAACTCTTAATTCATCTCTGCTAGCTGCCTCTCCACATTGAATAATGAAGCGATTGACGTGTTCCATTGTTGATGTATCATCCTGCCCGGAGAATTTAGTGAAATCTGGTACCTTGTACCGATTTGGGAGAGGAATTAAATCATATGCAAGAGGATATGGAGTCCGATAAGAATAAGTATTGACCTTGGGCTTTATCCCAAACTGATCCTTCATAATTTCTGCTATCCTATCGGCCCAAAAAGCATTAGCTTCCTGCTGATGAACTGGCTGAATTTCTACAGGAGGTACCTGCTGATATCCTTCCACATATCTTTGTGGCCCACGATCTCCAGCAATCGGCATATTTGTCGTTACTTGTGGTCCATTAACCTGTTGGAAAGGATTCATCGGCTGAGCTGCCGATGCTTGATTCTGAACACCAGCTTGCATATAACCTTGTTGAATCCCTGCAATCTATTGATTTTGCTGAACTGTGTGTTAAATAGGTAACTGTCCTGACCAACCATTATTAGAACCCATCGGTACAAAACTCACCGATGGCTGGTAATTTGCTGACATTGTTGGATAATTATAACCAGCTTGAGGCATAAACTGAACCCCAGTTTGACTCATAACAGGGGCTTTCTGCTGTATCGGCAGTAAGCTTGCCGATGGATTTGAACTAGGCGTTTGAACCAAAGGCATTTGGAAACCCCCTGGAGTTGGTTGCACAGTTGTTGTTGTGGCATATTGAGGCACTTGGGCCATCGGCGAAACAGCCGATGGTATAGGAGCTTTACCTACTGCGTCAAACACTTGAGGTAATCTAGGATTGAAAGCAGATGACTCCGGAGGCATACCATATCCCCACCAATTAGTAGGAATCTGGCTATTCCGAGACACAGGGCCTGACATAGCTGATGCCGATAGATCCGTACTAAGCTGAATTCATCCTCCTGGTAGTACCGGATCTGATCGTATCGGTGTAGATTGAATATTAGGTAAGCCTGCCGATACTGGAGAAGAAGTAACTTCTGTACCCACAATGGCCGAGGGAGCCGATGGAGTATTGACAGATGCTGGCTCTGGTTGGTGATAGGCAGGCCCAACATAATGCGGTGACGCTTGTCCTTCTTTGAGAGTTCGAACCACAGCATTATGAACAGTATTGGACAACACATTGGAATGATTAATCAAAGCATGATTTACTGCAGAATTAACCATCTCTTGAAGTTTACCAGGATTGGAGTCAAAGGTAACCTGCCGAGGCAACGGCAAATCTTGCTTCTGGATGACTTGTCCACTCTTGTTCAGGCTAAACAATTTCAGACAAAGCTGCCTATATTCTTCTATGGCCTTTTCCATAGCCTGCCTCTGTTCTTCCTTAAGATCTTCTTCTGATACCGCGATAATATTCCCCGCATCGATCTCGGAATTGAACATATTGATCGGATTGATTGGTCCCACCGGGCGTGCCAAAAGATGTGTTGATGCAAAAGTGGATCTGCAAATACAAAGGGCTAATACCCGAATCGGTATCCAAGGCGTACCAGTCGATTTGACCTGTTAATCGACAAGGATGAAGATACGAGCACTTTGGTCCTGACAACAGCGATACGCCCGGAAGTCACGGCCAAGAGGTATTCACGCGGAACTCGAGGATCACCAAAGGTCGCACTGAAGCGATGCAGCTCACCGAATCAATGAGAACTCATAAAAAGAAAATAATGCAAATTGACGAAGTCACCGAAAAGTAAGTAGATGCAAATAGGAGTAAAAATTGGTTTTGATATTGATTGATATATCTATTTACATTGCCCCTCACTCCATATTTATACCCTGATCTATAGAGACACAACCAAACACAACTAGGACACCAAGCCCATATCTAAGGAAACACGTGACTCTTACATGAATCATACTCTAACAAATATAGAAAAGGAAATCAACTCCTATCTATTTCCCTGTCCGCCTTAATTACGATGGAAATCTCACTGTCCTTCTTCCCATCGGCATACCCCCTGTTTCATCGACAATAGTCTTCAAGTCTTCCCTCATCAGCATACTCCTTGTTTCATCGGCAGAAGTCTTCAAGCCTCCCTTCATCGGCATCACCAGCTATCGGCAACCATCTTTACAAGCTGGCTTTCATCGGCTATCAAAGTACACAGTAACTTTCCCCTTGCCGATTAGTCCACTCCGAATATTTTAACACGTGTAAAAAATGGTGTCAACACATGCACCTGAGAATGCTAGGGCCGAGCACGCACTCGAGCATGCACGCGAGCACACACCCGAGCACGCACCCGAGCATGCACGGGCGCACACACCGTAGCCATGAACATGGCCGTGGCGAAGCCACCGCGGCCGCATCACCACGGTAGAGGTGACGCCACCACCTTGGCTGGCTCCTCCTCACCGTGGAACACGCCACGCTCATAATCGAGGTAGACGAAGCCCATTGGAGCCCTGTGTTGCCGCACCGCACCTCGTCGGAGCGCCACCGCCTTTGCTTTGCCCCCACCACCGTGGCCAGAGCCACTAGGAGCACCAGGAGCTCCTTCAACACGGCCACCATGGCCGTAGAAGCACCGTGGAGCTCACACGCTCCCCCAACTAGGCTCTCGCTACCACTGCAGCCCTATCCATGCACGCTGATAAACCCACACCACCGTTCACCATGGCCAGAGCCCTAGGAAGCCCTAGCCGTCGCCCCAACCCCACCGTCGTAGTCGCCATGGCCTGGCAACGCTTTTGCCTACCTTAATCGCGCACCAGTACCACCCGTGAGGCTCGCTAGGGAGCTCACCACCGGCGGGAGCACGCTAGGAGGAAGTAGGGGATTTTTCCCTCGCTGGCCACACGTCTATGCACTTGGTGCACATGAACCGAACCCTGGGAAGGAGTAAGTGGACCAAGTCCTTCATGGACCGGCTCTGCGGTCTATGGACCAATGCAGGCGGGTTCACCATGAACCGCGCCTCACGTATGCCCATGGACCATAGCCTGTTAGTGGCCCAGTAAGACGACATGGCCGCACCAGCGCGCGCCACGTGGCGGGCCAAAGCCCAGCCCGTATCCAGGCCCAACTAGCCTAGTTTGGATCTGGCCTGAGCTGACCGTTGACCGGTCCCACAAGTCAGCGACATAGAGCCGCTGGGCCCACTTGTCAGTGGATGACGTTATGCTGACATCATACAGGTCCCACTTGTCAGTGATAAACACAGTCGACGTGGCGTCATGATGATGTCATGATGACGTCAGCTGCTGACGTCAACAGCTCTAGACCCACCTGTCACTACCAAAGCCGAGACGATGATGTCATGCTGACATCATACTGATGTCATGCTAACATCATACTGATGTCATGCTGACATCATACTGATGTCAGCATGCCACGTGGACCAACAGGAGTGTGACACGTGTCAGCACGATATTAATTCAGCCTTTTCCCATTTTCGAAAATGATTGAAACTTCGGAAATTCATAACTAATTCATACAAACTCAAAAAAATACAAGACTAGGACCAAAATTCATCTAAAATCGAGCTCTACGCAATGGACCCATGTTTGTGTGCATTTGGCTCTTTTGAATTTTCATTGCTTCTTTGTGCTATTCTATAGACGTCGCTAACGCGACTATAATGTGATCGTTTGTAGACTCGGAGGAGAACCAGACGGACGAGGACCGAGAGTACCGTGAGGAGTATGGAGACGACTACACGGAAGGTGCCACATCCCACCCAATCTCGTAGCACCTATTACGCATGGCTAATATAGAGCTGTTATTGCTTTACTTTATTGTTATAATCACGCTACGATAGGACTTGCATGGTAGTATGCTTACTTGATGGCCTTTACCTTGACACAACCTTACCCTCGCTTACCCTGCTATTAGGCTAGACACACGCTTGCTGCTATATTTCATTGCTCATTACTTCTACTATGCTTGTACTACACTGATGCATGGTGGAAACTAGAGTTATCTGGACTATGGGGAGAGTGCTACATGTGTGACTTGGGTGTGTGGAGGGTGAGGGTTGTGTTGACCAAGTTGGAGTATACGACGAGCCTGGGGCAAGTCTTGCCGTGTGGTGCTACCTGGGCACCCCTAGAATGGATACTTGTGGTGGGTAAATGGTGATATGAGGTGGCCCTGAGTGTGAACCTATGACGGGAGGAGCCCGAGGTGGAGGTGCCGTGGTGGCACGGTAAATGGAAACCCTGATGAAGACATTCTGGCTTGGTCATCCCTAATGACTTACTAGTACTCAGATTCACTGGGAAGCCTTATGTACCACTCGCCCTATATGGTGTGGGATGGCCGGACAACTTGGTAGGATATTGCCACTACTGCTAGGTTGATAGCGGACAGTGCAAGGAGGTACGGGGGCATGAAGGATTTCCCCCCATGACTCACAGTTTTAGCCACCCTAGACTAGACTTGGGGTGTACCAGGGCTGAATGGTAGGGTGGCATTATCCTAGGCTAGCAAGCGGCCGGAATCAGCCTAGTTGACGATGGTCAGCGAGGAAGGCGGATCTTGTGGTTATGTAAAACCTCTACAGAGTGTATGGTTGATCGATCGATACATATGCTGACTAATTAGCTATGGACCATTCCCTAGTGAGAGAGTGTCGGTCATAGCCAGGGGCTACAGGCCATGAGACAGTGCCAAGAGGGAGTTGGCCTGTCGATTGAGCGATGGTATGGTGGTGGTATGGTGATGATATGGAGATGGTGGTATATCGATCCCAGGATCGAAACCTGGCTCTAGATAGAAATGGGGTGTATTGTATTGATCTATATGTAGATCCGATCTGATAGATCCTATCTGCTAGGGGACCCCTACCTCTCATTATATACTCTGGAGGAGGTAGGGTTACAAGTAAAGTAGCCTATTTGGTACTATACAATGTCTTGCGGTGCACGCCGAGCAGCGTCGTGCACGCCTTAACCTTGTGGGCCAGGCCACCCCTGGGGGCGCAGCCCATGTCTTGGGGGCCATACCCCCATAGTGAGTAAAAGTTACTCAATAGTATATATGATAGCTCAGAAATTGAATCCAAGATTTAAACTAGAACTTTTTGTTGAGTCAGCGAGAAATTGGATTTATGTTCGAAAGGTCAATTTTGGCAAATTATGTTAAGCAAAATAGTTCAATAGTGCTTAAGTATTTCGCTCCTATGGGTTAGTATGCAGTATGGGATAGGTCATACTTGCATTAGGGGTTACGACGATCACTCTAAAATTAACCGAACTTCGCTAGAACGCATTGAACATGTTAACCATGTTAGTGGCGCTCTGTCCGTAAACCGTCGTCCTGCGTGACTAGTCTATCTTGGCATCTCTCTTTCCTTCGTGCTGGTCATCCTCTGGTCGTATGGGTTGCTTCGATGGGGAGATGGTAGTGTCGACTCTAGGGTAGTGCATTTTGGTCGGAACTTAGCGAGCTAATCCATGGTTTTTGCGTCTCTTTAAAATTTGTGCGCATCACTACTGACCGTCGTATGGCTCGGCCTACGATCACCGTGTGCACTGCCTATCAGCCATTTGGTCAACATGGTGCTTTGCCCACCGCACAACCCACCTAACCACGGGGGAGCTGGCTGCTTTCGCTGTCCCGTCACGCTGTGGCTGTTGATTCCATGTTACTGCTCCTCTCGTCGCGCCGAGAGTGTCTCGCCAAGTTTGAGTTGTCTCATCCATGCACTGCTGTCCTACGCCCGGCCTAGTGTGTTTCTATGCTGCCACATGGCCACTGCCTTGCTGGCACTGCCCCTGCATGCGCCTTGCTCGGTAGCCCATGTCTTGCTCGGTCCTCGTCAGCCCCGCTCTTGTCCTTCCAGCCATGGTCGCACATGTTGCTACCCCCTATGCTCTGCTTCTTGTGGATGCCAAGCTGCTGCTCTCGCTTTGCTCTCCCTCTCTAGCTGATGCTGGCCATGGCCTACTCCTTGCGCCCTAGGCTCGCGCTCCCCACATGCCAAGCTCTGCGACCACCCACATCTGCGGCCATGATGGCTGCAGCACCATGCCACCTCCCATTACTCCTACTGCGCCATTGCCCGACTCCCTGCATGAGCGCACACGGGCCCCCATGGCCACGCTGGACCATAGCCATGGTGTTGCCCCTCTCGAGCCCCGCGTTGCCCCACAGTGTTGTCATGCGCGAGCTGAGCTCAGCCACCATCGCTGCCGCTGCACCAGGCCACCCCGCTATCGTCCGCACGTGGCTCCGCATCGCCTCGCCGCACCTCCCTACGATCGGGCGTTGTCCCCACCATGGCCGCATCACCACAGCCACCCCCAGTGCACCATGATCACCCGTCGTTGCCTCCTCGGCCGTGGCTGCGTATGGCCGTCGTGCCAAGCTCCTCTGCTGCTGCGCCTCCTCTGCTTCGTCGGGCCACGACCGCCATCGTCCCGGTATGCGTTTGCCATGCCGCTCGCGTTGAGGGTCTACACCGATAGCGACCTCACCTGGGCCAAGTGCCGTGGTGCCGGGTTGATGGAGCCAGGCCATCGGGAGCTGCGTGTACAGCACCGCCGCTGGGCGGTTCCCCTTCCCCTGTGCTGCTCTATTTCTAGGTAGAGAAAGGACTTGAACACAAATAGAAATTTTTACTGTGTCCACTTTGAATAAATGCTAGACTCATGGATTTGCAAATAGAGGCTAGTTAATTTTAGGGAAACTCAGGGGCCTCTTAGCAATTCGGTGCCGCCGCCGTTGGGCTTCCCATCGTGGGCTAGCCTTCTCTCCAAGGCTGCCCACACTCGTTGCTACGCCGCGCTGGGCCGACCGCTTCCAACTTACTGGGCCGCTGCCTACGTGCCTGGGCCACCGTGTTCTCCTAGACCGGCCTATCGCCGCGCATGCGCCACGCCCACCTGGGCTGCCTTGCTGCTGGACCAGGCTGAGCGGGCCGCTGGGCTAATTTGGTGGCCACTGGCCCTTTTAGTTTTCTAAAGCAATTGTTAATTTAGTTTCATAAATAAACTTGTAAAATCAATATAAATTTATGTCGTTGTCCAAAAATTATGAAATTAATTTTGTTAAGTTTCTAAAATCATGATCTATCTAATAGTGTATTTTGTTCGCATAGGTTTGGTATATTTTTAGGATTTCTCTAATTATTTTAACATGCTTAAAATTATTAAAATGGAAAATTGTAGGAATTTCCATGATAAATCGGTGATAGTGTTGACTCTAAAAATTTTATAGTAAATTACTAATATTATTAGCTGCTCATTATAATTTTTGTAGCTCCTGAATAATTAGTTTGCTAGAAAGATAATAATGCCTTATTCGAATAAGGATTAAATCGATATGATAGAATAAAGAAATAACTTAGGTTTATATAACAAAAATATTTGTTGGAAAATAACGTCTTATTTGACAACATGGATATGTAGCCTAATTATGGTCGTCGTTAGAACTAGCTCGTTAACTTGATAGGCGTAAATCGTATTTCTATGAGTCACGATTACAGTCGATTAAATATGTCTTTGCATTGCATCGCATTGCATATCATATAGGTATGATGATGGATCAACGGATCAAGTGAAGGATGAGTGGGAATATGAAGATGGTGTACATGTATTCTCTCTAGGAGATGATGCAATGGACTTTCTATTCAGATGATGGTGGATGATCTAAAGATGCAAATACTAACTTTTGATTAAATCTTATTGAGACAAGCCCGGTGCAAAACCCCTACTTTTCTGCACTTTAAAGTATATTTATGCAATAAGTTTTAAGGAGTTGAATGAAATCCACTTGCATATATATCTTTATCCTATGAGTCTTACTAGTATGACAGGATCATGTAGATTGCTATGCTACAGGACTCCGATAGAAGTCGAGTGATTGTCTGTCACTCGCGAGAGATAGGAAAGATATTACTATATTATTATCACTTGGAAAATATAAATGGTGAAAAGGAAAAATAGAGACCGGGAAGGGATATGGTTTGGGTATTGGTGAGTGTAAGAGGTTGTGTCCTACGGCCAATGGGGCATAGCTTGGTTACACCGTTTTCCCTGTCTGTGTCGGTTAAGGCTCGGCCATTGCATTGGACTCTAGGCAAGTCATAGACTTATTATCCCGAGCACATACTTGGGTATGGGCACATGGAAGACTTATTACTCTCTTGTCATGGGTTTCGGCTCTTTTTGGACCGACTGTTAGGGTGGTTTTTGGGTGGAGGTCCTTGCACCGCACTGAGTCCCGGACTTAGGGATGGGGGCTTGGAGTCCCAGTTTTGACGGGGACCTAGACCCCATGATAGGAGGGTAGTGGGTTGATCCTACTTGTGCCTGGGGTACAAGCGGGGCGTGTGTTTTTGGGTTACCCAGCTGGGGGCATTGATTCACGAATCACCGGGCAATCCGGTATGGCTTGTCTAAACTCTAGCATCATACTAAGAACTAGAAGATGAAAGATGGTAAAAAGGATTATAATTGCTTACCACTTGCTTGAAAGTAGCACATGTGCTTACATAGAATGGTTAGTTAATGAACTAATGCGACTGCTAATAAAAATCAAATATAAGGACGCACGCTTAGTAATGCTTCCTATAGATGCAATAAACCCACAAGCCAGATAGCCTTGCATATCCTTGGAGTCTTTGCTTTCCCCCTATCAGGTAAGTCTTGCTGAGTACAATTGAGTACTCAAGGTTTTATTTCCCCTTGTTGCAGGTGATAGGTGGATGCTAGAGCTGACTCTTATGTGTGGATTTCTTCTGGTGGGCTCAGATGGGATTCCTTTACACTGTGATCATAGTTTTGATTTAAAACTCTCACCAAATGTTTTATTAAATGGAAGTTTTATAATCTGTTGTCGTATTTTATATATTAATATTTCATCACGTCAGAAATAGATGTTTAATTCCGCTATAACTCTGTTCACATGTTTATATTCCGTTGTTCAATTAAATTGTTCATAACTCTAATAATATGATTACATTCCGTTGTTATAACAATAAATAGTATACTTTGATGTTGTATTAAAAGTGATGTAAGAAATGGTTAAGAATGATATAAGCTTTATTCTCTCATTTATGATCCTGATGGAAAAATATGGATTTTTGGGTTCTCCCTTAGGGTGTGCTCGAGGGAACTGTGTAATTTGGTGTTCTCCCTTGAGTACTTAGTGTCTAATAGAAGACAAGTACTCCCTGGGAGGCATTAGATTAGGTGGTTCTACCACAGGTGGTATCAGAGCATAAATGAGGAAATAAAGCTTCGAAAAGCTTTCCTAAAGTAAAATTTGACAACAAATTCTTTTCAAAAGAATAGGGCGTCTTTATGCGAAGTTATATAAGTAGCCCTATTACTATGGTTATGTATCCAGGATAGATGGCACTGTGTTGACTTAGGTAGGCTTAATCAATTTTTCTATAGGTACACTAACCCCGAGCATAGTCCGATAGTATCGACTAGTTATAGAGAGAGAACAATGTGCCAAAAATCTAAGAACGGTTGCCTTATATGTTGGCAACAGTAGAAGGATGTATAGGACATGCATTCATGCATATCTTGTTTGTGCATTGTAGTGCCCATATTGCTTGCAGATACGCCATCCATAGGTGTCACGCGTGTCGTATTGTGCACGACTGACTCATTCCTGTTCAAAGTTATTTCTACACTATGGCTTCATGCGCCGCGTTCACCTATGGTTCACGCCGATCGTGACCCATGTCTCCCCATAATCTTTCTACGCTCTTGTTGGACCCTTGCCCTGCAGTCATACTAGTCAGTAATGGCCTCGGACATCGCTCGCCTTGAACGCGCGAAGGATTTGGTCGATTCGTTCATAGGGATCCCACGCAGGAACCCTGGTGGACCACGCTAGGACCACTGAATGCTCTGCCTTTATAAGCAGGGTGTAGCTTAGCCATTGGTACCACTACTCGGTGCACTTTAGCTAGTCTAGCTTTTCCATTGAGCAAGCTTTTTGCTTAGTCCTTCCTCATCACCCACTGCCAGGGAATGGTAGGAGCCTAGGTTAGTAGTGACTGCCTGAATGCTGAGGGTTTTCCCAGAATCCTGCATGCCACCCTGCAAAAGCTTGGAGTCAAAGATTGTCCTGAGTATGAGGGCCATAAGTATGAGAAGCATGGCACCGAGCGGTGTGAGGTTACCGTCTATATTTGGAAGAGTGAAGAGTTCCTCGACATCACCGAAGCCTAGAATGTGACCGCAACCGGGTTTCACTTCATCGACACCTACCAGGTTGTGGCCCATAAAGCCTTGTGGTACCTTTGCCAAATCTATGAAGAGCCCATTGCCCATACCCCCATGAGGTTCTTTCCACCTTTGGAAAAGAATTGATGGGCATGGAGGGCTCGCATGGAGGCTTTGCAAGGGCAGGATGTGCAAGAAGACAGCCCAACCATGGTGCACTTGAACACATACCTGTTTGCTCTAGATGAGCAGTATGACCGGCAAGCTTCACTGAGAAAGTGCCTCCGGTGAGCCAAGGAAGTCGAGATCTTCTCCAGGATGCTCCAGGTGCAGCTTGCCAAAGTGCATGCTAGTACGGCAGCTGCGGAGAGTTGGGAGACTACATTTGTGAGTCAAGGCAAGTATATCAAGGACATGATCAAGAAGTTTAGCATGAGTGATAGTAAAGCCATTAGTACACCAAGAGGAATAAATGGTAACTTGGATAGTGATGCAAGTGGAAATATGGTGGATCAAAAATTATATCGGTCTATGATTGGAAGCCTACTCTATGTAACCGCATCAAGGCAGGATGTCAAGTTTAGTGTGTGCATGTATGCAAGATTTTAAGCCTCACCAAGAGAAAGTCATTTGAAGGCTACTAAGAGAATATTGAGGTACTTGAAGCATACACAAAATGTTGGTTTGTAGTATTCCAAAGGAGCAAAGTTTGAGCTAGTTGGTTACTCCGACTCGGATTATGCGGGATGTAAGGTTGAAAGAAAGAGCACCTTGGGCACATGTCAATTGTTGGGAAGATCACTTATTTCATGGTCATCAAAGAAGCAAAATAGTGTTGCATTATCAACCGCCGAAGCCGAATACATATTCGTCGGTAGTTGTTGTGCACAAATACTTTGGATGAAGGCCACTTTGAGTGACTTTGGAATCAAGTTCAAGAAAGTGCCATTGCTATATGACAACGAGAGTGCAATCAAGTTGACCAACAATCCGGTTCAACATGCAAGAACAAAGCACATTGATGTCCGCCACCATTTCATAAGAGATCACCAACAAAAAGGGGACATTTGCATTGAGAGTGTAGGCACCGAAGATCAACTTGCCGATATATTCACCAAGCCATTGGATGAGAAAAGGTTTTGCAAGCTAAGGAATGAGTTGAACATATTGGATTTCTTAAATATATGTTGATGCACCCCCTACTTATATGACATGCCTCTCCTTCGAGCAATCCAAGGTAAAAGTTGATTGGCATGGCATACATCCTTGCTAAGGACATGTTTAGTGCATCTAGACATCTTTCACATTTAATAGGCTCGCTCATGAAAATCAAATGAATTTGATGATTATATGGTACCACTATAGCTTCTATGCTTATTTTGATCTAGTGGTAGCATATGACATGTTTGTGGGCTTGTAAACCTAGTGTTTGATCTGGAAAATGAGCTCTAAGTGTTTAACTCAACATGGTACAAGATAACCCTTATTTGGAGGTGTGAAGAAGCTTGTTCTTGGATCAAACCGAGTTAAATATCTTTGACAAATGTTCTAGATTAAACCAAATTTGGGAAAATGATCCTCACCCCTTTGATTGACATTGATAATCTCAACCTATCTATATTTTGAACCTTTGTGATCATTGATAACAAAGGGGGAGAAAAACAAAGATATTAGTGATATTAGTAATATTAGTACATGGGGAGAAAAACAAAAGATATATTAGTGTACTAAGATGGTGAAAAGACAACAAAGGGGGAGAATTTGAAATAGGGGGAGAGATATGACAAAGGAAAGGGATCAATTAAAATTTTGAGCACACAAGTAGGGGGAGCAAGCTCATGAACTTGTATGATATATTTGTATGTGAATTTCATATGTTTGCTTGCATGGCACAAGTTTTAAATTTCAATATCCATACTTGTATGATGTATGCTAGTTGTAGGTTTGAATGATGAAATGAAAATCTAGCATGCATAGGTTATCTAGTGATTTCATTTCCAAGTGTTTTCAAGTGGTATCTAGCTAACCATGGTGCTAAGGATGGTATAATGGTGCACTCCGATTGGTATGACGCTTCAAAGGTCCATCTTTTGTACCTTAGCATCATTTGGTAGACATTGTCTCCTATATTTCCTATCTAAGCATATGTGCAAGCTACTATCCAAACTCTTAGCACATATGTAGAGGGAGCAATTGCTACCATTTGGGGTTCATGAAACTTGTCCATATCCTTTTACACATAGTAAATATGCTTGGACAAGCAACATGGATTCAATTGAGTTTTAATTCATATCTTTGAGAAAGGGTTGTCATCAATTACCAAAAGGGGGGAGATTGAAAGCTCTAGTTTGGTTTTGGTGAATTAATGAAACCCTGAGTGCTAACCTAGTTTATCAAAGTGATTATGAGATAGGTGGCACTAATCCAAGTGATGAAGCAATTGTGAAGATCATGATGATGGTGATGCCATGGTGATGATCAAGCGCTTGGACTTAAAAAGAAGAAAGAGAAAAATAAAAGGCTCAAGGCAAAGGTATAAATGGTAGGAGCTATTTTGTTTTGGTGATCAAGACACTTAAAGAGTGTGATCACATTTAGGTTCGATAGCCGTACTATTAAGAGGGGTGAAACTCGTATCGAAATGCGGTTATCAAAGTGCCACTAGATGCTCTAACTCATTGCATATGCATTTAGGATCTAGTGGAGTGCTAACACCCTTGAAAATATTTGTGAAAATATGCTAACACAAGTGCACAAGATGATACACTTGGTGGTTGGCACATTTGAGCAAGGGTTAGGAACTTCACCGGCGGAGTGTCCGCCCATAGAGTGCGGATAGTCCGACGGTGCCACCGGCGTCCTATATAGAAAAGATGGAGGTCACTGTAAGTGACCGGACGCTGGTCTCGGAAGGACCGGCGCATCTGGTCAGTAGAAGCAGCGAAGACGCTGGCGTCGGTCTCTGACCGGATGCTGGGTCACTTAGTGACCGGACGCTGGAGGGCGGCGTCTGGTCCTGCTAACGTGGCAGTGCACAGAGGAGACACCGAGTGACCGGACGCTGGGTGAGTCCGGTCGAGCATGATCGGACGCGTCCGGTCATGATTTCTCGTTTTTGGATGCTTACTAGAAATGACCGAACGCCGAGGTCTAGCGTCCGGTCACTTCACTGCAGCACGTACGGTCATCACTTGACCATTGAGATCGGGTGACCAACATTTGAAGCCTATGACACGTGGCATGCATTGCACGACCGGACGTTGGGGTCCTATGTCTGGTCAATATGACCGGAGCGTCCGGTCACCCCGTGTTATGCCCAGTGAAGGGGTATAACGGCTCTATTTCGTGGGGGCTTCTATTTAAGCCCCATGGCCAGCTCAAGCTCACCCTCTTGGCCATTTGCATTGTCATAGCAACCTTGTGAGATTAGCCAAAGCCCTCCCACTCATCTCCATCATTGATTCATCATTTTTGTGAGATTGGGAGAGAATCCAAGTGTATTGCTTGAGTGTTTGCATCTAGAGGCACTTGGTGTTCGTGTTTCGCTGCAGGATTCGCTTGTTACTCTTAGTGGTTGCCACCACCTGGACGGCTTGGAGCAGCGAGGATCGTCGAGCGGAGGTTGGTGATTGTCTCTGGCTCCAATCATGGTGATTGTGAGGGGTTCTTGACCTTTCCCCAGCAAAGAGCCAAAAGGTACTCTAGTGGATTGCTCGTGGCTTGTGTGATCCTCATCTTATGTTGGTTGTGTGGCACCCTATTGAGGGTTTGGTGTGTGATGCCAATTAGCGCGTGAACCTTCGAGTGAATCGCCACAACGAGGACTAGCTTGTCGGCAAGCAAGTGAACCTTAGTAAAAAATCATTGTGTCATCATTTGATTCCGAGGTGATTGGTCTTCATTGTTATTCATTCTTGTGATTGATTGGCTCCTTCCTCGACACGGCGGTATAACCATCTTGCTCACTCTCTTTACATTACCACAAACTAGTTGTCAAGCTCTTTAGTGTAGCTAGTTGTGAGAGCTTGTTAGTTTGGTTAGTGTGGCTCTTTAGTTAGCTTTTGAGAGCACACTTAGTGTAGTGTCATAGCTATTGTGTGGATAGAAACTATATAAACTAGAATTGTGGTAGGTGGCTTGCTATTTTAGTAGGCTAGCGCAACACTTGTGTCACCTCATAATTGTCTAACCGGTTTGTTAAGTATTGTTGTAGAATTTTTTAATAGGCTACTCACCCCCCTTCTAGCCATTAGGACCTTTTAGCAGTGCCACACCTAGAGAGAGGCACTACCGCACCGTGGCACTACCGCACTTAGGGCGGCACTGTCGCACTTAAGTAGGCAGGGGGTATTTATACTTTTCCCTGTCCTCCATAGCGTCTCTCTCTTCTTCCCCAATGGTTCCGACCGATGAAAATCAGCAGGTGCTCATCTCCTCTCTCCTCCATTGGTGCCCTTCAAGCTCTCAAGCTTTTCCTTTGACTACCCCATCAATCCTTGAAAGAAAAAGGTGCCAAAAATGTTTAGAGAGTAGCTCCACTGATTCTGAAAGCCTAAAGAGCATTTGGTTCATGTTTTGGCCGGCGGTTGTGTTTGTTACTCTTGGAGCTTGGCTCCTAGCCAGCTAGAGCGTCGCCCGGTAAGCTTGCCAAGTTTGTGGCAGCCCCAGGAGGTTTGTAACCACCTCTTGCAGCGAGTAAAATCACCCCTCATCTCAAGAGTTCACTCTCTTGACTTGAGAACGAGGTAGGGTTGCAAAGCCCTAAGCCTTAGTGGTATACCTCAACAACGTGGACTTAGGCAAGCCTTAGTGGCGAGCTGAACCACGGGATAAATCCTTGTGTCATATTGTGCTTTGTGTTGCTATATTTGTGTTCTTGTTGTTGTTGAGGTGATTTCTAGGGTTTGAGGCCGATCTACTTGTGTGTGGTGTTCCCACTACTTTCAGCTATCGATCTATGATCTACAACCTTGCAGGAAGCTAAGAAATTTATCCGATCTAAATTTTGTTGTGTAGATTTCAAACTATGAACTAATTTTTCCTGCAGGTGCGGCAGTGCCGCGCTCACAGAGCGGCAGTGCCGTAGATAAATTTGACTTCGGTTTTCATCAATTAATGAGTTTGATTGCATCCTTCACAAACCATCATTCACCTACAATAGGTATAAGCATAGGTATCGAATCACCACCTCTACTCTTGCACTCATTGCATCTCACATTTAATTAGTTTTTTAGGATTTCAGTATCTTGTGACTGTTATTGCTTGCAACCATCCCAATGATTTACATTCACCAACTCCAATCACTTTTACTTGTGCTTGCGCACAATTGATACATTAGGGCATGCACATCCCACGGATAGCGGGACAAGGACCTGTCTGTAAGTTCTTAGAATCTACAACACAAACAACTAAACAGACAGCTCGTACAATCTATAGACAACCGAGTCGTCTGTTTAAGTCTGCAAGTGGTTTAATGCTTACATGTAGCCGTGATCAATTATAAATATCATTTTAGTAATACCATTGTGTTGCTATTTGATACAACATGATTCCACACCCACAAACAACCAAAGATTACAAATATTCATACTCTAAATGTAAAGAATTCTCTTTCACCCACAAGCAAACAAAGTGCCTCCCTTACATTCTTTTTCAATGGAACATTCAGCTCGTTGTGGATCTGGGACATGATCACAACAGCTTCACGGTAGAAACTTTGCCGAGTGTTTTGGTCTTGACACTTGGCAAAGCATCGTCACCGTGTCGTCCCGTTAACGTTTTTTTTGCTGAGTGTTTATTGACACTCGGCAAACCATTTGCCGAGTGCGCGATAAAAAACACTCGGTAAATAGCTGTTCGTCGACATTGTAGATACCGTGTGTTCTATGCCAAGTGTTACACTTGGTTCGTACTCGGCAAAGCTACTTTATCCCATAGTGGCAGCAGGGCAAAATGATTTAATATAGAACCAGGCAGCAAAAATGAAAAATAAAAAACATTACATCTAGGAGTCTCACGGCTTCCAAAATTCTGAAAACAGATATCAGGCAAGCAGCCAGGAGTTTTGTGGCCAACACGTACATTTATAGTTACAACAAGATAAGACAACCATATGCTAGGTTAAAATTCTGTATTATTTATCAAGTCTCTTTGCCTCTTTGGTCTCCTGAGCTAGGTAAAAATGAGACTGAGGATAGGTTTTCATCAGATAAATTGTTAAGTTCACGATGTAGTGTTTGGCTCAGACACTAGGTGGGATAGGGATGGGATGGACCTGTTTTTTTTGTGTTTTGTTGGGAGTCAGGTAGAGTAAAGGACATCCCACCTGGAATATTCCCTAGGGCCTGGGGGGCAAACTCATCCCACCAAAACGGATTTTTTTTAATTTTAACCCTTTTTTGAATATAATTTTAAATCTAACACTGTCGTTTTTTTTAACTAACACTTTCGGCCGCGCCTATTGTCCTGGCGCGGCCAAATGCCTGTGCCGCGCCATGCATGGCGGCGTGGCACAGGGCTGACGTGGCGCGGGCCGGCTGGGGTGGCCGCTGACGTGGCGGATCCTGCCGCGCCACCGACCCTGGCGCGTCAGTGCCGCGCCTTGTTGCGTGGCGTGGCCAGACCGACCATACCGCGCGAGCAGCCACACCACCTGGCCGCTGCGCCTGCCGCCGGCCCGGGCTACCTAGATGGAATCGAAACGCGTCGCGCCCGTATTTTGTTGAGTTTTTTCACGGCCGAATAGAGAATTTGATAAGCCAATGATTAGTTTTTCGTCTTTCATAATACGATTATGCACCATTTTAACTAATCAATTACGAAAAATTGCCACCGGTGTCTAGATACGCCGGGACTGCCGGTTCCCGAACGCAGGGTACTTAATCTCGCCGGCAGTGCTGCCATGACTCAACGAAACGAATAAGAAGCAAGTTGACAAGCTGTCACATAACATATTTATTGTTTGACATAAGTTTGACATAACATAACCAAATAACCCCGCAAGTTTCGGATACCAATATTCGTTTGACCTAAACAAACTAAGACCCAGGAGTGTAAGGATCCCTCGGACGCCTCTGTCTCTTCGGATTTGTTGGCAACACATTGGGAGTGTAGCCAACGTCGCTATGGTCGCGTCGACGGTGCGTACGGCTCGTACCCTGCAGGTATATGATACACACGATTACTTATAATTCTTTATGATCGTTAGTTCATGGAGCATACGTATTGAAACAAACTATCTTTGTTAGTACCTGTGAGGCTCCTTGGGTGCCAAACGGGGCACCACCTAGCTGAGACATGCCGATCTCGTCCTACGGCCATTCGTCCCACTGGCCGTGCTGTCCGCGGAAGCCCGGGGGATCGTCGTCATCGTCATCGTCCTCCTCCTCGTCCTCAGTTGCAGGGTCCTTCCCAGCGCTATGATGTGGTGGTGTACGCACCACGGAAGTGGCACACTGCGTCATCGGCTGAGAAGAGCCGGCTGGTGTCCTCAAAGAGGCTGAAGATGTGCCATCCGACCATGCGGGGAGTGGCGGTTCCTCGTAAGGAGTGTCCATGCAGCTCAACTTCTGAGCTAGCTTCCTGCAGCTCTTCTTCACCTTCTGCATAAATAGACGTTAAAGTTAGTTCATTAGCCAAATGCATATACAATAAAGACATATTTTCGAAATGGACAAGTTTATGTTTACCTCCACAAAAGCTGCGAGAACGCCTGGCCCTGCCCTCTAGACTCGTGAAGCCGAAACGCTACTTCGTTGGACAGCCTTGACAATTGTGTCGCCTAGGTACAGAAACGCGGTTGGACAGTTTTAGTACACATACTTAATACCAAAAGGATAACAAATTGTACCATTCAAGTATCTTACCACGTATCTTTGAAGCGGGGCTCTCTGTAGCTGTGTGTCCTCCCTAGTGGTGACGTCGTACACATCTTCGATGACATCTTCCTCCGAGTCCTCGTCAATCACCATGTCAGTGTACGGAGGCTTGATATGTGTCCTCGTAGACCTATGAAGCCACCGCAGGTACTCATTGAAGGTGTGTTGGTCATGTGGAGGACCCACAAGGACCGCATGTGGTACCCTGGTCTGCCACAAATGGATGTACGAGCTGTGTGTCACGCGCCAATCCTTGGTCTTGTACCTCTTCCTGCGGTCAAACCTGCAACAAAACGATATTAGTTGTACCAAACACACTTCTGAATTGTAGCATTGTTATTAATCGATAACGCACCCGTGCAATACTTGATTGGTGGAGTAAAGCGGTGGTGGGCAGCCTGTCATTCTTCCAACTGTCTGCAGACCCGGATGGGCAAGTGAATCTTGACCACATGGAAGAAAATAAGAGGGACGTCGCAGCGATACTCGTGTGACTCGTCCCTAGTGATAGGACTCAGATAGTCCTGGAGCTCCGGAGAATCCCAAGGACACCAAAACACCTTAAATTTCGTAATTGTGTTAGGTTGTGATATAGTGTAAATCGAAGAAGACACTGCTACGATAGTATAGAGAGCGTAACCTGGTGCTATGTCAGAACGTCGAGACCGTTCGTATACTTCCTATACTTGCGCCACGCATTCCCTCTAACTAACTATGCTTCCGTCCAGATATACAGAGCTGTAGGGAGTGTATCATGCCCATTCCATTGCTACATTGAACACGATAATGAATTAGCAATAAATAATCTCATCATATCTAACTGCCTGGAAGAATATAATGAACCGAAGTACTTATCGGTAAACCATTATTAAGGGGCCTCCCAACGGGCAATTGTTCCCAACACCAAACCTAGAGTAGGTAGGAGCAACCCCCAAGGTTCGCATGTCCTGAGGTGCGACGGCAGGCAACGCATAGCTATCGATACGTCCATGTCAGGACCGCGCTGCCCCAGCTGTACCCCGCTATGTTCTCCCACGGCTGATGAAGTATGTCAAGGAAGATCCAGCTGATGGTGTTGCCCGAGGCGTTTGGGAAGAGGAAAGCACCAAGAAAGTGCCAGAGCCACACTCGAGTGAACCTGTCGATCTGTGACTCCTCAGCTTGTGGGTCCAAGTACTCAAAGCGCCCTATGATCTAGGACGACGAAACACCAGAACTTTTCCTATAATTGATCAAAGAAAATGAGACCCGATGCCAGCTGTAAAGCAATGCAAGTATTAAATAGGCTTGAATTACTCACTTATTTTTCTTGGAAGCATCGTCGTCCGGTGGAAGAAAACCAGTAAACTGAGCCACCAGCTCCCTCCAGTGATCGTTGTCAACTATCCCTGTCACTGGAAGTCCCCCCAACCGAAGGCCTAAAATAGTCTTGACGTCCTACAACGTCAAGGTCATCTCGCCACACGGTAGGTGGAACGTGTGGGTCTCAGGCCTCCACCTGTTATAAGAATAGAACGACTGTTAGTTGCCTCCAATTTGTTACAAGAAAGTTTACATACAAAGAATGCACTCACACCTGTCCACAGCTGCAGTAAGTAGTGCTGGATCAAGGGGCGGAAGACCGTGGTTGACAACACGGACAAGCTCGAGGAAGCCGGCACGCCGTATGTACGGCGTATAACGCTCATCCCACTGATGCGCCCTGGTGTGAGTGCAGGGCCTCAAAGAAGGCAAGGACACCTCTGCGTCGTTGTCACTCAAGATGTGTGCTCGGTGCTGGTCGTCATACTCCACCTCTAGAATGAGGTACAACGGGTGCTGCGTGGGAGGGGCCATCCTGTTACAAATTGATAAACAAAGCGTTAGAGTATTCAAATTAACAAAATTCAAGTTAATATTAGTAAGTTCACAAACAAATTCACTAACCTAACTAGCCTAAATCTCTAAACCCAAAATCCTAACTATACTAGATAATAAATACATAATCAATCCATATAAAACTTTGGTTCTAAAATTACAAGTAATCTCTTCGTCTCAAAATAAATATACATCTTGCTTTTCGAGTAGTCAAATATGTTTAAGTTTGATCAAAACTAAATAAACGGTATCAATATTTCTATCTCCTAAGTCCTAATAAGTTTATTACGAAAGTATACTCCATGCTTAATGTAATAGTATATATTATGTTTCATAAATATTAGTACGCTATTATATAAATTTGGTCAAAGACACTAATAGTAGATACAAAAATACTAACTATACTACATAATAATAATAAAAATATAAAATCGAAAGGGAGGTACCTTAGGAGCGGGCGGTCTTGACGCGCCGGCGTTTGTGGCGCGGCCGGCTAGGGCGCTGCACGGCAGGAGTGGCCGGGCGCGGCGTGGGCGAGCGGGCGAGGACGGGCCGTGCGGGCGTGGCCGGGGCGAGGCGAGGCCAGGCTGGAGCGTGCGCGGCGTGGACGGGCGGGCACGGACGCGTGCGGCCGCAGGCAGGGCGCTGGCGGCAGCTGGCGGCAGCTGGCGGCGGCGGCGGCGACGTTCGGGGCGTCGGGCGGGCGGGCAGGGCAGGCGTACGTGCGGGCGGCGGGGCTCGCGCGCGGGATATATATATCTGCCTCCTGCCGCGCCATGGTTGGTGGCACGGCAAGACCCGCCACGTCAGCGGCCCCCGGCCGACCCGCGCCACGTCAGCCCTGTGCCGCGCCACCATGCATGGCGCGATACAGGCATTTGGCCGCGCCAAGGCAATAGGCGCGGCCAAAAGTGTTAGTTTTAAAAAAAACGACAGTGCTAGATTTAAAATTATATTCAAAAAAGGGTTAAAATTAAAAAAAATTCTCAAAACGAGCGGCACCTTCTTCTCCGTTGTTTTCTGTCTCTGCTTCCTCTCCATGAAAGTGAAATCGCCGGCGTGGAGCTCCATGGGCGCAACCTCCGCTGGCATGGACCTCCCCTGCGTGGGCGCGAGATCCCCCGCGCGGACCTCCTCTGCACACGACCGTCGATGAGGAGCTACGCAGATACGCCCCGAGCCTCGGCGCGGCGTGCGGCCAAGGGAGCACGAGCTTCGCTCCGGCTCTAGCGTGCGGCCATGGGGCGAGCTCCGCCCCCAGCGCCACCGTGCCCAGCCCCGTTGAGCTCTGCCCCCGGCGAGCCGCGCGGACCCGCGCGAGCTCTTAGGCCGGCCCTGCCGCCACTGCTGCGGAGGAGGAGGCGCCGGGCGGTGCGTGGTCAGGCTCACCGACAGGGCGGCGCGCGGCCGAGCTCGCTGGCGCGGGGCGGCACATGGCGGAGGCGGGTTGCAACCGTGCTCGCCGATGGAGCCGCCGTGGTGTGCGAGCCTGGTGTTGGGTTGTGTTTGGGGACGAGAGGGATAAGAGAGGAGGAAGAAAAAAGGAAAAATAACTTAAAAATGATAGATGGGCTCTACTTGTTAGTGGCTCATTCCACTTTTGGTGTCACAGAAAACATGCTGGTCCATCATTTCTCAACCAAAAAGAATAATAGATTCGTCCCGTCCCATAAACTAGAGTCAAGACCATCTCACTTCATCTTATCTCCCAACCAAACGCTACCTAAATAAAACTGAGATTGTTCACAGTAATTTTAAAGATATTCTGCCATGATATGTTCACAGTAATATAAATAGCAATGACTGAAAGCTCCATACTAGATCAAGTTCACACTAACAGCATCTTTGATTCAACGATACAATATACCCAAATGTCTACATCATACCTTCAAATTCAAGCTCAGTTTCAATTGACAGTCTTAAATTCAGAAAAAAGCTCTTATCACTAAGAATAAAGAAACTAAAAGTTTCAGATGTTAGCCTGCACATATACAGCCTGTTCATTTCGACTTATACGATCGTGGATTATAAGCTACAACGGTATTTTTCTCTCACACCAAATCAGCCAACGGTACTTCTGGCTTATAATCCATGATCGTTTGAGCCGAAACGAACAGGCTAATAGATGGAAAGCTAAATATTGTACATGTGGCTCTCACTACCGGAAACAGGTTTGCCGAGTGCCCAGGGTACTCGGCAAAGCCTAAGAAACACTCGGCAAAGGATTTGCCGAGTGTAAACCGCACTCGGCAAATACTTTGTTGAGTGCTAAAATCGACATTCGACAAATACTTTTTGAAAAATATAAAAAAAAAACCACGGCAGTCAGCCCGCGGCTCCCCCGCCGCTGCCGCCACCAGGCCGCCGCCACCCTGCTGCGCGCAGCCACGGCTGCGCACGCGTCCCGCGACGACGGCGTTAGCGGGAGCAGCGCCGTGCACGCGTGCTCCGCGGGGACGCGCCGGACCTGTACTCGAGCTCGACGGCGGCCCTGTCGCCACCTAGCCGCGCCGTGTAGACACCGCCGTCGGGGCGCGTGCGCACTCGGAGACCGAAGCGGAGGAGCTGGGGCATCGGCGGCCGGCGTGCAAGAAACGAAGTCTGTATGCAGAACAAACGAAACAAACAATTCAGACTCATAAAAAGGGCGCGTTTTTTAGGCGTCTGAGGACAGAATCAAGCGCAAGAACCACGGAATCGACGGCTGCGTCCATCGAATCCCGATGGGCGTCAGATTTTAGCTGCCTATCTCGATCGAAATTACTTATTTGCATTCATAGCGCAGCGCAGGGGAGAGTTAAAAGAGGAAATGGACGAACATTAACCGACCAAACCAAACCAATCCAGAGACCCGCCGGACCAGCACTAAATCAGCCACGCAAGAAGAAGCGTGCGATGTTCCAAGAAGAAGATCTGAGCATACCAACTGGTTCACTGTTTCATGTAAAGCAATTCGCTACCTAAGTCTAAGGGAAGATTCATCTTCCACGGCCTGAATTAGCCAATTGTTGACATACAATCAGTGAGAGCACGGATCACCTAGATTTTACATGCATACAATACCTTATAATTTTAGCTAACAAATTAGTTTTTAAGGAACATAGGATGTTATGGTACATAAATATAATGAAACAAATTAATAAACATGAACAATTCCTGATTCAACTGAATTGATCACACTTGTTGAATACATGTTTCTAATTCTACTTTCTCTTGCTCTTCCCTACCCTTATTTTCCTTCTTCCCTTCTAATATTCTCAGTGAACCTCATCTTGAGCACCGTCGTCGACTGTGGTGGCCTCTACGTTGCACTGCACGGTCTTTGTTTCCCTGCTTTTACCCCATAGCATACTGTAAAGGCCTCCACATAACAGAATTCCACCAATAATGCTGCATTTTTTAGAGAGAAAAATAGGGTTGGCATCAACAAATTCCATCCTGAGTTCATCCAGCAAAAGGTCAATTACTCAACTTATGTTTGTTATTTTTTGATCCGACATACATATAATATATAGGGTAAAGTCCAATTTACAACCTTGAACTCTCGTCAAAGTCCGGATTTCAACCTCGAACTCTAAAACCGAATAACTTTGGCCCTCAAACTCTTGAAACCGTTCAATTTTCAACCCTGGGCTGGTTTCCGGATGGTTTTGGTGTATGAACAGTAACTTTGATATTTTCGGGCTGCGCCGCAATTTTATATTATTTTTTTGAGCATCTTAACGTTCTCAAATGAAAAACTCAAAACTACAAAGTTGTAGATCTCATTGAAAACTATAACTTTGATATAAAATTTATTTTCATTTAACTCCATACAAATAATATATTAGTGCTCTAATGCGGCAAGCGCTAGTAGGCGATTATTATGGTGCTGAAATTTTATATTATTTTTTCGAGCATCTTACTGTCCTCAAATGAAAAAAAAATTAAAACTATAAAGTTGTAGATCTTATCGAGGTCTACAATTTACATATAAAAATTATCTTCATCCGACATCCTATTGAAGGATTTTCTATTTTTTGAAATTTGAGTCTCGTCACGCCACAGTATTGTTTTGTCGCGTGACGAGACTCAAATTTCAAAAAATAGAAAACCCTTCAATACGATGTCGGATGAAGATAATTTTTATATGTAAATTATAGACTTCGATGAGATCTACAACCTTGTAGTTTTAATTTTTTTCATTTGAGGACAGTAAGATGCTCGAAAAAATAATATAAAATTTCAGCACCATAACAATCGTCTACTCGCGCTTGCCGCATTAGAGCACTAATATATTATTTGTATGAAGTTAAATGAAAATACTTTTTATACCAAAGTTGAGATCTATAACTTTGTAGTTTTGAGTTTTTTCATTTGAGGATGTTAAGATGCTCAAAAAAATAATATAAAATTTCAGCGCCGCCCGAAAATATCAAAAGTTACTGTTCATACACCAAACCGCCCGGAAACCAGCCTAGGGTTGGAAATTGAACGGTTTCAAGAATTTAAGGGCCAAAGTTATCCGGTTTTGGAGTTCGAGGTTGAAATCCGGACTTTGACAAGAGTTTGTAAATTGGACTTTACCCATATATATATATATATATATATATATATGTATATATATATATATACATATATATGTATATATATATCTATATATATATATATGTATATATATATATGGCTATCTACCTGCCCAGGTGAACCATCTCTCCTAGAAAGAAGGACGAACAGAATATTGTTAGGACGAAGCTGAGTGGAGTCCAAGCGGTGAGGAAGACAGGCCCCCTCATCTCCATGCACCATGCTTGGAGATAGTAGTTCACTCCAGCCACCGCAAACCCCTAGCCCATTGATTTGTTTGGTCCATGCATACAAACGGGCAAATCAGTATTCTTAACATTATATTGTCGCTTTTAGAAATGGGTGGTGCAAATAAATATAGTGCGTATAGCTAGGACTGCTCAATAAAAATGCAATAAGAGCCCTGTTTGGCGATGATGCGTTTGTTAGTTATGTAGTGAACATTCTACATGAGGAAAACGGGGCAACAAAATTCAAAATCTTATTCAACAGCTTCAGAATCCTTCCAATGGAAACCCTGAAAATTCTTAACCTAGGTCAGCAATTTTATTAATCTAACTAGTGTAACGAGTTCTAAATAAATCCTGTGCTAGACTAGATGAGGATCTGGTACCAGTTTACTAGTTAGAAAGAACAAAAAATACACCGGCCTGAACTAGTAATTAACTCATCATATGCAAAAATTTACCGAGTAAAAGATCGCGAGCAAGCCGATGTCTAGCCGGAGCTTCCACATCGAGAAGTCCCTCTCAGCTACCACTGCGGCTAAGAACGATTGCACCACGCTGAACAAGCATTGTGTCACCATCACAAGCATCTTGTTCGGAAACTCCTTGAGCACAGGCGGCCTATATGGATGGAGTGTATATGGCGGACACAGATATATAGCGTAAGGTAATAAGTAAAATTAAAATACTAGAACATTTACGTATATATATAGTTCTGATTTGCAGATGTTGATGAGACCTGCAGGATGAGCCAGAGGACATATGCCAGGGCACCGACCACGGCGACGAACGTCCCTTTGATCCACGCGGCTCCCATCAACGTTTTCGCCGAGGAGGCATGGGTGGGAACAGCGAAGGCATGGTGATGGTTGACGGCGCTTAGCAACTCCCCGGTGTAGAAGGCAATGACAAAGACGCCGGCAAGACAGAGCGCCACGCCAGTCAGCTTGGCTATGCCCGATGGGCTCCTCAGCTTCACTTCCTCCATCCTGCGTGCGCCATATATATATATAGTTAACAACCAAAGCATATATATAAAAAAAATCACTACTCCATAGATATTGCATATATACTTAATTCGATGATTTATAATGTCAGTTAGGCACCTTAATAGAAGCGCCAAGCAGAAAGTAATCACGGGAATGGAGTTGGTTGATGCTGCTACCACCGTTGCTGATGTCAACTTCAGGCTCACGTTGTACAGGGTGCCGCTGACTGTAATCCTGGAAACCGACGAACCAATCCAACAGCAATTCGATCTCAAATTCCTCCTTCAGCTCCGGAGGGAAATCAATCGTTCAATGAACCTAAGTAAATTACTCAACAAAACTATATGCATATGCTTAGCTTAGGTACCCGATCAAGGCGCACACGAAGATCTTGAAGAGCAGTGCGGACGACATGGATCTTGCATTTCTCCTGCTAGAAATTAAACAGATCATCTCTATATCATTTTGAGGTGATGAACACTGTTGACCAGACCACGTGATTTTGCTTGTTTTCCTAGCTTTTAGTCAGTCAGCGGCCAGCGGGTGATCGAGTTACCTCTCGAGAAGGACTGCAATTGGCAGCAAGAGAAGAGACGCGGCTATCTGGCGGTAGAAGATGAAGACGAAGCTGTTCAATCCGTGGTCTATTGCGGCCTTGTTGATAACGAACATGCCTGCGAAGATCACCCGTATGATGATGGCGACTATGTAAGGCTTTGTCCAGTGGTCCATATCGACCTAGTTTCTAGATAATCTGCGCTTACACAGCTAGAGACTTATATTAGAGGGCTTAAAATGTGTTTCTGATACTTTTGTTCTATATATATAGCTGCCGAATTCTCATAAAACTTTTGATAGGATCCGAAATATTAATAAAATATAATGCTATCATTGCAAAGTGCATTCATCATAATGTGAAAAGCAAAGCATTCTGTATCAACGCGCACTTCCCTTAGGACCCACAGCCATATATATAACAAATATGACATATCTCTATTTTATCTTTATCCTCTCTAAGAGCAATTCCATGAGATTCTCTATATTCTTCCTAGCTACTAAGAAACCCTACAACAACTTTTTTATTTGGCTATCCATAGTCATCTTCTATTATGGATTTCTCACTAGCTATAAAGATAGAAAACGAGAATAACTTTATAGAGTGCACACAAGATATAGAAAAAAAATATTGGAGAATGGAAAAATATAGAAAGCGTTTTTATAGAAATGACTCTCCAAATGATGATTTAGAGAGTAAACTTTAGAAAGACTCTTGGAGATGCTCTAATAACTTTTCATCCTCAGTAAACTCTAGCACTCCTTCGGCCTTTTAAAGAGTACAATTCTAGGTTTGAACTAAGTTTTTTTTTAAAAAGTGCAACAAAAAGGAACTAGCATAATATAAAGCTAAATCTGTAAATCGGTTTTCAGATTTCTGTTCTACTGTGATAGAGGAAGAACATGATCCAAACGAAAAATGAACTGAGCAGGAGATACGAAGTCACTATGCCAGAAATCACAAGAAAGATAAAAAAAAGGCAAGAATTTGACTTTGAATACCTGATCATGTTGATTCTTTCGCTTTAATCTTGTTTGATTTTTTTGATCATCAGGGTTCTTGTGATTTCTGGATTTCTGGATCTCGATCTGGGTTTACGTGGGGAATAGAAGAATTAGGTGCGACAAGAAAACTAAGACTAGTCTCAACGGTGGGTTTCATATTCAGTTTCCAAGACCTCATGTGTTAGAAATTGTGTAGACAAGTTTCATCCCATGAAACTTTTATCACCTCTTTCTTCATTTATCTATGTCATGTCAACTTATTTAATGCTTATAAAACTTTCGTAAAATTTCCACCGAGACTGTCCCAGGACGACAGGTTCGTATAGGCCCACTGCTTGGAAGCGGCACACAACCACACACCTTTTCTCCCTCCTGCTTCCGTGTGTTTCCAAAAACAAAAAAAACGGTAGGGGAGTTTCATTTTTTTTCCAGGAAAAGGCATGTGCAATCCGATAGTTCATTTCCAGCACACCCGTGCACTAGTAAATTTCTTTATTGATTGGGATGTACTCACATACGTCGTCAATCATTTCTTAATTAATCTATTGAGTATTTCAGTGCATGGGGTCCTTGATTACTTAGGTGTGGCACCCTAGTTGATATCAAAACTGAACTGATATATTTAAGGAGTATCCACCATCACTGCTAATGCAAGTGGAGTGATCAATGGCGACTTTTTCAGTAGGTGCCATGGATGAAACATTCACAGCTGGACAGCAGAACCCGTCCATTGTCAGCCGGATCCCTGATGTCCGGGAGAAGCCAACTTGTGCTGGTGCCAGCGTCTCCAGGAGGTGGGACGATGCTCTGTAGCAAATAAATAACAATGCAGAGGAAAATCAAACTTTGCATTTTCTCTAGAGGTTGTAAGAAAATTACAAAGGCACCAGTGTGTGGTTCATAAATATAAATGGCAGCGAAACAGCGAAACAGTGTGGTGGTTCACAAATTTATAGCAACTCTTGGACCTAGGAACTATAAGCATGTCGGGTGAAATTTCATGATTTTTGGCCCTTTGGATGACCTCATAAATGCATACATCATTAAATGGATGAGATTTGTTCAATTTTCAAATTTTAATGAAAATATCACAAAATTTCAGAACAATTGGCTAAAAATTTCAGAACAATTGGCTAAAAATTCCTCTGGTATTAGATTACACAGATCCATTATCGGGTTCATAAACTCGGGGTCCCTCATGGACCGGCTTCCCAACAAAGGCTCGGCCCAGCAGACAACGTTGCGAACGACGCGCAACTCCTGGGCCGGTCCAAATACCTAAACGGCAGGACAGAAGGGCGATCCAACCTCCGACCGGAAGGCCTGGGCGAGGAGGAATGGCGCCTGCTTCCGACTCCAGCCCGCCTCTCCGACCGGAAGGCCTCGCTAACGAGGAACATCGCTCGCTTGCGACTCCAGCCCGCCTCCGGACGGCCTCTCCGACCGGAAGGCCTGGCCAAACACCACTTTCGACACCGACCCGCGTCTCCGATCGAGAATGCGCCGAACCCCTGCTTACAGCTCTTCTCCGACTGGCGCAATCAAAGCCAACTGGGACCAACCGACCGGGGACGCCCGCTCGGTAAGGACCAGGAAACGGACGGAGAAAGTAAGACAGGGCACTCAAGTCAACCGCAATACCGAGGACCGTACCCTGTACACCTGCAGGATAGTACCCTGCAACCTTCCTGGCATGTCAGAACCCAAGCAGTATTGTGGGCGCCGACATTTTACCTACAGTGTTGTGGGCGCCATCAACTCTCATACCAAACAAACACGGTAAGGCTCCCCCACATGCCTCTGGGAATCAACAGTATGGCAGGTACCGACGTCTGCCATACCAGAAGAAGACGACACAACCACTAGTAGAGAACAGACCTTTGATCCTTGACTAAAATGGGCTCTAGTCCCGGAATTTTTTGCGCCCGGGACTAGAGATACCTTTAGTCCCGGTTGGTGGCTCCAACCGGGACTAAAGGTCCCTGCCCAACGGCTACTGCGCCAGACAGAGGTGGCAGGAACCTATAGTGCCGGTTGGAGCCACCAACCGGGACTAAAGGTATACTTTTACTCCCGGTTGGTGGCTCCAACCGGGAGTAAAGGTCTACTCCCGGGCCGTGGCTGCGCCCGGGGTTGGAAAGTTACCTTTAGTCCCGGTTGGATCCATCAACCGGGACTAAATGTTCTCCCTTTATAAATCGGCCGTCTCCTCCTTCCTCCCCGAGCCCGAGCTCAGCACATTTTGAAGCTCACTGCAGTAGTGTTCTTGCTTCCTCCCTCCCTCCATTGTTCCTCCATCCATTCTTCGATTCCTCCGTCGATTTCTTCGATTCCTCCGTCGATTCTTCAGTTGTAAAGGTTACCAATCTCATACTCTCATTTTTTACCATTTTCTTATGCCATTTTGTTCACTATATATATTTATGGTTCTTTATTGTGGTTTTTTTCATTTGTAAGCAATTTGAGCTCAAAATCACTTCAAGCTTGCATATTTACATAAAAGAAGGTTAAAGTATATATAAATATAAAGTTAGAAAATAGTTAGAAAATTATAGCAAATCCTTACTAGTTGAACTTGCGGACCGTGTTCAGGTCAGCGAGGATTGTTCTCTGCCGAGCGGTAACGGACGTCAAGGAGGAGCTTTGATTCTACGAGGGAGAGCGACAACGGTCGTGGAAGACCAGTGTTCCCTTCCTCGTAGAATCGGAGCTCTTCCTTGACCAAGTACGGTGCCGTCCGGTGGAGAAATGCTCGCCGAGCTGATCACGTAAGCAAGGTCAACTAGTACGGATGGTTATTTATTCACATGTACCGATATCGTCGCAGTAGTCTGTCAATGACCGTACCTAAACTGTAGTATATATAAATATAAAGTTAGAAAATAGTTAAAAAATTATAGCAAATCCTTACTAGTTGAACTTGCGGACCGTGTTCAGGTCGGCGAGGATGTTCTCTGCCGAGCGGTAACAGACGTCAAGGAGGAGCTTTGATTCTACGAGGGAGAGCGACAACGGTCGTGGAAGACCGTGTTCCCTTCCTCGTAGAATCGGAGCTCTTCCTTGACCAAGTACGGTGCCGTCCGGTGGAGACATGCTCGCCGAGCTGATCACGTAAGCAAGGTCAACTAGTACGGATGGTTATTTATTCACATGTCCCGATATCGTCGCTGTAGTCTGTCAATCACCGTACCTAAACGTAGTAGTCTGTTATGTGTGTACATTCCCATTCTTCTGTTAATTTGCGGAAATATCATATGAATTACTTACCTGCCGCAGTAAAAGACGAGAACACAATGACCATTAAAAATATCATTGTTTAGAGATCTAGATAATTTTATAGTTTGTTAATTTTATTTGTTTATAAAAGGAGAAATTTATAGTGTATTAAAAAATGAGTATAGAGAGTAGATGGCAACTGCTTCTGGGTCCTCGGCCTCTCATGGGTTTCCAAAGCGACTTAGGCCGGGCCTTCCTCTCATTCCATGCGGCAAGTGTCGTGATGAGACGAAGATTGTGATGGAGTACCGAGTGAAGAAGGAGGATCCCAACAAGGATCGTATCTTCTACAAGTGTCCGGATCGCAATGTGAGTTATTTTATCGTATTTAATGATTATGGTTAGTTTATACCTATTTTCATGATGGTTGTGATTAAAGTTCTAATTTTTTGTTTTAATTTCAGTGGGATGGCAGTGGACGATGTTCAGGCTTCTACTGGGAGGAAGAGTATGTTGAACTCGTGCAAAAATATCTTGCACAACAGGCAGATAAGGCGGCTAATGAGGCAGTGATCCAGCCGAAGAAGCCCAAAGATGTTGCACAATCGGAGGATCTGTCTGTTTTAGTTGAGATTGGTCGCGAAATCCTTGTGCTCCTGAAATGTATTTTAGCTTTAGTTCTTTTAGTGGTAGTTGGGATTGTCTACATTGTAGCGATGCTTTCATAAATTTGTATCTTTTGTGGTGGCACGCATGTTGTATAAATAATTAATTATGATCTAGGTTTTAATATGATATTTATGTCATGTAATGCAGATGAGCCGTTATTGGATGTATAATGCTGATCGCCGCTCCTAAGAGTTCATTGACGGCGTGCATTCTTTGTTACGTGCGGCCGAGGCAAACAAACGCGACGGTTTCATGTGCTGCCCATGTGCCATATGTAAGAATACGGTGGAATATCCTTGCTCAAGGACTCTTCATTCACACTTGTTCAAGTCAGGTTTCATGTCAAACTATATTTGTTGGACAAAGCACGGAGAAACCAGGTGTTGTAATGGAAGAAGGTGAAGAAGAACAATGGGACGACAATGATATTATTCCTGATGGTGCGTGCTTCAATGATACTGCAATGGGAGAAGCTGAAGAAGAGGTAGTCCGCAGAAGATGAGCCGGCTGATGATCTTTGTCAGGTCATTCGTGATGCACAAAGAGAATGTGAAAGTGAAAAGGAGAAGATCAAGTTCGAGCGGATGCTAGAAGATCACAAGAAATTGTTGTACCCAACTTGTGATGCTAGGGCAGAAAAAGTTGGGAACCACACTAGAATTGCTGCAATGGAAGGACAAAGAATGGTGTATCTGACAAGGGATTTGGAGAGTTACTAAAAATCCAAAAGAAGATGCTTCCGAAGTACAATGAATTGCCCGCCACTACCTACGAAGCAAAACAAGTTGTCTGTCCTATGGGGCTAGAAATAGAGAAGATACATGCATGTCCTAATGACTGCATCCTATACCGTGGCAAAGAGTACGAGAAATTGGATGCATGCCCGGTATGCCATGCGTCGTGGTATAAGATCAGGCGAGATGACCCTGGTGATGTTGAGGGCGAACGTCCGCGTAAGAAAATCCCTGCCAAGGTTATGTGGTATGCTCCTATAATACCACGCTTGAAACGTCTGTTCAGAAACAAAGAACATGCAAAATTGTTACGATAGGCACAAAGAAGACCGTAAGGTAGACAATATGTTGAGACACCCTGCTGATGGGTCCCAGTGGAGAGCAATCGACAGAGAATTCCCTGGAGTTTGCAAATGACGCAAGAAACTTAAGGTTTGCTTTAAGTACAGATGGTATCAATCCTTTTGGAGAGCAGAACAGTAGTCATAGCACTTGGCCTGTTACTCTAAGTATCTACAACATTCCTCCTTGGTTATGCATGAAGCGAAAGTTCATTATGATGCCTGTGTTCATCCAAGGCCCGAAGCAACCTGGACAATGACATCGATGTGTACCTGAGACCACTTATTGACTGAACTTCTCATTTTGTGGAATAAAGAAGGTGTACGTGTGTGGGATGAGTACAAACAGGAACACTTTGATCTGCGAGCATTGTTGTTCGTAACAATCAATGATTGGCCTGCTCTAAGTAATCTTTCAGGACAGTCAAACAAGGGATATAATGCATGCACACACTGCTTCGGTGATATTAGAGGTGTATTCTTGAAAAAATGTCGAAAGGTCGTGTACCTTGGCCATCGTCGATTTCTTCCTGCAAATCACCCCGTAAGAAAGAAAGGCAAGCATTTTAAAGGGAAGGCAGACCACCTGACCAAGCCTCGCAACCGAACCGGTGAGGATGTACTCGATATGGTCAATGATGTGAAAGTCGTCTTTGGAAAAGGACATGGAAGCCAACCTATTCCGAAAGACTGCTAACGGTCACGCACCCATGTGGAAGAAAAAGTCCATATTTTGGGACCTACCCTATTGGCAAGTCCTGGAGGTCCGTAGCTCGATCGACGTGATGCACCTGACGAAGAATCTTTGTGTGAACCTGCTAGGGCTTTATGGGTGTGTATGGAAAGCCTAAGGACACATTTGAAGCACGACAGGACCTGCGTTGTTTGAGAGAAAGAGACAACCTGCATCCAGAGAAGACAGATGATGGACGCCATTACTTACGTCCTGCTAGCTACACTCTAAGCAAAGAGGAGAAAGAAATCATGTTTGAATGCTTAAACAACATCAAGGTACCATCTGGATTCTCCTCGAATATAAAGGGTATTATAAATGTGCCTAGAGAAGAAATTCTGTAACTTAAAGTCCCATGACTGTCACGTTCTCATGATGCAATTACTTCCAGTTGCATTAAGAGAAATTCTACCTCCAAATGTACGTCTAGCCACTGTGAAGCTATGTGCATTCCTCAATGCAATTTCTCAGAAGGCAATTGATCCAACTGATCTAGCTAAACTACAGAATGATGTGGTTCAATGTCTCGTCAACTTTGAGTTAGTGTTCCCTCCTTCCTTCTTTGATATTATGACACACCTCCTAGTTCACCTAGTTAAGGAGATTTTCACTCTCGGTCCTATGTTCCTACACAACATGTTCCCCTTAGAGAGATTCATGGGAGTCCTTGAAGAAATATGTTCACAACCGTGCTCGCCCAGAAGGAAGCATCGCCAAGGGCTATGGAACAGAAGAGGTCATTGAGTTCTGTGTTGACTTTATTCCCGACCTTGACTCGATTGGTGTTCCTGAATCGAGACATGAGGGGAGACTAAGCGGAAAGGGGACACTAGGGAGGAAAACATATATTGGTACGGATGATGATTATTTCAATAAAGCGCACTACACAGTTCTACAGAACTCCTCTTTGGTAGATCCGTATATTGAGACACACAAGGATCTCTTACGATCCGAGTTTTCAGGGAAGACTGAAGCTAGGATTACGCATAAGCACATGGAAACTTTCGGTGGTTGGTTGCGAAAAAAATGTCAAGGTGATGAGAGCATCCATGAGCAACTGTATTTATTGGCTATGCAACCATCATGGCATATCGTCACATACAAAGGGTACGAGATAAATGGGAACATATTCTACTACAGTAGCCCAAGATAAAAGGAGTACCAACCAAAACAGTGGTGTCCGCATAGATGCCACAGACCCGAATGGGAATAAGCAGACATATTATGGACGCATAGATGAAATATGGGAACTAGAATATGCACCTACTTTGAAGATCCCATTGTTCAAGTGCCAATGGGTCAAGGTGACCAGAAGGCGGGGTAACAGTAGACAACGAGTATGGAATGACAACAGTAGACCTTAGTAATATTGGGTACAAAGATGAACCATTCGTCCTTGCCAAGGATGTGAATCAGGTGTTCTATGTCAATGATATGTCTACCAAACCAAAAAGAGGGAAAAACGATAATGACTCAACCAAAGAGCCAAAGCGCCACATAGTTCTTTCAGGGAAAAGAGTCATCGTGGGAATTGAGGACAAGTCGGACATGTCAGAAGAATATGAAAAGGATGACCGAATTCCGCCCTTCAAAGTGAACAAAGACCCTAGCATCTTGGTAAATGATGAGGACACTCCATGGTTACGAAGCAATCATAACCAAGGGACATACGTAAAGAAGAAGTTCACTGCTGTGCCCACTTGATGATATAGTGATTTAATATAGTGTGTGTTTGAGATATTATGTAATAATTGTGAATTCAGATGTTTATTATGTCATGTTTCAAATTAAATCAATGTTTGATTTGGTGGGATTTCTCTCTCAAAAAGGTAAATTAGGATACTGAGTGATGAAAAATTAAAATATTAACGTTAAAATGATGTGAAAACAAATTTCCTGCCCAAAACCAATAGTTTTAATAATTTTAATTAAACACTACATTTTTGCATTAATGAAATAATAAATATTAGTTACATTATGTTTTATAATTCTAACAAAAAATAAAAAAAGTTAGGTTATCGATTTTTCCTATGTGCAATAAACAAAAAGAAAATTCATATTTTTAACAAAATAATTTTATGCCTTTTATTTAATTTACTATGTATTTAACAAAAACTATTGCATTTCTATTGTATTTAACAAGACTATTGCTTAAAACAGGCGGGAAACGAAACTGCAGGCCACCTTTACTCCCGGGTGGGAAGCCCACCCGGGAGTAAAGGTGGGCTGCAGTTTCGTGGCCCGCCAAAAAAAACCCTTTACTCCTGGTGCGTGTTACCAACCGGGAGTAAAGGTATACCTTTACTCCCGGTTGGTAACACGCACCGGGAGTAAAGGTACATTTACTCCCGGTTGGTAATACGCACCGGGAGTAAAGGGTTTTTACTCCCGGTTGGCGGCTGGCACCGGGAGTAATTCTCTCTGATATATAACCTCCAGCGCCTGGCGCAGATCGATCCGCTCGTCTTCTTCCTCGTCGAACACCGCCGCCCTCTTCTTCCTCGCGTCGCGTCCGTTCGCCTTCCGTGACACCGGCGCCGCCGTCTTCTTCCTCGTGCGGCCTCCACCGCGCGCGCCCGTGCCCCTCCTCCGCGCGCGCCCGTCGCCCTCCACCGCGCCCTCCTCCAGGCCCGAGGCCCTCCACCGCGCGTTGCCCCACCGCGCCCGAGGCCCTCCACACTGCCGAGCTTGATCGAGGTGATATATTCATCGATCTCTTTGTACATTCGTCCGAGCCCTCCACTGCCGAGTTATAGATCACGTCGAAAACTACAACTTTGGTGTAAGCCATGTCAACGCTCGAGGTCGATTGAAAATTCCAAATTTTGAATCACAAAATCTAGGAACTAAAAATGAATATTTGGAACTCTAAATGATTTTAAATAAAAACATATCTTAAGGCAAGTTTTGAATATTTGGATATTATATGGATAAATTAGCAAGTTTAATTAGAGTGTCAAAAACTGCATTTTATGGTACAAAAATACATTTTAAGATCACTGGGGCCTGAACTCATGACAAGTATAATTAAGGACCACCAATGAAATTACTTTAGAAATTAATTAGATCGATGTAAATCCATGGCTTGTATAATAAACACGCTATATATTATTTGGAAACAACGCTACGAACCATCCGCTAATGAACTTTCGTTACAAACTCCTCAGGATGGCAACCATTGTCGTTGTCACTAAAGCTAAAAATGATCCAGCCCATCAACCGCCATATATTCAACACTATATGATATACCATTATTCCAAGATGCAGTTTCAATAGAAGAACTTTTTCTATCTTCATAGATCAATGTTTGTTAACGAAATTTTATCCAAATATATTCATGTAGGGTCTTTTTTTTGAAGGATTTGTTGTAGGATATATAATGGTCAAATAGGAACTCAATTTTGATACCCAGTTTGTAAACTAAGCGTTTTTTAGTTTATCAAAAATATCACATGTGATGATGTTAGCAGTTTTGGTTGGACTTGCATGCATGGCTACAGACAAATGAAGGAAAACTTCAATGTTTCTTCATTTGTGAACTTTGAATATACAGATATAATATATTAATGTTGCTAAAGTAATATGAGCATTACATATTTTTTCCGGGAAGACTATCTTCAAACTTTATATCATAGCATCAGAGATCGCCTGTAGAAGAAGAAAATAAATTCTTATCATTTCAGAAATAGTAATGGTTATATGAGCAATAAGACACATATACTTACATTTCATAATGACTTATACTTACATAGAATTTTCTCATATGATGAATGACTACATGGTTCACATGGTACATAGGATCACAACATCACGCACCGACACCTGCCCCGGCCCGCCTCACGTCGTCGTCGTCGTCAGCACGCCGGCCCGCCTCACGTCATCGTCGTCAGCACACCGGCCACCGCGCCGACACGTATATACACGTCATTTGTATTCATATGCATTTCGTCCATGCGTTTCTATGTATACAGCGGAGCACCGCCGCCCTCGTTCACCCATGTGTACAGACATATATACGGCGGAGTGGAGCACCGCCACTCTTGTCACACCGCCCTATCTCGTGCCCTAATTCACCCTAGTACCGACATAGTTCATCCTAGTGTGGCGAATTGCGTCCGTGACCGAGGGGCAAGATTTAATAATGCATATTGTTTGTAGATTTTACGCATGTAATAAGCAAAGATTTGACGTACTATATATTGGTTTTATTTTTTGAAGCTAGATGGCCGACCCGAGAAATATGGATGAGGAGGAGTTGATGATGAATTTGATCAACACTGGCACTCAAGTTGCCGGCGATGATGGTGCTAAAAATAACGTGCAAGAGGATGCAGATGACGGGAGTCAGTACTTAGCTCTTGAACAAAATGAGCAACAACATATTGACCAAGTATATATTTTTTATTATTAGCTATATATATTATAATATGTCTTATGTGTGCTCATGACATTAAAAATAATGTTTATGTTTTGTAGCCCTCTGGATCGACATCAACAACTACAACGAAGAGTAAAAATGTTCGAGGTCCCAAAAAGCCATTGGAGGGTCGCTTCATCATCTCGGAGTTCAATGTGGATATAGGAGAACCGGGGGGGGGCGAATAAAATGAAATTTGTGCACCACTGTGGTTACCTTGTACGGGACCGGCTCCCGATTAGTACCCGTGAATGGAAGAAGAAGACCAATGCTCCTCATATCAGTTTTGTCTCTAATCGTGACAAGGCGTTAATTTGGAATGATGTCTTGGTACATTTCACGCTCCAAACAGATGGTTATGATGATATAATAGATGGTGATGAATTGAAGGAGCAAGTTAGGGATTGGTCAATGAAGAAGATGGCCACCCAGTTTCAGACTTGGAAGAAACACCTATACACGACATATGTCAAGAAGAACATAGCACCAGATTTTACTGTCCTAGGCCCGATCTCAAAGCAGAGGCCCTATTGGGATGAGTTTGTACAGTACAAGACTTCGGAAGAGGGTGTGAGTCGGGTGATAAAGAACCAACGTAATGCCCAACAGAAGACATACCACCATACCTTGGGATCAGGTGGCTACCCGACTGCCATTAAGAAGTAGAACAAAATGGAAGCAGACCTTCTTGCCAAGGGTATCAGACCAGAATCACTCGAGTGGGGAGAACGTGCAAAGAATTGGTTTTTCGCTCATGGGGGAACACTAGACCAGGAGATAGGGAAGTGCGTTTATGGCGCGAGACTGCAAGAAGCAGCAGAAAGATTGTTTTATGCTCAGAGAGCTACTGCTAGTGGTGCGTTCAGGCCCAACAGAGAGAAGGATGAGCTAACATACGCCATCGGGACTATTGAACATGGTGGCCGAACTAGAGGCAAAGGAAGTGTCTCGTGGGAGCATGGATTCCCTCAGGATAGACCTTCCTATAGAAGTCACCAGAGAAAGAAGGAAGAAGAGGCACAGCGGCTCCAGAGGTTGGAGGAAGCGGTGCGTGAAGCACAGGAGCAGGAAAAAAACCTTGAAGCGAGAATGCAGGAGGAAATCAAAAGGCAAGTGCAAATAGCAGTGAGTGCAAGCAAGCAGGCATCAGAGCCAGGAATCAACATTAGCCAATCTGTTCAGTTGAAAAGCAGCTGTGCTTCCACGGAGATACCAAATCAAGGGGACACAGGACTGCGCTTCCCTGTGGATGACGTCACTGAACCTTGTACAACATGTGAGCTACACATTCCGAAGGAGAATTCCACAATCAAGGTGGCTATCGGTCTTGTTAATCCTATCGACCGAACCAAGACACCAAGGATTCATGGGAATATAATCCAAGAAGGATATGCTACCATCTCGGTAGATAAAGCTGAAAAAGGTTTTAGTGATTTGCCTCTTGACATTCCTGGAGGTGATGGCGAGAAGACTCTAGGAGAAGCGGAGAAGACATTCATTCTATGGCGCAAGCGCTACATCATCATTCCAGGGATGTCGGCTCCACCTCCTCCTGAACTACCTCACCATAGGTACGTGCGGATGAAAACACTACATCATTAATTTGTATTGGCTTAAATAATTAACAATCTGCTCATAATAATATGTCATTCCTTTTTTTGTAGCAGATCCTCCCCCAACCTAAATCCAATTGTTCAATCGCCAGATCATCATAGTGCTCTGTACGATGACATTGTGTTGGAAGACGAGGCTGCATCCACACCATCTCCAAGGAGGTCTCCAACGCCGTAGCCGCCACCTCCAAGGAGGTCTCCAACGCCGCTGCCAACACCTCCAAGGAGGTCTCCAACGCCTCCCCCGCCCCCGCCTACCAAGAAGCCTAGCAAGAGGCCAGCCCCTCAAACGAAGAACCAGTCCCCGCCTGCAAAGAAAGCCACCGTGAAACCAAGGGCTATTCCTAAAATAATATCTGAAGAGAAGGAAGAAGGAACTGATGCATATAAAAAAGACATGTCTAGATTCTATGACAAACTTAAAATGAATCAAGAAGCAAGGAGAAACCCGGAAAAACCGTACTTCTTCGTAGCTCCGGATATTCTAAGAAAAAAGGTGACTTCTTACCAGCAACAACAGCGGGAATCTCGTAAGCCATCCAAATCAACGTTATCAAACTATGACCGCACTCTCACCAAGTCAATTGAGGCGGCACAGAAAAAGAAGCGGGCAGGGAAAGGAGTTGCCCACTCGGACAACAAGCGCACCAATCAATCCCCCCGCTAGTTGTTGGTAATGAATATGGTTCGAATTTAGGATTAATGCATCAGGCAAACATACCTCCGGATGTCGATTTGGATCACCTTGGTGAATTTCTTGATGAGACTGGTCTCGACCTTTACCAGATGTTTGGTGATGGAAACATTGAGAGTGCGGCGGAGGTTGATATTTGGAAGAAAAAATTTGTACTAGGCCAGAGTCTATACAACCCTCAAGCCTTATCTGATCTGGGGACACAAATGTACCTGCTAAACAAGTGGTACATGCAGGCGTCTACCAGTGGAGACTTCTGCGTTGGTGTCAGAATTAGAGATGAACATTGGTTCCGTGGCGATGATGTTATGTATGTTGACTTTGCAGAATTTCATCAACTATGCCACCTGACCTCTCTGGACAAAGTTATCATTAGCTGCTATTGCCTATAAGTAATAATTCTTTCGATCTATTATTAAACTCATCATATGTGTGTATATGCATATAAATTATCCTAACAAGTACTATATATATGCAGATTTACAATGACAGAGCTCAGAAAGGAAGGCTGCAATAAAATTGGTTTTGTTGATCCCCATATAGTATTCAAAGACCCAATTACTCCAAAGACTAATTGGAAGTCTGAGTCAAAGAGTAACATCATGAACTTCTTAGTGAACCAACGCCACAAGAAGGATATACTCTTTCCCTATAACTTCAAGTGAGTGTTAATCATGTCGATCATAGCCTTAATGGCTCATATGTTGATTCTAGTTAATTAATGAGTGTTATGCGTTATATCCTATAAACACATGCAGCAATCACTGGATATTGATGGACATCGATTTGGTGAAAAGTCACTTGATAATCTATGACTCGATGAGAAAACCACAACAAGACTACCAAGATATGATAGATATTATCCAGAGGTAATTTCGGGATCTCTAGCAACTATATATACACACAAACATGATGACTAACTATATCTGATGACGTGGCAAATTTTTTATTGGGCAGTGTTTGGAAAACCTTTATTGAGAAGCAACACATGGAAAAATGCAAAGCGCCACTGAATGTAATCCCTTTGAAAGTAAGTTCCCTGAATCGTATCATCTTTATTAATTAAACATATAGCTTTCACCGGATCACCAGATTGGATGACAAATCTTTTTCTCGTAAAGTGGTGTCTGAGGCAGGAACAGGGGAACAACTACTGTGGTTACTATGTTTGCAAGTTTATCAAGGTGCTCTCCCAAAGAACTCCTACAGAGAGACTCAAAGTACGTTAAAAATACACTATATATTCATTTAATTATTATTATTGATTGTGTTACTATGTCTTTATATATATATATGTACATATATTAATTTATTTTCCTTTAATTCAAACCTGTAGACTCGATGGTTGGAGGAAAAGGTCATACGGCAAGACCAAATCAAAGCAATTCAAGAGTCTATAGCCGGATTTTTTAATGAGCAGGTCATCGATTCCAAGGCTGAGTTCTACTTCGACCCAACACTGCCATTGAAGCCAAGCTAGAGGATGAGAGGAAACTTGTTATGTCACAACAACTATAATGCAATCTTTTGTAATATATGCACATGAAATAATATAATGTAAAATACACATATGCATGCATGCATGTAAATATATATATGATGCATGCATGCATATATATATATATATATATATATATATATATATATATATATATATATATATATATATATATATATATATATATATTTCTATGCTTGAATTGTGTGATTTAATATGTTCATTGTGCTTGAACCGAAACATACTATATGCGCGTATAAATGTATAATTAGCAGCGTACAATACGACTTCGAAAACCTATTTTGAAAATAAAACAAAAAAATGAAAAGAAAAGAAAAAAGAAAAAAACCTTTAGTCCCGGTTCGTATTACCAACCGGGACTAAAGGTGCCGGCCATCGTGGCATGTCAGGAGGCACCTTTAGTCCCGGTTGGTGTTACCCACCGGGACTAAAGGTCCTCCTTTAGTCCCGGTTCCTGACCCGGGACTAAAGGACCCCCCCTTTAGTCCCGGATGCTTGCTCCCGGGTGGGGAACCGGGACTAGAGGGGGTTCCCCACCGGGAGTAAACCTCGGTTCTCTACCAGTGAACCTCCCACATGCATCTGACATTTAACAGTGTTATGGGCGCCTACAATTATCTTATACCCGACGGCGTGGGTAACAAGACTTAGCATACGTACACTCTCCCTCTCTCACTTGTAAGGCTATCCCCTTCATCTATAAAAGGGGATGCACTCTCTCCCAAAAGGAGAGATCGATCATTTCACTCACACACTACAACAAGAACCACTAGGTTCAAACCTCGAGCACACGCTCGAACACTTAGCACATAGTGGAGATCCCGTCACTCTCGGCCCTTCAGACCAGAGTCCGACCGGACCTCTTGCACCCCCATCTTTCTCCCTTCCATTTGTAACACCACAGCAAACTTCGAGCACCTGGGCTCAAGAATAAAGTCACTGACTGACTCAAACTGGACGTAGGGCATGTTGCCTGAACTAGTATAAACCCTATGTCATTGAGTGCTAGGCCACATCCGATCACAACGTACGGCAAAACTACAAATATTTACGTGTTGGTCACTTTCTGCTCCGACAGTTAGTGCCGTTCATGGGGAAGACGTTGTACGTTCACACTTTTTGTCATCGGATGGCCCACTTTTCCGCCACCTTCGCCATGGCGGGCTCAAGCGATACGACTCGCTTCGTCTCGTTGGAGTTTCCCGCACTCCTACCTGTTGGGATGTGGGTTACACCCATTTTCGAGCCATCCCAGGCCTTTCTCTTCGGAAGCCTAGACTTTATCACCGACCAGCTCGGCGTGCTGCACCTTCGTGAGGAGGCGCCCATCCCAGCGCCTGTCGGAGGGGCGCCCTCCATCGGCTCTGGGACACCCGATGACTTCAACGACGAGGCGCTTGCGCTTCATTCCGAGCAAATGCTCTACTCAAACCCCACTGTGAGTAATGTACATACTGTTATTTACTCGCTATTTACTATCTTTCGTTGATTATCTGGAGGGACTGCGTTGTCCGCACCACAGCCACCGTACGACCGGTTCCCCTATGGCCTCGCGTCCCCTGTGGACGCGGACACCCGGGGGCTCCGAAAAATGCTGACGTCGCCTCCTCTCATATCCGAATTCGTGGGGATGGCGAGCTACACTCCCACATGTTTATATGAACTTGTAGATGACGAGGTTGGGAGCGACGGCTCCAGCATTGGTGACATGGCACCTAGCCACCATCCATCCCGGGAGTGTGCTATGGCGGACACTCCGGGACAGCCATCGGTGGTAGCGGAGTCCTTGCAGACTCACAACCCTCCGGAGCCTCATGCGGGAGCCCTCGTGCTTGCACAAAAGCACGGCGAGGAGCTACGACAACGGCGGCAGAACCAGTCGCCATGTGCACCGGTGCGCTCGGCGCACCACACTGTGCCCCATGTGCATAACCCGGTAAGCGGCGCCCGAAGTCACGCCCGCCAGGTCCAGCACAACATCATGGATGGGGGGAATGATCCCCCACAGTTCGCTCGGGCTGGCCAAAACATCGCCACCACGACAATGCTTCTGCGTGGCCTTCCCGAGCCAAACGACCCCCAGAAACAGGTGATCCACCAGAACCTCCGAGCACTGGTGGAAACCACCGCCGTTCAACAGGCGGAGAACTTCGCATCACGACACCGACTCGCAGCCTCTCTCCCCACCAGGGGAGTGGGGATGCACCAGATGAATCGCTCCACCCGCTCAATGCTACAGCCACTGAGCGCGGCATAGGAGGCCGCATCTGCGCCCTGGCCTGACCTGGCGCCCGCTCCGCACCGACCGCCTATGCGCGAGTGGCTCGGGCCGAACTAAGACGCTCGCAGCGTCATCGGCAACCGACGTCGGGCTCGGCATGATGATGACATCCATCTAGCAGCAGTGAGGGCAGGCGACATAGACCCTAGCTAGACCATTGTGGGGAGTGGTGAAACGCACCCTAGGTGCGGTCACCGGCCGGACGACCGGAGTCCCAGCTCGGATGGCCCGAGACCATGAGCCTTTGGCCGACCATCAAGAGAGCACCGTTCCCACAGCGATTCCGACCGCCTACCAACATCGCTAAGTATACCGAGGAGATGAACCCCAGTATATGGCTTGAAGACTTTCGACTCGCCTGCTGAACCAGTGGAGTGGATGATGACCACTTCATCATTCAATACCTCCCTAACTACGTAGGGGAACATGTTCGAGCTTGGCTCAAATTCCTCCCACATGACAGCATCCATGACTGGGCGGACCTCAAGAGGGTCTTAATCAGGAACTTCTAGGGAACTCCTAGGACCTCAAGAGTTGCCAGTAGGAGAAAACCGCTTGGATGGGGGGGGTTTGAACCCGATGTGAATCGAACACGCAACCTTTTGATTTGGAGCCCAACGAGTCCCTGTGGGATTACATCCGTAGGTTCTCGAAGCGATGCAACTCCCTTCCTGATGTCGTCGATGCGGACATCATCAGCGCATTCCTCTCTGAGACAACCTATGAGTCCCTGATCCACAAGCTGGGCTGCCCGAAGCCCCGTACCACCCACGACCTGCTCGATGTCGCCACAAACCACGCCTCTGGCGAGGAGGCCATCGAAGCGGTCTTCAACAGAGGCCAGGACAAAGACAAGGCCAAGCGCGAGGATTAGGATGAGGGCCCCTCCACGCAGAGAGGCAAAAAGAACAAGAACGATCGGCGCTGACCGGCCAACCCCGTGTTGGTCGCCGTGGCTGATCACACGAGCAAGCAGCCCCAATAGGGCCTACCTGACCACTTCAACGAGCTCATGGAGAGCCCATGCACCAACCACGCCTACCCCATCAAGCACCTCTACAAGGACTGTAAGCTCCTCAAGCGCTTTCTATGACAGGCTGGCGGGCCGAAGGAAGGAAAACGCACGGAGGCAGCAGCCAAGAAAGGGGGCGTGGCGGGCAAGGATCCGGATGACTAAAGGTCTATATATGGTGACCGAGGTGATCCGACCGGGTGCCTACTGACTGAAGGACGACAACGACAACGTTCTCACCAACACTTGGAATAGCGAACAGCTACATCGTTTCTCCCCCCTAAAATTCGGTCTTACAATTTTTTACTTAACGTTTGCTCCTATAAAGCGCCCTAACTCGAACACTTTTGGCCCGGGTCACTCGGAGGCTCCATGGGGGGTGCAATACCACCTCTGTTTTTTACTATCATATGATAAATATATTTTTTCCCGAACAAAAGGGTAGTTCATTCCTTTAATTACCTTTACGTAACTTTGCTTTAAATATTCCGACCGATCGCACCCCACCTCTACCTATGGTTACGAGCAGCTGAGCCTCACGGGCCATGCCTAGGCTCTTAAGGTTGCAGCCTACGGTACAAATGGGCAGGTGCGAAAAAGAAAAGAATAAAAAACAAAGTGATGCAAAGATAAAAGAAAGGAACGGATGAGACAAGCTTCCCCGAATGAAGTAGTTCCATCACCAAAACAAGGTTACTGTATTCATGAATACATAAAAGCACTTTACACAGGGGCTCCCCCACGACATTATCTTTTACATCTGCTAAAGTATTTCTACTGTGGCTCCCCGACGGCATCGGCTACCAGCTCAACTGGCGAGGGTAAGGGCTGCTCGTCCTCTGACTGGGCAACATTCGGATTGGTCAGAGGAGGGGCGACGTCCGCTTCTGACCTAGGCTCCACACCATCCATAGGTTGGGCGACATCCTCCTGACGCGTGCCTTTGGCCATGTCCGCATGGCGAGCATCCATCACCCACTGCGCGGAGACCTGCTCGGCCACCAACTTTGCCTATGGCAGCAGTCTCTCCCTGAGCGAATGGATGTCCTCTGCGGTCCAGCCGTCGGCATACCCACTGCCAGATGGCGGCGAAGTCTAGGTCCGAGTGGTATGTCACCACCGAAGTCAACACCCCCGACGTTCTGTAGAACAGCCCATCGGTGATGAGGGCCCGAACCTTATCTGGAACCTCCGCCAGCCAGATGGCGGGCGCGTTGGTACTTGGCGCCGACCCAAAGATCTCTGAGATGACGACCTGGGCAACATTGCGTATCTAGTCAAGACCCCCCTTGAGAGCACGTCTCTCTTCAAGGGACTTGGCCAACGCCTCTGCATTCCAACCAATCGTCGCCTTGGTCGTCTCTAGGTCCTACACCAACGACTCCACCTTTCTACCCAGCTCTAGAAGAAGGGCGACACGCTCAGAAGCAAGCTAAAGGAAGAAACCAACATGTCAAAAAGTAGAAATAGTATGTACTAAGGTGGGTGTTCTCGAGGATAAAGAGTCCCTCCTCCTGCCAAGTCACCTGCTCGCATAGCCGAGCATTCGCCTCCTCCGTCCATATCACCCGGCCCTGAAGCGCGAACACTTCCTAGTCAGTCTCCGACCGGGCCTTCCACTCCGACTCCAGGGCCTTCTGCTCCGTCTCTAGGGTCTCTAGGGAACTTTGGAGTGCCACCTTAGTGTCCGCCAGGGACTTCTACAGCGCCGCCTTGATCTCTGCCTGGCGGACCTTCGTCGCCTCAAGCCCCCGCTTGGCGGCGGTTGCCCGCTCCACCGCGAGCACTCCGCCGCCCGCGCCCCGGTCACCTTCGCTGCCTAGTCTTGGGACTCATGGTAGGCGGACTCTAGCTCACGCTCAAGCTCGGTGACTCAGGCGTGCTCCATCTAGAGGAAACGAGACTTGTGGCTCGACATCTCCTCTAGACCCTGCAGAACAAGAAACAAGCATGCTGAGGCAACTAACGAAAGATTAAGGAGTCAAGGATGAACTTGACCCACTCTAGGGCCTCCTCCAGCTTCACCCAAGTTTGGGCAACATCGAACTCCATCGCAAGTCCTCTCCCCCCAAGTGCGTCCTAGAGCTGACACTCCTACGCATCCCGAAGGATGAATCGAACCTTCCTCGGGTCCTCGGGGCAGGCCACACCAGGTCGATGGCCTCTAGCCCACTGGAAGGCCTAGCCGACAACCGGACCACCACCAGCTCCTACGACGGCGTTGGTAGCTCCACTTCATCACCTGCTTCGCCGTCAGAAGGGATCTCCACCACCTTGATTTCATGGGACACTGGCGGGCGTTCCGGCTCTAGCCCGACCGCATCTCCCCCCGGCACCTTCAGCTCTGACCGGGAGAGTGAGCTGTGCGGCCCTCCGCCTGATGAGGCAGGGAGCCTGGTCTCCCTCTCTTCTGCTATAGCCGGTAGAGGAGGGGCCGCAAGGGTTACCTCCGACGTGGCCTCTGCCATCACCACTGGGATCGCCACCAACACCATCGCCGCCGCTGCCGCCGTACTAGCGACCGACCTGAGGGGTGCCTCCCTCAGAAAGGAAGGACCCACCGCCACCAACCTACTCTCCCCGCCGCTCACCACAGCGCACTGCAAGGTGGGCCTCCAATCCTCCCGCACGGGAGTTGGAGCAATGCTCAGCCCCGTCAGCATTCGGTCGCTGTCGAAAAAGTACAGGTCAGTAACACTCCAAAAAACTCAATAGCGAGATCGAAAAGAAACAAAGAAGGCATACCAAGACGGAAGCGGTAGGGCTCTGAAGCCCTAATCCGACATCAACGGGCCCACTGGGCGAGGACCGCTCCCAGGCCATGACCCACGCCCCCTCACTTCAACCAGGGGGGGAGTCGACCCAACTGGCTCCTGTGCAGCCTATGAATCACCATGACCTTTGCCTTAGGGCACACCGACTAGAGCAACTGGCGAGGCATACTCCCATTATGGGTCACACGCTGGCGCTAGCCCTAATGACGCATGGTGCGAGCCCGCTCTTCCGACCGCCTGGCCTATTCCGCCGTGCCCACAGCAGGCGGGGATGAGGCCGGCGATGCCTCCAAAGGGCGTGGTGACCGTGTCCACTTCGCCTCCCATTCACCAACGGTGTTTGAGCTCATGGTGCGCTTCCTCGGCATGGGAACATCACCACGCCTCTCCACCTCTCGCTCACTGCCAGCGGATGCGGCCATAGGGTCACGACACTCCGCTGAGGTCACAATGACCTCCTAACCTTCCTCCTCCTCAGAGAAGATCTCATCATCACCCACCTCTATGGGGTCCTCTGACTCGAGCTCTAACTCGACGTCGCTCCTATTTTCCCCGACCCGCACACGCCGGGCTATCTCCATCTCCTTCTCATGCTTCCGCCAAGCCTCCTTGGCTTTCTTCTTCTTCCTCTCAACCGTCGCCTCCTTTAGGGCAGCCTACCAGGCCACGCCCTCCGGCCCCTTCGGAAGGTGCGGCTGGGACTTGTAAACTCCAAGTCCCTACGAAATAGGCGACTCAAAATAAAAAAAGCAGGAGAGCAAAAGGGAAAAGAACATGAAGTAAAGAGAGGGGAGCATACCAGTTTGGACACCGTCGTGGTGTTGAGAGGTCTGGGCTTTCCATCGAGGGTCTCTTTAGGCCTCAGCTGTAGCATCCGGTCAAGGCGACTCCAGACCTTGTCGTTCAGCAGCTCCTCCGGCGACGCACGATTGGGGTCCATTGGGCCGTTGTACTTCAACATTGGCCACACCCTCTCCGCCAGCGGAGCGACCCGACGTTGGAAGAAGGTGTGGAACACCCAAACCCTGTCAAGGCCGCGCCGCACGTGCTTTTGGAGCTCCACCTCGATAATCTCCACCTTCTTCTGCCGGCTAGCGGGGCCCCATGACCAGCTCTCCTACCGGTGAAAGGCAGGAACGGTGCCTTCACCGGGTTCCTGATGTAGAACCATTCCCCGTGCCACCCCTGATTGGAATCGTAGGGGTGTACATGGGGTACGAGCCCGATGCACTCGGTTTCTTCTGCAGCACGAACCCCCCACTAGCACGATCATGAGTGGCTTCCCCTCCGACAAAGCTCGCCTAGAGAACATCCACCGGAAGAAGTCCATGTGCGGCTCCATTGCAATGAAGGCCTCGCACATAGTAACAAAGGCAGCAATATGCAGCACCCTAGTTGGATTGAGGTGCTGCAGCTCTAGGCCCCACTCATTGAGGAGCCCACGTAGGAACCAGTGCATGGGGTATCCTAACCTACGCTCATGAAAGGCGAGGAAGGAAACAACCTCGCCAGCCCGAGGTTGCGAGAAATCCTCCTCGTAGGAGCCCTCTAGTGCGCCACCCCCTTTGGCGGTAGAAACCCCTTCTCGGTGAAGGCAACCAGCACCGACTCCCTCACGATGGATGACCTCCAGCTCGACATTGTGCTCTGGGTTCGTGAATGGATCTATGAGTTTTCTCCTCTCCCTCACTCTCCCCTTTTCTCTCCTAGGAACCACCACGACACTCAAATGCTCTAGGCAAGAAGGAAGAAGGAGAAGAGGCAGCAGATGAGGAATAGGCGAAGGAACAGGACGGAAGCCCTCTCCCTTCCCCTACTTAAAGAAAGAGGCACAACAGTTGAGAAAGGCACAGCAATTGAGGAAAGGCGAAATGACAGAGGCAAAAAACCCTCTCCCTTCCCCCATTCAATGCGGATGGGATCCGATGGGACGTGCCCTGACCGATGGGACGCACCCTGCTCGACGGAATGGCACCTGGTCAGACAGGACGTGACCTAGGTATGGCCCACCACTACCGCACACCGGGCGCAAGAAATAAGGCGCCACTGTGTGCAGGTGGCCCTCCGTCTTCCCAGGCGGGACTTGGAAAGGCCCAAATGACGAGATCTCTGCCAGGAGAGACCAACGGGCTTCCTGAGTCAATTGGACGGCTCAGGCAAACGCCGAGAGATAGGTAAGGAGCAGAGGGACGCCCCATGTGGGCCATGCTGACTCCATCATGAACGACGAGCGTGGATCCCAGTCAGACATATCCGATAGGAGCTCCTCAAAACCCATCACTCGAGTCATCAAGGTAACATTACCAAACCCCCACTATTTCTTTATATGAACATTCATTCATCCGTGCACGCATTTATTCATTCCATACATCCAAAGCATCGCATATGCAGTTAAATGCATCACAATGCTCTGTGTTGCATCACGAAGCGACAATTGCCTCATTCAACATGAGCAACGACCAACCAGGGTTCGAAGGCTGGCCCACGAAGGGCTCGAGGCCGCCTCGTGTCAAACAAAGTAGGGGAGAAAACATAGATGAGCCCCGAGCGGCCCTCGCCCAGTCTGCCCCGAAGCAGATAGGGTCATCTCAACCTTGTCGTTCGATCCTAACCTCTCGCCAAACCCACAGAATCTCCATCGAGGGGAGGCCAGCGGGCCACCTGGGTCAATCTCTGAAATGACCTAGGCATCTGTCGGGTTGCAGGTTAAGGAGCAGTGGAGTGCCATATGAGGGCTATGCCGACCCCGTCACGAATGACAGACCCAGACTTCACTTGAACGTACCCATTAGCGAGCTCATCGAGCGCGTCACTCGAGCCATCGAGGCAAGCGACGTTAGCTCAGCCCCTCTGGTTGTGAGAAACCATGGATGGGGTAACGCACAAAACTCAACCGACCCCTACCAAGCCCAATGGGGCTTAGTGGCTCAAGACACCCAAATGCCTCGGCTGCGCCTAGGTCCGCGACTCCGACTCGCCTGATCCCATGGCGCGCCCAACGCTTGGATCCGTGACTCTGATTCGCCTGATCCCCTGGCGTGCCCGACGCCTGGATCCGTGAGTCTGTCTCGTTCGATCCCTCGGTGCGCCTGACGCCTAGATCCACGACTCCGACTCGCCCGATCCCCCGGTGCGCCCGACGCCTAGATCCACGAGTCTGTCTCGTCCGATCCCTCGGCCCGACTAGTGCCTGGATCCGTGACTCCAACTCGCCCGATCCCTCATTGCGCCCGGCGCCTGGATCCGTGACTCCGACTCACCTGATCCCTCGTCGTGCCCGATGTCTAGATCCGCAACTCCGTCTCACCCGATCCCTCTACCGCAACCAAACACCTAGGACCATGCTCTCAGAAATGATGGGTCAGAAATCGAAAAAGACTACAGTGCACACACTCACGCCCGCTAACAAAACCCCCCAGGCGATTCTACCCGAATCACCAGGGGGCTCGGGGGCTACACCCGTGGGTGCGCTCGCGCGCACCCGTGACGAAATGAAATTTCCCCCGCTGCAACACGAAAACCCCTCAGATGATTCTACTCGAATCGCCCGGGGGCTCGGGTGCTACATCCGCCGTCAAGACAAAAATCCCCCAGACGATTCTACCCGAATCGCCCTGGGCTCGAGGGCTCCTGTTGGGTTCATAAACCCGGGGTCCCTCATAGACCGGCTTCCCAACAAAGGCTCGGCCCAGCAGACAATGTTGTGAACAACGCCAACTCCAGGGCCGGCCCAAATACCTAAACGACAGGCCAGAAGGGCGATCCAACCTCCGATCGGAAGGCCTGGCCGAGGAGGAATGGCACCCGCTTTCGACTCCGGCCCGCCTCTCCTCCAGAAGGCCTCGCTAAGGAGGAACAACGCTCGCTTGCGACTCCGGCCCACCTCCGGACGGCCTCTCCAACCAGAAGGCCTGGCCAAACACCACATCCGACACTGACCCGCGTCTTCGACCGGGGAAGCGCCGAACCCCTGCTTATAGCTCTTCTCCGACTGGCGCAATCAGAGGCGACTGGAACTAACCGACCGGGGACGCCCGTTCGGTGAGGACCAGGAAACGGACGAAGAAAGTAAGGTAGGGCACTCAAGTCAACCGCAATACCGATGACCGACAGTACCCTGCAACATTCCTAGCATGTCAGCACCCAAGCAGTGTTGTGGGCGCCGACATTTTACCTACAGTGTTGTGGGCGCCATCAACTCCCATACCAGACAAACACGGTAAGGCTTCCCCCCACATGCCTCTGGGCATCAACAGTATGCAGGTACCGACCTTTGCCATACCAGAAGAAAACGACGCAACCTCCCATATGCATCTGACATTTAACAATGTTATAGGCGCCTATAATCATCTTGTACCTAACGGTGTGGGCAATAAGACTTAGCGTATGTACACTCTCCCTTTCTCACTTGTAAGGCCATCCCCTTCATCTATAAAAGGGGATGCGCTCTCTCCCAAAAGGAGAGATCGATCAGTTCGCTCACACACTACAACAAGAACCACTAGGTTCAAACCTCGAGCACATGCTCGAACACTTAGCACATAGCGGAGCTCCCGTCACTCTCGGCCCTTCAGACCAGAGTCCGACCGGACCTCTTGCACCCCCATCTTTCTCTCTTCCGTTTATAACCCCACAACAAACTTCGAGCACCTGGGCTCGGGAATAAAGTCACCGACTGACTCAAACTGGACGTAGGGCACGTTGCCTGAACCAGTATAAACCCTGTGTTATTGAGTGCTAGGCCACATTCGATCACAACGTACGGCAAAACTATAAATATTTACGTGTTGGTCACTTTCTGCACCGACATCCATGATAAGAGAAAGTGAGACTTGACTTCTGAAATCTGAAGTAGGGATCCGTGCTCTCTCTCTAGTTAGCGAGCTCACATACAATACCTTGTTTCTGATTTTAGTTAACAAATTAGTTTTTTAAAGGAATATAGGATGTTATGATACATAAATATATTAAAAAATCAATAAACAGAAATAATTCCCGATTTAACTAATAATTTATCACACTTGTTGAATACAGGTTACAAATTCTGCTTTCTCCTGCTCTTCCCTACTCTTATTTTCCTTTTGCCCTTCTAGTTCCCTGTGAACCTCATCTTGAGCACCGGCGTCGACCATGGTGGCCTCTATGTTGCATTGCACGGTCTTAGTTTCCCTGCTTTTACCCCATAGCACGCTGTAAAGGCCTCCGCATAGCAGGATTCCGCCAATAATGCTGCAGTTTTGCATTGAGAGGAAAAACAAGAGAGGTAGGAAAAGGTCGATTATTCAACTTTTATATTTGTTTATTGCTAATCTGACGTATAATAATATAGTATATGGCTTACCTACCTGCCAAGATGAACCATCTCTCCTAGAAAGAAGGAAGAACAAAATATTGTTAGGATGAAGGTGAGTGGAGTCCAAGCGGTGAGAAAGACAGGACCCTTCATCTCTATGCACCATGCTTGGAGATAGTAGTTCAGTCCGGACACCAAAAACCCCTGGCCCATTGATTTGTTGGATCCATGCATGTATATAAACAGGCAAATCAATATTCTTAAAAATTGCTGTCGCTTTTTTGGAAATGGGTTGTGCAAATGAATAAAAATAATCCCTCAGTATAGCTAGCATTGGCAATAAAAATGTAATAAAAGCTTTATTTGGTGAAGGTGCATTTGTTACTTATCTAGTGAAAATTCGACATGAGGAAAAGAGAGCATGCAACAAATTTTGAGATCTTATTCAACAACTTCTGAATCCTAGTTGACAATTTCCGATGGAAACCCGGATAATTCTTAATCTAGGTTAACATTTTTCTTAACCTAACTCATGTAACAGTTTGTAATAAATTTTGTTCTAGATGAGGAACCGGTACCAGTACCAGTTTACTTATAGTTAGAAAAAAAAACAATAAAAAAACTTGATGCAGTAATTAATTAACTCGTCAAATACAAAATTTACCGAGTAAACGACCGCGAGCAAGCTGATGTCTAGCCGGAGCTTCCACATTGAGAAGTCCCTCTCAGCAACCACTGCGACTAAGAACGATTGCACCGTGCTGAACAAGCATTGTGCCACTGTCACAAGCATCTTGTTCGGGAACTCCTTGAGCACAGCGGCCTACAAATGGATGGACATAGATCGATTAAGCACAAGGTAAGTACAATTAATAAAACATTTATATAGTTCTGATCTGCAGATATGTTGATGAGACCTGCAGGACGAGCGACATGGACCATGCCAGGACAGCGAGCACCGCGACGAACGTCCCTTTGATCCACGCGGCTCCCATTAACGTTTTCGCGGCCGTGGCGGAGGCATGGCCATGGGTGGGAGCAGCGAAGGCACGGTGATGGTTGACGGGGCTCAGCAACTCCCCGGCGTACAAGGCAATGACTAAGACCCCGGCGAGACAGAGCGCCACGCCAGTCAGCTTGGCTATGCCGGATGGGTTCCTCAGCTTCAACTCCTCCATCCTACGTGCGCCATATATATAGTTAACAACCAAAGCATGTATATAAAATTACTCCATAGACGTTTTTTTTTTTTGACAAACTACTCCATAGACGTTTTTTTTTTTGACAAATTACTCCATAGACGTTGCCTATATATTCTATATAATCTCAGTTAGACACCTTAATAGAAGCGCCAGGCAGAAGGTAATCACGGGAATGGAGTTGGTTGATGCTGCTAGCACCGTTGCTGATGTCAACTTCAGGCTCACGTTGTACATATTGCCGGTAACTGTAATCCTGGAAATCGACCAACGAATCCAACAGAAACGTACAGCAATTCGATCACAAACATCCCTCCATCAGTTCCGGACGAGTAAAATCAGTCATTCAATGAACCTAAATAAATTACACAGCAAATTGAAACTACATGCATGCTTAGAGTATACCCGATTAAGGCGTAGACGAAGATCTTGAAGAGCAACGCGGACGACATGATGGATTTTGCATTTCTCCTGCTACAAGTCAAACAGATCATATGTATATCATTTTGAGGTGACCAGTGACCACCGTTTACAAGACCACGTAATTTGTCACTGATTTTCCTAGATTTTAGTCAGCAGTCAGCTGCCAGCGGGTGATGGAGTTACCTCTCAAGAACGACCGCAATGGGCAGCAGGAGGAGAGACGCGGCTGCCTGGCGGTAGAAGACGAAGACAAATCCGTTCAATCCGTGGTCCATTGCTGCCTTGTTGATAACGAACATTCCAGCGACAATCACCCGTATCATGATGGCGAGTATGTAAGGCTTTCTCCCGTCCATATCGACCTAGTAGCAGTTCCAGGTAACCTGCTGTTACAAAGACGATTCAAGAGAGCTTAAAACGTGTTTATGATTTTTTTGTTCTATATATATAGCTACTGAATTCTCGTGGAACTTTTGATAGGATCCGCAAGAGTAATAAAATGCTATTGTTGCAAAGTGCGTTAGGGAATGGGGACATTCATCTCACATCATAATGTAAAAAGCAAAGCATGCATTCTGTATCAGCGCGCAATTCCCTCAGGACCCACAACCATACCTAACAAGTATAACATGTCCATTTAAGTAAAATTCATGAGAGATTCTCAAAGTTGTTTAGAGGTGTCATCTCTTAGTACAAGCTTTGGTACTCCTTCAGTCAAGAAGGAGTGCAATTCTAATTTTGGACTAAATTATTTTTTTAATTTTGATTAAGTGTATTGAAAACAATATCAATATTTTTATCTTCAAACATATTTTAAAATATATATTATGATTAATATAAGAGATGATACTTATTTTTATATATTTGGATTAAACTTGAAATTGATTGATTTCTTGGAAGTGAGAATTCCACTTTTTTAAAAAAAAAATGCTAGCTCAGCTCGTTGAAAAATATAAACAAGCCAAGTCGAGCGAGTTATCAAGCTTTGGTCCAGTTCTATTTCTATCCAGCTCTGAAAATAATGTTTCTAGTTTTGGAATAGAGACCATTTTTAGATTTTGATTTCCAGATGCAGTCCAATAGCTGGGGCACTCTAGAGGCATTTCGAGAGGTTGTTCTTGATGGAACTGCTTCTAGAAAAAATACATGCCTCTATAAATCGTTTCTATAATAGTGATGGAATTGATCATTGCACGCAGTTAAACAAGTTTATCAATGGGTAAATTATATTTTCTATAGCTCTTCCTGAATACTCTCTCCATCCCACAAAGTGTGTCATTGTAGCATTCGAATTTTGTCTGACAAATAGTGTCATTCTTGCTTTTCATTGTATATTTCTCTTCTCCGAATACATCTCGTTTCCTTTGCACCACACCTTTTTCACCCCAACTTAATTCTCATGTCCAGATCTAAAACTGCACTTAATATGGAATGGAGCAAGTATGTCTGAGCAGGTCTAGATATAGCTAAGGACGGAGGGTATGTATTTTAATGAAAAATGGATTTGATAATTTCCAATATGTTTACATGACCAGTTGGTTCTCCATGTCTAAATCCTAGCTGCTTTCTCCACTCATGCCTGACACTAGCTGATTTACTAGGTGTAGGGTTTGCTTCTCCACCACACAAGAGATGCACTAGCTAATATATATTCTGCATGAAAGAAATCGGGACTTTATGCAGTTAGGTATTGCCCTAATTAATGTCTAAGAAAGTAAGTGGCTATCCACACGACAATTTATATAGAATTGTAAAGTAGAAGGCTCTTCCCATTTCACTTACCTGGCCCTGCCTTTATGTGTCGCTAGACCAGAGGTTGGTGGTTACTTTGCTGTCATAGCAAAACTGATCAAAGATTGGTAAGTTGAGCTGCGCTAGAAGATCCACAATGGTTAATGTTGTGATCTCTGCAGGCCAGCCTTTTACATGAGTAGCCTAATCTTGCCAGCTGGTGTCATTGATCAAATAGACACAATACGAAGGCATTGTCTCTGGAAAGCCTAAAATTAATGCTACAGCAGCAAAGGCAGCACTTGCGCAACAGGGCGTGTAAGGAGCTGCCGGTTGGCACCGAGGACGGTGCCGATCTTGAGATGCTTCCTGTTGGGTATATGTCCAAGACAATATGGGCTGTACAGCCCATACGGCCCATACGGTGGACCATTAGCAGTATATATATTGCTAATATCCGGCAAGAGTTCTAATCCATTCAATTAACCTAGATTTCCTAATGAATATAAATTAACTAAATGAAATTTGAGAAGGGACTATCGGAAATAAAAATTAAACCTATAATTTATTAATGCGATGGCTATAATAATTCCTAGAGAATAAAATATTGCTTATATCTACGATGTATTATCTACCTCTATAATATAAAGGAAAGGTATTAAATAATTCAAGAATGCAATTGGTAATTAAGGAAAGTTATTTTGGTGCCGCAAATAAATTCCAGAAAAGCAATCAATCACGCAATCAAGCATTTCAAGCAATCATTCAATCATTCAAACATTCAAGCACTCAAGCAAACAAAGTGCGGGTAATGGAATTTAAATGCGAAGCGATTTTCTAATCCTAGAAAATATTCCTAGCACTACAACTAAATCCTATGTGACACACAAATGCATATGGTGGATTTTTAATGCAGGGTTTTGGAAAAATATTTTTAAAAGGGTTTTGCAGGAAATAAACTAATCTAGTTTAATTTGTAGCAAAGTTTTAAAAAGTTCAATTTTTAGTGTTTTTTAACATGATGCAAAAACATGGGTGTTACAGACTGTGACGTAGAGATAAGTTGGTACATGTGTTGGGTGGATGATCACGTTTCACGGGTCATAGCGATATTGGATATTGCACCAACAATGTAGATATGTGTTGGGAACATAGTGTTGGATCGACCCCTATGAGACCACGAATATGTGCTATCGGTTAGTCTCACAAATGACACACATACTAACGTTCAAAACACTACTCCGTAACTGGGTAGTCATAAAAGTAGCTTTTGGGTATGTTTTGAAGCAAGTTGCAGGGTGCGTCGAGTCAAGATGGGATCTGCCCCTCCTGTATCAAGGAGAGACTCATCTAGGCCCTCTCGATGTGTAGGAACTGAAAGTGCAAGGCCATGTCTTGACTAATGGTTAGTCGATAAACTAAGTTCTGCACGGAGCAAGAAATGGCTGAGAATCAAGGGTAGCACTTACTCGCCTTGTACTTGGCTAGGTGTCGTGCAGCAGAAGGACATAGTAATGGAGAGTGTTAAAAGGTTGTGCAATATATAATCTTCGTGAACCATTGGGAGTTAGTATGCATTGTTAGAGGCCAATGCTAACTATTGATCGGAAATGGTTTCCGGGTTAGGACCGTTGGTTGTATGAACCTATGGGGTCACACACTTAAGGAGAGAGAGGACTAAAAGGATAAATGGATCAATTGGATTGAGTTCATGACACAGCACTATTATGGCCACCCTGATTGTCTTCTGCAAGTGGAAGATTGTTGGGTATATGTCCAAGACAATATGGGCTGTACAGCCCATATGGCCCATACGGTGGACCATTAGCAGTATATATATTGCTAATATCCGGCCAGGGTGCTAATCCATTCAATTAACCTAGCACACATCAACAGGAGGCCGCCGCTGCCTCTCTTCGTGTGAACAGGAGGCCGCCGCAAAGGTGTTGCGGTGGTGTTTGATCTGCCGCAGTCCATGTACGTCGTCTAGCGCTAGCACGCTATGTCGCCGCCGTTCTTCTCTCCGTACGTGTGGACGTTCGTAGAGGTGCCGCTAAGTTGCGCACTACGTCGTACGGTATGACTACTTCCTCGACGTCGGCTACATCGACTACGCGCATTCCGCCAAGTCTTCTGCTGCGCCGCGCGTGGAGAATGTATAATCTATGATACAAGTGATCCTGTTTTTACACGGTTATTATTTTGTGCTAGCGTGTAGGCATCCACGTAACCCGATGTTGATTTTGGCACCCTGGGAATGAGCACAAAGCTCCTCGCAAAACCACCGATCAAAGCCCTCGTGCAGTACGTTACCAAACAGTGCTCAATGATCCACCATGACTGAGCCATCCAAGTGGCAAGAATCACTAAATTTTGACCTATTGCACCAGCCCACTTTTGGTTCCATGTCCAATTTCGTTGCAATAATAGCTAGTACTCACATCAATTTCATGTTCAATACAAGCCGATGCAAGAATAATAGCTAGTACTCACATCAATTTCATGTTCAATACAAGCCGATGCAAGAACTATATGAGCAATAGCCTTTCGCATCGATTTTCTATGGTTGATGCGAGGGTCATTATCGCACCCGCTATCCCTGTCTCTTACATCAAGATAGAGAGTTGTAAAAGGGTTTTTGCATCAGAAACGTGTTGATACAATATGTCTAATAAGTTTGGTGCATTAAGTTGTATTGCAACATACTAAAGGCGCGTTTGGCCGGGCTCCCGCCGGCTCTGGCTCCTACACTGTAGCGCAACTAGCACGCAGGAGCTGGAGCCGGAGGAGCAAAAAAAACGAGCTTCTCCGGCTCCGGCGCTGTCAGTGAGAGAGGAAAGGAGGAGAGAGAAAAATGGCTCCGGTGAACAATTTCGCTACAGGAGAGAAGTCAGAGGAGCCGGAGCCGCTCGGAGCCCGGCCAAACGGGCTCTTAAGTCTCGATGCAATAATCTCTACTACAACGGAGTCAAGTTTATTGCAATACACCCTACTGCATCAGAATTAGGTTCTTCGATGCAATACTAATAATTACAACTGATTAGAATGAATCGCAGAAACGCATGTTGCAACGTTGTATAGCTCGTTGCAAAATACGTCGTTGCAATGCCAAAACCAGAGGATGCAATAAATTTTAGGCCATTTAGGCCATCAAAATAGTTTCGTTGCAATGAAATATTGCAACGAACTATCATTGCAACTGAATAATTTCTATGCCATTTTACATTGCATTCATTGTTTTTTGAATAATAATTGTTTGCAATTAAAGAAATACACAAAATTACAAAATCCAATGGCAATGTTCATATCATCATATGAGACACTTTGGTTTTCTATTTTTGTGTGACAAAATAGAGTTTCTTTTTCAGTGGAGCAAGCATTGATTTGAATTGAAATTTGTATAGAATAACCAAAGAAGGTACTCATACCCTTGTTCTACGAACCGGCACAACTCGACTACAGGGCGCCTCTACTGCAGCACACACCCGCCTAGCCTCCAGAAGAACGTCTAAGCCACCATAGCAGACTAGGGATCCTCCACCTCCGCCGCCACCACCACCTCAGCGCAAGTCAAGTGGGCATAGATCCGTTTCCACATGGAGGGGATATGGAGGGGATCCATAGAGTATAGAATACTATAAAGTTTTAAAGAGGAGGTACCAATACAACCGAACGTCTAGCGCAGTGGTAAAGAAGATTTGTTGCTTCGTCCAGGTCATGGGTTCGATCCTGATGTAGCACACTTTTTTGGAAATTAAACCGCGGCAGGACCCACGTAAAAAGTGGCTACCACGCAAGCCGTCGGCGTTCTAGAGTCAGATGGGTATTTGGTTCATTGACGAAGTAGTGTTCGTTACTGTTCATTGACAGATGAGTAGGGCGAGGGGCGCATGTGATCTATGACGATATTTGAGTCATTCAAGGACGATAGTTGTGACAATATCTGGCTTCGGCACTAATAGTTAGCCCCCGAGGTTTGTCACTAAAACTTTTGAGTAATCACCAAAACACATCCCCCATCTCAAAAGTTTTAGGTATTGGTAATGGGTTTGGTAATCTGTTGGAGACCTCTCAATCATCTTTATGGTAGCTTTTTCGTATTGGAGATGTGATGAGTCATATGTTGGAGATGCTCTAAGTGAGTACAAGAATGCTGCGTTCTTTGAAAGTTGTGTGAGCCTCTCTCTATATATAATGGATATAACAGATTATAGATGATAATAGAATAGATATAGAAGCTATAGAGAAGAGAAGAGATAGATACAAACAGGAGATAGTCAGATGGAGATAGAGAATATAGAAAGAGATGTTGGGATAAGACAATCGGTCTCATGTTAATCTGACAAACAAACGTTGATCTCACGCCTTGCTGCGACTTTTTGAGGAAATGCCCTGCTGCGACCGCCGCGGTACTTCTCCCAAAACAAGTGTTCTGACGAGAAACTGCCCAAACTTCTGCTACTAGATAAAAGCGTCATTACAGAGATCAGCAAGGGAGAAATGAACACAGAAACTTATAGGCTTATAGCAGGTCAGTGCCTCTTCCCAGCTCTCTCGCCATCCCATATTCGCATTTGCATTCCGCACGTCAAAGCAGGTCCGATCATTTCTATTATCAGAAGAAAAAGAAAAGATGGTCCATTCTTCCCATGCATGTCACTGACTCACTGCAGTATGCCGCTCCTCTTGTAAAAGATCAGGGCGACGAGGTAGATGGCGGCGGTAATGCCGACGATGCCGCCGGTGACCTCCCAGAAGACTCCTTCGGTAGATGCAGTGTAGAGCGGGATCGTGATGTTCATGCCAAAGACGCCCGTGATCGCGATGGCGCAGCTCATCACCAGGGTGGCCGTGGACAGCAAGATCCCCATCTGCAGCAGCTGGTTCTGCTTGTCGTCCAGCATGATGTTGATGTAGTCCTCCGTATCGTCCACGTACTCGCGCAGCTTCGAAACAACAATCAGCCGCCGGAAGGCGCGCGATCGCAATGGTGAGTTCAGGATGGCAAGAAGCCAAGAAATGGACGATGGGATCGACCAGCCTCACAGCTAGCGTGAGGACACGTACAGTGGAGAGCTTGTTGAGGGTGCCGTCGACCTGCACGAAGTAGGCCTCCAGAAGGTTCTCCAGCTCGTCGATTTTGGGAGTGAAGCCGACGACGGAGGTCCCATTGCCGTTGCCGCCCTCGGATGACCCCTCCTCGCCTTCTTCGTCTTCTTCTCGGTCCCTGCAATATTGCCTTACTCTAATGCTACGTCTGTATTCTGTCTGACACTGAGGCACTGTTCTAGTAGCTGGAGTTCATCAGCTTTTGGGTACCTCTCTTCGTCGAATTCGCTCGGTTCGTTGTTGGTGCCGAATCTCGATGAGCGGCCATCAGCGGCGGCTTGGTAGGCGACCTTGTCGGATAGGTGCATGGCGGCCATGTCCACGTCATCGTCTAACAAGTGTTCCAGTTCGTCCCTGACCTGTCAAAATGTGCATGGCGCAATGGCACTTCATTTCAGTGCCGTAACATGAGCATATAACAACACGAACACATTCACAACCATCTGCGGTTCAACGATATTGGAGTCATCTGGACGAGACTTAATTTGTGCAGCTCAGCTGGCATCAAGAAAGGGAAGACAGAGTGGTCGTCGAGGGAACTTAATTACCTTCTGAACTCTCCCGGAGATGGCAAGCAAACGGCTCTTGATTTGTCTCACACGCTCAAGATTGAGAGTGCTGACATTGGAGCTGAGCTCATCCAAAGCTGGGTACGCCTCCTTCTCCAATGTGCAAGTCTGAAGAAATGCACGAATCATTCCAAACAGCATGATGACAGTTGACTTAGCGCTGCAAATACTCGAGTAATTTGACCGCGTTGACCGCGAACAGGACAGCACGCACGGCGTACCTCTTGTTCAAGTGACTTGCATGAGAACTCGAGGCACACCTCCAGCGCCCTAAACTCGAACGGCAGGACCTTGTCCCGTCGTGCAGACGCTTGCCCATCGTCCCTGCCACCGCCGCCGCCTCCTACTCCACCAGGGCTCGGCGGCAACGCACCTCCGTCCTCCGCCGCCTCGTTCTCCTCCTTCCATGGTAAAAAACAAACAAACAAACGTAACCATGCTTCAGCAAGCAGTCCATGCATGAAACGACCAAGAAAACCAGCGTAAAGAGACCGCGACCGAGAGACAAGGAGGGCAGGGAGCGAGCGGGCGGACGTACAGAGGCCTGCGGCGGCGTGGGCGAGGCGGCCAGGCGCGCGAGGAGGTTGCGGACGAGCGGCGCGACGGCGGGGTCCCGTGGCCCCGGGACGAGCACCTCGGTGGCCGTGATGACGGCGCGGGCACCCTCCAGGTTGACGACGACGGCGCGGTCCCGGCCCATGATGCTGCACGGGTACGACAGCGCCGGGTCGAGCGCGCGGAGGTCGCGCGCGGGGAGCCCCGTCCGCCGCATCAGCTGGTGTTTGCCGACCTCCTCCACGCTCCACGCGCCCGCGCCGGACACCGCCGCCCACTCCACCCCCGGCGCCGCTGTCCCGTGCCTCCGGCGCGTGAACGTCGCCATGGACGTATGATTGCGATGGGGAGCGCTCGTCCTGTCCTGTCCTGCCGCGGTTTTGGCGTCCTGGGAGGGGGCTGCTGCGGCTGCGGCCTGCGGCTACGGCTACGTGATCATGCGCGTCTTAGTGCCGCCCGCGTTGGTGGCGTGGCGTGGCGGCACGAGCACGGGAACACCAGACAGCGCGGCCTGCGGAGGAGCCGGCCGGACAAAAGCTGCGGCCTGCGGCGGAGGATCGGAGGCGGTGCGCGGTGCGGCCGATGCCCTGTGGGCCCTGCCGCCTTTGCTCTTGGATGTGAATTGTGATGTTCCCATGGTCTGGGCCAGCTGCTGCTTGGTCTCTCCGTCTCTCCGCTGCTGGCTGGTCGATGGCAAGAACAGAAAATGCGTAGCGGCAGCAGCTACCTGGAGAGGTCACTGCTGTGTGCTGTCTGGCCGCTGTAGGCAGCAGAAGTGGCAATTCAGCTTTCTCCTTGTTTTATTGGCGACAAACCTTTAGGCACAGCAAGTTGTGTACGTTAATACTGTACTTTTGGTTGATGCGCTGCATGCCTTGATTCGTTTTCGTTGTGTTAAGGACCGGCCAATGTGGAGCACAATGCTGTTGTCGATCAACATGGAGTAAGAACCACCGATTATATAAGCAACTTCATTAGGATTTCGTATTAAGTTTTTTCTTGCAACCTTTTTTTTTTCTTTTTGACATTACGGTTCCTTCCAGATGAGATGCTTGAACACGAAAAACACACACGAAAACCCCGACCAGTGATTTGGACGACCACTTCAGGTGGTTTACGAAATGTTGTGCTGTTCTTTTGTTGCATATTAGTTGCGAGAGGCCAGACGACGCCGATGGATGGAATGGATTGCAGACACGGTGTCCACCCTACATGTGTCCCTCAGCTAGATTGTTGTGAACCTGGGAAGCTAGAATGGAGTTTGGGAAGTAATCAGTAGGAATTTTGGGAGAAATCAGACGAGGATAACAGACACGGCTGGATTCCGTGAGGAGGATGGATGTTTTGGTTCAGGTATAATAGTTATCCCCAAAAATTCGTTGGTCTGTGTTACAAGCCAACCATGGCTGATATAGGCGACATAGCGCTGAGTTACTTGGCCTACGGCCTTCCCATCCGGTTTAGAACAGAGCCTAAACAACACCTGAAGCCTTAGCCACTTTCCCGCTCATCAAAGACCCACTTCTTCCACATCGCCTCCTTCCTCTGTTTCCACCTCAGGGCCGTGTGATTCATGGCATTCCCTCTCCCTGGAGAAACAACTTGACCACAAGTTGATGCCTCTCAGGACAACGACACTTCATGTCATGTTCATCTTCGAGTGTCACCAGGGAACATGTCGAGTCACCCCAGGGCACTTCCAACTTCACAGAAGTTGCCCTAGACTAAAATAAGCAGACGATCCAACACAACCATTAGTGGAATTGGGGCATCTGGATCAATGGAGATTGATAAAAGATCAATACTGACCTATGTTTGTGGATGAATATGTTGTTTAATTTTAGACATGCACCACCAGGTAAATCTTCGCAGTCGGTGGTAATTCTAATTGATACACCATTGAGCCCACACGTTTCAAAATCTTGAATGGACCATAGGATCAAAAGGCCAATTTCTGATTTGATCTCGTGGCAACCGTAGTCTGAACATGTGGAAGCTTGAGATAGACGAGACCATTGACCTCAAACTGCCTTTTGATCGCCCTTTGTCCACTTGATGTTTCATGTAAGCCTGAGCTTGAGATAGCTGTTGTTGAATGAGTGATGTCAGCAAAGGGCGTTGTTTCAACCAACCGGCCAAATTTGGAACAACAAAATCGCAAGGATGGGTAATTCCCAAATGTCTCGAGCATGGGCATACAAAACCTCAAAAGGGATATGACCTAGAGCAGACTGAAACAAAGTTTGTACCTAAACTCCACTAGTGGCAACCATTTATTCCACTACTTTTGGATAGGAATGAATAGTGCAATGAAGAAAGGGTTCTAGAAACTGATTCAAACTGTTTGGGTAGGATGTGAGGAGCTCATCAGTAGTCGAGTATCAGACAATCGAAATAACTCCTATCATAAAACCCCGGTGAAAATCTTGCCTCTCACAGATATAATCACAAAGGGAAGTTGATGCAAGCAATAAATTTGACTAAAGTACAACTTGGCCACTTGGAGAGCAATATAGGTGTGGGACAGGGCCAGAAGTGTGCATACTTAGGCCTTGTTTAGTTGGTGAATTTTTTTGGAAAATGATACTGTAGCACTTTCGTTGTTATTTGGCAATTAGTGTCCAATTATAGTCTAATTAGGCTTAAAAGATTCGTCTCGTGAATTTTGTGTAAACTGTGTAATTAGTTTTATTTTTTATTTGTATTTAATGCTTCATGCATGGGTCAAAAGATTCGATGTGACGGAAAATCTTGAAAAATTTTATAAAATTTTAGGAACTAAACAGCACCTTAGTACGGATAGTGGACCAAGCGTGCTTAGGGACAAGAAGAGGTTGTAGAAGACATGGCAATTTAACTTGCTCTATTGTGGCTTTCCAAAAAAAATCATATGACTGAATATATGTGAAAAGCTTAGTCCATACAAATCTCCAAGCAGGGCGAGGTGCTCCTCATGCAGAAGATGGGCTTTGCACCGCCGGCAGGTTTAATCTCATCCGCGTTCAAGAGAGCTTACGACGACTTTTTCGCAAGGAACTGGACGTCGAGCGAAGTGGAAGCACTGAACGAGCTGTTCCCGGCGGCCACTGCTACGATTGGTACAAGGCTCTTTTCGGATGACGGAGCAGAGTCGCGCGGCCATTAGCGGAGACACACAGCTCCGTAGGTTACTGCGCAGCTCATAGTTCGGTTGTTTACTTTTATGTAATATCGAAGTTTGAAACAGTCTACTAGGAAGGTCCAGTCAAACTGTAAGATCTCCTAGGGCGCTCATTAAAAGCGTGTCGTGTGTATGGTTAAACCCTTTTTCTTCTTAATTACAATGATACGTAAATCTTTTGCGTATTCGAGAAAAAAAAAGAAAAAAGAAAAAAAAAAGTAAAATCACTACGAGAATCGTCGCTCCGTCCGTCCGCCCCTACCAATACCGTGGTTCCGTCGTACGCCGACAAGGAAGGCATCCTACGTTGAGAAGGTAGGTGGGATCGCGGGTTGTCGTTCCCTTCCTTGCGACCAACTCCCTGCGCTCGTCCCCCGCCGCCCGCTCCCTCCCCTCCCCTCAAATCACGCTCCATCCCCTCCAATCATGCTCTGTGATTCGTCTGCACGGCTGTGCATCCACCGCGCCCCAGCCAGTGAAGCCCCATCTCGCTGCTCCCGTGATTCGTCTGCACGGCTGCGCATCCACCGCGCCCCATCGTGTCGCACTTAAGGCTTTTCATGGACTAATTAGGCTTAAAAGATTCGTCTCGTGATTTCGCCGAGAACTGTACAATTAGTTTTTTTTCGTCTATATTTAGTACTCCATGCATGTGTCCAAACATGCTCTTTTACTGTAGGAGACAAAAAAAATTTTGGAAACTAAACAGGGCCTTATTTGGATCACTCGGTTGAGAAAAAAAAACATTCTTTTACAGTTTCTTAACATTGCGTGTCATTGAAGCTACAATGAGGTGTCAAACTCTGTTTTTGTTTGTTTTCTTTCTCCACAGGTACGAGAGCTCAAGCTGATATGAGTAATGAGATCCCGCAACGAGCGGCAGTCTGCCTAAGCCAGGCAAGTAGCTACAAACTGATGCTTAATATCTTCAAGGGAAACAGACTTATAAGATAACAAAGCGTTTTGCATTGGTTCAACTAAAAACAAATTTGGTTCCTCTATCACAAACTGACCTGAAAGTCTAAGAAAGTCATAAACCTGAAATCGCAGAGTAATTTTAAAACAAAATCATGAGGTCTATTGGCTATTGCCCATAAACAAGAATCTCATATAAATGTTACTTGTTGTTCAATATTTGAGTAGCAGATAAATTAAAATTGTGTATTTCATTTGTATTTACTTCGTAGCATATACACTATCTAGGGGTTATTATTGTCACCATTTTTGTCTTTCGGTTGGCTTGCAGTGCTTCAAGATTCTGACAGTTTCCATCAACCTACCATGAACCACACGATGGAGTTTGCCTAACATGTTTGCTGTAAAATGTACTCATTCTGATTTTGCTTCAAACATTCTATTTGGTTTGAACGATTCAGTTTTGATGAATGATTTACTTTGGAGAAGAAATATAATGATCTTCTGATGTCCAATTTATCTAAATAAGTTTAATCAAGTTAGTGGAGGATGTTTTAGGTTATGTAAGAAAATGTATCTAACTGAATTTCTTTTTTGTTAGATCTTTTTTGCCTTGTTTTGTCACAGCATATTTCTATCTCATCAAGTTGCTGCTGGTATGCATCCACCAATTTTGTTTCGTTTTTACTGCCTCACCAACCCTAATTTTTGCTGATTCAGTCATTTGTCACTATTCCTTTGACATCTTGCCACTGTCTGATCAAGCACATTAGCTCGATCCTCATGAGTGTTTAAGCTGCCTTGAGTGAATGTTCTTCGGTGGTTTCAGATAATATGGGCAATGGGCAATCTTGGGTTTGAAGCAATCCATACAGCATGGGCAGCATGGGATCTCAACGGAAAATTAGACTCAGCCTCAGTTGAAAATCTGAAATAGCGTTGCTTTATCTAACATTTCAATATATGTTCTATTATGTTATTTCCCATTCAGGCGTATCAAGCTAGAAAGCTTAGTCCATATCTCCTATTGTATAACAGTGAAATAGGATTGATTGATCTATCCTTTATTTGTGTTTGCTTATTTCAAATGGACATATCTACTTATACTGTGAATGAGGCACTTATATCAATGGGATTTCAAATGAAATTTATTGTTTCTGTTCTTTTATTCAGAAACTTTTTTGCTAATAATATTCAGAAGGTGCTTGTGATATTCATCTTAGTACTTGAGCTGCCTATAGTCGAGTACATTCTAATCATACATTGTGGTGATCATCAAGTTGTCATCCATTTGTGATCATCCGAAACTAAAAAGTTAGCTCATGTATGCAACATTGCTCAGGATAAATTGGCTATGATAAACAATGCTGTCAAGGATCAATAGACAATGATTCTTTCTCTTAATCATGTTTAATAGAATTTTAGCATATACCTGATGCTTAACACTTTCCCCTGTACTACTAAGTTTGCCGGCCTGAAACTTGAAGGGATCATCCTCAAAACAACAATATATAGTGCACTATTTCTTCACTTATTTGGTTGGGATACAAGAATTTTTTCTGTCATTATTAATATTATATGATGCCATGTCAACATACTAGGTGAATTCGACTTATCTCTATTGTTTAATCCTGAATTAGCAAAGATGCATTCTTAGGGACTACTCTTCAGTGGCGGCTTTGACATGCATGGATGTCTGCATGAGCAATCTTTTTTTGGCTACCTATTACTGGAATATGAATGCAGAACATTATTCTATCTGCAGGTCATGCTCTAATTCAGTTCAACGAAACACATGGGTCTATCATTACCCCTTTTTAACTACAGGTATGATAGCTTCAAAGGGACACAGATTGTATATTGCATTTTTCAATTTATAACCGTCTTGATAAATAGAAACTCACTATACTTCATCTCTGAAGATTAAATTCTAAGTGTCTTGTCAACCTGGTTGATTCCTCAGTACTACCAAATGAGGAAGACGCTGGGTCGTATTGAAAGGGGAGTCCACCTTCGAGGCATTCTAGGAGAAGAGTGACGAAAGTCAACAGTTCAGGTACGCTGCTGTTAACCATGCCTACCAACAAATTTGAGTAGGATGGTATGTAAGGCACAATCAATGGAATCTGCACCTAGAACATCATAGCATTCCAATTTTAGAGGCTTTGCAGAAACTTCCTTTGCCATCAGCAATCATCTCCAGTTCTTGAAAAATTAATGGCTCCTTGCTAAAGACTTCCTTTTCATGCTAGAAGAAATTGGAAATTTTAAGTTGTCTCTTATTGGAAATAAATACAGGAAACTCACAATAAGCTCATTTTGTTTAAGCAATGCCTCTGATTGATTTTATTGGCACTTGTATGAAAGCAACGATCTATAATAAACTTATCATTAATTGGTGGAAGAAATGCTTTAGTGTCATTATGTGCCTTAAACCATGTTAACAGGCACTAATATTTACATACATACTCGAACCTGTGTACATGATGGTATGGAGATGTGGCGAAACTTATTCGTAGATTTATTGGCGCACGAAAGAAATAAATATCGAAGATTTCTTCCACCCGATATGAAACATTATCTTAGCCGCATCACGGAAAGGTCTATACAATAAAGTTTGTGAGCCTGCGACGCTACGCTCTTCGTGATTGTATTAATTTCACGAATATTGCTTTTTGGATTAAATGTCACTTTAACGTCGGTATTTAATTTTACAGTATTGTTATCTTATCGTGCAATCCGTGTGTTTTATTATAAAAATTTAGCTGTCCCATGACCACGCACGGCATGAACCGGAATGCAAAAGTGACAAAAGCAGGTAGTCGATCGACTGTAGACAGCAAGAGTGGCTGCATCGCATCGCAGGGCTCTCCACGTCTCCCACAATATCCATCACATCGATTCACATCATCACATGTAGGGATGAAAACGGATCGGATACGAACGGATATCACTCATATTATATTTGTTTTCATATTTCTGTTCGGATTCGGATTCGGACACGGATAGCGTTCGGATACATATACGAATACGGATTGACTCGGTTACGGATACGAATAATGAGTATCGAATACGGTATGAATCGGATTCGGAGAAGGTCGGATAGAAATATCTATTCGGATATTGAGTAAAAGCAGCATATATATATATATATATATATCATACGTGCGCAAACCATTACACCACTCTATGAGTCCATAATCCATCTAGATTAAGCCGAAAGACTAAAGAGTAAAGCAACAAATAAGATAAAGATACAGATACATCATACATCAAACATCATACAAGCACCAATCTTCGCGGCATGAGTAGAAATAGCCAAGCCCATGGCTTCATGGGTCTCATGGAGTCATGGTCATGGATTCAAGATCTACAATCCTTATATAGGCCATTTTTTCATTTGAGAAAGTTTGAACAAAATGTAGTTCAAATTTCACAAGTGTGTGACATAGTTTTAGAAAGTCTGTATGAGATTCAAGAATTTGTGACTAGTGTTTGATAAAACTTTCTCAAATGGGAAAATGAGCTATGTAACAATTGTAGATCTTGCTGAGATGATCAAACTTGGTATTCAAAGTTTTTTCATCTGAAGTCATTTAGTGTCTCATTTGAGCAAGTTTGACCAAGTCAAATTTGGTCAAATGAAAAAACAACACTTTGACTCTAGTATTATGAACTCTAAATGACTTCAAATTGAAAAGTTTTGAATACCAAGTTTGTTCAACTCATCAAGATCTACAATTATTGTTTTGGTCAACTTTCCATTTGAGATAGTTTGGACGGTTCAAATTTGTGATTTTTAAATTTCGATGTTTACAAACTAGTTTTCGGAACCCTAGATTGTCTCAAATTGAAAAGTTTTGAATACCAAGTTTGTTCAGCTCATCAAGATCTACAATCCTTATATAGGCTATTTTTCATTTGAGAAAGTTTGAACAAAATGTAGTTCAAATTTCACAAGTGTGTGACATAGTTTCAGAAAGTCTATATGAGATTCAGGAATTTATGACTAGTGTTTGATAAAACTTTCTCAAATGGGAAAATGAGCTATGTAACAATTGTATATCTTGCTGAGACGATCAAACTTGGTATTCAGAGTTTTTTCATCTGAGGTCATTTAGTGTCTCATTTGAGCAAGTTTGACCAAGTCAAATTTGGTCAAATAAAAAACAATACTTTGACTCTAGTATTATAAACTCTAAATGACTTCAAATTGAAAAGTTTTGAATACCAAGTTTGTTCAACTCATCAATATCTACAATTGTTGTTTTGGTCAACTTTCCATTTGAGATAGTTTGGATGGTTCAAATTTGTGATTTTTAAATTTTGACGTTTACAAACTAGTTTTCGGAACCCTAGATTGTCTCAAATTGAAAAGTTTTGAATACCAAATTTGTTCATCTCATCAAGATCTACAATCCTTATATAGGCCATTTTTTCATTTGAGAAAGTTTGAACAAAATATAGTTCAAATTTCACAAGTGTATGACATAGTTTCAGAAAAGTCTATATGAGATTCAAGAATTTGTGACTAGTGTTTGATAAAACTTTCTCAAATGGGAAAATGAGCTATGTAACAATTGTAGATCTTGCTGAGATGATCAAACTTGGTATTCAGAGTTTTTTTCATCTGAGGTCATTTAGTGTCTCATTTGAGCAAGTTTGACCAAGTTAAATTTGGTCAAATGAAAAAACAACACTTTGACTCTAGTATTATGAACTCTAAATGACTTTAAATTTAAAAGTTTTGAATACCAAGTTTGTTCAACTCATCAAGATCTACAATTGTTGTTTTGGTCAACTTTCCATTTGAGATAGTTTGGATGGTTCAAATTTGTGATTTTTAAATTTTGACGCCTATAAACTAGTTTTCCATTTGAGAAAGTTTGGACGGTTTAAATTTTGAAGCACTAAATGATTTCAAACGAAAAAGTTGTAAACAACAAAGTTTCATAACTTTTTGAGATCTACAATTTTTATTTTGATAATTTCTCCATCCAAGGTCGTTTGAATAATATCCGGATAATATCCGTTTTTAAATATCCGGATATATCCGATACTTAACCGGATTATCCGATATCCGCCGGATATCGATGATATTACATCCGTATTTGATATCCGCCTAAGATATCCGTTTTAGTATCCGTATCCGAAAAAAATTACGGATATCCGAGTAACTATCCAGATAAGTGTTCATATTTGTTCGGTCGAACGGACGTACCGTTTTCATCCATAATCACATGCATGCATGCCCTACATCCATCAATTTCATGCACTCCTAAATTGGCTTGCTAGCTTGTTGCCTTCTCCGATCCATCGCGTCAATAATTATCCCCGGAGATAGTACGTACGTCGTGCACACACCACCAATCACCGTCAGTGAGTGAGCTGCTTGGCTGCTTCAGCAGCTTTTTTTTTTTTTTGGGTGGGGTTGGGGTGGGGGGGGGGGGGGGGGGGGGGCGCTTTTCCTCCCAGCTTATTGCCAACTGCATGCGGCCATGAGAGCGAGGACAGCTGGTCCGGCCTAGCTATATATGTCTATGGGATCACTGATCAGGCCGGAGATATGGATGTGTGGCACCAGCAAATTAAGCAGCAACAGCACCAGGTTACTATAAAAAATATTAGTATTTTTTTGTTACATATACTCAACGAGTATTTGGTAAAAAAACTTTAACATCTCCAAGTAACATGTAATTCTAGCTATCTAGCTTTGTCCCACAAAGAATACAACTTTAGCCTTATAGGGTAGCATGTACAGTGAGTCCTATTAGAAAAAAATCGATGTCACATTCTCATCCACACAACTTCTATCTTGTCCTGTGTCCTCCCCTACTCAGACCTCTCCCCACGCCACTATGACCGAGCCGCCGCACCATGAAGATGGCCTCAGCGATGGCGGACCAAGCTCCTACGGGAGGTACCCCACAATGATGAATTCCCTTAGTGTCTGTGAAGTCAGGACGTGTTCGCCGTGGAAAATAGAGGATATATATATATATATATATATATATATATATATATATATATATATATATATATATATATATATATATATATATATATATATAGGGAGAGGCTATTCAGCAGCCGGCTACAAAATAAGTTATTCTGTAGCCACATCTATTTACCATAATTTTATATACTAATTTACCATAATGTCAATACATATTTATGATAGTTGGGTTACTATAACACATGGGAATATTTACCATAACGTTATAGTAAACCACTTAGTAAGGAGTTACTGTAAATCTCGTAAATTAACATAGTAATTATCGTAACTCAAAGTGGCTACAGAATAAGTTATTCTGCAGCCAGCTATAGGATAGTAGTTATATATATATATATATATATATATATATATATATATATATATATATATATATATATATATATATATATATATATATATATATAAGAGAGAGAGAGAGAGAGAGAGAGAGAGAGAGAGAGAGAGAGAGAGAGAGAACGTTTGGTGAGGAGTGGTAATGAGATTGTATAGGCCAATATCTGTTTATGGGTCAAAAGACCTAAACAAAACAACACCATAGATGGAAGTCGTCTCCGACTGCACCTGCCTCGTCGCCGACCCAGAGGACACATATATCTTCGCCGACATCGTTTTTGGCTCGCCGGCTTCCTCATCTGATGCCCTCCTCGCCGCCTGGGGTTTGGCGAGCAGGGCAACGACAGCATGCCAGCGAGCGTCATAACGGACATAAACAAGATCGGGAGGAACAACAAGGTATGGACAGACCCTGACGAATTCCGTCCGCAGCGGTTCCTTGCGGGTGGCGTGGCGGACGCTACTGGCGCTCCCTTACGAAATAGTCATCGAGATCGCCGGGCTTGTCGCCGTGACCTCGCCACACCCGATGGAGGACCTCTGTAGCCTCCGTGGCACGTACATGTCCGCAGTCCACCCACGCATGAGTCGCATTACTTACACATTTAATTTGTCTACCTATATCGTGCGTGTGTCTTTGCAGTTGCCAAACCATGCGCACGACGTGCATGGAGCACAGCATGAGGAGCCACGTAGCGCTAGAGCGGGAGGAATCCATGAGGTGGTCATAGATGCTTATATTAAACTGCTGAAGGCCTAGGAGGGTTTGAAAAAGAGGCCAGGAGGTACAACCTATCTTAAAACTACGTGCTTAGTTGCAATCTTGAAGCGGGATGGAGAAAAGGATGAGACTATTGAAGCCAATTACCCTAACCGTGGCACTTCACAGCGTCCTGGTTTAGTTCAAAGGGTGCTAGCTTTACTTGAAGCATGGCATGATAGCAATACATTTAAACGATCTATTGGTCTTTCATTATCAAATTTTTATGCCCGGCAAAATGTTTATTGTTTGATTTGATAGGTGTTCTTTCTAATAAATGTTACAAATACACATTGGTACCTTGCTGTTATAAACGCCGAAAAAACGTAAGGTCCAGGTGCTAGACTCTTTGGGCGAGATGTTCAGACGTGCTGACCTCAATAAAATTGTGGGTATTTCCTAACACAGCTATTTGTACACATTTTATATTTTAGAAATACTGATTGAATCGTTCTTCTATGAACAAATAGCGAGGTGGATTACGGAAACAGATAGATTTCATATTGGAGGAGACAGACCCGAAAGAGCACAAATGGCCCGAAAGACACACCAGCGCTGATGTATGTCAGGTACACTCTTGAATTTACCTTGCAGTACACGGACGCAGTGAATGTACATATTCCTTGATGGAATGAGGATGTCTTCAAATGAAAATTCAGACGGGAAGGAAACATTGCAGAGGACATAGATGGGTAACTAACTTAGAGTCACTATAGCTTGCAATAATAATACCTATGATTTAACTATTTCTATATATATCGATGATCGTGAATCTTGCCACAGACACTTAAGTGGATATCTTATTCTACAGTATATGTCTACGTGGAATAGACCAAAAGACACACATATTTATACGGTGAGTATAACACTTTGTTTTAAGTTTTTGTGGAAGATTTTTCAAGAGACGTAGTATTAGCCATGCGACAGGCACTAATATTGACATATATACTCGAGCCAGTGTACAGGATGGTATGGAGATACGGCATAACTTATTCGTGGATTTATTGGCGCATGAAAGAAATGGACATCGGAGATTTCTTCCTGCCGATATAAAATATTATCTTAGGCGCATCACGAAAATGTCTATAAAGTAGAGTTTGTAAGCCTGTGACGCCGCGTTCTCCGTGATTGTTAATTTCACAAAATTTGCATTTTGGATTAACTGTCACTTTAATGTTGATATTTAATTTTTACAGTATTGTTATCTTATCGTGCGATCCGTGTGTTTTTAATACAAATTGTTAGTTATCCCGTAGCAACGCACGGACACACTACCTAGTAGACCTTTAATTTTGTGATAAGTGTCATGAATTCTAGTGTCCATCAACATCCACTAGCTTGCAAGGCTTGTAAAATGTGATTTTGAGCGAGGGAATAGTTAACCACCCAAACTCTGCCCTTGTACCGAATGATCCTATTGAAGAGAGAATATCGTCTATCATTGCTATCACATAGAGCCAATTGTGTTAGCAATTGTTAGCTTTAGAATCATGCTAATATCTAGTTTGTAGTCTTTCTAACCATATAGGTGATCAAGTCGAAATACAGTAATAGACTAAGGGACAATACACCTAGATTAGGCATTAGCTGCTACACTTAAAGTACCTTTTTTGTACTATATTCTGAAATTGAGGTCCATAAGCTTGAGAAGGGCTTTTCTGCTGCAACTGGGTGGTGACCTTATGCTTAGTAAGGTATCAGAGACTTTGATGATCAATTCTGATAGTGAACTCTTGCCCAACAAATATGATCTCCACTTTTCTACGGCTAGTAAAATGGCCGTACATTCTTTCTCATATGGAGAGAGAGTTTTGTTTTTATAATTTTAGGGCTCAAGGAATTGCTTAAATATCAAAACAACTCCAAAACCCACATCACTAGCATCAATTTCAATCACAAAATGGTTTGTGATAGTTTGGAACAGCCAGCATTGGAGCATTTACGAGGGCTTTTTCAGAATGTCAAAGGCTTGTTGAGCTAATGGGGTCCAGTGAAAAATAGTACACTTTCTCAATATATTTTTCAAAGGCTTAGTGATGAGTCCATAAAGCTTAATAAATCCCTTTGTAATAACCAGTGGGACCCAAAATCCTCTCAAATCATTTACTATTTTGGGAGAAGGCCATGTTGCAATTGCTGGAACTTTTGTTGGTTTTGTTGGCACACCTACAACAGAGGAGATGTGCCCCCAAATATTGAGCTCCAGTTGCAAAAGCACATTTAGATAGTTTGAGATGGAATTCATTTTGCTGCAAAATCTCAAAGACTTGGAGAAGGAGAGCCACATGTTGTTCCAAAGTAGAGTTATACATCAAATTGTCATCCATGATATCCAGTACACCTTTTCTTAATAGGGGAGAAAAATGGAATTTATAGGACCTTGAAAGGAAGCTAGAGAATTAGTGAGCCCAAGTGGCATAACTTTGAACTCAAACAAGTCATGATGAGTTTTGAATACAGGTTTGTACTCATCCCTAATTGCAACCCAAATTTGATGATATCCAAATCGACGATATAGTTTGGTGAACCCTTTTGCCTCATGTAGCTCATCCAATAACTCATTAACTATAGGTAAGGGATCTTTATCCTTAATAGTTTTTAAGAAATTGTTCTATCGATCAATTATGCACACACACACATAGAGCACATATATGAACATATAGAAATAGGGAGGAGAAATGTGATGTCTTTATTTCTTTCCTTTGGATGGAGTATAGAGAAGAAATAATCTGCAACCACAAGCCTCCTTTATAATGAGAAGGCAACCAGTGAATCATTTCTCGTGATTCCTCTTCCATCTATTTATTTGCTTGTCTAAGTGTCTGTTTGTTTGTTTACTCTCACTTCCACGTGTTTCCATAGTGCAGCATCTCGCACTACTACAGAATGGACTTGTTGTCCCGGGCGGTAACAGCCTTTAGTCCCGGTTATCGCGGGTCATCGAGCCGGGACTAAAGAGGGACCTTTAGTCCCGGTTGGTAACACCAACCGGGACTAAAGGCCCTCCAGCCGAGCGAACCTGGCGCATTCTTTAGTCCCGGTTGGTAACACCAATCGGGACTAACGGTTCACCCTTTAGTCCCGGTTGGTAACCCCAACCGGGACTAAAGGTTCCTTTTCTTTTTCTTTTTTTTTTGTTTAATTTGTTTTCAGTTCAGTTACACGTATTTGTTTAATATATAATATGTTTTTATGTACGTATTCTACGCTGCTAATATAAATACACGCATGCGTATAATTACATCTAATTCTCATCTTGAGCATTATTATATTCGAATAAAGTATGAAACTATATATATTATAGATATATATATATGTATATATACAACACTTTCATAATCTTGTTCTCGAAAATAACGATATCAATAAACATTTAATTTACATCATTTATTCCTTAAGATCAAAGTAGAACTCGCCGTTGGGATTTAGCACTTTTTCTAGAAGATATCCTGCTATTGACTCTTGAACTGCTTTCAGATGGTCTTTTTGCATGACCCTTCGTTTCAACCATTCAGTCTTGCATTTGAAATAAAAGGAAAAGTATTAATACACATATATGTATATATATTCATTTAAAAATAAATAAAAATTGATATATACGTACTCTGAGGACATCTTTAGGAGTTCTTCTTATGTGCGCAGTGATAAATTCACAAACGTAGTATCCACACAAGTTATTACCTGGTTCCTGCCGCAAACACCACTGTACGAGAAGAAGATTATTCTCATCATCTCACACGTAAATTGAAGTACGATATAGTAATTAAACACGTGGGGAAGTGTATATAGTACAACTTACTGGTATTTCAACTACATTAAGTGGTGCCTTGCAATCCTTACGATGTTGCCGAATAAACTCTTTCCAAACCCTGTGCGACCAATAATGTACGATCGTTAATAAATTATGGCAAAGTCTATTCAATAATAGTTGTGCGCGAGAGATCGAAATTACCCCTGGATAATGTCTATCATATCTTGGTATAGTGCCCGTTCTTTTCTCAACGAGTCAAAGATTAGTAACCGACTTGAGTTTAACTCAATGACAATGAGTATCCAGTGAAAACTGCATTGGTTTATACACACACGTACATGCATATAAGTTGTATTGATATTACATAAAATGTGTAGACTACATTATTATTAACACTTACTCAAAGTTGTACGGGAAAAGTATTGTTGTCTTGTCGTGCTGCTTCACGAAGAACATCATGATATTCTCATGTGCTTCAGATACCCATCGCTCCTTGACAATAATACTGGTTTTGAATACGATATAAGGATCAATGAAGCCAACACTGGTGTCTTGTATTCTTTGGAGCTCTGACATCTGGAATCTGTATATAAATATAAGTTACATGTGAGGATAATTATATACATGTACGCATGGAAGTGAGTTTATTAAATAAAAGTAAGAATCACTTACAAACAAAAGGAGCTAATGATTGATTTGTCCAGAGCGTCCATGTGGTATAGTTGATGCAATTCTTCGAAACTAATATGTAAGATGTCATCGCCACGGAAGTAATGATGGTCTCTAAATCTGACAAAGATCCACTGCTCACCCCTACCACACGCCTGCATGTACCACTTGTTGAGCAAGTACATTTGCGTACCCAATTCATTCAGAGCCGCAGGGTTGTACAGACTTTTGCCATATTTATAAGTCTTCCAGGTATCAACTTCCAGGTTCTGGATTGGAGCTTTGCCCGTCAATTGATCCAAGGTTAAACTAGTATCTTGAAAAAAGCATTAAGGGCTTGAACCGACACTTCTCCAGAGTTGTCTGGTCGATAGACTTCTATGTTGGAACCATATTGATTAGCAACAACAAGATTTTGCATTGGTTGCTTCTGTTGTCCGAGCTGTGGGACATCCTTCCCTGATGCTCTTTTCCTTTTCTTATTTGCATCATGTGACTTCACGAGGGAGTGGTCATAGTCTGATAGTGGCGAAGGCTTACGAAGTTCAATCATCTTTTTCTTGTGAGCATCGACCTTCTGCCTCAGCTCCTCTCGTGGTAGGTAAAAGTACGGCTTCTCCTTAAGCTTCGCTTGACTCTTCTTTTTGGTATCTATAAAAAAATCTTTCACTTTTTTGTCTTCTTCAGCTGCTATTTGCTCATCTGTTTTTTCAGAAAGTATTTCTTGAGAAATAACTCTTTTTCTCGGGGTCTTCTTTGCCGCCGGGACCTTAGACGTCTTTGTAGTGCGTCGCTGTGGAGGGGGTGGGGGCGGTGTTGGAGACCGGCGTGGAGGCGATGTGGCCGGTGTTGGTGGAGACCGGCGTGGAGGCGTTGGAGATCGTTGTGGAGGCGGTGGGGCCGGTGTAGGAGTTGGAGATCGTCGTGGAGGCGATGGGGCCGGTGTAGGAGTTGGCGATCGCCGTGGGGATGAAGTCGTCTCGCCCCCCGCGACGCTGTGATGAGATGGGGAATGAATGATTAGGCTAGGCTGGGGGGAGACCCTGCTACAAAAACAAGTTGTGTGTTAATTATTTTTTAAGCCAATAGAAAATTAATGGAAAATAATATTTCATTCACTTTCATTCGTACCTAGGGTGAGGTAGGGGAAGCGGTGGCGCCCCAGGAATGATGATGAAGCGTTTGCGCCATTGAATAAATGTCTTTTCTGCTTCTCCTAGTGTATTCTCCCCATCACCGCCTTCAATGTCAAGAGGAACATTGTTGTAACCTTTGAGCACTCTATCGACCGAGACGCTAGCATATCCAGGTTGAATAACTGACCCATGGATTCTTGGTGTCTTCGTTCGGTCTATTGGAGATACAACCCCGACAGCCACCATGATTGATGCATTATTACCATCTGGAATGTGCAGCTCACATGTTGTTAGAGGCTCGGTAATGTCATCAACAGGGAAGCGCAACCCAGCGTCGTCTTGAATAACTGGCAGCTCCGTAGAAGCACAACTACTTTTCATCTGACCAACGGGGCTAATGGTGACTCCCGGCGTTGATTGTGATTGCATTTGACTCATTGCTAGCTGCACTTGCCTCTTGATCTCCTCCTGCATTCTTGCCTCAAGAGATTTTTCTCGTTCACGTGATTCAAGCAATGCTTGTCGTGACTCGTCAACAAATTGCTCCAATGCACGGATTCGTTCTGCCTCCTCATCCTTCTTTCTTTGGCGGCTTCTGTAGGTATCCTTGTCTGCTGGGAATGCGTGTAGCCACGGAACCGCCCCATAGCCTCTTGTTCGACCACCGTGTTCGGGATTCTCTAGTGCATATGTCAATTCATTCTTCTCTCTGTTGGGCTTGAAAACACCACTATCAGCTTCTTCCCTAGCACGAGCTAGTCTCTGTGTTGCTCTCTCAATTTTTTGGCCGAAAATTAGCTTGCCAGTGTCTAGGTCTAGGCTTCCCCCATGAGCGTAGAACCAATTCTTCGCGCGTTGAGGCCAGTTCTTCTCTATTGTTTTAGGTATGATTCCCTTGGCAGTAATCTCTGCTTCTAGGTTCTGCCACTTAGGAATAGCACTCTTATAACCACCTGATCCCATGCGATGATGGTATTGCTTCTGTCGGGCATTCTGCCGATTCCTCATCACACGTTCCTCACTGTCTTGGGATATCTTGTATTCTACGAAGGCATCCTAATGGGACTCTAACTTGACAAACGCCTTAGCATTGAAATTCGGCGTAGCATTCTTCAAGATAAACTTTTTATACAATGTCTTCTTCCAACTCTAGAACAATGTTGCCATCTTCTTCATTGTCCAATCCCTCACTAGCTCCTTCAAAGCATCATCTGCTTGTAATGTGAAATGTTGAGTGATATCACTCCAAGCTAGGTTCTTGTCACGATCAGATACAAAACTAACATTAGGAGCGGATATCTTCTGCTTCCATTCACGAGCACTAACTAGGATCCTATCCCTTACAACGAACCCATATTGATTGACATATGTCTGAGCATGTGGTCCCAATGGTTTGCCGGTGTCGATGTCGAATTCTGATATTATGAAACGGCCCTCTAATGGCTTTTTTGGCCCTCGGACTTTCCTACTTTTGTTGGTGGTTGATGTAGATCCAGAGACCGGCTACATGAGTACAAACACAACGATTAACAACAAATATACGTACGCATGCATCTATAAGAGATGATAGATAATCGAATATACCTCGCCAGTATTTTCTTGCGCGACAATTTGTTGATCTTCAACCACCGGCATATTCAGGATATCCTCATAATCAGCAAAGTACTGACTTGTGTCATCTACATCCACATTGGTGCCGGCGTTGATAATATCCGCCATTATATCATCACTCAAGTTATCATTCGGAGCAGCCATTTGTATCTTCAAGATAACACATAGATAGAATTACTATGATACATAATATAAGTACATGTGATAACACATATAGAATTACTAAATCCAATTAAATATAATAACACATAATATTTCATCAACATGGAAATAAGTACATGTATATATATACACATAGAATGATACAATATATTTTCTCTCTCTCTCAACACATAGAAATAAGTGCATATGTCGATCTATATCTCTAGATATGCATGTGATACACATAGAATGTCTCTCTAGATACAATTTTCTCTCTCTCAACACATGAAAATAAGTACATATATATATACATATAGAAATAATTAAGTACATATGTATACATATAGAATCTATAGATATAATATATATAGAGAGATAGAATATATAATTACTAAATCCAATTAAATAAATCTAACATGAAATTAGATAAACTAGTAAGATAATACATTTTAATCTAACATATATCAAAAACTATAATAAAAAACTATCTAAAAAAACTATCTAAATAAAATACTAATTAAATTTTAATACATTTAAATCTAATATATCAAAAACTATCTAAAAATAACTAAAAAACTAACAATAAACTACATGTACTTATTTTAATCTAACATACAGCCGAGACTTTGTAAAAAAAAATCTAAAAAAAAAGCCGATCGAGAGCAGCAGATCATATCGAGTTCAATCGACGGAGGCCGTACGGCGTGGGCGCGCGGGAAGCGTCGGCGACGGATGGTGGGGTCGGGTACGGTGCGGCGGCGGAGACGGGATGCGGCGATGCAGGCCTGGAGAATGGCGCGGCCGGGCGGGGGTAGACGACGACGGCGGCGCGGCAGAGACGAGCTCGACGACGGCGGATGGCGCGGCTAGGCGGGCGGCTGAGCGACGGAGGCGAGATCGAAGATGAACAGAACAGACGTTCGATATATATAGCCTACGACCCTTTAGTCCCGGCTGGCAACACGAGCCGGGACTAAAGGGCATTTAGTCCCGGCTGGTAATACCAACCGGGACTAAAGGTCCAACCCTTTAGTCCCGGTTGGTCTTACCAGCCGGGACTAAATGTCCTTTAGTCCCGGCTCGTGTTGCCAGCCGGGACTAAAGGTATTTTTTGGCGGGCACCTAAATTGCCGCCAACCCTTTAGTCCCGGTTCTTGGTCTGGGCCGGGACTGAAGCCCTGAAAAATTTGCCAACCCGCCATCGTAATTGGAAAGGCCTGGGATTTTGTTTTTGTTTAATACTAGGTTAATCAATTAATTCCATAGCAACTTCAATACTTTGCAATATTTATTTTAAAAAATACTATTGATTAACTAATTATTTATTGTAAATAGGAAAATTTTGTAACCTAAAGTTTTTAATTTCTTTTATGAATATAGAATATAAATGTTACTAATACTAAGTATTTTGTTAATGCAAAAATATATTTCTAACTTAAAATTAATAAAACTAATATTATTCGATAGGAAATTTATTATCACATTATTGTAACGTCAATGTTTCAATTTTTTCTCGGTTTTTGACCAAAATTGACAGGAATTTTTTGTTGAACCTATAAAAATAGAGAAAATGTAGTATTTTTTGTTCTACAGCTTTTTCAAATAAAAAAATGGCCTATATAAGGATTGTATATATTGATGAGCTTAACAAACTCGGTATTCAAAACTTTTCAATTTGAGACAATCTAGGGTCCCAAAAACTAGTTTGTAGGCGTCGAAATTTAAAAATCACAAATTTAAACCGTCCAAACTTTCTCAAATGGAAAGTTGACCAAAACAACAATTGTAGATCTTTTTGAGTTTAACAAACTTGGTATTCAAAACTTTTCAATTTGAAGTCATTTAGAGTTCATAATACTAGAGTCAAAGTGTTGTTTTTTTATTTGACCAAATTTGACTTGGTCAAACTTGCTCAAATGAGACACTAAATGACCTCGGATGAAAAAACTCTGAATACCAAGTTTGATCATCTCAGAAAGATCTACAATTGTTACATAGCTCATTTTCCCATTTGAGAAATTTTTATCAAACACTAGTCACAACTTCTTGAATCTCATATATACTTTCTAAAACTATGTCACACACTTGTGAAATTTGAACTACATTTTGTTCAAGCTTTCTCAAATGAAAAAATGGCCTATATAAGGATTGTATATATTGATGAGCTTAACAAACTCGGTATTCAAAACTTTTCAATTTGAGACAATCTAGGGTCCCGAAAACTAGTTTGTAGGCATTGAAATTTAAAAATCACAAATTTGAACCGTCCAAACTTTCTCAAATGGAAAGTTGACCAAAACAACAATTGTAGATCTTTTTGAGTTTAACAAACTTGGTATTCAAAACTTTTTAATTTGAAGTCATTTAGAGTTCATAATACTAGAGTCAAAGTGTTGTTTTTTTATTTGACCAAATTTGACTTGGTCAAACTTGCTCAAATGAGACACTAAATGACCTCAGATGAAAAAACTCTGAATACCAAGTTTGATCATCTCAGAAAGATCTACAATTGTTACATAGCTCATTTTCCCATTTGAGAAATTTTTATCAAACACTAGTCACAACTTCTTGAATCTCATATATACTTTCTAAAACTATGTCACACACTTGTGAAATTTGAACTACATTTTGTTCAAGCTTTCTCAAATGAAAAAATGGCCTATGTAAAGATTGTATATATTGATGAGCTTAACAAACTCGGTATTCAAAACTTTTCAATTTGAGACAATGTAGGGTCCCGAAAACTAGTTTGTAGGCATCGAAATTTAAAAATCACAAATTTGAACCATCCAAACTTTCTCAAATAGAAAGTTGACCAAAACAACAATTGTAGATCTTTTTGATTTTAACAAACTTGGTATTCAAAACTTTTCAATTTGAAGTCATTTAGAGTTCATAATACTAGAGTCAAAGTGTTGTTTTTTTATTTGACCAAATTTGACTTGGTCAAACTTGCTCAAATGAGACACTAAATGACCTCAGATGAAAAAACTCTGAATACCAAGTTTGATCATCTCAGAAAGATCTACAATTGTTACATAGCTCATTTTTCCATTTGAGAAATTTTTATCAAACACTAGTCACAACTTCTTGAATCTCATATATACTTTCTAAAACTATGTCACACACTTGTGAAATTTGAACTACATTTTGTTCAAGCTTTCTCAAATGAAAAAATGGCCTATATAAGGATTGTATATATTGATGAGCTTAACAAACTCGGTACTCAAAACTTTTCAATTTGAGACAATCTAGGGTCCCAAAAACTAGTTTGTAGACGTCGAAATTTAAAAATCACAAATTTGAACCATCCAAACTTTCTCAAATGGAAAGTTGACCAAAACAACAATTGTAGATCTTTTTGAGTTTAACAAACTTGGTATTCAAAACTTTTCAATTTGAAGTCATTTAGAGTTTATAATACTAGAGTCAAAGTCATAACATATTACATAATATCCGTCTCTAAAACATAATATATTAAACATGCATCGTTGTATCATGCGGGCACAACAGTGAATTTCTTCTTGACGTATGACCCTTGGTTATGATCTTGTCATAACCATGGAGTGTCTTCATCATTTAACATGATGCTTGGATCTTTCTTCACTATGAAGGGTGGAATTCGGACATTTCTTTCGTAATCTTCTGACATGTCTGACTTGTCTTCAATTCCCACTATATTTATTTTCCTAGAAAGAATTATGTGGCGCTTTGGCTCATTGATCATTGAGTTGATGTCTTCGTTTTTTCCTCTCTTTGATTTTGTAGACATGTCTTTCACATAGAACACCTGACTCACATCGGCAGCAAGGACGAATGGTTCCTCTTTGTACCCAATATTGTTGAGGTCCACTGTTGTCATTCCATACTCTTTGTCGACTGTTACCCCTCCTCCGGTCAGCTTCACCCATTGGCACCGGAACAAAGGGACTTTAAAATTAGGTGCGTAGTCTAGTTCCCATATCTCTTCTATGCGGCCATAATATGTTTGTATATTCCCATTTGGATCTGTTCCATCTATGCGAACACCACTATTTTGATTGGTACTCCTTTTATCTTGGGCAACTGTGTAAAATGTATTCCCATTTATCTCGTACCCTTTGTACGTGAGGATATGCCACGATGGCTGCCTAGCCAACAAATACAGTTGCCCATCAATATTGTCATCGCCTTGACATTCTTTTCGCAACCAACCACTGAAACTTTCCATGTGCTGACGCCTAATCCAAGCTTCAGTCTTCCCTGAAAATTTGGATCGTAAGAACTCCTTATGTATCTCGATGTACGGATGCACCAATGACGAGTTCTGAAGAACTGTGTAGTGTGCTTTTTTGAAATAATCGTCTTCCATGCCGATATATGTTTTCTTCCCTAAAGTTCCTTTACCACTGAGTCGCCCCTCGTGTCGTGATTCGGGAACACCAATCGGGGCAAGGTCAGGAAGAAAGTCAACACAGAACTCAATGACCTCCTCTGTTCCATAGCCCTGGGCGATGCTTCCTTCAGGCTTAGAACGGACTTTCACATATTTCTTCAAGACTCCCATAAACCTCTCGAAGGGGAACATGTTATGTAAGAACACAGGTCCAAGAATACTAATCTCCTTCACCAAATGAACTAGGATGTGTGTCATGATATTAAAGAAGGATGGAGGGAACACCAACTCAAAGCTGACAAGACATTGAACCACATCATTCTGTAGAGTAGCTAGTTCCACTGGATTGATTGCCTTCTGAGAAATTGCATTAAGGAATGCACATAGCTTCACGGTGGCTAGACGTACATGTGGAGGTAGAATTCCTCTTAAAGCAACTGGAAGCAATTGCGTTATAAGCACGTGGCAGTCATGGGACTTTAAGTTTAGGAATTTCTTATCTGGCACATTTATTATACCCTTTATATTGGAGGAGAATCCCGATGGGACCTTGATGCTGCTTAGACATTCGAACATGTTGTCCCTCTCTTCTTTGCTAAGCGTGTAGCTAGCAGGACTTAAGTAATGACGTCCATCATCTGTCTTCTCTGGATGAAGATTGTCTCGTTCTTTCATGCCCTGCAAGTCCTGGCGTGCTTCAAGTGAATCCTTTGGCTTCTCGTACACACCCATGAATCCTAACAGGTTCACACAAAGATTCTTTGTTAGGTGCATCACGTCGATTGCGTGGCGGACCTCTAGGACTTGCCAATAGGGTAGCTCCCAAAAGATGGACTTCTTCTTCCACATGGGTGCGTGTCCCTTAGCATCTTTGGGAATAGATTCACTGCCTTGTCCCTTTCCAAATACTACTTTCACATCCTTGACCATTGCGAGTACATCTTCCCCGGTTTGGTTATAAGGCTTCTTCCGATGGTCTGGCTTACCTTTAAAATGCTTCCCTTTCTTTCTTACTTGGTGATTCAACGGAAGGAATCGACGATGGCCAAGGTACACGACCTTTCGACATCTTTTCAAATATATACTGTCAAGGTCATCAAAACAATGTGTGCATGCATTATATCCTTTGTTTGTCTGACCTAAAAGATTACTTAAAGCAGGCCAATCATTGATTGTTACGAACAACATTGCTCGTAGGTCAAAGTATTCTTGTTTGTACTCATCCCAGACACGTACACCTGGTTTGTTCCATAAAACTAGAAGTTCTTCAACTAATGGCTTCAGATAGACATCAATATCGTTGCCAGGTTGCCTCGGACCTTGGATGAGGATCGGCATCATAATGAACTTCCGCTTCATACATAACCATGGAGGAAGGTTGTAGATACATAGAGTAACTGGCCAAGTGCTATGACTAGTGCTCTGCTCTCCAAAAGGATTCATACCATCTGTACTTAAGGCGAACCTTAAGTTTCTAGCCTCATTTGCAAACTCTGGAAATTCCCTGTCTATCGCTCTCCACTGGGACCCATCAGCTGGGTGTCTCAGCATATTGTCTACCTTACGGTCTTCTTTATACCACCGCAACAACTTTGCATGGTCTTTATTTCTGAACAAACGTTTTAAGCGTGGTATTATAGGAGCATACCACATAACCTTGGCAGGGATTTTCTTTCTAGGACGTTGTTCACCCTCGACGTCACCAGGATCATCGCGCCTGATCTTATACCGCGATGCTTTACATACCGGGCATTCATCCAAATTCTCGTATTCATTGCCATGGTAGAGGATGCCTTGTCGGATATACCATTCTTTGCCTTCCATTATAGCAATTCCAGTGTTGTACCCAGCTTTTTTTGCCCCTCTTCGGCCGTCGGGTATAGCAACTTCCTATGATCCTCAAGCATGCGCTCGAACTTAACTTTCTCTTTTTCACTTTCCCATTCTTGTTGTGCATCACGAATGGCATCGCCAAGAGCATCACCGAGATCATCTTCTACCGCTACCTCTTCTTCATCTCCCCCCATTGTAGTATCATCAAAGGCACCATACTGAGCAATAATGTCATCAATGTCTAAATCTTCTCCTTCACCTTCTTCCATCATGACCCCGCTTTCTCCATGCTTAGTCCAACATATATAGTTTGACATGAAACCTGACTTAAGCAAATGTGAATGAAGACTCATTGAGCTTGAATATTCCTTTAAATTCTTACATAGGGCACATGGACAGCACATGAAACCATCCCGCTTATTTGCCTCGGCCACACCTAAGAAATAGTGCAAGCCCTCAATAAAGTCTTGGGAGCGGCGATCGGCATTGTACATCCAATGGCGTGACATAATCTGTATTACACGACAAATTATGAAAACCTTGAACATAATTTAGTATTTTATTACACAACATAAATGACACACACACGGTTGATTAATTAACTAAGTCTGGCTACAACGTAAGCAATCCCAACTATCACTAAACAAACTAAAACTATAATGCACTTCAGTAACATAATTATTTCGTGATCGTACGCAACTAAAACAGACAAATCATTCTTCTATTGAATATCAATAAGCTTCTCCTACTGGCTCACTGCCTCATCAGCAGCAGCCGCTACCTCAAGCGCACCCAAATTCTGCACGTATGTAGCATAATCTTCCTCCCAGTACCAACCATCGCATCCATTGCCCTCCCACTGTAATTAAAGCCAAAAAATATTTAGTCAAAAATATTCAAGAAAAGCAGGTCAATTAGCCATAAAGATAAAATGCGTAAGAAACTCACATCGCGATCCGGGCACTTGTAGAAAACATGGCCCTTGTTGGGTCCCTGTCTCTTGACTCGGTACTCCATCACAATCTTCTGCTTACACTTGCCGCAGATAATGAGAGGGAGTTCTGGCCTCAGTCGTTTTGCAACCGAACAAGAGGCCGATGATCCGGTACCAGTTGTCATCTACTTTCTATACTTATTTTTGCAAACTAGTGTAAATTTCATATTTTCTAAAATGATATATTTAAACAAAACTAGTACAGATTTCACATGTTTCAATAAATAACCACCCGTACTAGTTGACCTTGCTTACGTGATCATCTTGGCCAGCATTTCTCCACCGGACGGCACCATACTTGGCCAAGGAAGAGCTCCGATTCTACGAGAAAGGGAACACGGTCTTCCACGACCGTTGCAGCTCTCCCTCGTAGCATCAAAGTTCCTCCTTGACGTCCGTTACCGCTCGGTAGAGAACATGTTGGCCGAGCTGAACACGGTCCGCAAGTTCAACTAGTACGGATTTTCTATAATTTTCTAACTATTTACTAAGTTTTTCATTTCATGGAAAATTTAATTCTAAAAAAAAGCATGATTTCTAAGTAGTTCATTTCATGGAAAAAATAATTCTAAGTGACCTGCTCGATATCGGCGAGCTCGCGGACGTTTAGGTTGCCGAGGATAGTAACATTTGTAGATGACATTTGTAGGTCTAAAGTTATCAAATATCCATCAAATTATAGCTCAAAAACATGTTTCAATAAATAACCATCCGTAGTAGTTGACCTTGCTTACGTGATCAACTCGGCGAGCATTTCTCCACCGGACGGCACCGTACTAGGCCAAGGAAGAGCTCCGATTCTACGAGAAAGGGAACACGGTCTTCCACGACCGTTGCCGCTCTCCCTCGTAGAATCAAAGCTTCTCCTTGACGTCCGTTACCGCTCGGCAGAGAACATGCTCGCCGACTTGAACACGGTCCGCAAATTCAACTAGTACGGATTTTCTACAATTTTCTAAGTTTACATATAAAATCATAATAAAGTCCAACATATAAAGTTACACATGCATCTACATCGCAAAATGAGATAAGCTACTGATAAAACATAAGAGGATTAAGTTTGTTACCTCCAAAATCGAAGAGCAACACCAATGGAGGGGGAGAGAGCAAGAACAACAGCAAGCTGAAAAACAGAGGCAGTGAGTTTGAATGAAATGGCTCGGGCTCGGGGAGGAAGAAATGAGCTGAATTATAGGCCGGGATTATTAGTCCCGGTTAGGGGTCCAAACCGGGACTAAAGATTAATCTTTATTCCCGGGGCATCACCCAAACCGGGACTAAAATCTTTAGTCCCGGCTGGTATTACCAGCCGGGACTAAAGGTTTACCTTTAGTCCTGGTTGGTAATACCAGCCGGGACTAAAGGCCCCTGCCCCGCGGACGACCATTGGGCAGGGACCTTTAGTCCCGGTTCGTATTACCAACCGGGACTAAAGGGTCCTTTAGTCCCGGGGGCAAAAAATGCTGAGGCTAATGCCAAATTGGGACATCGTTCTAAAGTCTGTTCTCTAGTAGTGTCGTGATTCACCCACATTAAAAAAATTCAAAAGAATTATTACCCTAATACTATGTGGAGGATATATATTATTTATTTATTTTATATGATCGGAACCTAAAAAAGTTAAGTTGGTAAATCAATAAATTTTAGAAGTGTCTAAAAAAATTAGGAGCATATTTGTTGGCTTCCTCCAATAATTTTTAAAAGCTCACTCCTAAAATATAAAAGATAATTTTGCATCAGGAATTCAAAATCACCACTTTATACTTTCTTTCTCTCTTGTACATCTGCATCATGAACCATGTCTTACTCTTTATTCTTTCCACATCCTTCCACCTCCGGATCGGCACGTCGATACACGCATGTATATTTTCACGCGATTTGATGTTTTTCCCAAGTTTGGAAAGTTTAGGAGTTGAGATAGATAATGGTTGGAGAGCAATTTTTTAATGTTGCTAAGAGCTTGTTTGGATGGCCATGTATCCTGTCGGGTTCATAAACCTGGGGTCCCTCGATGACCGGCTTCCACGCCCGGGCTCGGCCCAGGAAAACAACATATAGTTCATGGGCCGGCCTAAGAGTCTAAAACACAACGGGCCGGAAGGGCAGTCCGGTCACCGACCGGAAGGTCTACCCAAAAGAACAAGTGCTTGCTCGTCAACTTCTTTGGCCCACCTCTCCGACCGGAGCACTCGGGCACCAGCCGTCTCCGAGCGGTCTCTCCAATCGGAAGGCCTGGCCCAAAACACTGCTTCCTACTCTGACCCCGCGACTCTGACCCCGCGATCGGGGCTCATGGGAACCCTGCTCACCGCTCTTCTCCGACCGGCGCACTCAGAGCCGACTGGAGCCATCCGACCGGGGGCGCCCCGTTCGGTAGGAACCAGAAGACGTGCGGAGAAAGGCAAGGTAAGGCTCACAAGTAAAAACCACTGTACCAGGGACCATACCCTGCACGAAATAGTACTCTACAGCCACCATCTCTCCCTACAGTTTTGTAGGGGCTGCTAAAACTCCCATACGGTAAGCCCCCGCGTGTCTCTGGACATCGATCGCGGTATGGGCACCAGGATTTGCCGTACTAGGTAAACATAGCGCGACTCCTCACATGCCACTAAGCATCAAATAGTATTTGCAGGTACCAGCGTCCATCCTTCCTGAAGAAGATAGCACGATCTCCCATGCGCATCCGACATTCTACAGCGACATCAACAGTGTTTGGGGCGCCTACCATTATCTAGTCTTCATCAGCGTGGGCAACAAGGCTTAGAAACATTCGAACTCTCTCCCTCTCACCTGTAAAGCCAACCCCTTTATCTATAAAAGGGGATGCGCTCCCTCTAAGAAAGGAGGTTGACTTCTTCAAGTTCAGATTCACTAGATCGATAGCTCACAACCCCTCAAGCACACGCTTGGACTTCTAGCTCATAGCGGAGTTCCGATCACCCTCGGCCCTTCCGATCAGACCCGACCGGGCCTCTTGAACACCCCTCCTTTCTCCTTCTCGTTTGTAACCCCACTACAGACTTCGAGCTCCTAGGCTCAGGAATAAAGTCATCGACCGACCCCGACTGGACGTAGGGCATGTTGCCCGAACCAGTATAAATCCTGTGTCATTGAGTGCCAGGCCACCTCCGATCACAACGTACAGCAAAACTATAAATATTCACTAGTTGGTCACTTTCTACACCGACAGTTGGCACCGTCCATGGGGAAGACGATGTACGTTCAACACTTTTTGGTCATCAGATGGCCCATTTCTTTACCACCCCCGTCGTGACGGGCTTGGGCGATACGATTCGCTTCGACTCGTTGGAGTTTCCTGCACTCTCGCCCATCGGGATGTGGGTTCCACCCGTCTTCGAGCCATCCTAGGCCTTCCTCTTCAGAAGCCTGGACTTTGTCGCTGACCGACTCGGCGTACTCCACCTCCGCGAGAAGGCTCACGACCCGGCACCCATCGGAGGGATGTCCTCCATCGACTCTGGGATGCACGACTTCGATGGCACGGCATCTGCGCTTCATTCCAAGCAAACTCTCTACTCAAACCCCACTGTAAGTAATACGCGTACTTTTATTCGCCCTTTATTTACTACCTCCCACCGATCGCCCGGGGCGACTTCACCACAAACACCGTACGGTCGGTTCCCCTACTCCCTCGCATCCTCTATAGATGCTTGCACTCAGGGGCTCCGAAGGGCGCTGGCACAATCCCCACTCACGTCCGAATTTGTAGGAATGGCAGGCCTCGCTCCTATCGTTTCCCATGAACTCTTGGACAACGAGGGCGAGAGAGATGGTTCCAACATCGGTGATGTGGCGCCCCGCCACCATCTGTCCTAGGAATGCGCTATGATGAATAGTCCAGGATAGCCACCGATGGTTGTGGAGTCCGCGCAAACTCATGCCCCTCTAGACCCGCGTGCGGAGGCCCTCGCATCTGCGCAAGCGCATGCTGAGGAATTACGACAACGGCGGCAGAGCCAGCCGTCACCTGCGCCAGCACGGTTGGCGTGGCACGTTGCGCCCCATGCGCATGGCCCGGTGGGTGGCGCCCGTGGTCGCACTCGTCAGGTCCAGCACAACATCATGAATGAGGGGAACGATGTCCCATAATTCGCCCAGGACGACCAGAATATCGCTGCCGTAGCAATGCTTCTCCACGATGTTCCCGAGCCCATCGACCCTCAGGAGCGGGCAGTCTACCGGAACCTTTGGGTTCTAGTAGAGGCCACCGCCGTCCAATAGGCAGAAAGCTCCGCATCGCGACTTCAACCTGTGCCCTCTCTCCCCACCGGGGGGGGCACGTGCCAGCCGGATCAATCCGTTTGCTCACCGCTGCAGCCGTCAGGCTCAGCTCGGGGTGCGGCAGCCGCGCCACGGTCTGACCAGGCACCTGCTCTACACCAACCATACCAGGACACTCGTAGCATCATCAATGACTGGCATTGGGCCCAACATGGCAACGACGTCCGCCATAGGGCAGCAGGCGACACGAATCCTGGGCGAACCATCGAGGGAAGCGGTGAAACGCACCCTAGGCGCGGTCGCCGACCGGAAAATCAGAGCCCCAGCCCTGAGGGCCCGGGGCCACGGGCCTTCAGCCGACGCATCCAGAGAGCACCGTTCCCACAACATTTCTGGTCTCCCACCAACATCACCAAATACACCGGGGAGACAAACCCAGGCATTTGGCTCGAAGACTTCTAGCTCACCTGTCGAGCTGGAGGAGTGGATGATGACTATTCCATCATCCAATACCTTCCCATTTGCATGGGGGAACATGTTCGGGCATGGCTCAAATTCCTTCCACATGACAGCATCCACGACTGGGCAGACCTTAAGAGGGTCTTCCTCGAGAATTTCCAGGGGACGTACGTCCACCCGGGAAACTCCTGGGACCTCAAAAGCTGCCAGCAGGAGCCCAGCGAGTCCCTACAGGATTACATCCGTAGGTTTTCCCAACGATGCAACTCCCTCCCTGATGTTGTCGATGCAGACATCGTCAACGCTTTCCTCTTCGGGACAAACTATGAGTCCCTGATCCACAAGCTTGCCTGCCTAAAACCCCGTACCACCCGTGATCTGCTCGACGTCGCCACCAACCACGCCTCTAGCGAGGAGGTGGTCGGAGCGGTCTTCAGCGGAGGCCAGGACAAAGGCAAGCCCAAGCGCGCGTATCCAGACAAAGGCCCCTCCACTTAGAGGGGCAAGAAGAACGGGAAGGATCGGCACTGATCGAATGACACTGCATTGGTCGCCGCGGCTGATCACACACCTAGGTAGCCCCAACAGGGACCGCCTGACCACTTCAACAAACTCATGGATGATCCATGCCTCAATCACACCTACCCCGTCAAACACTTCTACAAGGAGTGCGAGCTCCTCAAACGTTTCCTCCGACAGGCCGGCGTGCCAAAGGAGGGAGACGGCAAGGAGCTGGTAGCCAAGAGGGGTGGCACGGTAGGCAAGGACGGGGATGGTTTCCCTGAACCTGAGGAGTGCATCATGATCTTCGGTGGGTCCGACGCCATCTGGTCCAAATGTCAGCATAAGGCATGCTACAAAGAGGCGTGCGCCGCCAAAACGGCTGTCCCCTCCTTTCTCAGCTGATCGAAATCCCTAATCACCTTTGATCAGAGGGACCATCCCCCCTATGTCGCGAGACCGGGACGCTACCCGCTCATCATTGACCCCATCATCTACAAGAAGCGCCTCACCAAGGTGCTGATGGATGGGGGCAGCGGCCTCAACATCCTGTATGTTGACACCCTCAATGCCATGCGCATCCCCTGATCGGAGCTCCACCTGGCGGCCCCCCCTTCCATGGGGTAATCCCAGGAGCATAGGCATACCTGCTTGGATAGATCGATCTGCCCATCACGTTCGGCAGCTGGGCCAACTTTCGCTTGGAGGTCCTCACCTTCGAAGTGGTAGACTTTTTGGGGTCCTACCACGCCATCTTGGGGCGGCCATGCTATGCAAGATTCAATGGTGATCCTCAACTACACCTACCTCAAGCTGAAGATGCCGAGGACCAAATGGCTGTCATCACAGTGAGTAGCGCCTTCTCACACGCCTTCGAGTGCGACCGCGAGCACTACGAGCTCGCCACCGCTGGTCGTCAACTCATCTGAGCTCCTACAGCTCAGGGAGTCATCAACCCCTAGCAGTCCTAGACTGCAACAAACCAACCTCCTCGATGGCCTTTCACCCGCTCGAGGAAACCAAGGCGGTGGGTGTCGACCCCACTGACCCAGCCAAGACGGTGCGAATCGAGACCTAGATCTCGGCCCAATAGGAATGCGAGCACATCGACTTCCTGCACGACAATCACGATGTCTTTGCATGGTAGCCTTCTGACATGCGAGGATACCACAGGAAGTCACTAAGCATGCGCTACGCCTTATCCTAGGCTCAAGGCCCGCCAAGCAACGCCTACATCGTTTCAACGACGAGAGGCGCAGGGCCATAGGCAAGGAGATCGCCAAGCTCTTGGCAGCCGGATTCATTAGGGAGGTTTTCCACTTCGACTGGCTCGCCAATCCCGCCCTTGTCAAAAAGAAGACCGGGAAGTGGAGAATGTGCGTCGATTACACCGGACTTAATAAAGCGTGTCTGAAGGATCACTTTCCTTTACCACGCATAGACCAGATAATTGACTCTACCTTGAGTTGCGAGATCCTCTCCTTTCTAGATGCCTACTCAGGCTATCACTAGATCATGATGAAAGATTTCGATCAGCTCGTGACCTCGTTTATCACCTCATATGGTTCATACTGCTACATGACCATGCCTTTCGGTCTAAAGAACGCTGGCGCCACCTACCAAAGGTGCATGCAGCAATGCTTCACCGACCAAATCGACCCGCCTAATTAGCCTGATCAGGCTGAATGGTCGAAAACCAACAATCGCCATCTATATTGATGACATAGTGGTCAAAATGGCTTGAGCTTGTGACCTGATCGCAAACTTGGCCGCAACGTTCGCAAACCTCCGAAGGTTCAACATCAAGCTAAATCCATGAAAAATGTGTTTTCAGGGTTCTAAGGGGAAAGCTGCTTGGATACATCGTATCCGAGCGTGGCATCGAGGCCAACCCCGAAAAAGATCGCAGCCATCTCCAACATGGGCCCCATACACAATGTAAAAGGCGTACAAAGGCTCATCGGCTGCCTAGGCGGCCCTTAGTCGCTTCATCTCCCGGCTCGGCGAACGGGGGCTACCACTTTATAAGCTCCTCAAAAAGACAGACACCTTCATCTGGACTGAGGAAGCCTAGTAGGCTCTCAAAAGCCTCAAAACATCCCTGATGTCAACCCCGATCCTCGTTGCAACCAAACAGGGAGAACCCCTCCTCCTTTATGTCACGGCAAGTAACCATGTGGTGAGTGCCGCCCTGGTCGTCGAAAGGGAGGAACTGGGACACTAGCTCAAGGTACAGCGACCCATATACTTCGTCGGAGAAGTACTTACCGACCCCAAGGTCTGGTACCTCTAGGTGCAAAAACTCCTATACGCCGTGCTAATGGCCACTAGGAAGCTCCTACACTATTTCACCGAACACGAAGTCACAGTCGTCACTTCATACTCACTCGGAGACATCATCCGCAACCGCGATGCCACGGGACGAATCTCTAAGTGGGCCCTTGAACTCATGGGCCATGACATCAGGTATACCCCCTGCACCGCAATTAAGTCTCAGGCTCTCGTGGATTTTGTCGCCAAATGGACGGAGGTCCAGCTACCGGCCCCAGACATCTCCCACGAGTACTAGACAATGTACTTCGATGGGTCCATAATGGTGCCCAGCTTGGGGGCTGGAGTGGTTCTGATCTCCCTAGATGGGAGTAGGCTCCGCTATGCCATCCGCCTCCACTTTTCGGCTTCAAACAACGCCACGGAATATGAGGCCCTTATCAACAGACTATGCATCGCCATCGAGCTCAGTGCTACGCGACTCTACGTCTACGGTGACTCGGAACTAGTCATTGATCAGGTCATGAAGGAGTCCTTCTGCAAAAGTCCCCTCATGATAGCATACTGCTAAGAGGTGTGTAAGCTCAAGGACAAATTCTAGGGAATCGAACTGCATCATGTCCCTTGAAGGGACAACGATGCCGCCGATTTCCTGGCAAAACTGGCCGCCAGGCGAGATCCGTCCCCGAGCGGAGTCTTCATCAACGACGTCCATGAGCCGTCCGCCCGCATCCTAAAAGGTCCAACCCAGACACAACCTGATGGCCAGCCGGCGCTTGGGGGCTCCGATCCCAGTACCTCTATAACGACGTCACCCGTGGACGTCGCCGTATTGGCACTCGATCAAACCGATTAGCGAGTACCACTACTCGCCTACCTCCTCGAGGAGGTTCTCCCACCTAAAAGAACTGAAGCCCAATGAATCGATCGACGCGCCAAGACCTTCATCGTGCTCGGTAACGAACTCTACAAACGGAGTCCGTCAGGAGTGCTCATGAAGTGCGTTCCCGCCAGCCGAAAAAAACAGATCCTCCTCGAGGTCCATGCCGGGATCTGTGGGCATCATGTGGCCCCAAGGTCCCTAGTTGGAAAAACCTTTTGCCAAGGTTTTTACTGGCCCACCGCGCTATGAGATGCAGAGGAGGTCGTCCGTAGGTGCGAAGGATGCCAGTTCTACGCTCGGCAAACCTATTTACCGGCGCAAGAGCTCCAAACCATCCCAATCACCTGGCCATTCGTGGTCTAGGGCCTTGACATGGTAGGACCCCTTAAGAAAGGCCCAAGTGGTTTTACTCACCTACTTGTAGCAGTCGACAAGTTTACCAAATGGATAGAGGCCAAGCCCATCACCAATCTCCGCTCGAAAGAGGCGGTCAAATTCTTCCTCGACATCATCTATCGATTCGGCGTTCCTAACTATATTATCACTAACCACAGGACTAACTTCACCGAGAAGAAGTTCCTAGACTTCAGCAATGAATACGGCATCATAATCGATTGGGCTTCGGTCGGACATCCACGAACTAACGGTCAGGTCGAACGCGCCAACGGCATGGTCCTCCAAGGACTCAAGTCATGCATCTTCGACCGACTCAACAAACACACCGGACGATGCGTTGTAGAAGTCCCAGCGATCCTCTGGAGCCTAAGAATGACCCCAAACCGATCCATGGGATTCACACCTTTCTTCCTGGCCTACGGAGCGGAAGTCGTGTTGCCCTCCGACCTCGACCACGGCGCACCAAGGGTAAAAGCTTTCGACCGCGACTGAGCCGCGGTGGCTCAACAAGACGTAGTCGACCTACTTGAAGAGGCCCGCGAGACAACCATCATCCGCGTCGCTCGCTATCAACAAACCCTCCATAGGTACCACGAAAGGAAGATCAAAGGAAGGATTCTCGAAGTCGGTGATCTCGTGCTCCGAAGGACCCAATCGACAAAGGAAAAACACAAGCTCTCTCCACCCTAGGAAGGACCCTGTATGGTAACCGAAGTAATCCGACCGGGCACCTACTGACTAGAGGACAACAACGGCAATGTTCTCAACAACACTTGGAACATTGGACAGCTATGTCATTTTTCCCTTAAAATTGGTCTAAACACTTTTGGTTAAAGCACATGCTCCTGTAAGAGCGCCCTCGCCTGAACGCTTTCAACCCGGGTCGCTCGGGGGCTCCATAAATGTACAAATATTGAGTATTACCTCTCTTTCTCTTTACTTTCATATGGAGAAACTCCTTCCTACCTGAACAAAAGGGCAGTTCGTTCCTTTGATTTATCTTACGTAACTTTGCTTTAGAACATTCCGACTGATTGCACCCCGCCTTTTCCTATGGCTACGACTGGTTGAGCCTCGTGGGCCACGCCCTGGGCTCACAAAGTTGCTACCTACGGAACAAACGGGCAGGTATGAGAGAGAAAGAAATTTAAAACAAAATTATGCTAAGGGAGAACTAAGGAATGAAAGGGAACAAGCTTCCCCGAACGGAGCAACTCCACCACAAAAACAAAAACCGATTGCAGTCATTAAACACACACATGAACGTTTTACACAGGGGTCCCCCCCATAAACTTAACTATTACATTTTCTACTATTACAAAAACTACTGCGGCCACTCGACAACTTCGCCTGAACGCCAGAAATCGCTCGGTTCCGCTCTTTCAAAACTTCGGCAAAACGCAATAGGTACCTCAAGGGCGTCGCACCTATAGATGCTCAGCAGAAGAACATGGAGCTCCTGACCTTCTTATGCAGTCAAGGCAGCTCCTGAGTAGGGGCACCGCTACCAAGGTAAGGTCACCATGGCTGAAAGAAATCTCATCAAACTTTATGAACTGGCCAACTTGAGCAGCTACAGGCATGGAACCCTCCACTGGCATAGTCGTGAGTAACCTCCCCTCCGACGAGGCTCGCCCGGTAAAGATCCACCAGAGAGTCTACACACTGCTCCATCCCGAAGGAGGCCTCGCAGACCAGATCCAGCGTCACCTCTAGTCCGACATCACGCTCTAGGTTTGCAAAAGGATCCGTAAGTCCTCCCCCTCGCTCACTCTTCCTCTCACTTAGGAACCGCCGTAGCATACAGGCACTCTCGGTGAGAAAGAAGAAGGAAGAGAGAGCGAGGAATCTCCGCCAGAAGAGACCACCGGACCTCCCTGAGTCGATCGAATCACCCAGGAGGGACACTAGGCGATAGGTAAGGAGCAAAGGGACACCTCATGTAGGCCATGCTGACTCTGTCTCGAACGACGAGCATGGGTCCTGGTCGGACATTTCCGACTGAAGCTCTCCGACCCCTGTCACTCCAGTCGTCAAGGTAAACATTACCAAAACCCCCTCTATTTATTTACAAATCACTCATACATCCATATGTGCATTCATCTCATACGCCTGAACCCCTCGGACGGTTAGGGCATGATCCGCCCGGGGGCTCAGGAACTAAGCATCGCACGTGCAGCGAAATGCACCAGAACGCTCCATGTTGCGCCATGAAGTGGCGTTTGCCTCATTCGACATGAGCAAACAATAGAGCCAGGGGAGAAAACCGTAGATGAGCACCGTGCGGCCTTCGCTCGGTCTGGCAAACCGGGTCATCTCAACCTTCTCGTTCGATCCTGAACCTCTCACCAAGCCCATAGAATCTCCATCGAGGGGAGGCCATTAGGCCACCCGAGTCGGTCTCCGGAATGACCTAGGCATCTGCAGGGTTGCAGGTAAAGGAGTAGTGGAATGCCACAAGAGGGCTATGCTGACCCCGTCACGAATGACGGACCCGGATTCCGCTCAATCACACCAGTTAGCGAGCTCACCGAGCTAGTCTTCGAGCCCGAGCGATCGGGACAGGCGACGAAACTTCAGCCTCTCTAGTTGTGAGGAACTGGATGGGGTAGCGTAAAACAACTCACACCGACCCCCACGAAGGCCCGACAAGGCTCAGGGGCTCAAATGCCAAGGGACCGCGACTCCGAACTCGCATCGACAGGATCGGCGACATCCGGCTACGGCTCTTGGGACCGTGACTCTGAACTCACATCGACAGGATCGGCGACATTTGGCTATGGCTCTTGGGATCACGACTCCGAACTCACGTCGACAGGATCAGCGACATCCGGCTACGACTCTTGGGACCGTGACTCCGAACTCGCGTAATGGCTTCACTAGCTGAAACTAACTAAAACTAACTCTCTCGATCCACGACGCGCACCGACGCCTGGGTCTACTCATGACTCCGCCTCACCCGATCCCACGATGCGCATCGACACCAAAGATTAGTAAGCTCTGTCGCATCCAAACTAAGCTATCTCCGTTCATGGCGTGCACCGATGCCAGGGTTTGTCTCAAACTAAACTTCCTCGCCCGATCCCCGGTGCGCACCGATGCTAGGATCAGTAAGTTCTATCTCGATCCAATCCCCGCACTTAAAAACACCTCGGCTGCACAACGACGCCATGGTTAAATAAAATTTCGTCTCAAAACTAAAAACACACACACCCACGGGTGCGCTAGCGCGCACCCACCGACACAACACAAAAACCCCCCAGCCGGTTCCGCCCGAACCACCCGGGGACTCGGGGGCTACACCTGCGGGTGCGCTCGTGCGCACCCACCAGCAAGACAAAAAATCCCCTGGATGATTCGGCTCAAATCGCCCGGGGGCTCGGGGCTCCTATCGGGTTCATAAATCCGGGGTCCCTCGAGGACCGGCTTCCACGCCCGGGCTCGGCCTAGGAAAACAACATATAGTTCATGGGCCGGCCCAAGAGTCTAAAACACAACAGGCCGGAAGGGCAGTCCGGTCGCCGACCGAAAGGTCTACCCAAAAGAACAAGCACCCGCTCGTCAACTTCTTCGGCCCACCTCTCCGACCGGAGCACTCGGGCACCAGCTGTCTCCGAGCGGTCTCTCCAATCGGAAGGCCTAGCCCAAAACGCTGCTTCCTACTTCGACCCCGCGACCGGGGCTCATGAGAACCCTGCTCACCGCTCTTCTCCGACCGGCGCACTCAGAGCCGACTAGAGCCATCCGACCGAGGGCGCCCCGTTCGGTAGGAACCACAAGACGTGCGAAGAAAGGCAAGGCAAGGCTCACAAGTCAAAACCACTGTACCAGGGACCATACCCTGCATGAAACAGTACTCTGCAGCCACAATCTCCCCCTACAGTTTTGTAGGGGCCGCTAAAACTCCCATACAGTAAGCCCCCCCGCGTGTCTCTGGACATCGATCGCGGTATGGGCACCAGGATTTGCCGTACTGGGTAAACATAGCGCGACTCCTCACATGCCACTAGGCATCAAATAGTATTGCAGGTACCGGCGTCCATCCTTCCTGAAGAAGATAGCACGACCTCCCGTGCGCATCTGACATTCTACAGCGACATCAACATTGTTGGGGGCGCCTACCATTATCCAGTCTTCATCAGCGTGGACAACAAGGCTTAGAAACATCCGAACTCTCTTCCTCTCACCTGTAAAGCCACCCCCTTTATGTATAAAAGGGGATGCGCTCCCTCCAATAAAGGAGGTCGACTTCTTCAAGTTCAGACTCACTAGATCGATAGCTCACAACCCCTCAAGCACACGCTTGGACTTCTAGCTCATAGCGGAGTTCCGGTCGCCCTTGGCCCTTCCGGTCGGACCTGACCGGGCCTTTTGAACACTCCTCCTTTCTCCTTCTCGTTTGTAACCCACTACAGACTTCGAGCATTTAGGCTCAGGAATAAAGTCACCGATATATCCACCTCAATCTACGTGTGTTGGTGGATTGGTCATCCAAACATGACTTTTGGGCTCTTAGGGGTTTAGGGTCTATTTGGATCTCCTCCTTTAAATTTTATAGAGCTCTAAAAGATTTATTAGATCAATTTGGCTCACTCTTAAGCTCTAAAGGTCTGATGTAAGATGGGTTAAAGTTTAAATTAAATTTTAGACTATTTATTTGGAGCTTTAACTTTAAAATTTAGAGGAGAAAATCCAAACAGACATTAAATATGCTATGAAAATCTTTTTGAACTAGACTTTAGTAAAAAAAAATTGTCCCGTGAGATGGAAGGAGAAGTTTTGGAAGGGTTCAACACTCCAGCGGTCCAGCCACAGCATCTACACGTTTTCGCCCTGGTCAACGTCGCTGTTTTGAGGCAGGATCGGCGGTGGGCGGCTGTCTCGTGAATTTTCTACCAACCGCATTTCTCCGCCACGACTCGAGCTCGACACACGAAATCAGACATGGCCGCCGCTGCCGCCGTCGCCGCTCCTTCCTGCCCCGCGCCTCCGCGCGGGCTCCGTTGCGCCAAGACGGTGTCTTTTCCCTTCTCCGCCGCTTCCAGCCGCGGAAGGGTCGTCTACGGCTCCTCCTACGCCCGCCGGTGGCAGTGCCGCCGCTGGGCCCACCGGCCGGACGCTACGACGACGCGGATCCGGCGGCCGACGGCGCCCCTCACGGCGGTAGTGAGGGTGAGCTGCGCCTACTCCCCCGGCGGTAAGGGCCTAACTGCCGCTGAATCGCTGATTGATCTCCGTGCCGTGAAGCTTTATTTCTCACGCCCTCTTACTGCTCGCTTACCGCTCCTCGGAAAGTGCCATAGCCTGCTTCAAGCTTCTATTGTAGTTTCCGATTACCATTATTTTGTAGCGTACATGCTTACGGGTGTCTAGTGCTTGGCCAGTCGGCCTAAATGCTGTGGTGAAAGGCAACTTGATAGAAGCTAGATGTAACGGATGGAATGGACATTGTAGTTCATCCTTCGATTTGAAGCCGTGATTAGCTAGAATGATGGAAAGTTGAGTCTTGATACATGTTGAAATTAGCTTTTGGCAGCTCTGGCTGTGAAATTGAACTTTCCTGGAACTTCTTTGAAATATTCGAATGGCTGTTTGCTGTTCCCATGCAACAATGGAATTTCATGAGTATCGTAAATAAATTAAAATATCAATTAGTTTTATACCATAAAGATAGATAGGCACTACGCATCTATGCTTATTTTGTTATCTTACTGCCATACAGCTTTCAGCTTTGTCCATTCATAGTTTGATTGAGTAGATTTCATTCTCTGTTTTATTCATCTTCTTTGTGTGATAGATAGCCCATCAACTTTGGGCATCTTTGTGATTGACCTAAATAAAGACTTTCAGATGCCCTGTATACTTCTTGTTTTTTTTAACTTTTCTAACTCTGTTATATGAGCAAGAACTACTGCTTTATATTCGACATGGATTTTTATCTGTGAAGCTTATGTAGAATATTTAGAAAATGTCTAATGATATTGTCTACTTCTACAGCTGAAACAATCACTGCATGCTCTTGGAATGAATATGTGATCTGCAGTGATGTACCTGTGCTTATTGAGTTTTGGGCCTCCTGGTGTGGACCTTGCAGAATGGTCACACGGATTGTCGATGAGATAGCACAAGAATATGCTGGGAGAATAAAATGCTATAAGCTTGACACTGACGATTACCCACAAGTTGCTACAGCTTACAGCATCGATAGGATTCCAACTGTTTTACTCTTCAAGGATGGAGAAAAAATACATAGTATTACCGGGACACTGCCAAAGGCTGTTTATGTGAAAGCCATTGAGAAATCTATTGCAGAACAATGACATATTTGGTTAATATTCTTTGGTCCAGAGTTATTGATCTGTATACTTCATTTTATACCAGATAGTGCAGAGAGAACTCAAGGTAAAATTTGAGTTTACAGCACAAGCATCTTATCTAGAAGTATGGGACTGATGGTGATCCTTTTGCTATACAATAGCAGTGTAAATATAGATGTATTTCTTAAAAGCCAGTGTTTTTTTTTTAAACCAAAAAGCTTCCCCAAAGGCTGTAATGTATTACAGGGCAGCATATTTGAGGCCCTCGGCGAAACCTTATTAAATGAAACCAAAGTGAGGTTTTCCTCAATTTTATTGTTGCGTCTCTATCATCTAATTTTTATCTTGATTTGCTTAGGCCTTGTTTGGGTAATCCCGAGGATTTGGAGGGATTAACCGAACAAGCCTTTGGTGCAAGAACATCACTGCAATCTGAGATAATTTATTTTGTCCAGAACATACTTCTACTTTTGCTAACTGCTAAGGTCATATATGATACCTTTTTTAGAGTTTATACTATATGATATCCACATTTTGTCTAATTTCCTGATTCTTTAAGTGAACGAGCAGGGGATCTGCCTATTGTATTACTTAAGAAGACACAGACGGGCAAAACTAATTTTCCTGATTACCTCCGTATTTCTGAACAGTTTCTTTAATGCTGGTTTGGATGCCCATGTGAATATTTTAATTGGATGTAGATTAAGTGATTTTCCATAAGATCCTGTTTAGCCTTTCATAATTGTTTGTATTCTCAAGAATGATCAGGAAAGGTAATCTATATCAGGATTGGGCACCGGTGGAGCTGGTGTGGGATCTCTTAGTCACCGCTCCTACTAAAAAGATTAGGTGCACAATTTAAGGTTGAAGTGTTAACATGACACAACTATTATCAATACATGGCAGAATTTTGCCTACTCTAGCTCGAATGCTATTGATCTTGAAAGTGCATTTGTCTTCTATGTGGGTTTTGGTGTATTGATGACATCTAAATTAGGGACTAATGTGATCTTAATAAGATATGTCGCAGCTATTAGTCCCATGAAAGACTCAAAGAGTTGATAAAGATGAAATTGTATCTCTCAATTCTTGAAGTTGTAAAGGCGGACGAACTCAAAGTGCTCTCCAAGGATTTTGTATTTTGTTTTGAGTTTAGGATCCATCGTACTATAAAAAGAGATGTAAACTTAGTTGGTCTGAGGAAGATAGAGTGCTCAAGCATACAAATAAAATCAAAAGAGAGAAACTCTAGCACTTAACGAGCACGTAGAATATCTTTTTGAGACTTTTGGTGTCGAAAGTCCCGACTTGTAAGTCGGAACTTTCGACGGTCGGAAGTTCCGATGCCCAGTCACTTAGCCTACGCGGTGATTGTGGCTGTCGGAAGTCCCGACTTAGGTCGGGAATCTCGACATCTAGACCTTGGCTGGCTCGCTGACTGCTCTCGTCAGAAGTCCCGATGTACGTCGAGAGTTCTGATGTTGACCTGCTCGTAGTGACTTTGACCTAGTTGGAAACAGTGTTTTCTTTATAGGTCGGAAGTCCCGAGATCTTCGTCGAAACTTCCGACGTAGATCTGAACGGTTGGTTTTCTACGTTGAGTATAAATAGCTTCTCCTCTCTTCTAACCGTCACTCATTCATTGCAACCTACTCACGTCAAAACTGCTCCCAAGCATTGAAGACTGCCCTCTCCTCTCCCCTTTGCTCCAATCTTCGATTCTCCTAGGGTTTTGAGTGAAAGGAGAGTGTATTGAGTGAGAGCATCTGTTATGGCAAGTGGAGCCAGACCAGGGGCCCACGCGGTACTATAGCGCGTGAACATAACAACGTGAACAGTACCAGATTAGATTAGATTGGTTTGGTTTGTTAGGAAAGGAATAAGATAGATTGATTCGATTAGGATGTTTCCTTAGGGGTCAAGTCAATCATCTCTATAAAAGAAAACCCTGTATCAGTTATAATCAAGCAAGAAGCAACAATTAAGTTGCTGGCTTCCCCTAGGAGCCAGCCATCCCTACCCTCTCTCCCTCGCATGAACAGTACCCCCGCGGGGTACTATAGCTCTCTCTCAACTCTCTCCCTCTCAATCCTAGCTAGTAGGACATCAAGTCCTATTAATCTGGTATCAGAGATCTCTAGTTCGATCATGTCCAGCCCTCTACAGAGTTCTTCCCACTCGCCGCCGCCGCACACCCACCCGCCGCCACCAGCGTCTTCATCGGCGCTACTGCCCCACACATCAGGCGTGCCGACATTGGGCGCGCTGGCGTCCTCAGGGGTGATCGTGCCCTCTGCCCCGACGCCATCATCTCTCGCCGCCCTCGTCCTCACCCCAGAGCAGATGACGGCCGCAATCCTGGAGTTAGGGCAGGCCGTGGCGGACATCAGGGCCTTCCTCGTCGAGCCCTATGCACCCCAGCCGCAGTCATGGTGGAGGACCCTGTGCTGTAGCAGGGGGTCCGTGGCTGTGGATGGCATAGATCATCATGATCTTGTCGATGCCACCGCCGTCGACGAGACTCTCGAGCATGCTTTGCACATGGAGGAGCTCATGCAGATCACCGACTCCAACCAGCTGCGCGGCTTCGACGAGGCACCAGTGGCTGTCCACTTCGCCGAATTGGATCAGATCGATTCCGCTGTGGTTGCTGCACCACTGTCCTTAACGATGTCGCCAGCAGCACCATCGACAGCCGTAGTGGTGCTAGTGCAGTTCCACACTGCTACGCCACTTGCTGCATCGGCGCCATCACCAACAACGACGGTGTCAGCTACGTCGTTGCGCTCCTCTTCCCCCGCCATGGTCACATCACCAATGAAGGCCCCGGCTGCCACAACTCCAGCAGTCTCATCACCAGCTTTGCCAACAACCCCGCCGGCACTAGTGTCACCAATGCAGGCGATCATCCATGCACTGACATTGGCGGACATGGTGCCTTTGTCGCTGCCTCTACGAGCCGCAGCACCGATCCCTCGAGCAGGGCCGTGGCTGTTTGCATGCGCTTATTCTCCGCCGGCTCAGCAGCAGGCCTTCAAAGCTCCATCGTGAAAGGATCAAGATGCCCAAGAGGGGGGGGGGTGAATTGGGCTAATTCTAAATTTTCTTGCAATAATCAAATCCTACGGATAGCCCAATTAACCCCTTGTGCCTAGAAAAGTGTTTCTATCAAACTAACGCACAAAGGACTTGCAACCTATGTTCCAAACTTACTCTAGCATGGCAATTCTATGAATGTAAAGACAAGTATTGAATTGCTCAAAGTAAATACTCAAAGTAAATGCTCAAAGTAAAGAGAGAGAGGAACGCGGCGATGTTTTACCGAGGTATCGGAGAGTCGCCACTCCCCACTAGTCCTCGTTGGAGCACCCGCGCAAGGGTGTAGCTCCCCCTTGATCCGCGCAAGGATCAAGTGCTCTCTATGGGTTGATTCTTCGACACTTCGTCGCGGCGAATCACCCAAAGCCGCTCACAACTTTAGTTGGGTCACCCACAAGCTCCGCTGAGTGATCACCAAGCTCCCAATCACCACCAAGCCGTCTAGGTGATGGCGATCACCAAGAGTAACAAGCATGAACTCTCACTTGACCACGCGAAGCCTAATGAGAAGATGGATGCACACTTGGCTACTCTTGATTCACTAATGAGGCTACTCTCTTGGATTCTCAAATCTCAATCACCTCACTAGGATCTTGCTCTTCTTGGCACTCACAAACGTGTTTCTCAGCTGTTGGAATGAGCAAAAGTGACTCCACACACGAGTGGAGCTTCTATTTATAAGGCAGCCTAAAAAACGAACCGTTATGAGCTTCTGCAGGGTGATCGGAGGCTCCGATCATGTTGACTAGACGCTCCGGTCAGTTCAACCCACAAGCCAGTGAAAATGTATTGACCGGACGCTGGCAGGGTCCGGTCACCACTGACCGAACGCGTCTGGTCGCATGAAACCCTCACTGGAGGCTTACTGGACTCGACCGGACACTGAACCCTCAGGGTCCGGTCAGTACTGACCGGACGCGTCCGGTCAGTACTGACCGGACGCGTCCGGTCATAGATTCCCTTCTCTGGAACCTTATTGGAGTCGACCGGACGCTGCCTTTCAGTGTCCGATCATTTGACCTCTCCAGCGCCCGGTCGCACTGAACGCAGACTGCTGATCAAATGAACTGACCGGACCCTGCGGCCAGCGTCCGGTCGCATCGGGGCCATCGTCTGGTCAGCATTTGACCCTCTATTCATTTCCAACTCTCGATCATATGTGAATAAAGTTTGCTCCAATGGATCTTAGGCATTCGTAGGAGCTACCTAGAGCTAGTTTTAACAAGTGTGCACCACACCTAACTCACTAGACTCAACTAGGTCAAGCTACCCGTCCATACCCCCCTTAATAGTACGACCAAAGGAAAAATAAAGTCCTAAACTACTCTAAGTGTCTCTCTAACTCCAATCGACACTTAGAACTAGTCATCCTTAACCTTGTCGTCCATCCTTTGAAAACCAAAATGATTTCCATCGTAGGGGCATGACAACCTTGATTGCCCAATTGATCTCCATTACCATGACCTAACTTAATTGCCTCTACAAAACACACGTTAGTCATAGTAATCTTGTATTGTTATTAATCACCGAAACCCAACTAGGGGCCTAGATGCTTTCAATCTCCCCCTTTTTGGTGATTGATGACAATACCACCTCGAGTATGTGAAAGAGTGAGGTTTTTGATGGGCTTGGTTCATATAAGCTTTTGTCGATAAGAACAAAAGTGTTTGTCAAGCTTATATGACCTGAGCCAACACAATGTACTCAAAGGATATGAATTAAGCATGAGTACGAGTAACAAAGCTCATTTGCATCGGAGTATAAATGCGGAAGCAAAGGCAAATGAGCATAACACAAGTGATATGACATATAAATAATGTAAAGTAGAGATCACATATGTCATATATCACAATCACGTAGATAGCACTATCACATATATATAATAGTATGCATGAAAGTAAACACACGAATGCATAAGTAATAGTGTATCACACAAATAAAACTCCAAATGTATATAATAGGCTAATACTATATAACTAGCTCCCCCTAGATCACCCTCCCCCTGAGTCTACATACTCGAACCATCTCCCCTTTTGGCGTCGAACACCAAAACCTAAGGGTCGGTCGGCGGGGCTGCAGCGGATGAGTCAGGCGCTGAAGTACGTGGAGCAAGCTGGAACTAGGCACCATCATCATCTAACCCTAAACTCTGAATAGACTGACCCTCTGTAGCAGGAAGTGTCGCTAAAGCGGTCTAGGTCTGAGCTGGGGCAGGTGCTGCCTGTGAAGCTGCTAGTACGTCTGTCGTAGGATCTGAAGAGGCGATAGACGAGGGGAGCCTCTGAGTAGTCACTGTGACTGGAGCTGCTATAGAAGGACCGGCGGTATGCATATGAGGTGGTGTAGGCATGCTGGTCAGCTCACTGAAAGATGCTCCAAGACTCCTGGAGACTGACGTGTCGGGCACAAAAAAGCGAGGGTGACTGCTCCTATGAGAAGCTCGTGTGATATGGAGTGAACTGCGGGGCAACCACTGGTGAGGACAACCACTGGGACACCTGAACTGTAGGTGAAGCAAACTGAGCTGGAGGCTGTCCCTGACTCTGAAGCCCACTGGGCTGTATAGCTAGAGTCGTCGAAGTGGTGGCAGGCTGAGCAAGCTGGGGCGAAGGCTGTGGTAGTGGGGCCCCAAGTGCTGTCACTACATGCTGCATAAATCCCATAAGCTGCTGCTGCATGAGTAACTACTGCTGATGCATCTGCTGCTGCTAGAGAAGCTACTGCTGCCTCTAGAACTCATCCTAACGAGCCTAGAACTATGCGAAGTTGGCAGCGGTCTCCTGTGCCTGTCGTGCCTGATCCTGCTACATCTACTCAAGAATGGCAATCAATGCAGGGTCCATCTATGGTGCTGGTGGAGCTAAGCTAGAACTGCCGGCCTCTGTATCATGTCTGCGTGGAGGCATCTGAGGAATCGGCAGATAGTCATCATCTAAACTATCACTGGACTCAGTCATCCCCTGCTGTGCCTCAAGCTGCTCCTCCTCTGTAGCAGCTATGCCTCTAATGATCTCATCCTGCTGAGCTGCTGACTCTAGAACATCTAGACGACGACTAGGCTGAGCGGGTGCCTATGGAGTGCTGTGCCTGATCCTCTATGCCATGTTATATGTGGGAAACTCTGTGGTGGCAGCCTTGTACTCTGCAACCATCTTAGGGGTCCTGACCTGCACAGACTTGAGCATCAAGAATGTGACCCAATGTGCATAAGGAAGCTGTCTGCGACCCTTGAAGCCCTCAGCAATAGTATCCTCCATCTCTGATAGAAGGAGGTCCCATATGTCGAACACGGTCTACTGCATCAGGGCATTGAGGAGCTAGAGCTGTAGGCGAGTCAGACCCTCTCTGTATCCCAACCTGGGAAGTAGTGTCCTCCTGATAATGGCCTCTAGCACACAAGCTATAGGAGTCAGGTCACTAGGGTTCCTGCTCGACCCCTCACCAAAGGGCTCCTTGAAGCAATGTCGCACCAAATCTATAGGGGGCACCATCCCTCCATGAGGACGCCTGGGAGGCTCCTGCTGTCCATAGCATACCTCATGCAACTTGACAGGCTGATCCTGTAGCCTCAGTATCTCCCGGGCCCTGAAACTCATCACCCTGTAGTCTCTGTCGTTGAATGCAAAGTGAATGAAGTTGTGATGCGGATCAACGTAGAGTGAAGCATAAAACTGCCGAACCCACGATGGTACATATACTCCTGTCTGGCCAATTAGATCTATGAGCCCCGACAAATATGACAAGTAGGGGCGGATGTGCTCTCCGGCTGCTGCCACAATAGACTCTAAACTATAGACTCTCTGAGATTTGAACACTGCCCCACTGTTTAGATATGCGTTGTAGAAGTCCTCCTGGAGCGGTGTGTAGAAACCCTCAGCTGCTCTCTCATCCCTCCTTAGAGGGAACCATGCATCGAACTCAACAAACCTCAGCAGGCGAACCTATCTGGCTGTGGCAGCCCTCAAGTCAAGGTGTACCACTGGAGGCGGACCCTGTGGTCTAGGCAGAGGGCATGAACCCCTGTGCTGTGTAGCTGGCCTCGCTGGAACTATAGCACTAGTACGACCAGAGCGGCGAAGCTGGGGTGCCGGCTCGGTCTCCTCGGCCTGCTGGCCCTCCTGAGTCTCCTGAGCTGGCTGAGGCTCTGCTGGTGGGGGCTGCTGCTATGGCTCCTGCTGGGACTCCCCCTGACGTTGAGGCTCCTCAATAGCTAGTCGACGACCTGCCATCATGACACTCCCAGGTGGACTACCATGAAGTCACTCAATCTCCCTCAGTCTATCCTGTGCATCTGGTGCCAACTGATCTGCTATGACAACTCCACTGTGGGCACCGCCTCTCTCGGCATGCTCTGTGGCCTCAGCAACTGCAACTGCTCTCACTGTTTCTACGTCGAGGTACTTGCACTTCTTGGATGTCACTTGCTTTGTTGCTTTGCCTTTCGGTCCTGTAGGCTTGCGAGGCGAGGGCCTCCGGTCATCATCACCTAGGCCACCACCAATGTTCTTGGTGCGAGCCATCTAATCTGACAAGAGGATGAACTACCGCTAATGAAGACCAACTATCAAACTGACACTCCCGAGGCTTGGCCTCGATCCTTACTCGTGAGCTTGGCTCTGAGTTGGCTGCCAACTGCCACAAGAACCTCAACGGCACTGACTCGCTGCACGATAGAATAGATGGATATACAAATAAATACAATATATCTAATAGATGCAAAAACCTAGGAAGCAAGCAATGTAGGTACGAAATTGAGACGACGGGCAAGCTACCTGATGATCAGCGATCCGGAAAAGAAAAGATGTCGCGCGGGGAAACCTCGGAACCGGCTGGATCTAGGGTTGCGAAGAACAGTGAATGGAGTGACTGCCCTAGAGGATTTGAAATCAGTGCATAGCCATGGATCTAGGTCACAAACAAGGTAAATTCAACACAGGGATAATGCCTTACCACCCAATCGAGGAGAAAGACTAGGGCTTGGATCAATGGCCTTCGTTGGAGCAGCACGATGACTAGAGGCGCTGGACTCATGGGTCAGACAAGCGCGCGAGGAGGCTCACTGGCTGGTGGCGCTGCAGGCATGGAAGGCGCACGGTGGTGACGGCACGCTAGCTGGCGGCGCTGGGCGCACGGTCGCAGGAGACGGGAGGCTCGCGGCTACGGTGGACTGGCGGTGCGTGGAGCAGGTCAGCGTCGTTGGCACGAGCTCGGCAAGATGCGGCGGCGCGGTGGCTATCACGGCGGCGTATGGGTTAGGTCAAGAAAGGACGCAAGAGCTGCGGTTTAAATGAGGACCCCAAACGCGACAAGAAAGGAAACAGAACAGAGTCCTGAAGCCGCGCGAGATCCACTGACCGGACGCTCCGGTGGTAGCGACCGGACGCTACCACCTAGCGTCCGGTTGATTCTAGAGAGGTCCAATTCCTCTGGAATCAGGACCAGACGCGTTTGGTGGTCTATGACCGGACGCAGGCAGGGTCCGGTCAGTACAGCCTGTTCTTCCTTCAATCGACCGGACGCTGGATCCCTTCCTGACCGGACGCACAAACGCAGCGTCTGGTCACTCCTTCACCAGTAGTTCACCTCCTGTGAACTAACTGGACGCTGGACAGCAGCGTCCAGTGCACCTTTTCTAGCAAATCTTCAAAGTTCCTTCGCGCTGCCTGTTCCCAATCAAGTCCTAACTTGAATAAGATCCAAATAAACACCAATTGGGACTAATGTGAGTTACCTCTCTCAAACCCTCATATTTTTCAAAATATTTTGCCTTAGGCTATTATTCTTTTTAAGAAAATAGGCAATAAGAGGGCAAATGGAATAAAACGACAAAACAACATTCATGCATATGCAATACTTGTAAGTAAATCTAGTTGCTTGTCAAGTTTGATCCAAGGTTAAGCTTCTTCACACGCTTTTTGACGGTTATCTTAACCATGTTAGACAAGCCCTATATGCATTGACAAAAATTAAACATGTTGTATATTATAATGAATGCAAGGGACAACACAAGCTCAATTTTTAGTGAAGTTGCTAAAGTCAAGTACATTGAGCTCATTCCGCAATCTACAAAATGTAGCCTCATCTAGCGGTTTAGTGAAGATATCCGCTAATTGATCTTCGGTTCTTACACCTTCTAGTGATATATCATTTTTAGCAACATGATCTCTTAGAAAGTGATGGCGGATATCTATGTGCTTGGTGCGAGAGTGTTGAACTGGATTATTTGTAAGTTTTACCATACTTTCATTGTCGCACAAAAGAGATATTTTTTCTAGAACTACACCATAGTCTAGCAAAGTTTGTTTCGTGTATAAAATTTGTGCACAACAAGCACCCGCGGCAATGTATTCCACTTCGGCGGTGGATAAAGCCACACTATTTTATTTCTTGGAGGACCAAGACATAAGTGATCTACCAAGCAAATAGCACCCTTCGGATGTGCTTTTTCTATCAACTTTGCATCCGGCGTAATCCGAATCGGAATAGCCAATTAATTCAAATATAGCTCCTTTGGGATACCAAAGGCCAATGCTTGGTATGTGCTTAAGATACCTAAGGATTCTTTTTACGGCAATTAAATATGTTTCCTTAGGACTAGCTTGAAATCTAGCACACATATACACACTAAACATGATGTCGGGCCTAGATGCGGTTAAATATAACAAGCTACCAATCATAGAACGGTAGAGAATTTGATCAACCGGGTTACCTCCCTCATCTAGGTCGAGATGTCCATTGGTAGGTATTGGTGTCTTGATTGGCTTACATTCATCCATCTTCAATCTCTTAAGAAGATCTTTTGTGTATTTCTCTTGAGAGATGAAGATGCCTTCTTTCATTTGCTTGACTTGAAAACCAAGAAAGAATGTAAGCTCACCAATCATTGACATCTCAAACTCCTTTGATATCAATTCACCAAATTCTTTGCATGAGTCTTCATTTGATGATCCAAAGATGATATCATCAACATATACTTGACAAATGAAGATATGTCCATCAAGCTTCTTGATGAATAGTGTGGTGTCGACCTTCCCAATGGTGAAGCCCTTCTCAATGAGGAAGTCCCAAAGGCGCTCATACCAAGCTCTTGGGGCTTGCCTAAGCCCATATAGTGCCTTGGACAACCTATAAACATAATTAGGATATCTAGGGTCTTCAAACCCAGGAGGTTGATCAACATAGACTAGTTCATTAATAAAGCTATTTAAGAATGCACTTTTCACATCCATTTGATATAGTTTCATTTCATGATGTGATGCATATGTAAGTAGGATACGAATGGCTTCTAATCTTACAACCGGTGCAAAGGTCTCTCCAAAATCCAAACCTTCAACTTGAGAGAACCCCTTTGCAACTAGTCTTGCCTTGTTCCTCATAACAACACCTTGATCATCTTGCTTGTTGCGGAACACACATTTTGTTCCAATGACTCTTGCACCTTTTGGTCGCTCTTCAAGAGTCCAAACTTTATTACGAGTGAAGTTATTCAACTCTTCATACATGGCATTGATCCAATCCGGATCTTTAAGAGCTTCTTCTACCTTGGTAGGCTCATAACAAGAGACAAAAGAGTGATGAGCAATAAATGAAGGAAGTTTTTAAGATTGAGTCATTACTCCCTTTGATGGACTCCCTATGATAAGATCTTGTGGATGATCTTGTAGGAGAGGTGTATTTCTTCTATTGACCACTTGAGGAGGAGGTTGTGGAGCATCAACATCTTGTGCTTGTACCACCATTTGCTCATGGGAGATATGAGTATCTTTATTTTCTACTCTCCCATCTTTTTCACTATCTTGTGGCACACTTGATGAAGAGGGTTGATCAATGACTTGTACATCATCTTCATCATCTTTTGGCTTGATGTCTCCCACCGGAATATTCTTCATAGCCTCCCTCAATGGTTCATCACCTACATCATCAAGATTCTCATGTGCTCCTTGGGAGCCATTAGATTCATCAAATTTCACATCATATGTTTCTTCAACCAAGCCGATGGCATGATTAAATACTCTATATGCTTTGGACTTTGATGAGTAACCAACAAGAAAACCAATATCACAACGTCTTTGGAACTTCCCTAGGTGTTGCCGCTTCTTGTAGATGTAGCATTTGCAATCAAACACCCTAAAGAAGGAGACGTCTGGCTTCTTCCCATTGAGCAACTCAAAAGGTATCTTGCCAAGAAACTTTTGAAGGAATAGGCGGTTAGATGTATAACATGCGGTGTTGATTGCTTCCGCCCATAGAGCTTCGGGGGTGTTGTACTCATCTAGCATTGTCCTTGTAAGAGTGATCAAAGTCCGGTTCTTCCTCTCAACTACACCATTTTGTTGAGGAGTATAGGTTGCGGATACTTCATGCTTGATCCCAACTTCATCACAATAGGCTTTAATGTTTGTGTTGTCAAATTCTTTCCCATTGTCACTTCTAATCTTCTTGAGCTTCACTTCAAATTTATTTTGAGCTCTCTTGGCAAACTTCTTGAAGCAAGATGCAACTTCGGATTTGTCATGAAGGAAGAACACCCATGTATACCTTGAATAGTCATCCACAATCACAAGACAATAGAGATTCCCTCCCAAACTCTTGTATGTTGTTGGTCCAAATAAATCCATGTGTAGGAGCTCTAGCACTCTTGTGGTTGACATGAAAGCTTTGGTTGGATGAGTATTTGCAACTTGCTTGTCGGCTTGACATGCACTACAAAGCTTGTCCTTTTCAAACTTCACATCCTTCAATCCTCTCACCAAATCATTCTTCATAAGCTTCTTGAGTGAGCTCATCCCAACATGAGCAAGTCTTCTATGCCATAGCCACCCAAGTGTTGTTTTGGTGAATAGGCAAGTCTTCAAATTTGCATCTTCGAAGGTGAAGTCCACTATATATAAGTTGTTGTATCTAAATACATTGAATATCACTTGATTGTCATCTACCTTGGATACAACAACCTCCTTCTCGGTGAACAAGCATTGGAAGCCAATATCACACAATTGTCCAACAGATAGCAAGTTGAAGCTTAATGAAGCAACATATAACACATTGGAGATGGAATGATCATTTGATATTGCTACTTTGCCCAATCCTTTAACCTTGCCCTTTGAGTTATCTCCAAATGTTATTTTCGCTTGCTCATCTACCTCTTCATCTAGTGAGGTGAACATACGAGGATCACTGGTCATATATTGAGTGCAACCACTATCAATAACCCAATGACTTCCACCAGTCTTGTAGTTCACCTACACACATGAGATTCAAACTTTAGGAATCCAAACTTATTGAGGGCCCTTCACCTTCTCAACAAGTGACTTAGCCACCCAAATCTTCTTAGGCCTACTCTTGTTGGGGGTCCTAAGAACATGACTTTCATCTTTCCACTAGAATCTTTTCTAAGCATGTAGTGAGCATTGAAAGCAAAGGGTCTAGCATGCTTGGGCAAGGGTTGTGGTGGTGGGGTTTGACACTCATGAGCAAAGTGGCCTTCTTGTCCACACTCAAAACATCTCTTTGGCTTTGGCTTTGGCTTTGATTGTTGTTGTTGAGCTTGAGCCTTCTTCTTCTCTACACTTGCCACATATCCAATGCCACTTCTATCCATCTTCATGACGGTGTTCATGAGTAGCTCACTTTAGAGATGCTTGCCTCTAGCAAACTTGCTCAATCTAATCTTGAGATGCTCTTTCTCTAACTTGAGCTTCTTATTTTCTTCTTTTAGAGCATCATCTTTCTTTTCTTCCTTGAGCTTCTTGTTTTCTTCTTTGAGCTTCTCATTCTCAAGGATCAACTCTTTGTCATGATCAAGAGTTTCTAGCACAATGATGTTGTGGCTTTTCATCTCTTCAAGATCTTTCATGAGCTTCTTATTATCACTCTTGAGCTTGACATACTTATCATAGTCATTGCACTCAACCACTTGCTTGCCTTTGCTACTAGATCCATGCTCAATGCTCTCATCAATTAAATCATCACATGAAGTAGCTATATCAATCTTGACAACATGGTTAGTAGCATCATGTGGCTCATTTGGTAAAAATTCTTGAGCAATAACAAGAGTATCATGATTAATCTTAAGAGTAGTGTATTCATCTTTTATCTTATTGTGGCTAGTGATGAGTTCATTGTGCACCCACTCAAGTTTATCATGTTTATCTTTAAGCTCTTTCTTGGAAGATTTGAGCTCCTTGAGTTTGGATGATATAGCATCATTAGTTTCTCTAAGTTCATCATTAGCCTTTTCCAATGTATCACACTTAGCTAAGAGTGAATCATTTTTAGCATCAAGCTTTTCATTGGTAGCTCTACTCTTTCTAATGATCTTAGTGTATTTTCTTAGTATTTTGACAAGATCATCATATGTATGTGAATCATCATCATCGCTATCGCTATCAACATCACTAGCATGCTCATCATCACTACTACCATTACTCTTAGTTACCTTGCGTTCACCCTTGGCCATACGGCATAGGTGTGTAGAGGATGATGGCGATGGTGGCGGTGAAGATGCAAGATCAATAGCAATGGCGGCCACCTTTTCATTATCACTATCATCATCGGATGATCCACTTGATGAATCAATGTCTATGAGCCAATCACTGACAATGTAGGCCTTTCCACTCTTCTTCTTGTGGAAGTCCCTCTTCTTGCCATCTCTCTTCTTGTATGGCTTGTTCTTTTTCTTCTCATCTTCATCTTCATTGCTTGTGTCATCTTTCTTGCCCTTGTTCTTGTTCTTGAACTTGTCTTTCTTGGGCTTTGTGCATTGATGAGCTAGATGACCAAGTTTGCCACAATTGTAGCAATCCATCTTGGAGATTGGCTTTCTTCTTGAGCTAGTGAAGAACTTCTTCTTCTTGCCGTCAAACTTGATGCCACTCTTGTTCAGCTTCTTTAGCATCTTGGCGGTCTTCTTCACCATGAGAGCAAGGCTTTCTTCATCATCTTCATCACTTGAGCTCTCATACTCAAGTCTTGCTTTGACGTTATCTTGGCTAGCTTTGAATGCAAAGTCCTTCTCTTTCTTCTTTGTAGAGGATGAGCCATCTTGTGGCATGATGTGCATGTACATCTCATGAGCATTGATCTTTCCCAAGATTTGTGTTGGTGTAGCGGCAGAAAGATCACCTTGATGTAGCATGGTCACAATGTGCCCATATTTGTCAATGAGGAGGACACTCAAGATCTTTCTCACAACGTCGGATGGTGACATTTGAGTAAGTCCAAGCCCATTGACTTCCTCTACAAGAACATTTAAATGAGAATACATCTCATTAGCACTTTCTTTGGGAAGCATCTCAAAAGAATTTAGCTTTTTAATCACAAGATGATAGTGTTCCTCATGCTCACTCTTGGTTCCCTCATGGAGTGCACAAACGTCCGACCATAGTGCATGGGCGTATTTATGGTTCCTTACACGGTTAAACACATCTTTGCAAAGGCCTCTAAAGATGGTGTTTCGAGCCTTTGCATTCCATTTTTCATAGTTAACCTCATCGCCTTGTAGGTTAGTAGCATCCTGAGGTTTTGGGAAGCCTTGAGAGGCGGCTCTAAGAATACCAACATCTATAGCTTCTAAGTACGCCTCCATGCAGAATTTTCAATATGGAAAGTCATCTCCCTCAAAGATAGGAGGAGGTCCATCTCCGTAAGACATCTTGCTCTAAGCGATTAAGCTTAAAACATGAGCATGAGGCTCTGATACCAATTGAAAGGATCAAGATGCCCAAGAGGGGGATGAATTGGGCTAATTCTAAATTTTCTTGCAATAATCAAATCCTACGGATAGCCCAATTAACCCCTTGTGCCTAGAAAAATGTTTCTAACAAACTAACGCACAAAGGACTTGCAACCTATGTTCCAAACTTACTCTAGCATGACAATTCTATGAATGTAAAGACAAGTATTGAATTGCTCAAAGTAAATACTCAAAGTAAATGCTCAAAGTAAAGAGAGAGAGGAACGCGGTGATGTTTTGCCGAGGTATTGGAGAGTCGCCACTCCCCACTAGTCCTCGTTGGAGCACCCACGCAAGGGTGTAGCTCCCTCTTGATCCGCGCAAGGATCAAGTGCTCTCTACGGGTTGATTCTTCGACACTCCATCACGGTGAATCACCCAAAGCCGCTCACAACTTGAGTTGGGTCACCCACAAGCTCCGCCGGGTGATCACCAAGCTCCCAATCACCACCAAGCCATCTAGGTGATGGCGATCACCAAGAGTAACAAGCAGAACTCTCACTTGACCACGCAAAGCCTAATGAGAAGATGGATGCACACTTGGCTACTCTTGATTCACTAATGAGGCTACTCTCTTAGATTCTCAAATCTCAATCACCTCACTAGGACCTTGCTCTTCTTGGCACTCACAAATGTGTTTCTCAGCTGTTGGAATGAGCAAAAGTGACTCCACACACGAGTGGAGCTTCTATTTATAAGGCAGCCTAAAAAACAAACCGTTATGAGCTTTTGCAGGGTGACCGGACGCTCCGGTCATGTTGACCGGACGCTCTGGTCAGTTCAACCCACGAGCTAGTGAAAATGTATTGACCAGACACTGGTAGGGTCCGGTCACCACTGATCGGACGCATCTGGTCGCATGAAACCCTCACTAGAGGCTTACTGGACTCGACCGGACGCTGAACCCTCAGGGTCCGGTCAGTACTGACCGAACGTGTTCGGTCATAGATTCCCTTCTCTAGAACCTTACTAGAGTCGACCGGACGCTGCCTTTCAGCGTTCGGTCACTTGACCTCTCCAGCGTCCGGTCGCACCGAACGTAGACTGCTGATCAAATGAACTGACCGAACCCTGCGGCCAGTGTCCAGTCGCACTGGGGCCAGCGTCCGGTCAGCATTTGACCCTCCATTCACTTCCAACTCTCGATCATATGTGAATGAAGTTTGCTCCATTGGATCTTAGGCATTCGTAGGAGCTACCTAGAGCTAGTTTTAACAAGTGTGCACCACACCTAACTCACTAGACTCAACTAGGCCAAGCTACCCATCCATACCCCCCTTAATAGTATGGCCAAAGGAAAAACAAAGTCCTAAACTACTCTAAGTGTCTCTCCAACTCCAATCCACACTTAGAACTAGTCATCCTTAACCTTGTCATCCATCCTTTGAAAACCAAAATGATTTCCATCGTAGGGGCATGACAACCTTGATTGCCCAATTGATCTCCATTACCATGACCTAACTTAATTGCCTCTTCAAAACACACGTTAGTCATAGTAATCTTGTATTGTCATTAATCACCGAAACCCAACTAGGGGCCTAGATGCTTTCACATCGATCGCTTGGAGTATGCCTCTAGCACAACCCCACTCTGCTGCACCCATAGCGGGGGTGGCTGCTCGTGGACGGCACCATCGACTCCACATGCAGGCGCTCCATGGATTTGAGCCAGGCGGATTCAATTCTAGGCAGATCAGATGGCGCAGCCAAGTTTGGCACCTCGAGGAGGAAGGTATGGATCGTGCACAACTACAGAAGCAGATCCCATGGGACGGAGTTGATTTTGGGGAGCCATATGTCTTCTGCCTCGATTACAACTGCAACATAGGACTCCTTGAGTAGAGCTGCCATGGCGATCTTCTCTGGACTGCAAGCTCTTCTGCTCTAGCAATCTCCACAGCTCGAGGACGAGCTGTCTTGGAGGGGCGGAGTAGTGTTATGGCAAGTGGAGCCGCACCAGGGGCCCACGCGATACTGTAGCGCGTGAACATAATAGCGTGAACAGTACCGGATTAGATTAGATTAGATTGGTTTGGTTTGTTAGGATATGAATAAGATAGATTGATTCGATTAGGATGTTTCCTTAGGGGTCAAGTCAGTCATCTCTATAAAAGAGAACCATGTATCAGTTATAATCAAGCAAGAAGCAACAATTAAGTTGCTGGCTTCCCCTGGGAGCCAGTCATCCCTGCCCTCTCTCCCTCACATGAATAGTACCCCATGGGTACTGTAGCTCCCCCTCAACTCTCTCCCTCTCAATCCTAGCTGGTAGGGCATCAAGTCTATTAGCATCACTTTAGCAAGCTTGAGCACTCGATTTCTTCGTCAAACTGGTTGGATTTGCGTCTATTACTCCTGGGGCTTTGCCTTTAGCCGGCTAGGAATCGTCCAAGAGCTTCTATCTTGTGGAAGAGCCTTGGGAAGTTTGTATTATCCTTGATTTCTTAGTGGAAACCTCGAGTGACCTTTGTGGTTGCTTTGAGAGAGGCAAGGAGGTGAAAGAGACTCCGACCTTTGTGGTCACCTCAACAAAAAGGACGTAGGAGCTCCTTTATGGGGTTGCCGAACATCGGAATAAATCCTTGTGTCCCGCGTGTTTGTTGTTGTTGAGACATGTGCTATCACTTTTATTCTTGTGTGTCTCTTCCTTCCCAAAGATTTTCTTAGAGTTTGGACTCGATCTACGGAGTAGTGACCTTTCGGCATCAAAGGAGCAACCCCAACGCGTTACTTTACCACTAGGAAGTGGGGTTGTAAGTTATCGAAGTAACAAAATTTATTTCAGCACTTGTAGTACATTTTCCGTAGGCGTTGGGACTTCTGACAGTTTGCGCCGGAACTTCTGACGACGTTGGGAGTTCCGACCCAAACTGTCGGGACTTTCGACAGTTGCTGATAAGTGACTTTGAGTTTTGTGTAGAATTTTTTAGATACGCCTGTTCAACCTCCTCAAGGCATTGTTTACCTCTGATCAGAACCGAGGTTCCTCCCTTGACCGAGCGTAGGTTGTAGCGGTGGGTGATCGGGGGTCGAGGCTTAAACCACGATGGACCACGGCGGGGCGCCGTGATCTCGCGGGTGGAGACTGGCGGCGTGCGTGAGGCAAGAGGAGAGGCAATTAGGGCACAGGATAATCTCCTGGCTCCCTAAAGGAAACCAGAAACAATAATATGTTTCTGCTTAATTTCCTCAATAGAGTTTACAGGTATTTATATGTCTCTGAATAATAATAGAAAATAACTCTAATATTATGTAAAATATGATAAATATGGGCCTTGAGCCCCCTAACCCGCCGGCATCCTCTAGCCACTACTAGGCCTTCGCCTGGAGTACTGGATGCCGGTCATAACATCTCTCCCCGCCTTCTCAAACAGCTCGTCCTCGAGCTGGAAGTCGGGGTAGAAGGAGCGGAACTCGTCGACGGACTCCCATGTCACATCCTCTTCTGGAAAACCATGCCACTGGATAAGCACCTACCAGGTGTCATGGTGCCACTGGACATGTAGCGCCTTGGCCGGGGCAGGAGTGTAACGGCCGTCGAAGGTCGGCACAAGGCTGGCCGGCATTGCTGGAGGGTCACCACGGTGGCGCTTGAGCAGTCCCACGTGGAAGACATCATGAAGACGGGCACCCTCGGGCAGCTGTAGACGATATGCCACCGCTCCAAGATGCGGAATGGCTCAGCATAGCAAGGACCGAGTTTGCCCTTGGCCCCTAGAGAGAGTGACTGGGCCGCGTGGTTGAGCAGCCGCAGCCACACCCAGTCGCCCACCTAGAACTCGACATCGCGGTGGCCGGCATCATAATATTTTTTGGACAGCTGCTGAGCCTGCAAAAGACGTTGGCGCACCTTGGCGAGGATCTCATCATGGGACCGAAGAAGTGCATCCGTAGCCTCGGTCCTAGCTGTACTCGGCATATAGGGCAGCGGCGGCGGAGGAGGGCGACCATAGACGACCTCAAACGGTGTGGCGCGAAGAGCCGTGTGGAAGGAGGTGTTGTAGCAGTACTCCGCCCAGACAGCCAATCCACCCAAGCGCGGGGGCGATCCCTCATCACACAACAGAGGTACATGGCGATGACCTTGTTCACCACTTCGGACTGGCCATCTGTTTGCGGATGGAAAGCTATGCTCATGCGCAACTGGATGCTCGCCATCTTGAAGATGTCTCGCCAAACGTGCCCGGTGAACACGGGGTCCCGGTCGCTGACGATGGACAGCGGAAACCCGTGAAGGCGAACGATGCCGTCGAAGAAGGCACGAGCGACGGACGTAGCAGTGTAGGGGTGGCCAAGCGCGATGAAGTGGGCGTACTTGGAGAAGCGATCCACCACCGTGAGGATGACTGACTTGCCCACAACCTTGGGCAAGCCCTCGATGAAGTCCATCGAGATATCCGCCCACACTTGGGTGGGAACGTCGAGGGGCTGCAGCAAGCCCACAGGATGAACCGTCTCCGTCTTATTGCGCTGGCACGTGGTGCAAGAACGCACCAGGTCCTACACCAGCACACGATCACGGGGGATGAAGAAATCTGCATGGAGTCAATGTAGCATCTTCTGGGTGCCCTCATGGCCAGCTGAGTGAGCCAGGAGGAGCACTTGCTGGCGTAAGTCCCCATGGTCCGGCACATAGACGTTGGATCCATGGAGCAGAAGGCCGTCAGAAAGGCACCATGGGGCCTCCAGCTCCCCTGCCTAGAACTGCGCCAGTAGGTGCTGGCCATCAGGCGCGGCTGCTGTTGCCCACCGGATGGCGTCTAGAAGGTTGAAGGAGGGTCCCGACACGGGGAGGGCTGCTGCAGCCGCAGCCACCAGGACGGCTGCCCCCCATCTTCGAAGTCCCGGTGAGAGAGAGCGTCTGCCATGATGTTCAAGCGGCCCGGACGGTACTCTACCGAGAAGTCGAAACCAAACAGCTTGCTGATCCATTGATGCTGCGGAACTGTAGACAAGCGTTGATCAAGCAAAACTTTCAAGCTATAATGGTCAGTGCGAACCAAAAAGTGGCGCCCCCACAAATATGGACGCCAATGACGAACGGCCTGTACCAAGCCGATCAACTCCCACTCGTAGGCCGCCAGTTTGATATGACGGTCCGCGAAGGGATGGCTGAAGTAGGCGAGAGGCCCGACGCCCTGGTGGAGGACGGCGCCGAACCCTGCGCCCGACGCGTCGCAGTCGACCACGAAGGGCTTAGTAAAGTCTGGCATCTGAAGAACAGGTCCTGTGGTCAAAGCGCGCTTGAGCGCCTCAAATGCCGCCGAAGCATCGTCGTCCCACACAAACGCATCCCGCCGCAAGAGACGCGTGAGTGGGGCGGCGATGATGCTGAAGTCCTGGATGAACTTCCGGTAGTAGCCCGCGAGGCCGAGGAAACAACGTAGGCCACGGGCAGAGCACGGCAGGGGCCACGCAGCCACGGCGGCGACCTTGTTAGCGTCCATGGCGACGCTGCCCTCAGAGATCACGTGGCCCAGGTAGGCCATCGACGACGCGCCAAACAAGCACTTGGATCGTTTCAAGTGAAGGTGGTGTACCCGAAGCGCGTGGAGTACGATGTTGACATGCTGCAAGTGCTCGGCCCATGATGGACTATAAATTAATATATCATCAAAAAATACCAGCACAAACCGCCGCAGGTAAGGCCGAAGGACATCGTTCATCAGCGCCTGGAAGGTTGCCAGGGCATTGGAGAGCCCAAATGGCATCACCAAAAACTCGAAGTGGCCATGATGGGGTGGTCATAGGGGCACGCCGGAGGGAGCCCAGTAGGCTCATCGAAGATGTCATCGTGCTGCGCCAACAGACGATCCAGGAGAGGTAGCCGCGGGTCAGTCATGACCGCGGTCACCGCCTGCTGTGGGGTGGGTGTCTGAGGCCCGGGCACGCCCTGCCAGGTGACACGGCGGCCCTCCCTCTAGAATGCCATGGTGAGGGCGTCGCAGTCCCACAACATGGGCCCCAACGTGCGAATTAAGTCAAAGCCGATGATGAAGTCGAAGGCGCCCAGGTTGAGACCAACACACGTGATGGTGAAGTCCTCATCGCTGATGCAGACAGGCACATTTCGAGCAATGCCCTCGCACGCCACGTGCTCACCATTGGCGACCGTGACACGGAGGTGGTCACCACCAGCTAGAGACAGGCCCAAATGGCGCAGAACAACCCCTTGGACAAAATTATGAGTGGAGCCGGTGTCGAGGAGGGCAAGGAAACTCTCGTCCTCGACGGTGACGGGGAGCAGCATGGTGTTGGGCGGGCGGATTCCTGCAACAGCATGGAGAGAAACGACGAGGGCGTTAGCGGCGCCTGCTGCATCGCCGCCACTCCTTGGCCGGTCGGCTCATCTAGAAAGGCGGCTACGTCGGTGTCTGCAGCAGCCACCTCCCTGGCTTCCTCATCGACGAAGTCCGTAGACTTGAGGTAAAACAGCCGGGGGCACACATGGCCGCGGACATAGGGCTCGTCATAGTTGAAGCACAGCCCTTGACGGCGGCGCTCCAACTGTTCCGCTGGCGTGAGGCGACGGAACTGACGCACGGAAGGAGCGCCCTGCCCGCCCACGGGACCAGCACCCGGCTGAGCTGGAGCTCCGCTGCTTGTGTCGGGGCACGCGGGGGCAGGTCGGGACAAGGTGGAGGCCGGGCACCCCGCGGAGGTGGCGCCGTCGGCATGGCCGCCACCCGACGCTCGAAAGCTCGTGCCAAGTACATGGCCGTCTGGATGTCCTGGGGATCGTGCATCTCCACATCCACCCGAATGTACTCGGGAAGGCCGCTGACGAAGAGATCGGCCTTCTGTTTGGCGGAGATGCCACGTGCATGGCAGGACACCGCCTGAAAGCGTCGGTAAACTCCTGGACAGTAGATTGGAACGGCAAGCGCCCCAACTCCGCCAGCCTTGTACCGCGCACTGGCGGTCCGAAGCGTTGGCGACATAGCTCGACGAAGCGCTCCCAAGAAGGCATGCCCTCATCCTACTCGAGGGCGTAGTACCAGGTTTGCGCCAGGCCCCGGAGGTGGTACGACGCAATCCACGTTCTGTCGGAGGCCGGCCATCGTTGGCCCCGGAAGAATTGCTCGCAGTGGTTGAGCCAATTCAGGGGGTCTTCTGAGCCGTCGTAGGTTGCGAACTCGAGGCGATGCGTCTTGGGCGGCAAGCGGTCGAAACCGCCCCCCATGGCCTGCGGAGGGCGCTCGTAGGGGCCCTCCTAGTCGGCCCTAGGTGGCACGGCCACGTAGGCAGCCACGGAGGCGCTAGTGTCGTGGAACAGCGTCCCGTCCACGCCGCCGTACAGGGTCCCTGATGCATAGGGTTCCCCATGGGCGACCGTCGATGGAGCCTAAGGGATGGTGGTCCGAGGCGGCGCCGAGGAGTAGAGCGGCGCGGTCATGGAGTGGTGCGCCGCCGAGGATCCAAGGGCCCAAGCCGGAATCGGCGACGGCGAGTGTGGAAGTTGCAGCATATGGATCGGGACCTGGGATACCGCTGGTTGAACGGAGGTCGACGGCGACGGCATGGAGTCCGTAGGCATCCCGTAGGGGTAGGTGAGGAGCGGCACTGAGACGGATGAGGGCAACGGCAGCGGCGGAGGAGGAGGATGCGACGGTTGCGGTGGTTGAACCACGTACTGGCCGCTCAGAAACGCCCGCATCATGTCCTGCAGCTCCTTCACGCCATGGCTGAGATTGACGATGGAGGTCGTCACCTCCTCGGGCGTGAACACCGGCCGCGGCGCGACGGTGGTCGTCAAGGATTGGGAGGACGGCACCACCAGAACGGCCGACGTAGCAGGGGGCGCGGTGGAGTTGGTCGGCACCGGCGGAATCGTCGGCGATGGCGCGGCGGAGGAGGCAGCGGAGGTGTCCATGATCGGCAAGGTCTGTGATACCAAGCTGATAGGAACCGAGGTTCCTCCCCTGACCGAGCGTAGGTTGTAGCGGCGGGTGATCGGGGGTCGAGGCTTAAACCGCGATGGACCACGGCGGGGCGCCGTGATCTCGCGGGTGGAGACTGGCGGCGTGCGTGAGGCAAGAGGAGAGGCGATTAGGGCACAGGATAATCTCCCGGCTCCCTAAAGGAAGCCGGAAACAATAATATGTTTCTGCTTAATTTCCTCAATAGAGTTTACAAGTATTTATATGTCTATGAATAATAATAGAAAATAACTCTAATATTATGTAAAATATGATAAATATGGGCCTTGAGCCCCCTAACCCGCCGGCATCCTCTAGCCACTGCTGGGCCTTCGCCTGGAGTACTGGATGCCGGTCATAACAACCTCCTTTCAGATCTTCTTAGTGGTATTATGGCCAAATATGCTGTTTTCATGGCTGACTTGATGGTTGCTGCACATACTTTCATGCATGGCATGCACCAAGCAAGTTTGTAATAATTATGTGGTTATGGTAGAATGAATGTGTACTGGATGATCAGCTTGGTGTCACCAATCTCCGTGCATCTTATTCAGCACTCAATTCCCTCAGCAGCAGCACATGTGGTCACGACTCGTGGTGTTCGCTTCATCCCCAAGTCAGCATGGTGAAATGGAATTGGTCTTTGGTGCACATGTTGCAGCTATGTAATTTATTGTTATGTCCAGCATTTAAGAGCCTGATATACAGCCTTAGCATGAAGAAATTGCTTGGTTCTTGCAGTGCTTGCACACCATCTAAGGCTGTATATCAGGCTCTTAACCACTTCATGACTGTTGTTCCTTTGGACTTTATCTGGCCTGTTATGCCATAATAAGAAAATTATTGGATCACTTATCTGCAATTGACATGAAGACATGAAGTTAGTGTTGATTGTAAATATCAACCAGTACACCATCTGGTCTGGGACATTTATGAGCATGTACCTTGGGAGCCATGCCAGCTGAACATGAATGAAGATCAAATTTACCATGGGTATAAAACATCATGTGGTTATTGAACTACTGGAGGCCTGAGAAACGTTTGAAATCAAGTGGTTGGTACCAGGAAAGTAACCATGCAATTAGGTTTGTAAGTGCTGATGAAAAATTGCATGTGCTGAGACTAGAACATAGTGCGGGCCTGTACAGTTTATGGTGGTAATGGTTGATGTTGAATCCAATGACAACTGAAACAATCAACCATGGTGACAGGATCAGTAGTTGAAACCATGAAGATGTGGGATTGATGACTGTTGTAGTCTGTGGGTGCATTGTCAATGTCATCATCTTTTTTTGTGAACTTTTTTTTTGTCATCATCAGATGTACTGGTCTGGGTGTTTAAGGCTTCTTCAGAAAACTTCATGAGCCTTTGGGTACCTTGTGAGGCATTACCTGCTTGTATCATCTCAGACTTGCTCCTCTGTCCTCGCCGATACAAGAGATACACCTGTATTGCACAAGGTGACACGGCACTAGAGCTTTGGAAGCACCACAGCTAGCAGTCAGGCAACTCAATAAGACAATGACTCATTTATGCTTGATGGTCTTTAGTGTTAGTGTACGTCTCTGGTGCTAGTATGGTCAACAACATGAAGTACCTAACTGTGGGTGGCAAAAGACTTTGATGTGATATGGATAATCATTTGCAAGTGTTGTTCTGCTGATAATGATTTTATACATAAGGTAGAAGTTTAGATTGAGTAGGATTTTGGATTTTTTGCAGGAATGGCGTCAAGTAGTACAGACCTGCAGTGATCTGATTACAGTAAGATGACCATGACTTCTCAAGATTTTTATGCTGGTACTAGTGCTTTGTGCGTAGCAAGTTGTTCGCTGGTACTAGTGCTTTGTGCGTAGCAAGTTGTTGCACTGGAACCTAGGACACAATAGTTTTGGATGTTTTGGATATATTGAATACAAAATGTCCTTCATTAATTTACATAGCGTGGGAATGATTCCTGGCCATTTCAGGCCGGGAACGGGCTAACCGAACGCCCCCTTAATGTGAAGTGTATCCAGTTAGATTTATTGTTAAGAGTATCCCCATTTGCCTGCATCAACCTATGTCACATAATTTTGCTGATCCAATTGGGTTTTGGCTATGGAGAGGTGCTGCTGTTCAATTTTGGAGAACTATTTTCTACATTTGGGACTTGGAAGTTGCTTTTGTTCGATGTTGCATCTGATCTATCACTGCCCATAGGACAAATTGTAGGAGGGAGGAAGCCTGAGATGTACCTGCTCCAACTCATTGTATGAGGTTTATTAACATGATTGTCCTAACTGTTTCATAATATTATAGTTTATCTGCAGCAACGTGACATTTTAGTGCTGTTCATGATTATGAACACGGAATCCATGTGATTCTGAGGTTCCCAGAGATGGGGTGCAGTCCCTTTCAATTTCAAACGTTCTGCAATTGTGTGCTTCTTATGAAGCAAACCAAAATATGGAAGCAGTTCAGTGGATTGGAGCAGAGTCTGATACGCTGAGGAAAAATCAATAATTGAGAAACCTATAATTTGATTTATCAGGTATAAATACACTTGTCAACTGTAGTAATTTAGTATCTGTTGAGGCTTTCCCCCCTTTCTTCAGTCTATGTTTCTTTATGTTCCTGATCAGGATTATTGTAAATATATAATTATCTTTTCTACTGTCATGCTCTTATAGTCTTATTTTTGCTCCTGTTATGCTAACATGTCTTCCTCGATCATTGAGCAAATGCACAGACTATTGGGCTCCTGACAACATGCTTGCCTCCATCTTCATTCCAGCTCAAGAACCCATAGTTCCCAATGTAGTTGTACTCATATGAGTTCCTTTTCACCTGGCTGACCTGCACCGTGACTGTGAACGGCTGCTTTGCTGCCTTTGCCGCTGAAGGACAGCGCCGTCGGCGAAACCGTCACCTTCATCCCTGCTGGCGCCGTCACTGACACACTGTACTTAGCTGGTGCGGCTGCGACGTTTGTCAGTACCCTCTTGAACGTGTGTGTGGCGGAGTTGGTCCTGTTGAGGATGACCATGAAGGACGGGTAGTTCAGGTCCAGGTTTGCTCCGGCGCAGCTGGGGTTTCGCCGGCCGGTGATGGTCGATATCTGGCGGCTGCTGTAGTGCAGGGCGCACAGGAAGTTGACGTAGTCGTCGGCCGCCACGTCGTACACGAGGCCAGGGTCCATGGCCTCGTTGGGGCTGACGTGGCCACTGCCAAAGTCCAGTGGCGTTCCTGGTGACCCGCTCGGCATGCTGACGATGACGTTGCCTGGCGCTGTCCTTCATGTACGCCGTTGTCATCATGGCGGACCGGATGGCCGTCGGGCTCCAGTCAGGGTGCACCTGACCGCAGGAGGGCGACCACGCCGGCGACGTGCGGCGACGACATGGACGTGCCGGAGATGAGCTGCATACTTGGTGAAGAGCTTCTGCTTGCTGAGCTCCATGATCTCCTTGTTGGGCACCCACGCCGCCAGGATGTCCACCCCGGCGCGACGACTGTCCGGCTTCAGGATCGTCGGGCTGATCTGGCCGGCCCGCGGGCGGAGAAGTAGGACACAGGTCGGCGCCGGCTTGACGCCCGAGCACCGTGCCGCCGAACTGGACGCTCGCCTTGGGCGCCCCTCTGGCTGGCCGTGCCGTCGCGTACTTGGCGATGGCCGCGCCGTCCGGACTGGGTGACCAGCACCATCGGCATGGTGTACTCCGTCGGCTCGAGGAACTGCTTCATGTCGCTCGCGATGATGGCGCCGAGGCCGCCCGTTGCTCTGCACCTCGTCCCATCTGCTCCTCGATCTCGGTGCTCGGGTCGGCGGAGCAGAAGACGTACTTCCCTCTCACGTGCCTTGCTTCTCAGGCTGGTGGGCTCGCACCTTTGCTTGCTCCTGTCGCCGTAGCCGTAGTAGAGGTTCGCACTGGCAGGTCGGCGTGCTCAGCGGGTACACCGACTTGCCCTGGACGGTCGCGCCGCTGCCGAGCGTGACGGTCGCGGTGAAGTCCCTGTCGACGCTCGCGGCGCCGAACGGTCGTGATCCAGGGCGCGCCGTTCATGATGGTGTACCCGTCAGAGCCGTCGTTCCCGGCCGAGCACGCCACGAAGACTGCCCTTCTGCATGGCGGCGAAGGCTCCGATGGCTATCACATTGGTGTCGTAGGACGTCTCCGGGAAGCCCAGGGACAGCTGACATCACGTCGACGCCGTCGGCGATGGCCATGGTCCATGGCGGCCAGCACGTCGGTGGACGCGGACTCCAGCGTGTCGCATCGAGAACACGGCCTTGTACATGGCCACCCGGGCCTTCGGGGCGATGCCGGTGGCCGTGCCGTTGGCGTAGCCGAAGTAGCTCGCGCCGCTGACGTCGGAGCCGGCCGCCGTGGACGACGTGTGCGAGCCGTGGCCGTAGTAGTCCCGCGGCGAGTCGTAGTCGTCGGGCGCTGATCGTGAGACCGCTGCTGCTTGAGGCCCTTGCTGAAGGAGCGCGCCCCGATGAGCTTCCGGTTGCACATGGAGGCCTTGAACGCCTGACCGGCCTCGCACGCGCCCTTTCCACCTCGCCGGGACGGGGTCCCATACCGGCGTCGCTGAAGCTCTCGCTCTCCGGCCAGACGCCCGTGTCGACGATTCCCGATGATCACGCCGTCGCCGTACTTGGACGCCGGCCAGACGCCCGAGCCGCCGCTGCATCAGCCCGAGGAACGCCGGCGTGTGCGTGGTGTGGAGCCTGCCGTACGTCTCCGGGAACGCCGCCACGTGGCCATCCACGGCCCTGAGCTTCCTCCAGCTGCCGCGAGGTGAGCACCGCGCTGAACCCGTGCATGACGTGCGTGTACGTGTACAGGTGAACCGGCGCCGCGCCCTCCCCTGCCGTCGTCGAGGACGGAAGCGACTGACAGCACCGAGAGGTACCATCCCTCGTGCTCCACGAACGGCGCCGGCATCTTCTCCACGTCCATGTGGACGATGTACGATCGCCGTTCGCCGCCAGCCGCCGCCGCGGCGGCGCACGCCAGCAGCAAGAGGCTGATGGCGCCGAACAACACGGCGCGAAACATGATCGCGGACGTCCGAAGCAGCCGCCCGCAGACTGGCTGCGGTCGAGCGGATGAAGTTAGCTGAGCTGAGACGCTTGAGCTCAGAGCTGCCGCTTCTTATGCATCGGCAGTGGAGTGGAGAGCTGAGCTGAGCTGAGTGAGAGTGAGTGAGTGGATGCCACGAGTGGAGAGCACTCGCCGTCGCGTCGCCGGTGCAGTGGTGACACCCTACCAGATAGTACATACATTACATACATATATATGATGGATTCCATGGCGGCCATGCATGGGATTAATCAAATGTGACACACAGAAGAATCTTAGCAAGATCGATCGTCACCAAATAAAGCAAAGCTCAGCCCTGGGATAAACCCATGGGTGGCCTGCATGTTTGTCGACGTTGCAATCATTGTACAGTGCCGCCATTAGCTTTTCATGAAAGCACATGTATATATGTAAATTATAACCGCCGTCTGGTGCGCGTCCATGTCACTGGACTTGCTTTCCTCCCACGACAGCGGCTCTTATTCGCACCTGCTCGAGCGGGTTGAATGGCCAGTGTAGCGGAGAGTTTCATTGCGTTGTTTTCAACACTGCCATGCCCATATAAAATGAAATGAAACTAGGATGAAACACCCGCTCTCATTGCAAAGTTTCATTTCACGGTTTCATAGAAAATTAAATTTCGAGACTCATAGAGAATTAGTAATCGTGCCCAGAGAGTTTCATCCCATGAAACTCATTTCTTCCCTCTCTCTTCGTTAAAACATTGTTATGTCATAAAAAAAATGCAATGTGACAGGCTATTAAATATAAATGAAACTCTCACAACTCCCACTGAGAGTCTGAGACTGGCCCCTATAATCCTCCTGCCTGCCTTTACAGTGCTAATGCCATGATGACACCTTGTTTACTCGCCAATCAGTTCGTTATGCAATTGCAGCAGTGCTTTTCAAGTCAAGCCGCGCCACTTGTTGGCACTTGGCACTGTTGCTACGTCAAAGAAATTCAGAAAAAAGGGGCACGATTTGGGTATGGATATGCTATCTGTTTCCTTCGATATGATCGCGTGAAACCGATGCACAACAGGAACAGCAGCGCATGAAAACAAACGCACCAGGGCGCAGTGCTGTGGGTGCTGCGTGCACTCAGGCAATCAGTCAGGCTGGCATGCATTCAGATTCAGGGAGGGATGGTCTTGGTGTGTGTGCGGTGTGCGGTCAGCTGCCTTCCCTTCATAATGTGCTCCTTTTCCGGCATTGTGCTCCACCGCCGGCCGCCTTCTCGCCGCCGTACGTCTTCGGTTGCGGCGGAGACCGACCCGTCGACTGGATGACTGGAGGACAGGCGGGCAGCGAGCACTGAGAGTGACCGGTGACACCGTTGAGTTGAGGGTGGAGTACTGCAGGAATGCAGCACGATTGCGTCGTCCTTCCATTCAATTCCGAGCCCTCTCGCGTAACGGGTTCTGATTCCCGAGGGTTGCATTCTCCATTTAATTCTTCTTTTCGCGTAACGAACTCTACAACCACTGACGTCTGACGACGATGCCAGTCCGGAATTTAGAAGCATTTTCAGGTGGATGTGGATGTGGCATCGTCGATCTTCCTTGCTCTGAGTTCCTGATCAGTTATCACAACCTAGCTACATGAACTGGAATTTTGAGGAGGGCTAAGGAAGAGTGCAGCACGGTCGCATGCTGCACATTCAATTCTGAGTTTCTAGTGTAACACATTCTAATTCCTGACGACGTTGGCAACCGAAAGCGACACCAACTGCTTCTCAGATTGCCAGGCTGCAGTCCAGCACTGCACAAATCATCACGTTTTCAAGGACAGATCAGTTGCCTGCTGTGAGCTCCAAATCAAATCAAATACATATACAATATGAACTGGAGCTCTGAGGCTTTGAGCATTCCACCTGCCATCGCACTGTTCCATAATTTGGTTCAGTTGAGTACTCCGTCTGAATTCCACACGAAAAACCTTGCTTCTTGTAAACTCATTGCATACATGGCACACTGCACTCATAATTGCAATAGCTCCATAGATGCAACTGGGCAGAAGTAGAAGGCAGAACAACAAGAGATTGGTAGTACTGTACAGTAGTACTATAATAGCAGTGGTTGTAGAGGCTTGCTATTGCTAAGGTGGCAATTGTCCTGGCAAAGCCTTTTTTTCAGTGGCGATTACTGATCATTGGGGTGTGATTATGAAGCGAGAGGCCGCCGGCAGCATGATGCAAAGGTGAACGATGGCGATGATGCTTTGTTTAGGTCGATTATTACTCTTGTTATAGCGGTTGGTGTGTCAAGCGTGCGGCTTTTTGCTTGTTGTGGACACAAGAATACCAACGAGAAAAAGGATCGGAGAAGGTGGCCGCTTTTGTTTCTAGACCTTATCAAAAGCTTAGCAAATATCTTAGCAAAAGCAAACTGTATGCTTCATGTGTATGTGCTCTAAAGCAAAGTTTGATGTGTACTTCCAGCTCTCAGGTTATATGGTGATATGGTCGAGGATAAATCTTTTTCTTTCTTTTAGAAACTGAAGACAAGATAAATCAAAGCTTGAGCGGTATGTATCCTGGTTATGGACTTATGGAGGCCAATGGCTCAATGTAGTTGTCTTGATTTTGATAAAATTTTCCTTTATCCGAAAAGACAAATCTTAAAGATGCTAAGAAGTTGGAAAGAAAATGAAAGGATATGAAAAAACAAAGGTGATAGGCTAGCCCAACATTGTCCCTCTGTCAGGGCCCAGTTTAAGAACGGAACTACTGAACTGTCACAACAAAAGTAATCACACCCTATTCGTTGATGCTGAAATTTGGCTTATGTTGATGCTTATGCTGAAATGTTGTGAGAGAAAAATACTATTCCATTGCTGAAAAGTAGTTCAGAATAAGCTCAAGCGAACAGGGGATACTCTTATGTTCCAAGCATAGAAAAAGATGTTTATTTTTTCTTTATAGAGGGAAATGATCAAAAGAGAAGCTATGTATTAGAGCACTCCCAACCCAGAAATCACATATTTTATACGATTATTAATTGGGGTGTCATCTAAGAAAAAAAATTATGTGGCACTGAAAATTAAATAAGAGAAATGAGGAAATGGTTTCTTAATAAAAACCATGTCTACACGTGAACCAAGATACGAAGAGATGTGATTGGTAGATGAGGAAGAGAGAATACATGTGATTGGACAAAAGATTATTTCGAAAACATAGTTTCTATTTGTAGTGTCTATAAAAATTAATAAGCATAAAAATTATATGTGGTTTCTAGCATTGTGACTGCTCTCCGAAACTATGAGTAGCTACCGTATTACCAAGACGTCCCATTAAATTTTACAGAAAATTCCTTGACACAAAAAAACTTGGTGTTCTTATTTTAGCACCAAAACTTCAAATCTTCCTTATCTAGCCTTGCATAAAAATTTTGTTCCCAAACTGTCACTACCGTCCATTTAGTCTTCTACCATGAACGGTCATGTGGGCCACATGCAAAAAGACGAGAATATCGTGTCTTCTCATCAGTTACATAAAAACAGTTACATAAAAAGGAGAACACTCCGATCTCTTCATTCGCATGTGAGCACCATGCGTGAACCTAACCCTAATGGAGGCCGGTAGGGCGGCCACCGTGGGCACCACGCATGGCCCCCGCGCGGCTACTCCCGGCCTTGGCGCAACTCCTCTCGGCCCTGGCGATGCCCCTCCTGGCCCCGGCGTGGCCGTCATGGCACCTCTCAGGCCTGGCACTTCCGTCGTAGACTCGGGCCCTCGCGCTCCCCCCGCTCTACGCAGCGTGGCCCAGGTGAGTCCTCCTTGGCCACCTAGCGCTCCCCCGACGAGGCCTAGCTACCGGACAAGCCCATCCCCTGCGCGCAGCTCTAGTAGGCTGATGCCAGCCCCGCACTCCCCAGACCTGTGTGCCGTCAACCCATAGGCGCGGGCCAGTGCCGCTGTGCGCTAGCCGCTGCTGGCCGCCCACCCGTCCCGATCGGCCAGCTCCTGCCCTGTGTAGCCATGGTTGCCATGGCAGTGTGCTTCCAGAGGAGGAAGAAGGACCTATTCGAGAATACGCTGAACCAATGTTGATATTCCCATTATCGCCGCCGGATGGTCTGCCAGACCATCGTAGATGTTCCCATCAACACTATCGGTTAGGTGCCTAGACGGGTGGGAGTGTAAAATACCACCGACGGTTCGAAACCGGCGGTGATGGACACCAACCATCACCAATGACTTTTACCAACGGGGGCCAAAACCGTCGATGAAGGGGGTCTAGAACCGGCGGTGATGAACTTTCTGTAGTAGTGAATATAAACACATAGTTGGCTTAAACCCATGTAAAACTGGGTAGCCTAGTTTTCACGAGTTGGCTTAAAATAGAGGAAAACTCCCCCTTTCAAAATGAACTTCAAGATTATGATCTCAAACTGAACATGTGTGCAGCCTTCCATGAACTTGGATGCTTGTCGGGAGACTTCACCTCCTAGAGTGATAAATTCTTTGAGTTTTTTTTACTTGCCACAAGTGTTCAATGCTTCGGTTTGTTGTCTTGTGCTCCCTATCTCTAAGTCTCTCAACTAAACACTTGGATCTCACAAAAATCACACAACATCACAAAAAGAGGGTTAGGAACAACTCTCACAGTGTATATACAATGCATCTACAAGTTCCTGGAGACCTCTCAAAGGAAAGTATCCAATGTGTGTACTCAGTAAAAATCAAAGTTACTTGGTTTCCTGAATGAAAGAACAAATATGTCACCTAGGGGGTGGGTGAATAGTTGTTTGCTACAAATTTAACAAATAAAAAAAATACAACGGTAACCGTCAGAAGTTATGAGGGAGGGGGCGTCGGAACTTCCGAACTTGACGGATTAAAATGAAATGAAACTACGCCTAAAGACTTGTAGATCAAACCAAACTTACGTTCAATAGCAAGTCCACGAAGAACCTATACTCGAACATGCACAACAAAGTAGATCAAGTGGTAATCACAAATATGTAAAGTAAAGCACAAAGCCACAAAGGGGACAAGAAATTGTTTCATCGAAGTTCAGGTTCCTATTTAAACCCTAGGTCTCCATTGAGGAAGCTATGAGTAGGGCTGGATAACAATCTAGCTCGGCTTGGCTTGTTTACAAGCACGAGCTAGCTTGTTTAGCTTGCGAGCCAGACGTAAAATACATACAAAACATAATCTATGCATTTATCTTTAGCTTGAGAATAATAATAATAATAATACAAAAGCAATCCATCCCTAAGCCTTAAATCAAACAAATAAATTAATACGTGCCAACATATGTAAGTATAGTTATACTATAGTGCTACACCACACCATACATAATGCATTCATAATCCATGGCCCATACTCCATACTATACACAATACATCCATAACCCATTATTGATGATCCATGCATCCATTGAAAACAAAGTGATAGAGTCATAGTAATCCCAACTTTATACAGTCCAGATCCAAACCAATTATAATGTGCGAGGTATCAGGTCATACAAAACTAATATAAGTTTAAAACCAACAGCCCTCGCTGATCCGGCACTCCTCACTAGTCCTGGAGCACCTCATAAGGTATAGCTCTCTCTTAATCCGTGCAAGGACCAAGTGCTCTCTAATAGTTGATCCTCCTCCACCCATGTAACACCCTCGGTGTTACACTGTAAATCATTTACTAAAACATGTCATGAGCATCATGTTTATGTGTTAATGCATGTGATAAGGTGTGTAGATCAATTTCTGTAACTCGAAACGATCAACTAAAATGCGAAACGAAAGTTGATTCGATAGTCATGTTATATCACTTAGGGTTTAAAATCAATTTTTATTAAGCAAAAATGCTATAGAACATATATGTGTCACCTTAATAAAGTTGGAAGTACAAACTTGTTAGATGACAATGAAATACTTGCGGTCAAAAAATGATCTTACTAGCTAATATTTCCACTGGCTTAGAAATCGCAAATGCAAATCAAATTCAGCTCAAAAACTTAGAAAACTTCAAGTCTGTCAACAGTTTGACACTGCTATGTTTAGCAATTTATTGTGAGAGATTGGGTTAAGGAGTGGTGTAGTGTTATAGCTCAATTTAGTAGTCTCATGTGCCATCTTGAGCATGGTGAAGATGGTTTAGGTGCTAAAGCAACCGTTTGGTCATATTGAGCGCTTTAAAATTCATGCGTGTACTTGTCTCGGGCTGGTTGGCCGCGTGGCCGCAATCACCACGCTCGGGCGCTCAGCGTCGTGCGTTGGTCGCGCTTGCGCGCGCTGCCGTTCGCGGCCGGCCGAGGCCGCCTCTAGCCTGACCATCACTCGGCTGCCGCTGGCCCGCCGCGTGGAGCCGCCGCTGCTGCTACCTGCCCCATCCCGCGCTACGTTGCCATCACGGCTGCACTACCGACGCTCCTCGTGTCCTGACGATGCAACCGTTGCATCGTTGTCGCGTCTGCGCCGGTCCGTTGCACCTCTACCCTATTGCTACCCCTATGCGTGTCGCCTCTGCCACGCGCACGTGGGCGAGTCGCCATCGCCATGCCATTTATGGCACTACGGCGCACGAGCCACGCTGGTCGGACGTGGGCACACGTTGTCCGTAGCGCGTGGGTCTCTTGAGCTCAACGCTCGTGTCCCGCCAAGGCAAGGACGAGCCGAGCCCATTGCCGCGCTCCATTTCTCTCTTTCTCTCTTTTCCCTATGTTTCCGCCGTCGTCGTGTCGCATCACAGTGAGCCCGAGAGCGAGCACCTCTCATCAATTCCTCGTGCTCGCGTCTCCGCCTTCACACCCCCTCTCCAGCCGACCCCACCCTGCCTTGACTCGCGTCACGCCGAGCTCTAATTTTGGAGCTTTGCCCGTCGCCGTGCCGTTAAGGCCCGTCACCGCCCGTGCCGTGGCCAGCCTCCACCACTTCACCCCGCACTAATTCCTCTACACCACTAGCTTGCCTTGGCTCCCTCTTCGTCTTGTGCATGCTAGTCGCAGCTCTAGTGCCGCCTCCTCGCTGCTGCCGTGGCCATTCCTTTGCGGTCTGTCGTTCACCTCGCAGCGCGCATGTGGCTAGCCTCATTCGGGTCATCTCCGGCCAAGCCGATTTCTCGGTAAGGTCACTAGTGAGTTGTCGTTGCTCACCCGCTACCCCTACTGCCTTATTGTTGCCGCGACTCACCAGAACATCATCGCCATTACCGTAGGGTGCCCACCGTCATGGAGAGGTCCTTCTATGGCGTCCCGGCTCATGCAACCGCCGCCCATCATCTCATGTCGAACCCTAGGTGAGCGTTGGCCTCGTAGATAGGTTAGCGTGGGTCCCGTCTAGCCGGCGCAAGCGCTAGTGCCATCGCTCGCCGCGCCGAAGCACGCGGGGAATGCCGGGGGCCTTGCCATTGTAAAGAGGAGAAATGTCTGAGGGTTTCGTTGCAAAGTCGCTGTCTATAGAAATAGTAATGTGGACTGTAGGTTGTTTTGCTCGAAGTCCAGTGGCGTTTTTTCTAATATGTCAGCGTGCGCGGGATTCCCCCATCGTGGGCCACCTCGCGCTGCAGGCCGGCCTCACGTGGACCGCGCATGTGGGCCACAGCGCGCTCGCGCGCACGCTGCGTCGCGTGTGGGCCACGTTGGGCCAAAATCAGTTTAAATTTTTCGTGGAAAATAGAAATATCTTTTCATTTCAATTCTGAGCTGAACTTTGATAATTAATATAAAATAATGTAGATGTCCAAAAATTGTAAAATAAATTTTGTTAAGTTTCTAAAATTATGCTCTATCTGTTAGTATATTTAATTCATATATATACTTGTTGATACAAGGAGCTGTTAAATCAATTGAGAGTGCTTAATATTATTAGGTTAAATATTGTAGGAATTTTTGTGGTAAAATGGTGATAGTTTTAGCTTTGAAAATTTTACAGTAGCTTCATGGTATTACTATGTGCTCACTATAATGTTTTTAGATCTAAATAGACTATTTAATATGGTAGCTAAATACCCATTAAGGCTAAATGGATAATGGCATGATATTGGTTTATAAAAATTAAGCACTTGTAGGGTGAGCTTTGAATCTATTTGATAGAGATAATGATTAGCTTAGTATTTTAGTCATTAGAGCTAGCTTAGTAGCTTAGCATGTGTATTTTTATTTTAAGAGTTGTTGTTGCCAAAATACTAAGTGTTGCATCATCATCGCATGCATGTAGAGAATGAGTTGGCGGAGATCATGACCATAGGAGATCACGAGTTCGAGGAGGTGATCGAGGAGTATGAGGAGGAGATTCTTGTGTAGAAGGAGGTCCTAGAGTCACCACTAACTAACTGAGCTGACACCCCGCCTACCCAAGGAAAGCCCTGGTGCATAACCCTTATTTTGAATATATATATGATGTGCGTTTATGTTACAGGCATTTTATGGAAACCACCTGTATAAATATATTTGTTCTATGAGTCCTACTAGTATAGGTGTGCATAGCTGCTATGCTTAGGTTTTTCGGTAGCGTGAGTAACCTGCCGTTACTCGCAATAGGTGATTATTAATATTACTCTCATGATAAAATGGTGAATACAAATGGAGACCAGGTAGGGATATGGTACGGGTATTGGTGGGTGTAAGAGGTTATGTCCCGTGGACAACGGGGCATAGCTTGGTTACTATGTTTTCCCTATCCGTGTTGGTTAGGGACTGGCCGTTGCTTTCAATTCTAGTCAGGTCACAGACTTATTATCCTGAGTACATACTTGCTTATGGGAGCGGGAAGGCTCATTGCTCTCTTATCGTGGGTTCCGGCTCTTTCTGGACCGACTGATTGAAGGCGGGGATGGTGGAGGTCTAAGCACCACACTAAGTCCGGGACTCAGGTGTGGGGGCTTAGAGTCCAGGTTTGGATGGGTGCCTAGACCCCTTGACAGGAGAGTGGTGGGTTGATCTTGCTTGTGCCTAGGGTACAAGCGGGGCATGTGTTTTAGGGTACCCAGCTGGGCTACATTGATTTACGAATCACCGTGTAATACGATATGACTTATCTACGATCTAGCACCGTAGTAAGAACTAAAAGATGAAAGATGGTGAAATAGATCTGATTGCTCAACTCTTGCTTAAAAGTAGAACATGTGCTTACATAGAATGGTTAGCTAATGAACTAATCATGACTGCTAATAAAACATATATAAGGATTCACTACTAGTAATGCTTTTTGTAAAAAGGAAACCCAGCAACCCATAAAGCTTATCATATCCTTTGGAGTCAAAAAATTATTCCCACTAGTTGGGTAAGTCTTGCGAGTACATTGTGTACTAAGGGTTTATTTACCCCTGTTGCAAGTGCAGCTTGAGGAGTGACTGTTGTGTGGAGGATTCTTCTGGTGGGCACAGACAGATCCTTGTATCTTATCGTTAGAAGTTTATTTCAATTCCGTTGTTTAAATTCCGCACTCTGAACTTAGTATTGTAATAATGTATTTCTGAGAACTCTTGATGTATAAAATGGACTAAGTATGGTAAACTCATTCTCATTATTGGATCCTAGAGGAAAAACATGGATTGTTCACGTTCTCCCTTGGGGTGTGCTCGACGGAACCGTTTGATATAGCTTGCTTTCGGGGTGCTTAGTGTCTAGTGGAAGACAAGCGCCTCTGAAGGTGTGTTATTTTGGGCGGTTCTATCACAACCCGAAACAATGGATCACCAAATCGTGTACACCAACATGGGTCTCTCACAATCGCCACAGAGAGATCACCAAGCACCACCAAGTTGTCTAGGTGGTGTTGATCACCAAGAGTAATAAGTACAAACTCTTACTTGACCTAACCAAGCTTAACGAGAAGAGCGGATGCATGCTACATCCTAAGCACTAATGGAGTCCTTAATCTTTTACTATGATTTCCAAATCACTTGAATAGGCCAAACTCTTTCTTGGAACCCAACAAGTGCCTAACTCCTCAAATGTCCAAAAGGGAGTCTGTAACACCCCGGTGTTATGCCTGCATTTAGGCACTGCAAATCATACATATCATGCATCATCAAGTATCCTAATCATACATGCCTAACCATGTAAATAACAACTGAAACACTGCTTCGAAACATATGAAACATGTTGTGAAACCTGAATGTTGCATACCTTTGTTAGAATTGTTTTGCCCTGATTTTGCTTGCTAGGTTAGTAAAACTTGTTTGGCTACTATTGTAAATCATCTAGGATTATTTAGTTCAATTTTTGGAGCAAGGTTTGTATTCAAATTAATTCAAAATTTTGCTTCCAAAGTAATTTCCCAAAAATTAGGGTTTTGAGTTAAACATGGACTTTGATTTTACAATTCAAAATCGAGAAAGAATTTGGCGTTGGTCATAAAAGCAAAGTTGTAGAGAATTAAATTCTAATCAACTTTCATTTTTGGTACATTTTCAAAAGATGTCATTTTCTTGCTCAAAATGATATTTGAAAGCTGGCATTTAAAAATTTCTTGAAAATATAAATGGAAAAGAATTTTTCTCATTCGCGGGCCGCCGCCTCGTTTCCGGCCCACGGCCGAAGCCGGCCCAGCCAGCCTCCCGCCGCGCCGCGCGCCTCGCCTTAGGCCCAGCCCAGCCCAGCGCCACGCCTGGCCTGGCCTGCCTCCGTGCTCACTTGCCCGCTGACGCGCCGTGCCGCACCCGACCGCGGTAGAGCTCGCCCGCCACGTGGCGGCCTATGCGCCGACGACGCCCACCGCGCGTCGCAGCCGGTCTGCCTCGCCCTCCATGCGCGCGCCTACACCTGCCGAGCAGCGCTACGCTCTCCACTCCCTCACTCACTCACTCAGCAGCAGCGACAGCAGCGCGCGTGCCCGCCATCGCCACCGCGCGCCGCGCCTTGCCGACCAGCTCGCCTGGTCCACCACGGCTCGCCGTTGAACCCTCCACCTCGCCCGCAACACCGCCACCTCGCGCACCACGCTGCCGACCAGCTCGCCACGCGATTCGACCGGAGGTGAGGCCCAATCGCGTGTTTTTCCTCCGCGCTGTCGCTCGTCGGTGCTCGGCAGCAACACACGCCACCGTGGCTAGCCCTGCTCCGCCTCCCTCTCTTCCTCTTTTCGCGCGCACCGTGCCCGCCTCGCAATGGCGGAGCTCGGTTGCGAGTCAACAACGCCGCTCCGGCCACCCTTGCGCCGGAACGAGCCCGTGCCGCCGCTCTGCAGCGCCGCCGCGCGCCATGGCCGCAGGCCACCTTGCTCCGGTGGTCCTCTGGCCTTGCAAGTTGTACCAACGGGTGCGCATCGCTGTGTGGAGTCCAACGGTGCCGACCACGCCGCCGGCGACCTCACCGCCGGTGAGATCCGGCCGGTCAAAGCCGTCCCCTGCCTCCGGGTGACTGGCCAGTGGGGCCGGTTGACCCGCTGGGTCCCGCGTGGCAGCCTCTCTGGGTGTACAGCACCGGGTGCACCCAGCGATTGTGTCGGCTGAAGTAAAAGAATTTCAAAAATGATTTTTCAGATTTCTACTTAAAGGCTTTGGAAAATGTTTGTGTACTCATTTTGGCTCCAAATTTGTTGAGACAAATTTTGCTAGGTTCCTTGTCGCCAGATCTACATGATAAAAATATTGCATGTCATTTTTGAGATACTTTTCTGTAGAATTTTATTTAATCATGTATATTGCTGATAACTTGAAAAATATGTAGAAAAATCTACAGACTTCAGAAAAATATGATTCCAAGTTTGTTAATCTTCTTATGTAATGTACTTCCTAGGAAAAATATGTTTCATGCATGTGCTGTGGGAAAATTTTGAGGTGTAGTTCAAGTACCTTTAATGGCTGATTTTTGTTATTTTAGCTAGAGAGCAAACTTTGTATAAAACATGCATGTGATAATTTTTGTACAGTCATTGTATGCTATGAAGAACCTAGGAAAAATACTAACTCTGTTGTTTGACACTTTTCACAGTTCAAAGTATTTTTATGTTCATAATCATGCCATAGCTTGTTATTTTTGTGTAGGCTAATCCACTCATTCAAATACCATGAAAATCTGATAGTAGACTACTTAGGGTAGTACTATGCTGTAGTAATTTTCTAAGATTTTTCTAAGCAAGAAAAATAGAGGTTGCTATTCAAACCTATTATTTATTAGGGTTTAATTAAGTGTTGCTTTCTGTGGGATTAAGAAATTAGTAAAGCTTTGGTGTATCTTTGAAGCATTTAATAAGATATGTTGACTTAACATATTAGTAGTAGAAGAGAATGCAGTAGATGACATGTGCTTGTAGTATATTTTCTTGGATGATGTTGACTACCTTGCATTTAAACATATCCATTGTATTCATCTCATCCGATGCACCGATTGCATAAGCACTTACGCACATTGCATCATACAGGATCGCAAACCGAGAACCCAGTCATCATACCCGAGGAGTCCGAGGAGCAGCTCGAGGTGCAGCCGCAGGAAGTGCCCGAAGCCGACGAGGAGGACGTTGAGGAACTTCCGGAGTGCCCCGATCACCGCCCGAGCTCCTTCGAGAGAGGCAAGCCCCGGAGCATTTTCTCCCAGGTTTGCAATTATTAATTCAATGCTTTACTTTAATTGATGCATTACGTTCAGGAGTTGTTTGCAACCGTTGCTGCATTATACCTTGTTTACCTTTGTTATACTATATCCTTGTTACCCTGGTATCCGCAGTCGAGTCAATGCTTAGCTGGCTTAGACCGGTAGAAGTCGGGTGATTTCCTATCACCTGCGAGCTATAGGTGGTTACCTGGATCTGCTTGGATGACTATGAAGTCATGGTATAACTAAGTGTTAAATGAAGTTGAGACCGGACGGAGACTTGCAGAGTTTTGGACTGTAGTGCTTTCTGTCTGTGTCGATTAAGGACCGACCGTTGTTGGGCCTCGAGTCATGTTGAATGCATGCCTTACATTTAGCTGGCCGGATAAAGTACCTTCCGACCGCGAAGCTGGGAGATTATTCGGGCCGAGTAGATTGCCCGCAGCGCACTGTGCCGGAGCAGGAGTGGTAGGACACGGGGGCGAGATGATAAGACCAAAGTGCAGTCGGTCGGCCCCCGGGTACATGTGGTTCCTGGCAAACTCGAGATTCCTGGATAGTTGACTCGGTGATCAATATCTCACTTTAGCGGGTGAGTGAGGTTTGTGTAAGGAATAAATCACCAGCTGGTTAGGAATCGATTCGAATCGCCATCGCTCCTGGACAGTGAGCACTTGACTTGAGTGACTTCATTGTAGTAAATGTTTATGGAACACTTGGACAGTTATAATGAATATGACAGTATGGAAGTTGTTTAATGATCATTGGTTATCATTATCTGCTTAATCACATGTTTGCTCTAGTATAGGTGCAAATCTAGTCGACAGGTTAATAACAATTAACTTGACAATAATGCTTTAAAAAGGGTCATGAAATGCTAAAAATGCTCCTTTTTGCAAATGAGTCAGCTACCCTACTATAAAGCCCTTCATAATCCTTGGTGTCACTTATTTTCGGTTATGTCGGGTAAGTCTAGCTGAGTACCTTCTCGTACTCAGGGTTTTATTCCCACTTGTTGCAGATGGGCAGATGTATTACGGCTACTGTATCAACTGCCTTTATCCTACGATGGGTGATGCTTAGGACCATGGGCATGGTCATTCCTTATGTCTTGTCTGATGCTTTTGTTGGAGATGATCATTCGCTGGCACTGTATTTAAACTCCGTGTGAGTGTGTGTGTGAATTGAACAAATGACTTCCGCTACTTTTATTCGAACTGGTTTTGTAATAACTATGTTGAAACTCTGATGTATCTGAGATTGCGAACTTTTATGTAATATGTGATGGTGACCGCTAAACTGATTACGATCTTGGCTGGAATGGAAGTTGGTTTGAAATCCTTCGTGATTTCACGGACTACCAGGATTATACGGGCTTAAGTTTGCTAAATCGTCTGCTCTGGCGGATGATTTTCTCACTTAATTTCGTATAATTGGTCGGTTCTGTTACAGCTGGCATCAGAGCATGGTTTAGCATGTTACTGTTCACAAGTGTATTTAAAACAAAAAGGCATTTGAAAAACGTGATTTCCAAACTATAAGTGTGCCAGTGATCATATCCTTTATGCCCAGTTAAGGACTTTAGGTGGCTTAATTAAGTACTGACTTGGGGTTCTTGCATCATATTTCTCTTTCGTCGCTCATACGGCGTGCTATTGTATGAGTGCCACTTGTTTGAGTGGTAATGTATGGATCATTTGCCTCTACGCCTCGGTAAGTGTGAGTTGTGAGAGCATGATCGGATACACCGCCGATCTAGGGTGAATGCTTATATTATGCTGGAGTAATTACATGTTTTACTGCATGTTTTACAAAGGTATCTCATGTATGGGTCTGCCGTCTGTTGAGACGATGCCGTCAATAGGACGATGGTTCGGGTAGTTACTACCGTTGTACACGTATCTGGGGATTCGTGTAGAGCGTGTAGATAAAATTTACTGCTTTTATGCATTCATTGGGAATTGGACTGAAATGAATCTTCTGCAGGTACATAACAACGCTATCGTGTAGAACGTATTAGCTACGTATTTGAGAGATCGTTTGTATGCCACCGAATTCGTCGTTAGAAATTATTCATTTCATAAGTTTGTGAGAACGTACGGCACGTACATACATCATATTACTTGTGCATTTCATTCATGTCATGCATTCCTCCCCTTATAAATTGATTATCTCATTTTGATAAAAGTTGTATCACCTAAAATATGTTTCCCTCGGGGTAATAAAAGAACTTTTGCTACAGATGGCCCGCACGAAGCAGACCGCCCGTAAGTCCACCGGAGGAAGAGCACCTCGACGTCCGTTGGCCCTGAGGGAGCACCGCACCACGGACACCTTCTTGAGCGAGTTTGGCATGCCGACTTTGCTTTGGAGAGTGCTCCATGATGTGGGGTACCTAGAGGGTCAAGAGCCGGTGTACTCCTGGAATGAGAGCCAGTTAGCAGAGGATGGACTTGCAGTGGTAGAAATCACGGTTCCTGCTCTCGGTGATGCTCCAGATTGGGATGGTTGGCACTTGGAGTTTGAGGGTCGCACTCCTGCTGAGGGTGCAGAGGGAGCAGCCTTCTGTGTCATCAGGGATATTATGAGCAGATTTCCTAGTGAGCTTGCAGCAGCTCTAGCTGGCACTTTTCCTAGGGATGATCCTCGTGATGCCATTTGGGTTCAGCCTCAGGGAAGTGCATTGGTCAGAGGTCCAGCTGAAGGATAGGCTAGCGACAACCAGGCAATGAGTGCTATGTTCACCGCCATCAGAGCGTATGAAGGTCTCGAGAGTACCTACTGGACTTTGACTGGCTTGCGTGGTGAGGATAAGCTCAAGGGGAGAAAGCAGAAGAAGAGACAGGCACGTGCTATAGCTAGTTTGCAGGAGCAGTTGGCTGATATGAACTTACAGCTGAGATCAGGCGGTTGAGAGAGGTGATAGAGCTATGCAACGGGTGCATACGTTGACTCAAGCCAACAACAATGCAGACCGCATGATTGGACAGTTGGTTCAGGAAAGGAATGAAGCCTGGGACGAGAGGGACCTTCTGCTGTAGAGGGTCGATGAGCTAGAGGAATACAACGGCAACCTGCACGAGGAGTTTCACACGCTCTACAATGGGGTTGGCCCATATGCTCCACCAGACGCCGCTGGCATGGACATCGACTGACGACAACGAGGACGAGCCTAGTAGTTTCACCTGGGGGCGATGGTGACGTCTCCGATCCCGACGATGGCCCCGAGGAGTAGGCTAGTTGCCTTGCGCTAGTATCTAGGTCCTGTCGCGATGACCTTTCTTTTGTTGGCATGTAACTTATTGTATGTTGCTTCGAACGTATGAGACTTGGCATGTGGTGGAACTTGATTTCGAATGCGATATCTGAACGCATAAAAAGTCCAGTGTATGTATGCTGGCAATTTGGTTGTATGGACGTGATGTTTGCTGTTGAAGTAATTTGATTAAGTGATGTTGTTTTAATTGGGATGCGATTGTTGTGCCTCTATTTTATTGTATGAATTTATTCTCTCCAGTAAATTCAGTGCGGCATAATTTTTCCTTCACTCGCAATTATTACAGCTTCACTCAATCATTACTTGTTGCTGAAATATGCAGATGACAAACACTCGCCGAACCACGTATGAGGCCGCTGAGACCGGTGCTAACGGTGCGGGGACCGGTGGTGGTGGTGGTGGTGGAAACCACGGCAACAACAATGAGCCTCCCCATGAACCGCATTTGCCACCTCCTCCCCCGTTTACCCCCGAGATGTTCCTCGCACAGTTGCTCGAGGAGTCAGCGCAACGCGGAACAATCCCAGAAGAACATGGAGGATTTTCTGCGTACCATCGCCAACAATGTTCAACGCGGTAACAATCAGGGCGGTGGCATGGGAGTGAACCAATATAGCAGCTTCAAAGATTTTATGGACACTAGGCCGCCAGTATTCAAGGAAGCAACAGAGCCACTCGATGCTGAGGAATGGATCAACACGATGGAAGATAAATTCCAGTGTGTTGAGGATGACTGAGGTGTTGAAAACGGAGTATGCTGCACTTCAGTTGCAAGGACCAGCGGGAATGTGGTGGAAGCACCATCGCACCACCTTCCCTCCAAATGCTCAGATTTCGTGGAGAGAGTTTGCTGAGGCCTTCCGTGGAGTCTATATTCCACCCGGGCTGACCGAGATGAAGTTGGGAGAATTCTTGGCGTTAAGTCAGGGCACCAAGACCGTGACGCAATATCTGCATGCCTTCAACAACTTGTGTCGCTATGCTCCCGACATGGTTGACACAGATGCTAAAAGAATAGCCAGTTTCAAGAGGGGACTCAATCCAAAAATGATGAAGCATGTTGGTACCAACAACCGCGTCAGATTCAATGACTTCATCAGCGACTGTCTGAAGCAGGAGAAGAATAACAACGCCAGCACCGCAGCCAAGACACGCAAGAGAGCCCTTGAAGGTGGTCCGTCGCAAGCTAGAGCACCTATGGGAGGTCGTCCTCCATATCGCCCATCGGCACCCGGCGCTAGGTTCAGGCCACCTCAGCAAAGAAGTCAGAATTTTCGTGGACCCCAGAAGCCTTACAAGATGGTAGTACAGCCCAACAAAGCAGCCGCAACTGCGGTACAAGGCAGTTCCAAGGGAGCTGTGGGATCTGCCGGGACAGTGAGGGGACCCTGCTATAACTGTGATCAACCCGGCCATTTCTCGAGGTTTTGTCCGTACCCGCCCAAGAAGAAGCAGCAGACTTATAATGCTAGGGTGCATAGTACGACTGTGGATGAAATTCCTAGGGAGAGCCCGTCACTGCTGGTAAGTTTCCTGTCAACGAAAACCCTGCAGTTGTTCTATTTGATTCTGGATCATCGCATTCTTTTATGAGTCAAGCATTTGCACAGAAACATGAACAACTATGCACAGAATTGGGTTATGGTTACCGTATAAGTTCAGCAGGGGCTGATGTTTTGACCAACCGGATGGTTCGAGGGGCAACCCTTGAATTAGGTAGTAGGAAGTTCCGAGTGAACTTGATAGTTATGCCTGGATTAGTTTTGGATGTCATCATAGGGATGAATTGGATGAAGGATTGGGGAGCAGTCATAGATACTAGAAGTCGAGTACTTACCCTTAAGGATCCCCTAGGTGAGGGTACTTTCCAAGTACCATTGCCTCGGAGAACAGACCTTATAAGTGTTACTTGTGCTACGAGCAGTCATTCCTATTCATCAGATTCTGGTAGTGTGTGAATTTCCGGATGTATTCCTGGATGAGCTACCTGGTCTTCCGCCGGATAGGGAGATTGAGTTTGGAATTGAGTTAGTCCCCGGAACAGCTCCGATTTCAAGGAGACCCTATCGGATGCCTCCAGATGAGTTAGCTGAGCTGAAGAAGCAATTAGAAGATTTATCAAAAAAGGGGTTTATTCGGCCAAGCAAGTCTGAATGGGGATGTCCCGCCTTGTTTGTGAAGAAGAAGAAAGAGGGCACATTGAGAATGTGCGTAGATTACAGGCCACTCAATGCTGTAACCATCAAGAATAAGTATCCCTTGCCACATATTGATGTTCTGTTTGACCAATTATCCAAGGCCAAGGTGTTCTCAAAAATAGATTTGAGATCCGGTTATCATCAGATCAAGATTAGGCCACAGGATATACCAAAAACTGCATTTTCCACCAGATACGGGTTGTATGAGTATCTTGTCATGTCCTTTGGCTTGACAAATGCTCCTGCATACTTTATGTTTTTGATGAATACAGTTTTCATGCCAGAATTGGATAAGTTTGTGGTGGTGTTCATCGATGACATTCTGGTGTACTCCGAGAACGAGAAAGATCATGAAGAGCATCTGAGAACTGTCTTGACCAGACTTAGGGATCATCAACTGTATGCTAAGTTTAGCAAATGCGAATTCTGGTTGAGGAAAGTTCCTTTCCTTGGTCACATTCTGTCAGAAAATGGAGTTTTAGTCGATCCAAGTAAGGTGCAAGAAGTGATGAATTGGAAAGCACCGACCACAGTTCCTGAGATTAGAAGTTTCTTAGGACTAGCCGGTTATTACCGTCGCTTTATACCAGATTTCTCGAAGATTGCCAAACCGATGACAAGTCTCCTACAGAAGGATCACAAGTTTGTGTGGACAGAGGAGTGTGAAGCAGCTTTCCACACTTTGCGGAAACTATTGACCACTGCTCCTGTTCTAGCACAACCAGATATCGAGAAACCATTTGATGTGTTTTGCGACGCATCGAAGACAGGATTGGGCTGTGTTCTTATGCAAGAAAGGAGAGTCATTGCTTATGCATCACGTCAATTGAGAAAGCACGAGGTCAACTATCCAACACATGATCTTGAACTTGCTGCAGTTGTGCACGCCCTAAAAATTTGGAGACATTATCTACTTGGTAATGTGTGCAACATTTTCACAGATCACAAGAGTCTTAAGTACATCTTTACCCAACCAGAGCTGAACATGAGACAGCGCAGATGGTTGGAATTGATCAAGGATTACAACTTGAATGTGCAATATCATCCTGGAAAGGCCAATGTAGTGGCAGATGCTTTGAGCAGAAAGTCACATTACTTGAATGTGCAGCCATTACTTGAAGATGGGTTCGATCTAATGCATCCTACTGTGTTACATAGTATTCAGATTAGTTGCTCTTTGGAGAGTAAGATAATAGAAGGCCAGAAAACCGACAAGGGAATATTCCACATCAAAGAGAAAATCAAAGAAAAGTCGTCTCAGCACTTTAAAGTGGATGAACAGGGCGTGTTGTGGTTTGACGACCGTCTTGTGGTTCCCAAGGATCGAGAGCTTAGGAATAAACTCATGGATGAAGCTCACCTTTCTAAGCTATCTATCCATCCCGGAAGTAGTAAGATGTATCAAGAACTAAGATCTCGTTATTGGTGGACCAAAATGAAGAAAGAAATTACAGCATATGTTGTCAGATGTGACACATGTTGTCGAGTGAAAGCCATTCATATGAAACCTGCCGGTATGTTGCAACCCTTGTCAGTCCCTAGTTGGAAGTGGGACGATATAAGTATGGATTTTATCACGGGTTTGCCCACTACTCAAAAAGGACATGATTCGATTTGGGTAATTGTGGATCGTCTTACCAAGACCGCTCATTTCCTACCTGTCAAAACAACATATCGACCACCTCAATATGCCGAGAAGTATATCGCAGAAATTGTGAGGTTGCATGGTATACCAAAGACCATAGTATCTGATAGAGGCTCACAGTTCACGGCTCACTTTTGGGAACATTTACACAAAGGCTTAGGAACTAGTTTGATTCGCAGTACCGCTTATCATCCTCAGACAGATGGTCAGACTGAACGAGTGAATGCTATTTTGGAGGATATGTTAAGAGCCTGTGTATTGTCTTCTAAGGGATCATGGGAGTCATGGTTACCGTTAGCTGAGTTTTCTTATAATAATAGTTATCAAGAAAGCATCAAGATGGCCCCATTCGAAGCTTTATATGGCAGAAAATGTAGAACACCATTGAATTGGGTCGAGCCTGGTGATAGAAGGTATTATGGCATTGACTTTGTAGAAGAAGCCGAGAAGAAAGTTCATATTATTCAGCAGAATATGAAAGCGGCCCAATCACGTCAGAAAAGTTATGCAGACAGAAGGAGACCCCTTGTGTTTGAAGTTGGTGACTATGTTTATCTGAAAGTCACGCCAATGAAGAAGAAAAGGTTCGGAGTCTGAAGAAAGCTTGCCGCGAGATTCATAGGACCATACAAGATTCTGGAACGAAGAGGTCCGGTAGCCTACAAGTTAGAGTTACCTGAGACAATGAGTACCGTTTTCCCAGTTTTCCATGTATCACATCTCAAGAAATGTTTGCGTGTTCTGGAGGAAAGAATAGAACCTCGAGGTATCCAACTCAAATCAGATTTGGTGTATCGTGAGCAACCAGTCCGGGTGTTAGACACTAAGGAACGTGCTACTCGGAATAGTGTGGTGAAAACATACAAGATACAGTGGGATCATCATGATGAGGGAGATGCAACTTGGGAAACGGGAGAGTATCTACAAAAAGCTTATGAAGATTTTTATAACAAATGGTTCGTAACCCAAATCTCGGGACGAGATTTTTATAAGGGGGGAAGGCTGTAACACCCCGGTGTTATGCCTGCATTTAGGCACTGCAAATCATACATATCATGCATCATCAAGTATCCTAATCATACATGCCTAACCATGTAAATAACAACTGAAACACTGCTTCGAAACATATGAAACATGTTGTGAAACCTGAATGTTGCATACCTTTGTTAGAATTGTTTTGCCCTGATTTTGCTTGCTAGGTTAGTAAAACTTGTTTGGCTACTATTGTAAATCATCTAGGATTATTTAGTTCAATTTTTGGAGCAAGGTTTGTATTCAAATTAATTCAAAATTTTGCTTCCAAAGTAATTTCCCAAAAATTAGGGTTTTGAGTTAAACATGGACTTTGATTTTACAATTCAAAATCGAGAAAGAATTTGGCGTTGGTCATAAAAGCAAAGTTGTAGAGAATTAAATTCTAATCAACTTTCATTTTTGGTACATTTTCAAAAGATGTCATTTTCTTGCTCAAAATGATATTTGAAAGCTGACATTTAAAAATTTCTTGCAAATATAAATGGAAAAGATTTTTTCTCATTCGCGGGCCGCCGCCTCGTTTCCGGCCCACGGCCAAAGCCGGCCCAGCCAGCCTCCCGCCGCGCGCGCGCCTCGCCTTGGCCCAGCCTAGCCCAGCGCCGCGCCTGGCCTGCCTCCGCGCTCGCCTGTCCGCTTGACGCGCCGTGCCTGCGCCCGACCGCGGTAGAGCTCACCCAGCCGCGTGGCGGCCATGCGCCGGCGACGCCCGCCGCGCGTCGCAGCCGGTCTGCCTCGCCCTCCACGTGCTGCGCCTACACCTGCCGAGCAGCGCTGCGCTCTCCACTCCCTCACTCACTCACTCAGCAGCAGCGACAGCAGCGCGCGTGCCCGCCATCGCCACCGCGCGCCGTGCCTTGCCAACCAGCTCGCCCGCCACCACGGCTCGCCGTTGAACCCTCCACCTCGCCCGCAACACCGCCACCTCGCTGCACCACGCTGCCGACCAGCTCGCCACGCGATTTCGACCGGAGGTGAGGCCCGATCGCGCGTTTTTCCTCCACGCTGTCGCTCGTCGGTGCTCGGCAGCAACGCACGCCACCGTGGCTAGCCCTGCTCCGCCTCCCTCTCTTCCTCTTTTCGCGCGCACCGTGCCCGCCTCGCAATGGCGGAGCTCGGTTGCGAGTCAACAACGCCGCTCCGGCCACCCTTGCGCCGGAACGAGCCCGTGCCGCCGCTCTGCAGCGCCGCCGCGCGCCATGGCCAGCAGGCCACCTTGCTCCGGTGGTCCTCTGGCCTTGCAAGTTGTACCAATGGGTGCGCATCGCTGTGTGGAGTCCAACGGTGCCGACCACGCCGCCGGCGACCTCACCGCCGGTGAGATCCGGCCGGTCAAAGCCGTCCCCTGCCTCCGGGTGACTGGCCAGTGGGGCCGGTTGACCCGCTAGGGTCCCGCGTGGCAGCCTCTCTGGGTGTACAGCACCGGGTGCACCCAGCGATTGTGTCGGCTGAAGTAAAAGAATTTCAAAAATGATTTTTCAGATTTCTACTTAAAGGCTTTGGAAAATGTTTGTGTACTCATTTTGGCTCCAAATTTGTTGAGACAAATTTTGCTAGGTTCCTTGTCGCCAGATCTACATGATAAAAATATTGCATGTCATTTTTGAGATACTTTTCTGTAGAATTTTATTTAATCATGTATATTGCTGATAACTTGAAAAATATGTAGAAAAATCTACAGACTTCAGAAAAATATGATTCCTAAGTTTGTTAATCTTCTTATGTAATGTACTTCCTAGGAAAAATATGTTTCATGCATGTGCTGTGGGAAAATTTTGAGGTGTAGTTCAAGTACCTTTAATGGCTGATTTTTGTTATTTTAGCTAGAGAGCAAACTTTGTATAAAACATGCATGTGATAATTTTTGTACAGTCATTGTATGCTATGAAGAACCTAGGAAAAATACTAACTCTATTGTTTGACACTTTTCACAGTTCAAAGTATTTTTATGTTCATAATCATGCCATAGCTTGTTATTTTTGTGTAGGCTAATCCACTCATTCAAATACCATGAAAATCTGATAGTAGACTACTTAGGGTAGTACTATGCTGTAGTAATTTTCTAAGATTTTTCTAAGCAAGAAAAATAGAGGTTGCTATTCAAACCTATTATTTATTAGGGTTTAATTAAGTGTTGCTTTCTGTGGGATTAAGAAATTAGTAAAGCTTTGGTGTATCTTTGAAGCATTTAATAAGATATGTTGACTTAACATATTAGTAGTAGAAGAGAATGCAGTAGATGACATGTGCTTGTAGTATATTTTCTTGGATGATGTTGACTACCTTGCATTTAAACATATCCATTGTATTCATCTCATCCGATGCACCGATTGCATAAGCACTTACGCACATTGCATCATACAGGATCGCAAACCGAGAACCCAGTCGTCATACCCGAGGAGTCCGAGGAGCAGCTCGAGGTGCAGCCGCAGGAAGTGCCCGAAGCCGACGAGGAGGACGTTGAGGAACTTCCGGAGTGCCCCGATCACCGCCCGAGCTCCTTCGAGAGAGGCAAGCCCCGGAGCATTTTCTCCCGGTTTGCAATTATTAATTCAATGCTTTACTTTAATTGATGCATTACGTTCAGGAGTTGTTTGCAACCGTTGCTGCATTATACCTTGTTTACCTTTGTTATACTATATCCTTGTTACCCTGGTATCCGCAGTCGAGTCAATGCTTAGCTGGCTTAGACCGGTAGAAGTCGGGTGATTTCCTGTCACCTACGAGCTATAGGTGGTTACCTGGATCTGCTTGGATGACTATGAAGTCATGGTATAACTAAGTGTTAAATGAAGTTAAGACCGGACGGAGACTTGCAGAGTTTTGGACTGTAGTGCTTTCCGTCTGTGTCGATTAAGGACCGACCGTTGTTGGGCCTCGAGTCATGTTGAACGCATGCCTTACATTTAGCTGGCCGGATAAAGTACCTTCCGACCACGAAGCTAGGAGATTATTCGGGCCGAGTAGATTGCCCGCAGCGCACTGTGCCGGAGCAGGAGTGGTAGGACACGGGGGCGAGATGATAAGACCAAAGTGCAGTCGGTCGGCCCCCGGGTACATGTGGTTCCTGGCAAACTCGAGATTCCTGGATAGTTGACTCGGTGATCAATATCTCACTTTAGCGGGTGAGTGAGGTTTGTGTAAGGAATAAATCACCAGCTGGTTAGGAATCGATTCGAATCGCCATCGCTCCTGGACAGTGAGCACTTGACTTGAGTGACTTCATCGTAGTAAATGTTTATGGAACACTTGGACAGTTATAATGAATATGACAGTATGGAAGTTGTTTAATGATCATTGGTTATCATTATCTGCTTAATCACATGTTTGCTCTAGTATAGGTGCAAATCTAGTCGACAGGTTAATAACAATTAACTTGACAATAATGCTTTAAAAAGGGTCATGAAATGCTAAAAATGCTCCTTTTTGCAAATGAGTCAGCTACCCTACTATAAAGCCCTTCATAATCCTTGGTGTCACTTATTTTCGGTTATGTCGGGTAAGTCTAGCTGAGTACCTTCTCGTACTCAGGGTTTTATTCCCACTTGTTGCAGATGGGCAGATGTATTACGGCTACTGTATCAACTGCCTTTATCCTGCGATGGGTGATGCTTAGGACCATGGGCATGGTCATTCCTTACGTCTCGTCTGATGCTTTTGTTGGAGATGACCATTCGCTGGCACTGTATTTAAACTCCGTGTGAGTGTGTGTGTGACTTGAACAAATGACTTCCGCTACTTTTATTCGAACTGGTTTTGTAATAACTATGTTGAAACTCTGATGTATCTGAGATTGCGAACTTTTATGTAATGGTGACCGCTAAACTGATTACGATCTTGGCTGGAATGGAAGTTGGTTTGAAATCCTTCGTGATTTCACTGGACTACCGGGTTATACGGGCTTAAGTTTGCTAAATCGTCTGCTCTGGCGGATGATTTTCTCACTTAATTTCGTATAATTGGTCGGTTCTGTTACAGAGTCAAAGCATGAGTGTAGGAGTTATATATAGGCCACACCCAAAAACTATTGTTGGAAATCCACTTAGCCGAAAAGTACTCACCAGCTCAGGTGGTCCCTTTGAATTAGCACCAGAGAACTCTAGAGAAGCCCCTCCAATGGCTATATTTCATCTAGCTGTTACTGTATGCTTGTAACTCTGGTGATGATCTCTGGAGACTCACCAGAGATCTTCGGTGAGTCTGAGAGCTCTAAGTGTCCTCTGCAACCTTCTCTATTATGATGCTCCAGTGGAACTATCCGGTGACCTTACCAGACAAATTTGGTGAGTCTAGAAGGTCACTGATCATTGTGTTACCTCACTGTACCTAAGCTCCGGTGGTACAACTCCATTGACCACTAGAAGTAAAGGTTTTGTGCACAGTTTACTATCAATCAACCAACACATAGCCTAACCTCTGGTGGCCGCGGTGTTGACCCCACCGGGGAGCTCTGGTGGCTATATAAACAACCTAGGGCATGCTCATTTGAGATTAAAGTCAGAGCCGCAACAACAATTTAGTTCAATCTATAGTACTTTGTAGGAGGTAATTAAGCCGCGGCTGCAATGGCTATAGCGAACACCATACTATTTTCTTCTAAAACAAACACCTTTAAAAATGAATTGGTTTCCAATTGATCTTTGGGCTTCAACTAAGCTATCTAGTGCTAGATTTGATAAGTGTGCATCACATTCACTCACTAGACTCAATCTATAGGTCAAGCCACCAGTTTGTACCCCTTAATAGTACGACCAAAAGATAAAATAAGGACCTATACTATTCTAAGTGTCTTAGTCCTCCTTAACCTTCATGCACATCTTTAAAAACCAAAACGAATTCCATCAATGGGGGTATGTATGGACACTATAATTTCCCAATCAATTATCATCATTGTGACCTCACTAAATAATACCGCTAGATAACACACATGAGTGACAATGATTATGTCATCACTAATCGTTAAAACCGAATTGTAGGTCTACATGCTTTTAGCCATCTTAAGAGGCACAATTCTGGTTTTTTAGATGGTTATTTGTTGGATTATAACTACGTAAATGTGCCAGCCATTTCTAAAAAATCCCTAGGTAATTTGGGAGGCGAACACAATGGCAATTAACAATTTACAATTATTTCTATAAGTAGACAAGGACAAAAATTTATTATGTAATGACATAAAGACAAATAACAAATCACAAAAGTAACAAATTTATTTGTAGTAGTTGGTACAAGAGTGTTGCCTGAAATCATCTTAAAATTCAAGCAAGGAGAAATGTAAATATAATAGATGGGTTCTATTTTTTAATTATTAGTAATGCAAAAGTTCCATTCCACATGCCAGGCTGCAACGACAAGACTAAAGGAAGTATCAAAACAATTCAAGCTACTCTCTCCATGATGTAATATAGTATATTCTAGCATTTAAAAATTATCCTCAAATATAATACATTCTAAGGATAAAAATCAATTTTATATTAAATATTTTCTATTTATCAACCGATCACCATTAATCACGTTGATGATAACGTTCAATTAGAAAATAAAATAAGGATACATGCGTCTTTTATATTCTCTATTAATTTATCTTATAAAATTCCTAGAATACGCTATATATATTATATAGGACAGAGGGAGCCGGCAAATTCGTAGAATAACGGAAAGCGTGCATGCAGCGTTTTGGAACTTTCCAATCAATAATTCACACGGATCAAATCGATGTAGATATATATGGAAGATGATGAACTTCACCTGGATATAGAAGGAAGCAGCGACATCATTAGCCAGCTCTCCTAGATTTGTGGTAGGGTTTAGCGCCGAGGTATATATATAGGAGGAAGATTTCATACGTGTTCTCCGGCCGTTCCTCCTTGGATATCCGGAGGTGGTTACGCCAATGGCGAGTAGCATGGCGCCGCCTCCGCAGACTCTGCCGGACGATCTCATCCCGGGCATCCTCCTCCGCCTTCCTCCGTACGATCCTGCGGGGCTCGTCCGGGCCTCCGCCGTCTGCAAGGACTGGCGCCGCATCATCACCGACCCCGCCTTCCCCGGCCGCTACCGCGCGTTGCACCCGACGGCCCCCGTGCTCGGCTTCCTCCACAACCCTAGCAACCGCGAGCTTCCCCGCTTCGTCTCCACCACGTCCTTCCGCCCGTCCGACGCCGACCATCGCCGGTGCCATGCGCTCGACTGCCGCCACGGCCGCGCCGTCTTCTACGACTACGTACGCCTCCCTCCAATCCTTCGTTATTTGGGACCCTGTCACCGGCGAGCGGCACAAACTCCCCGATGTGCCGGATGTCTTCACACGCCCAGCTGTGGTCTGCGCTGCGGGCGGAGGCTGCGACGACCACCGCGGCTGCAGTAGGGGCCCTTTCGTCGTCGCCTTCGTCGGCGTGGAGAACATACTGGAGAGCCATTACTTCGACGCACACGCTTGTTTTTACGCGTCTGACACCGGCGAGTGGAGCGTGCACATCAACATCCACCTCTCGACCACGGCCGGTACTACCCAGACAATCGCCCTGCCACGCTGGTCGGGGACTCGCTCTACTTCTTCTGCGGACGGGGGATCCTGCGGTACCGGTACGGCCTCCTGCGCCGTGTGCGCAGCAGGGACATCATCTCAGCAGGCATCAGCGAACGCGACGTCCTGTCGATGATGCAGCTGCCGAGGGAGAAGTGTCTCGGCAGTGGCAGGAACACCAACACCAACGTCGTTGTCATGGCGGCGGAGGGCGGCGGGCTGGGATTGGCCTGCCTGTGTCCTAAGACTGGTACCATGCTCTACCTGTTGGCAAGGGAGGAGACAGAAAGCACCGTCGGAGACGACGATGGCCGATGGGTGCAGCGCAGGGTCATCGATCTCAAAACGATGCTCCCGGTTGGCAACCTCAAGAGGCAGCCATGTTTGAGTGGCGTTGCCCAAGACGCCAATGTCATTTTTGTAAGCACAGAAGATGGCGTCTTCACCATCGAGCTTGGGTCGTCATTGCAGGCGAGGAAGCTGTGCGAGATGGGCGAAGTCAACGACTGGATGTATCCCTTCGTGAGCTTCTACACTGAGTCATTGCTGGTATGGCCTCTGTTCTATATTCTCTCTATATATGTTTGGTTCATAATGAGTTCATAGTTTTAGTTAGGCAAGTAATAGTCGATCAGATACAGTGCGTCAGTGCTGCTGAGAAGCCACACAGAATAATGTTCATCACCTAACAAGCAGTGAGCAACATTATTGCACATTGCTCTTGAGGCCAAAGAAAAATTAATATTTCCCTGCATAATATAATTACAAGTATATATTATTACCATATAACTTATAGCATGTAGTTATATCATTCCTACCTATATTTAGCGACTCTGAGATGGTGCTGGCTAAAGATAAAAGTACGCCATAGTTTGCAATATTTGTCTTGTCCACGTACTTAGGAGGCACAAAAAAATTACTTAGCTTTTTGTGCCTCTTAAGTATGTGGACCGGACAAATATTGTAAAGCTGACGTTGGAGTAAGTTATTTTGTTGAGTTCGTTTGGTCATGCAAGTGTGTGATTGCTGATCTATAGCATGGTTCTCTCTTTCAAAAAAGAGATATATAACATGGTTATAAGCTTAATGATTTTTTGTACCTTTATTTTCAGCTGAAGCTAGCCAGCGGCAAATTGCCAGCACCAGTCGGGAACCAGTGATCTTCGTATGGCCTGGCAAATAAATGGAATATAGGCAAATCGATCATCTCGCAGTGCTGATTCTGCTCTGTTTCTTCTGGGGAAATAAAGTCCGGTGAGAGTAGCTGGTTTAATTAATTCACCTTTTCAGTTCGTGTTCTTCCTATCGCAAGTGATCATGGATCGAACACTTCAGTTCCACTTTAAGATTTCGTCATATACGAGTCATTTTCAAGAAACAATTTGGTCTTGTTGAATTCATCAGTCATGTTATTGCGGCATTTGCTTCATTTTAATCTTTTGATATAGGTGGGCTGTGATGTTGCAGCTCCTGATTTCACCATTTGTGTACCATTATAGCTAATACATGGTGCATAGCTTGAAAAGTAGTAAAACCTGGGAGCCAACCATCTCTCCTATGGAGTGGCTTGATTCTTCCCCTTTTAGGTTAAGATCCCATTTGGAAGGGCTCTCAACTGTTCCTCCATCTCCTACGTTGTTTATCAGAACTATTTTTCTTTCTATTCTCTAGATGAACTAGGAAACCAAAGCCAATATTTTGGGCTCCTCTAGCTCTGACATCTCGACTACTATAGCACCGAGTCGAAGCCGGAAGGAGCCTAGCTAAACAGCCCAGAGAGAGAGAGAGGAGATTCTCCTCTATGATGTGGCTTGTTCCCCCCCTTTTGGGGTTGAGAGAGGGGGAATGTTTTGATCTACCAAATTCTTTTTTTTCGAAAGCGTGCTTAGCACGTGCTTCATTAAGGGAAGTGGGAATCAAGGTACACAACCCGAAGGCCCGGTTGGCGAGTTGCTATAGGCGCGACGGGTAGAACATATACAAAGATCACCGGCTCGAACGGTGGAGCAGCAAGGTCGTAGTGGTGGCTAGACTAATTGTGCGACAGAGAGCTAGGGGAAGCCCGCTAGGCAGCAGGCGTGAAGAGCGGCGCGAAGCTCCGGAAGCCGGCCGCTATCTGATCTACCAAATTCATCCATTAGATAGTAAAATTGATGGTGATTTGAAGCATCCCAACTTTATTTTCTTTTTTAACCTCTTCTCCGTAACCACGAGGTTTATTTTCCTTATTTTCTGTAAGGAACAGGTATGATAATCTGCAAGAAACAGTTGCGAGAAGTTCAGAATAAGACCCCAAATGACAAGCGACACAAGTCTATATTCTACACCTAATAATAACATGATTTTGGCAACTAGAGCTAACATGCCCAACCAATTAACAAGTTTATTAACAGACCACATCGACCAACAACAGACACCACCAGAAGTAACCAACTGAGAACTACCTAGTTTCATCAGATACAAACACACAGCAGCAAAGACATCTCTTTCTGGAACTTCCTTCAGTAGCTTTCTCATCAGCCTCTAACATGTCACGGATCTTGATGTCACCTTCCATTATCTGCAGCCGTTGTTGTGGCGGATGGCCCGCGCCTCTTGACGTGGACTCTAGTTCCCTCCAAGATTACTCTGCTTCAAACCTGGCTTGTACAGACCCGACGAGAACTTCATATTATAAACAGAAATATTATTGAGTTTTTCTAATGGCCCAGCAGACTCTTGCTTCGTCCAACCCCAAGGTTTAAAACTCTCTGCATTAAGAAACAGCTTATTTAGCCAATCCAATATCGATTCAGGTTCTTAGGCCTAATGGATGCCCCAAAATAACCAATTATTACCCTTCAAATTACTAGAAACAGGACGATAAAAAAACAGGTGATCACAAAAGCTGCTTCTAAGAACTTGATCGTCCTTTTTTTTTGTATTGTTCCGGTATCTAGTGATTTGGAGGGCAATTTGGAGAAACAGGTGATCACAAAAGGTGCCCGGAGTCAATTGACATGGTTTGTTTCTCTGGGCACCTGTGAGCCAAACAAATGTCAATTGAACCAGTTTTGAATGCCAATAGGTTTAACAGTAATATGGTTTAGTTTTCAGATAGTTCAAACAATAGAGATAATTTAAAAAGTTATGGCAAGAGAAACAGGGGAACAATTTTGTAATTTCGTAACCACAGTACAATTCAACCCATACTATTTACATGATGGCTAGTTGGGAGCAATAAAATATTTAACGAGCACTCCTCCATCTAAAGAGAATATTGAGACACCAAGATTAGTTACTAATTTCTACTCCCAGCATGCTCATTTAGCAACCTGCAAGCAAGATTAACAAAATATCAAGGTTGAAATTAATTAAACTCACCATTCACATGATAGATGTGTTATGCAAATTACAGGACCAGGATCTCTTTTTTATTACTAAACACATGAATTTATCACACTGGTTGCCTCTATATCATGGCAATGGAAATTGAAGCAAGCTAGGTTGACGAGGTGAAAGTTATGCCCAGCAGCTCAAGACATACTAGAAACTGTTTGTTCATTGTCTCCATGTCGCTACAGTAAATTACAAGCACGAAAATCAAATCATAAGTGCTCTAATGGTTCTGTGCCAGACTGCCTGTCCCTACATAGTAGTACTTGAGGAAAAGAAAAGGAATATAAAACAAACAAGTTATCGACGTAACATGAAAACTGGGCAGTAGTGGAAACGATAAAATTAAAAGCATGTAAAAAAAGAAAGGTTAAGCACCTGAGCAAATTGTCAAGTATAGTTAACATAAGATAAATAGGAAAAAATAGCGGGTCATTTATATATGACAAATCACAAGGTACTTAATTAGGTCGTCATTTGGCTGTACACATATTGCATGTTGTGTACTCTCTCACAATTTACATCCCAATGCAATGCAGCTTGTTAACCACTTCAAAAATATTGAGAAAATTACTAAGGTGATGTCGCTAAGATGCTGGTGGGCCAAATATGTGCACATCACAAAACAAAACAAAAAAATACATCACCTTTTCAACCAACACAGAACCTTACTTCCCCTGCTTACAACGGCCATGTCTTTCTCTAAACTTGTGGCTTGTTCCATCAGCTTTGGAATTCAGTTGATATCATTCTTCCCAGGAACCATGCTGTGGACTTCTACAAGTCCTTATTTGGCAAGGAGGAGACACAAGGAGTTAGTTTAAGTAACTCCTTTTGGGAGGAATCTGAGAAAGTCTCTTCTGTTGAGAAAGATTTTCTAGAAGCTCCCTTCTCTGAAGAAGAAGTGAAGAATGCTGTCTTTGGTTCATATGCAGATGGTGCACCTGGACCAGATGGCTTTCCTTTCCTGTTTTACCAAACTTTTTGGGAAGTGATTAAGGGTGACTTGATGAGATTAGTTAATTCTTTTTGGGAAAATAATCTAGATCTGGACAGATTGAATTATGCAATAATCACTTTAATTCCTAAAGAGCCAGATGCCAAAACCCTTAAGAAATTTCGACCTATCAGCTTAATCAATTGTAGCTTTAAAATTTTTGCTAAACTGTTGAATAACTGACTAGTGGTGGTGGCTGATAGGCTAATAGCTCCTAACCAAACTGCCTTTATAAAAGGCAGGTACATTTTGGAAAGTGTAGTGGCTGCTCATGAGATAATTCATGAAGTTAATAGAAATAAGGAAGCTGGGGTTATCCTCAAGTTGGACTATGAAAAAGCTTATGATAGGGTTAGTTGGAGCTTCCTTGAGGACATGCTCATTTCTAGAGGTTTTGGAGATAAGTGGATTAGGAAAGTGGTTCAGGGGGGATCTTTATGCATTAGGATGAATGATGAAAATAGTACCTACTTTAAACCAGGGAAAGGTTTAAGGCAAGGTGATCCCCTCTCCCCTCTCCTTTTTAACCTGGTAGCTGATGTCTTCTCTAGGATGCTTATGAAAGCTGCTAGTTGTCAGTTAGTGTCTGGGCTGCTGCCCCAAGTTACTGCTGGAGGTATCATCAGCCTTCAATATGCTGATGATACTCTCCTCTTCCTTGAAAATGACCTAGAAAAAGCTAGTACTTTAAAGTGGCTGCTGGTATGCTTTGAAAAAATGTCTGGGATGAAAATCAATTATGATAAGAGTGATTTAATCACAATTGGGCTAGATGAAGACAGAGCTAATTGTTTTGCAAAAATCTTCTGTTGCAAAAAAAGTGAGTTTCCCATCAAGTATTTGGGAGTTCCTCTCCGGATAGCTGGGTGGAGAGGTAGGCTTTTATCCTATGCTGGTAGACTCACCCTTCTCAAAGCTTGCTTACCAAGCATCCCCATTTATCTCCTCACTATTATTAAGTCTCCAAAGTGGGCCATTAAAATGATTAACACCCATATGGGACACTTTCTGTGGGATAACAATGAAGATCACCACAAGTATCATTTGGCCAATTGGCAAACTGTGGCGCAGAAAAAAAAAGTAGGTGGTTAAGGTGTTCCTGATTTGAGAAGTCTCAATCTAGCTTTGCTAAGTTCATGGATTTTTAGATATCCGTTGAACTCAAATTCTATTTGGAAACAGATTGTTGACTTCAAGTATAAGAATGATAAACCTAATATCTTGTGCTGTCCAAATGTGGGTACCTCTTCTTTTTGGAAAGGAGTTTTTTGGGCTGCTCAAGCTGCTTGTCTGGGAATTAGATGGGTAGTGGGGAATGGCAAAAAGGTAAGGTTTTGGGAAGATTGTTGGTTGGGCAACACTAGCTTGGCCATTACATATTGGCCCCTGTTTGTTATTAACGAACAGCAGGGGAAAACTGTTTAAGAGGTTTTGGATGGGGAAAACTTGATGCTTACCTTTCGAAGGAGTGTCTCTAGCAATCTCATGAATATGTGGTGGGAATTAGTAGGTTTGGTTGAAGGTACATCTCTCTCTGAAGAGGATGACCAATTACTTTGGAGTTATACAACTTCGGGGAAGTATTCGGTGCAAACTTTGTATGCTGTGATTAATCACAGAGGCATGACTCATAGATTTGTAAGTGCTATATGGAAGATTGAGATTCCTCCTAGGGTCCAGTTCTTCCTTTGGTTATTGTCCCATAATAGATTATTAACAAGAGATAACCTGTCTAAACGACGTGATGTCAGTGATCCAGCCTGCATTTTTTGTACGGAGCTTGAATCCATTGTACATCTTTTCTTTGATTGTTGCATTGCTAAGAATACTTGGATGATAGTTTCAGATCTGTTGGGTATCAGCTTAGGCTGTGATTTTGAATCAGTGGCTCGGTTCTGGCTTGCTAACAAGAGACATGGTCTGACTAATGTGATTTCTGCAGCGGTCATGTGGTCGCTGTGGAAATTGCAAAACGAAATCTATTTTCAGGGAACAAGATGGACAGGGATGGCAAGACTATTTCTAAAGATTGTCAGGATGTTGCGGCGCTGGATGCCACTATTCAAGCAGGAGCTGGGATGTCAAGTGGAAAGTTTTGCAAGTCGTTTGGAGATCCATGCAAGCTTACCGCCTCAGATCATGTGGAAGACGGTGGAGACGAGTTCATCATCAGAATTGGCGCTATCGCGGCTGCTCTACATTTGGATACAAATGCTCATTCGGCTCAGCATGAAGCTATTTCTGAACATGGTTGTGCTGGTTCTGCGTCTTGTTCTCTATCGGCCATAAGGCCTGACTCTGTTGGCTAAATGCCACAAACTATGCTGTGAACCGTTTTTGCTTTATGAATATATAAAGCGGGGGAAACCTTCCTTTCAAAAAAAAAAAATCTTCCCAGGAACTTCTAGCTTGTGAGCTTGCTTACAACGGCCACGTCTTCCTCTACACTTGCAGTGTGTTCCATCAACTTTCTTAGAACTCATTTGAGATTGCACATTCTTCCTTGGAACTCCTTGATTGCCAAATTGCAGAGTTTCATGCTTACTTGTTTCAGTAGCAGCATTCCCTCTGGTGGACGTCCTGCGCAGATGTTTGGAGATCCCACTTCCAAAGTAGACGGAACTGTAACCTAGCGGCCTTGGAGAGTAATAACCAGCCACACCCTTTAGAGTCTGTTTCCTCATATCAACAGCAACCAGCGTTACATTTGTGTCATCGAGGTTGTGTCTGTCCATGATGTAAACAACATCACCATCGTGCAAGCTCAGGGCTGGATAACCTGAGTAGAATCCCATCAAGGTTGGCTGCTCTTTGGTTTCAGCCTCCTGCTGATCAGGGTTGGTACGTGCTGGGTCCTTGGAAACTTCGATCGCACAGTCCTTTTTCCACTCATTCCAAGAATCCTTCCTTTCCCATGTGGCAGCCTTCCACCCTTCAGGTTCGGCGTGTAAACACATCTCGAAGTACTTGATGTAGCCTTCAACAACAATGATGTCCCGAAAATACAATGGAGGACCGTTGAGTGGCCTAGGTACCAATGGAGACGGCAGTGGGATGTAGCGAAGCTCGGGGCTGTCCTTGAGGACATCGCATATGAGCATGCCTCGCCAGAGGTCAACCCAGCCCATGGACCCAAGCTCCCCTCCAATATTGATCACCTTGCTGGAGTAGGTGTAGAGCAATTTCTCTTCTAACGAAGCAAGGTACATCAACTTGGTGCTCCATGTCTCCGTCTTGGAGCTGTAGAGGTGCAGTTTGTAGTGTCCCACGCGGAATCCCCAGCAGAGTAGAGCAATGAAATACATGTTGCGATTGCGAGCACGGCAGCGCAGGAGGCCAGCCTTATCGTCGAAGAAGAATCGGCTGGGAACCTTGGGGATCAAATCCAGCGATGGAGGCTTGCTCTCGTCGCCGGCCTGATAGACGAAGTGGTCGTTGTTCCACGCGACACCGTCGCGGCCCAGAGGGAAGATCGGGACGCGAAGCAAGGCGAGGTGGTCCTCCGTGCTGAGGAGCATGGGGATGCCGCCGAACGCGATGGAGTTCTCTAAATCCGGGCTGTAGACTGTGAAGCAGGAGCAGCGCGGCGGGTGGACCATCCCGAAGGTTACCCTGATGCGCGTGCCGCCGCTTGTGACGCCTTTCGGCGGTGGTGGCGTTGGTGCGGTCGTCGATGTAGCCGCGCCGGTCGAGGAGGATGGAAGCCGGAGGCGGATCCAGATCGTCGGGGTGCATAGGCGGACGAGCAAGGATTAAGAGCCTTTTCCCTGTGTATCATTAAAATTTATCTAGGTGCCATGACACTTTATTTCTTTGCCCCTCAAGCCATTCCGTCCATTTTCACCGGTAACGATGCGTAACGGCGAGGAGAAAAGACCGAAGTGCCCTCAGTCTAGGGAGGATGAGTAAAATTGCCGTTTGGCCTGTGTGCCACTCCCTGACCAAGCGTTTGAGCGCCAAGATGGCTGACGTGAGCAAGTTTTTTTTGTGCCAAAGGCACTGGGCTTGGCGCCAAAGAGACCCGCTTGGTGCTATAAATAGGCCCTCAGCTCTCTCTTCCCACTCATTCTTCTCCTTTTTGTCTCTTCTGCTACCTTGCTGCCAGTGCCATGTCTGGGAGGAGGCCCAGGTGGGTTATGTGCCCCAACTGTAGTGTGCTAGCTAATCGATTCATATCGATGACTACGAACAACCACAATCATGCTTTCCACAAGTGCCCGTACTTTGCAGTTCGTTTTTCTTCCTTGCTCATTCATTCATAGGTTGTTCTTTATTCCCTGTTTGGTGCTAATCTGTTGATGCTGTTGTTTATAGGCCGGAGGGTGCCAGTTTTATCAATGGGAGGACGAAATGGAGGACACTGTTGTGCACCCACCTAAAGCACCTACTCCATTACAGGCCATTCCTCTGCAGACAGTGGCAGCACCAGCTCCTATCTCTACAGCAGCTCCTCTGGCCATCGTCCAGGAAGATTCCCAGTCGGCTAGAATTGTAGGCAATGCAGTAGTGGAAGATAGGGTTCTTCAGCAGCTTAGGTGGATTGAAAAGCTAGTGTTTGTGTGCATCTTTCTTGCTTTGTATGCTATCATGAAAAAGTAAGGCCCTATGTATGCAGACTGTGTATGTGTGTGTTTGAATGAAGACTAGTGATGCATGAATGAATGGTTTTCATCAGAGTTATGATCTAATTTATGATAACATAGTAATTCTGACATCTCAAAAAAAATAACATCTCACAAAGTTTCATCTAACCAATAGAGTTCCATCTTATAGTCATTCATCTCACATCACATTTTCATCTCACATCACAGTTTCATTTTACATCACAGTCATGCCAAAACAAAGTGATAGCAAAGCAGCAGTAGTTTTTACAGCTAAATCACCAAAATAACAACTAAACACAGGTGGTTTTCATTTAAACCCTACCTTCTTCTTGCTCCTGGTATTAGAAGCTAGGCTAGCTGGCACAATTGAAAGCTTTTTTGGTGTAAGCTTCTTCTTCAACCCTATCTTCTTCTTTGGTGAAGGCTGGGGCAAAACAACCTCCATTGGTTCTGTCTGCACAGTCTCTTCATGAAATGGGGCAAGATACACAGACTGGAGGAGAATAGTATAGTCATTCGAACCAGTTCCAGACCTATTATAGTCAAGTACCAGGAAAGGTCAAGCATACAGTTTCATAAAAAAGTGCAAATGCAGAATTAGATCATGCTTACCTACTAGTCTAGGAATTTGTATGACATGTTGACGTACTGGTAGCTGGGCCATTACTTTTCTTGGTAGCTGATGTACTGGTAGCTGGACCCTTTGATGAAGAAGATGATTTCCTCTTCCTCTTCTGGTGTGTAGCATTGGCCACTGCCTCATTGTGTGGGAAAATCATGCCTGATGCAAGAGTTTTCACAACAAGGCTAGTCTCTATATTGTAACTTGCTACTTTCTTCTGCCTTTTCTTTGGGGTACCCCTGCAAAGGACAAGTTTACTGTTAGTACATGTATTTAATTTATAGGACAAATGAAAATAAAGTACATGTTTACCTTTCAGCCTCCATTGCAGTAATGTCTTCTGGGTTCCCATTCTTGCAGGTGTACTAGTGGTTGCCTAACTCATGGCATATAGGACACTCATGCTTCTTTGACTTCTTCTTACTGCCTCCCTCAACAGCTGACTTCATCCTGTTCTTCCTCCTACCACCAGTGGACTTGAGACATGGAGGGTGCATGAAGAAGTCATGTGTTGCTTTGGGCCACATGGACTTTGTCAGGAATGCATGGGATAGAGCCTGCATAGGCATCCTTTAACTTCTGGACAGAGAAGAAATCATCTACATGATCTTCTAGTCTTGCACCTGGAATTGAGGTGATGTAGGCAATAGCATGCTTGCAGGGTATTCCTGACCCCTGCCAGACTCTACATGAATAGGTCATATTTCTTAAGTCCACCACAAACCTAAACCTAGACCCCCCCTTAGCACAAATTTCTACAACACCTTCAGGAGAGCTTGTGATCACTTCAATATCAAGATTGTAACTGTCATCCTTTAGCTTCTGTACAATATGGGGTAAAATCTTTCCTTCAAACTTTCTGACCACCCTCTTCCTATGGTTCCATTTGATCAATATCTTCTATTTGATGGTGTCCATCAAGTCATCCAGATGCTTCTGCTTCTCTACCTTTATCCAGTTATTGAAAGACTCAGCCAAGTTGTTAGTCACATAATCAACTTTTGAGGCAGTGCCAAACTGGCTCCTAGTCCACAGCTTCTTGTGAGTGTCTTGAAGGTACTTCATAGCTTCTGCTTTGGCAGCAGCCATTGCCTGATAATGCTTATCAAACATATATGGACTCCAAGAATATGCAGAAGCCCACAAGTGCTCATAAAAAACTTTACCACTATACCTCTTCTTGAAATTCTGTACTAGATGGTACATACACTTCCTATGTTCAGCTTCTGGAAACACTTCACTAACTCTATTCATCTCTGCCTGGCCACAATCTGTGGAGAAAGTAAGCCCAGGTGGACTGCCTATTGCTTCCTTCAACCTCCCCATGAACCATACCCAATTTTCATTAGTTTCAGAATCTATGACACCTACTGCTACTAGGTACATCCAGTTGTCCCCATCAACTGCACAGGAAATGCACAACTGGCCCCTAAACCTCCCAGTTAAAAATGTACTATCTACTGCAAGATATGGTCTACAATCTCTAAGGAAGCCATCAACACAAGGTTAAGTGCAAAAAAGAGCCTATTAAACCTTATCTTATTATTGATGGTGTGGTGATCAATCACAACCCATGAACCAGGACTGGTTTCCTCTATCTGGGCCTTAAATCTAAAAAGATTATCAAAACTTTTGTCCCATGGGCCATAAATCTTACCCATGGCAAGTAGTCTACCTTTATATACTCTTTTGTAGGGCACCACAATCTTGTGCTCATCCATCAATCTCCTTTGTAGTTCAGTGGCACCTATAGTCCCATCTTCCTTGAGCCAATCAACCACTTGATGACAGACCCAGAACTAAGTCACTCCTACATAGACTCCTTGCCTCCTGGCGCTCTGGCACTGATGGGAAAATGGGTTCCTCTTTATCTGCAAAACAAATATACATTCCACAGTTACTGCATGCATTTGCAATAAGTAATAACAGAACCAAATTACTATCAGCATTTACAAAAAGTACATACACAGTACCTTAATAGTTACACCATCCTTCAGAGTTGATGCATGGATTCTCCATGGGCAGCCATCATTCTGGGCAGTGCAGGTTGCCCTATACCTTCCTGTGTCACTTGCCTCAATGTTATAATGGTACTCATGTTTCATAGAATGTGTAGCTAAAGCCAGCTTAAAGGAAGGAATGTCTGAATAAACAGCGCCTACAGCCATAGGAGGGTCCTTCTTGTCATAATCAGCATCAGGCATTTGTTCAGGTTCTTTATCTTTAATAATATCATCTAAGTCTTCTACTTCACTATCATCATTAGACAAGGATTCATCGTCAGAGTCATCACTGTCTGAACCATCAGAACTTTTAGGCTGCCTTTGCTTACTGCAAACTTGACTGTGAGGTTTGGTAGGTGGGGGATGTTGGGGGCCAAGGTCAATATACAACCCTTCCTCATCAACACCCACATGCTCATTGGATGGGTTTGGGTTAGCCAGATATTCAGGTTCAGCACATTCACTCTAGGTGGCACTCTGGGAGGCATTGCTTGCTTCTGCTCTGGTAGGACAGTGGACTGAAGGAGTGAATGGGGCTTCAACAGAGATGGCAGGGGGACTAAAATCCCAATCAAGAATCTGAGGCTCACTAGTTGGCCTATTATAGGCAACAGTCAAGAAATAGCACTTTGATTCATTACTTTTAGCAAACATTTCACGCATATCTTGGTCACTCCTTACTTCAACGTTGACCTTACTCTGATTGCAGAAATAAAACAGTCGAGCTACCTCACCAAAATCGGGTGGATACTTATCAACAACATCACGAACCACATCTTCAAAGTTAGTAAGCTCAGCATCCACAACTTTGTTCAAAGAAAACCACCGAGCACGCGAATTGGGAGTAACAATCCGTATTTCTAGGTTGAAGCTATTGTCTGCGTCCACCCTACAGATGAACAACAAGGAGCACGCAATCAAGGAGAACGCAAACGAGGAACAACACCACAGTCAACAAGACAGACCCTAAGCATCCACATTCACAACTACCCGACCTAATCAATCCATACTAAGGAGCATGCAATCTAGGGGGAATAACACTCACCTGGCAGCTCGCAAGTTCGGTCGCTCGCCTGCACCCTTCTTCACCTCACTACCATACGCGGCCAATCCTCTGGATCCACGGTGAACTCCAAGCAGGACTACCCCATTCGATGCCAGAAGCACGGGGGATTGATCTTCTTCTCAACCCGCCGCCGCCACTAGGGTTCCGCGTCCGCCGCTGCCCGCCTCAGCTAGGGTTTGGGGAAGAGAACGAGAGAGAAGCGAGAGTGAGAATACGATGGCGGTCAAGGTCGGTCAACACGACCTCTCCCTCATAGAAGGGTAAGATGGACAAATTTCCTATCCGGTCCCACCTGTCATGGCTTTGAAACTGTCAAAACCAAACAGAACATGCACGGAATGGCTTGGGGGGCAAAGAAATAAAGTGCCATGGCACCTAGGTAAGTCCGAACTTTTTAGTGGCCTGTAGGAAAAGGCCATCTTTTTTAATGGTACACAGGGAAAAGGCTCAAGGATTAAGGGGCGTTTGACCCGCTCTGGCTCCTGAAAATGGCTCCGGCTCTGGTTTCTATGAAAGAGCAGCTTTTCTAGAGGAGCTGAAGTCATTCTGAAAAACATTTGGCAAAATGGCTCCTTCGCACTAGACGACGTGGACCCACAGCAAGGAGCCACGCGAAGCTTATTTTTTAGGCTTCTCCTGCGCAGGCAAAAAATGGCTACGGCTCTTGACCGGCTCCCCATGCGGAGCCCTTTCTAAAATAGGTGTTTGGCACAGCTACTGCAGGAGCCGGAGCTGAAGCCCCTGCAAGAGCTCGGCCAAAGAGGCTCTAAGGATCGGCTCATGGCTGACGGATCAGTGGGGATAGCGATCGTCTTCCATGCAAACTAGAGGGGCAGGGAATATCTCCGCCAAATATCTCCGCCAGACCGGAGATAATATGGCTTTATTATGTACAATAATACACAATAGTATGTACAACACATGTACAGCACAAGGCCATACAATAGTAAACTCAAATTAATAGTTTTTTATTAAGTTACTAGTAGAAATGTCAGTACGTTACAACAGGAGTACGAGACACATAGTTTATTGCATGGTCACTTATATGCCGCGTTGTGATGGAAGAAAATAGAAACCCAAAAAATCTGTAACTGTTATGAAAAGGTGGGGGTTCAACACCAAATAGATCAGCCTAGGAGAAGCTCAGGAGTTAAGATTTCTTTGTTCCTATATTAAGTAGGTTGTATCATCGTCAACGTATACTCAAATTTAATATCCTAATAGTATATAACTTCTCTTTTTTTCATAGACGTAATTTAATGTTGGTGACATATTAATTACATTTAATTATTCTTTATTTAACAGGTTGTTCCTTGCTACGCATTTTATTGCTCAATCTGGTGGATAATAGTTACTGATTTTTTTTTCTACAATGTGCATAACTACACCGTGCTCTATTGCTCCTCTTCGTCCCACCCATCCACTTGGCCCACCTTGGCCCAACCCAACCTTAAAGCCCATCTCACGAACGTAGCATACCAAGCAGCCGCCAGCCGGGGGCGACACCGCCGAGCGTGCCGCATGCTGCGGGCGGTGCCACTGCGGCCAGGGGCGACATGGCTGGGCAAGCGAGCTTTGGGCGGCGACCAGGGCGGCGTGGCTGGGCGAGCTGCACGAAGGGGCGGAGCGGGAGCACAAGCGTCCTCAATCTGTAGACGACAGGTGCCACACGCAAATTTCGGTAGAAACCGAAATTGAAATCCTCGGTTTTCCTCCCGATATGGGAGCGAGCAGAGCCTGGCCAACGGTCGCGTGAGGCCGAGCTGTGTCGCCCCTAGGAGAAATTTTCTCTATCGAGTCTTGAATAAGAATATTTCTCTCTTGATTGATTGCTCCCTGTTCTTTTGAGACACTGCAGATCTAACCTTCTACACGTTTTCAATTTCTCCTTTTGCCTCTTATTATTGCCAACATGACTCCTTATCGGATAGCTTGCTATTGTCTTATCCATCATGGACTCTGCTTCGTGCGATGCCATAAACGTGCCCCAAATGTGAACGAGAAGGATTGACAGAAAAATGTAAGCGGTAACCGAGTTGATGTCGTAGTTGGACCAAAGATCTCATGGCCAGAAATTTTGCCTCTTTATTATTAGGGATAGATATGCCATGACCCGTTGTGCGCTCTAGGAGCGTCTGACCCTGGCTACGTGTCTTCGTCTACCTCAAGTCGTGCCCTTCCTCCCCCACCCTGCCTCCTCCCCCGCCGCCCCCGAGCGCGACTGCCTTGCGCCCCGGTCACGACGCTTGGGCCCTAAGGCCACCGTCCACTATCCCCACCATTTGGTCGGCCTGCCTCCCCCCAAACCCTATCTATGTCCACCAAAGTTAGAGAAGAAGAGAGGGAGAGGCCGGAGAGGGAGGCCACCGTCAGACCCTAACCTCCGTCGTCGTCGTTTTCGTCTCTAGTGGGGCGTGGGGTTGTGGGCGAGAGGAAGAATGTGGAATGGAGAGGGAGACGTGCCTAAGCGGGGTCACGCCATCGCGCTCCAGCGCAACAGGCGCATAATAACTTTTGTATTTTATTACAGTGCAAAAAAAGGAAAGTGGATCCAAATCTATCGCCCAGAACAAGGGGGAAAACTCGACCAGTGATAGAGAAGTCGCCCTGATTTTGTTCCTAAAAATTTTGAACTTGAAGTGCTGACATGGGTTTTCATCGACCCTGGGACGTCAACAATTTGTAACTCAAGAGAAAACAACTTAGAACAATGATAAGCACCTTGCTTGTTTAGATTACTTTATCTATCAACCAAAATAAAATTGTCAAGAACTACTCTGGAGGGAACTTTTGAACTTGCACTACTACAGATCGACTTATCACTATCGCCACTTTCACTGTCGTAGTGATAGAAGCAACTGTGTTATGCTTTCACCGCCGGTTGGACCAATAGCGAGACCTTCTGAGGAAGGAAACCGGCGGTTGAAACTTCTACCACCAACGGGTTAACAATAGATGTGGCAGTGGTATTTTCTCCGTCGTATAAAAAGCCGAGCCGACTGGGATACTGTTTACACCAAAATTTGGGAAGAGGAATACAAGAATTCGAAGCTCCCAAATATCGTGTCATCAAGGAATCGATTGCATAAAAGTCGATATCAGCTGATTTAAATGCAACACTGGAATCGACTGTCTTCGGATGACGCCAACAGATAACAACGGAAAGTTACGGTCGGCGTCAGGAGAAACATGTAGGACTCTACAAAAAGGGAAAGATTATGATCTAAGTTATCTTAAATTAGGAATATTTTCTCTTATGCCAAAGATTGTAATGAGTCGTGCATAAGTAGGACTCATGTTTAGATTTTGGGTATAAATATTGGACCCTGGCTATTGTAAATGACATCAAATCAATCAAATACAATTTATCTTTTTTTGGCTCCAGTCAACCCTTAGGAGTAGGAGTAGAGTAGATCTCGACGAGTTATTCAGCGAGCAGGACTGCATCAGTCCGACCGACCTCTGGCTTGTCTGTAAGTACCATCATGGCTTATACTTTTGTTTATACGGCTGCATCGATCCGATCGACCTCCACTGCAAACTCTAGTATAAGCTAGTTATTGACTCTTGTCTAGTTCAAGTATGGCTGCATCGATCCGGTCGACCTCCACTGCTCGAATTAGATTAAGGTCAAGTTATCGGCTCTACCTAGGGGTGGCGTTCTTCGGATAGATTCATTAAGTTACCGATCTTGCTAATGTTCTTATTGTCGTTAGTTTACAGCAACATCAATCTGCCCGATCGATATCGATTTAGATCGGCCTTATATCCTTTTAGTCTGTCGTTTGCTTTGTTATAACACGATGTTTCTTACTTTAAGCGACGGGTTATGTTTTATCAGTTGTTTTTATTTCGATCTTGATCGTGCATACTACACGGTTAAGGCATGTATGATCTTGAAGAGGTTTGCTGGCTAGTTAAATCTAGTTTACGGTTCGCTATTATGGCTGTAATGATCCGGTCGATCCCCACTGATAGCACTTTAGATTGGAGGACGCTAGTTAGTAGATCTGTTCTTAATTAGCGTGACTTTAACTATTTGCTATGCCTGCATCGGCTAAATAGCCGATCGCCTATGCTTTAATGCCTACAGCGTGCGTCCATGATTATGTTAAGCGTGAATAGATCTATATACTTTAAGGGTTTGATTTATTGTCTTTTATCACGGCTGCATCGATCGGGTCGAACCCCACTATTAGAGATAGTAGGTTAAGTCTGATGAGTCCATAGGTTTGTCCATGTGAAATAGTCGATTGTTCACACGTTGTAGTTCATTTTCACCTGAATCAGCTATTTCAGCCCATTCATTTGAGCGTTCACGTATAGCATGTCCTTCGGAAAGCCTGTCGAAGTATAGATGGTTTTATGAATTCTTTGCTTTTAGTTTGTTATTATCATCATAGCTGTCATCGATCTAATCGAACCTCACTGTTGATGGTAACAGATTAGATTCAGAGCATTTGTAGGTCCATTTGTATTAGATAGTCGATTTGTTTGCATGTTATATCCTTTCTTGATTAGATTCATCAGCTCAATGATTTACACTGGTAATATCTACTTAGCTGATGATCTCATTTATATTTACGTGTACTATACCTGTCAACATAAAATCAATTGCTACCCATAAGGGTTACAGTCCATAACAGCCGATTTCTATGCGTATCGGCTATTTAGTCATTTTTCCCATCTGGCTGCTCTCGAAGCGGCACACTTGGAACCGTCTGGGCACAGACTAACATATTCCACCTTAAATTACTGATAAACTTTCTCTCTTTGTTAATTGCAGGGTCAAATTAACTGGCACATCTTAGGAGAAATACGCAGGATCGGTTATCCCTACGTTGAAGTCAAGCGGATCTCCAGCTTCATCAAGCAGATCCTTTCGGCTTGCTGTGTGTCGACACACATTTTCATGCCGACACACGTTTTGGCACGCCTGGTGGGACACCACAATCATCATAGCAGCTTACAATAACTATGGCATCCTTATGGTGCCTTATAAAGACCTACCTGATGGAGATAAAGATGTCATCAGCAAAGTTATAGAAGAATTTTAGAATAAGTGTTTATTGTCCTACACCAAGACACGTGACAATACAATTGTTCAAAAATAACCACTACCAAGAGTTCTGTTGCATGGGCAGACAGATGCAGATGAAGCTGAAGACATGTGTTTCTTTGTAGAGGCTATAAACAAGTTTGTTCATGATGATATATCAAATCATAATGAAGTTTTCTTGAACACATTCCATAACACCATGAAAGAGGTGTTTCATGGGTTTTCAGTTGATCAGGTTGGGCCGGCTTATTACAACATTCCACATCCGTCGACTCAGGAGACTAATGAAGCCGGTACTAGCCATCAAGAAACAGCACCAACTAGTAATAATGATGTCCAGGTAGTTTAGAGCTCATCTGAGTAAGTTCATGGTGCTACTACTAATCAGATACAGTATAATCCTAGATCATTAGAACAACATGTGCAACAGCCAATGGGGCAAGTTTAGAATCAAATGGTCAATTTTGGCACATCATACCAGATACCATCATCGGCTCAAAGAATAGCGCCATCAGTTCAAAGGATTCATAGAGATATAGATCCTAAAATCTACAACCAGAGACTTAAAGTAGCAAACTAGCAAAGGACCCAGCAGATAGAGATTCTACAAGGGTATTATTATGACACAGATTACAACACCCTTCACATGATTCCAAATCTGGGGTATGAAGGTACCTGAAATTTTAATCCATAGATGGGTCAGCAATTGCAGAGAGATTTAAATTCAAATGCTGATGAGTTGTTGCTTAGAGTGACTGAGATGATGAAGAATCAGTTTGGTTTAAAGCCAAAAGGGCAGACCTTCTCATACAAATGCCCATATCTAGAATAATATGATTTGGTCGCTCTCCCTATAAATTACAGGCTCCTAGAGTTTGCTAAGTTCACTGGCCAAGATAGCACAAGCACAATAGAACATGTCAGTCAGTATCTTACACAGTTGGGTGAAGCATCCATTGAAGAGGCCCATCAAGTTTGTTTCATCTCCTTGTCTCTGTCAGGACCAGCCTTCACATGGTTTTTATCGCTGCAGTTAACTCCATTGCCAATTGGGCCGGTCTAGAGAAGAAGTTCCATACATATTTCTACACTAGGACAAGAGAAAAGAAGATTATCGATTTGACAACTATAAGGTAGAGAATTAATGAATCGGGCACTGAGTTTCTTTAGAGGTTCTGAGAAATTAGAAATTTGTGCTTCTCACTAAGCTTAACTTAGGATCAGCTAGCTGCTTTGGCTGTTCAAGGAATGTTGCCAACGTGGTGAGAGAAGCTGTTGGGATAAAAATTTGACAACTTGGGTCAGTTGGCTCAACGAGTGGCAACGCTCAATAGTCAATTCCAGAGTATGCGCAGAGATACTCGATTCTAGAAAAGTACCACAATGGTCGAAGCCTATAATTCATATTCAGTCGATGACGACTATGAGGACGACGAAGAAGAAGGTTGCTGTGGCCGAATGGAATTGGGGTAAGAAGACAGTAATGGTGCCAAATCCTTGGGAAGAGGAGTGAAGAGAGCTACGACTTCGACGTCACAAAATCAGACAAGCTCTTCGATTTCTTGCTCGAGAAGGGACAGATCAAGTTGCCCGATAATCATGTTATGTTGCCCCTGATCAGTTGAAGAACAAGAAGTTCTATCAAATTTCATAACGCCACTTCTCATTCCACTAACTGAGTGCAGAGTTTTCCGACAACATATACAGAGGGCTATTCAGCAAGGAAGGCTCAAATTTGATACACCTCGAAAGATGAAAGTTGATGATAATCCTTTCCCTAGATATCAGAACATGGTTGATGTTAGGTTGCTCAAAGGAAAGACTAAAGTCCTAACATTAGTTAGATCAAAAGAAACTAGAACAGTCGATCCCGAGATGCAAATATCGGCTGATGAATATAGAGAGGTTAGAAGGTGTCGTGACCAATAAAAGAGCCAATATGAGCATGGAGAAACATCAAGGGATGGGACAACAAGGCTGCTGTTATGTCTCGAATTTTGTTGAATAAATGGCAGCGATAGAAGGAAAAGGATTATCAGCGTTGGTTAGAAGAACAAGAGTACCAGCATCAGCAGGAAAAAGAGAGGTATAAAAGAAAACAAGCTGAATCACATTAGAATTATCCTTTCTTCAGACATTGCTGGAACAAAGGTTTAAAATTGCCTACCAGAAATAACTGTCCAGAATGCCAATGAGTAATATTGGAAATTTAGGCAATATCAAGCCAACCGCCAGACTATCCATGCTCGAGATGAGTATCATCATAATAACATGGATCAGTGCTTAAAAATAAGAGTGTTAATGATCAGCTTGGGAAGCGAGTTATTGATCAGAACTAGGGCTGATTATGAAGAAGAGAGTAATGAAAGAAAAATATGTTTGGCAGGGAAGGCCAATTGTGTCCTAGGAGGTTTGACGAGAAGCCAGAAAAGAAGAGTGCAACGCCTAAGGAACACAGAGCTAGAATAGGCTCAGACGTCTGGCCAAACCTCAAGTGTGGCGTGCTAAGCAAACAGCCGATAGGGGGCAACCATCGGCTAATATTCAGATGGCTTTTCTATTGCCGTCAGAATTTAGAGCTCTCAGCAGATCAAGAAGTCTATTCGGATTTTGATGAATCAGAGTATGAAGAGATAGGTTACCAAGTTGACGGTTCATACAGCATGCCATATTCGATAAGCCAGTCAAGCATCGACACTTAAAGGCTTTATATGTAAATGGTTTTATTGATGGGAAGCCGATGAACAAGATGTGGTGGATGGAGGTGCTTCTATCAATCTTATGCCTTATACCACTTTTCATAAACTTGGCAAGGGACCAGGAGATTTGATTGAGACCGACATGATGCTTAAGGATTTTCGGGGTAATGCGTCTAAGACCCTAGGGGGCAATGAACGTCGAACTGACAATCAGGAGTAAGACTCTGCTCACCACATTCTTTGTCATCGATGGAAAAGGTTCCTACAGTCTACTCCTCGTTAGTGATTGAATTCATGCAAACCGCTTGTGTGCTGTCAATCATGCATCAGTGTTTGATTCAATGGCATGTAGATGATGTCGAGCTGGTCCACGCTGATGAATCTGTGAGTATTGTAACAACCGATCCTGTATATTGGGAGCTAGAAGACTTTGAGTGTTTTTCTGGCAAGCTATGGGAAGGAGGCTTCATTAGAGTCAATAATGAAAGCCAACAGCTGATCTAAGCAGTTGGCTTTGAAAATTTGTCCTAATGGATAATCTAATAGATGGTATAGATGGCAAACTAGGACATGGCTTCACTGTCGGTCGATGAATTAGAAGAGGTAGATATTGGTTCTAGAGATAGGCCTAGGCCGACGTATGTAAGTGCCAAGTTGGATCCTGAGTATAAGCAAGAGTTAGTTGATTTATTAAAGGAATTTAAAGACTATTTTGCTTGAGAATACTATGAGATGCCTAGTCTAGATCGATCGATTGTTGAACATCGGTTGCCAATCAAACCTGGATATCGGCCGTTTAAACAAGCTCCAAGGAGATTCAACCCAAACGTACATGATGATATCAAAAAGGAGACTAAAAGATTACTAGAAGTAAAGTTTATCTGACTGTGCTGATATGCAGAGTGGATATCGAATGTTGTTCCTGTGTATAAGAAGAATGGAAAGTTAAGAGTTTGCATCGATTTTAGAGATCTGAACAAGGCTACACCCATGGATGGTTATTCGAATGCCGATAGCCGATATGTTGGTAGACACAGCAGCCGGGCACAAGGTTATTAGCTTCATGGACGGCAATGCAGGATATAACCAAATTTTCATGGCTGAGGAAGACATAGCAAAGACAGCTTTCAGATGCCCTGGCAGAATCGGTTTATTTGAATGGGTTGTGATGACCTTTGGTCTGAAGAATGCCGGTGCAACTTATCAGAGGGCAATGAATTATATTTTTCATAAGTTGATCGGCAGGATTGTTGAAATCTACATTGATGATGTGATGATAAAATCCAAGGGTACAAGGAACATCTAGCTTGATTTGCGGGAGACTCTGGAGTGCACAAGAAAACATGGTCTAAAGATGAATCCTAATAAGTGTGCCTTTAGGAGTATCAGCTAGACTAATTCTTGGGTTTCATGGTCCACGAGAGAGGAATCGAAATTGGTCAAAAAAGCATGAAAGCAATTGATGAGGCAGTGCCCCCGACTACTAAAACAGAGTTACAATCTTTGCTTGGTAAAATTAATTTTATCAGGAGGTTTATTTGAAATTTGTCGGAGAGAGTTCTGCCGTTTTCTCCCTTGTTGAAGTTGAAAAATGATCAAGAATTTAAATGGGGTGACGTACAACAAAAAGCGTTTGAGGAGATAAAAGAATACATGAAATGTCCACCCTGTGCTGATCCCTCCTCAGCAACGTAAGCCTTTTAAGTTGTACATATCGATTGATGACCAAACGATTGGATCGGCCCTGATGCAAGAGTTCGAAGGGAAAGAGCGAGTTGTTTTCTATCTCAGTAGAAGGCTTCTGGATCCAGAGACAAGATATTCTCTCGTCGAGAAGTTATGCTTATGCTTATATTTCTCTTGCACTAAGTTACGACATTACTTGTTGTCGACTGAGTGTACAGTTGTCTCCAAGACTGATGTGATCAAGCACATGCTATCAATGCCAATATTAAATGGAAGAATGGGAAAGTGGATTCTTGCATTGTCAGAATTTGACTTGAGGTACGAATCGGCTAAAGCAGTCAAAGTGCAAGTAATAGCTGATTTTGTCACCCAGCATCATAAGCCAAGTGTTGGCTATGTGGAGCCGGTACCCTAGACGTTGTTCTTTGATGGGTCATCATGCAAGCAAGGTGGTGGCATTGGTGTTGTTATTATTTCACCTCGGGGGCAAGTTTCGAGTTTGCTTTTCCTCGCTGAACCAATGATTACCAACAACCAAGCAGAATATGAAGCTATTCTTAAGGGGCTTCAACTTCTTCGTGAAGTAAAAGCCGAGGCAATTGAAGTATTTAGGAGATTCACAGTTAATTATTAATCAGTTGATCGGCCTATATGAATGCAAAGAAGATACTCTGAGGGGATATTATGATGAGTGCCAAGGGTTGCTCAAGGAATTTCCTCATGTCTCTCTTCAACATATTCCAAGAGCACAAAATCAAGAAGCCAATCGTTTAGCTCAGAGTGCGTCAGGTTATCGAGTGTTTCAAGAGATCTTAAGTAGTGAAACCTCGAATAATGATTGGAGGGTTGAAATAGCCGATTACCTTAGGAATCCATCACAGAAAGTTACCAGGAAGCTAAGGTACAAATCGACTAAGTATGTTTTACTAGATGATCAGCTATATTACAAAACAGTCGATGGGGTGTTGCTTAAATGCTTAAATCAAGAAGAAGCTAAGGTGTTGATGGGTGAAGTACATGAAGGGATATGTGGAGCTCATCAATCAGCTTATAAGATGAAATGGATTATTCGCAAGGACTGGATATTTCTGGCCAACTAATACTGGAAGACTATTTTGAATATTATAGGGGGTGCCAGGACTATCAACATTTTGGTAATGTTTAGAAATCACCCTGCATCGGCTATGAATCCAATAATCAAACCATGGCCGTTTTGAGGTTGGGGAATTGATCTAATTGGCCAGATTTTCCCTCCTTCAAGTAAAGGACATAAGTTCATATTGGTAGCAACGGAATTACTTCACTAAGTGGGTTGAGGCAATTCCTTTGAAGATGGTAACCTCGAAGAACATGGTTGACTTTGTCAAGGAGCATATTGTGTACTACTTTTGGGATTCCTCAAACTATCACTACCGATCAAGGGACAATGTTCACATCAGAAGAGTTTGGAGATTTTGCTGCCAGTATGGGAATAAAGTTGCTAAATTCTTCTCCTTACTATGCTCAGGCTAATGGCCAGGCAGAGGCATCCAATCAGATTATGATTAAGCTGATCAAGAAAAAGATTGAGGAACACCAAGGAAGTGGCATTCAACGCTTAATGAGGCACTATAGGCATATAGGATGGCCTGTCATGGATCGATTAAAACGTCACCTTATGAACTAGTGTATGGTCATAATAGCAGTCCTTCCTTGGGAAATTCAAACTGGATCGAGGCGTGTCACATTGCAAAATGATTTGTCAGCCGAAGTCTATAAGAATTCTTATGATAGACGACTTAGAGGACTTGAGTTGCCATCGGCTGAGTGCTCTTGAGAATATCGAAGCCAATAAACTAAGGATTGCAAGGTATTACAATAAAAAGGTCAAGGGCAAACAATTTTCTGAAGGAGACTTAGTCTAGAAAGTAAAGTTGCCGAATCGGGTCAAAGGACAGCAAGTTCGGCAAATGATCACCTAATTAGGAAGGACCTTATTGGATTAAACATTGTGCGCCTGACAATGCTTATATTTTGGAAACACTAGGAGGAGAAGAAGAGTTTGACAGAGCAATCAATGGAAAATGTCTAAAGAAATATTATCCTAGCGTTTGGGTTAGTACCTAACAGCTGATTTGTTCGAATCATCAGCTCTAATAGCCGATACCAGAAGGGTATCGCCTCTAGTTCAAAAATAAACCCAAAAGGGGTAAAAGCCGATACGATATGTATCGCCTATAGAGCAAGAACAAACATAGATTGGTACATGGAATATAAGTGCAAAAAAACCAATCAAAATGAAGAAATTGTTTGTCAGCTTCTCCTATTACAAACTAAAGGCCGAGGAACACTTTATTCACTATGTCCTCAGGCCTGGGTAGCAAGGGCTACGGAGTTGGCAGCGTCAAAGAAATCCTTGACTAGGCACTCATGATCCCTAGGGTGTTCAGGTGGCTAGAAAACCATGGGGAAGAAGTCAAAATTCGTGGCCAGAGCAGGCTTGTGTAGCAGCCAACGCCATGGCAGCACCATGACGAACATCGTGAAGAGCGACCTCTCATACAAGGTTCGGGATATTGTGCAAGTGAACCACTGGAACGGCGCCCCTGGCATTAACGAATCTAGCCACATGCTCAGCAGTTGATCGGAGGCTTTCTAGCTAGGCCGATAGATCTAAAAAGCTTCAAGGGAGGGATGATTAAGATCTTGAAGATAAAATTAAGAAAAGACAGAAAGTTGTGGTAGGCATCTCACCTATGATTCTGGCCTCGGCCTTTGCCAACGTATCCTCCACCGGGTTGGCCTCGAAGGGTGATCGACATCGAGCCATAGCCAGAGCCGATTCTACGATAGAAAGACAGTCGGTGCGCTTCTAGACAGCCCGATCGATGGAGGCAATTAGATCGTCGTTGTCGATCCGCCTCCTCGGGTAGCAGGGGAGCTGGCGGTGGGTTGTTGACGAAGACGACCCCAGAAGTTGGGCAGAATCAGCCCTATGCTCCGAGACGATGGGAGCAGTCCCGAGTTGCACCCTCCTGATGACGAAGACGTCCGGCGTGATGGCGTAGACCTGTTGAAGGCCTCCTCAGCAGATCTCTTGCTGTTCTCCATGCCTTCAAACCTATGGGAAGGCAGAATCACACTAAAGATACTGGAAGGTTTGGATGAAGCAGGTTGTTTTTCGATCCACAACCGCTGCCCATATATATAGCTCGGGAGGTGAGAAGATAAGCTTCGCTGGGGTTATGGAATTAAAGTCAGATATGGAAATGGATCGACACTCCGGAAATTCAAGGGACGGATCACGAAGAGATAACAAATTTAGACTTATTGCTTCCCATAATTACAAAATATCATGGGATTGATATGAAGGGTTTACATTAACTGGCGATCAACCCACCAAGACTTCTTTGGATTGAAAGGAGTCCGGAATCCCCCACAAGGCCGAAGGTCATCATGGACCTAGTCATATCGACCCGTTGATAAAATTGCATCTAGGGGAAGAGGAAAGGCCGCTTGCTTAAAAGATGCCCGTATACCCAACCGATTTCTTGGTGACTGGGAAACAATGGGAAAGAAAGCCGCCTATTAAGAGATGCTCATTTATCGGTGGCTAGGAAGACCGTGGGAAAGAAGTTTGTGGTTTTCCCAATGGGCATTTGATGAAGCAAACAAGGGGAAGGTGTCCACACATTTTAGCCCTTGCAAACACTAGAACAGCTCTACGATCATGGTGAGAAAACTCAGGTGATGTCACAAGAATTTTTCTAACCACAGCAGCTGATCCTCTTGCTCGACAAGGCGCTAAAATGAGCGACACAATCACCCTATGCACAAGAATTCTTCTAACCACTCAAGATCCTCATAGCAAGGAATTAGACCATGGGGGGTCTAGCGGAACTAGGGCACTCAAGGAAGCAAATAGAAGAGAAACATCAATGAAGTTGTTGAGTTGCTCTCGCCAGAATCAGGATTGACATATATAGTCGGCCTGGAAAGATAGATCCAAACACCAGTGAAGCAATGATCCTCTCGTAAAGCTTTGAATCATGGGCTCATAAGCTGGCAAAGACAATGACAGATAATGGACCCCAGATCAAGATTCTCTACCTATGACTACGGACCTATCAGAGGCACAGGCATGGAAATTTTGGAATAAAATTACTTTTATCCCAAAATTGGGGGGCATGTGTTTACACCAAAATTTGGGAAGAGGAATCCAGGAATTCAAAGCTCCCAAAGATTGTGTCATCAAGGAATCGATTGTATAAAAGTCAATATCAGCTGATTCAAATGCAACACTCGAATCGGCTCTCTTTTGATGACGCCAACAGATAACGATGGAAAGCTACTGTTGGCATCGGGAGAAACATGTTGGACTCTACAAAAAGGGAAAGATTAAGGTCCAAGTTATCTTAAATTAGGAATATTTTCTCTTATGCCAAAGATTATAATGAGTCATGCATAAGTAGGACTCATGTTTAGATTCCAGGTATAAATATTGGATCCTGGCTATTGTAAAGGACATCCAATCAATCAAATACAACTTACCATTTTTTGGCTCTGGTGATCCCTTAGGAGTAGGAGTAGAGTAGATCTCGATGAGTTCTTCAGCGAGTAGGGCTGCATCGGTTTGGCCAACCTCTGGCTTGTCTGTAAGTACCATCATGGCTTATACTTTGGTTGGTTTGTACAACTGCATTGATCCAGTCGACCTCCACTGTGAACTCTAGTATAAGCTAGTTATCGACTCTTGTCTAGTTCAAGTATGGCTGCATCGATCCGGTCGACCTCCACTACTCGAATTAGATTAAGGTCAAGTTATCGGCTCTACCTAGGGGTGGCGTCCTTCGGCTAGATTCATTAAGTTACCGATCTTGCTGATGTTCTTATTGTCATTAGTTTGCAACAATATCAATCGACTCGGTCAAGATCGATTTAGATCGGCCTCATATCCTTTTAGTCCATCGTTTGCTTTGTTACAATACGATGTTTCTTACTTTGAGCGACGGGTTATGTTTTATCGGCTATTTTTATTTCGATCTTGATCGTGCATAGTACGCGGTTAAGACATGTATGATCTTGAAGAGGTTTGCTGGCTAGTTAAATCTGGTTTATGGTTCACTATTATGGTTGTAATGATCCGATCGATCCCCACTGATAGCACTTTAGATTGGATTACGCTAGTTAGTAGATCTATTCTTGATTAGGTGTGACTTTAACTGTTTGCTATGCCTACATCGGCTAAATAGCCGATTGCCTATGCTTTAACGCCTACAGCATGCGTCCATGATTCTATTAAGCGTGAATAGATCTTTGTACTTTAAGGATTTGATTTGTTGTCTTTATCATGGCTGCATCGATCCGATCGAACCCCACTTTTAGAGATAGTAGGTTAAGTCTGATGACTTCATAGGTTATCCATGTGAAACAGTCGATTGTTCACATGTTATAGTCCTTTTTCATCTGAATCGGCTATTTCAGTCGATTCATTTGAGCCTTGATGTATAGCATGTCTTTCGAAAAGCCTATTGAAGTATAGATGGTTTTATGAATTCTTCGGTTTTAGTTTGTTATTATCATCATAGCTGCCATCGATTCGGTCGAACCTCACTGTTGATGGTAACAGATTAGATTTAGAGTGTTTGTAGGTCCATTTGTATTAGATAGTCGATTTGTTTGCATGTTATATCCTTTCTTGATTAGATTCATCGACTCAATGATTCATACCGGTAACATCTACCTAGCTGATGATCTCATTTACATCTATGTGTACTATACCTGTCAACATAAAATCAGTCGCTACCCATGAGCGTTACAGTCCGTAACAGCCGATTTCTGTGCGTATCGGCTATTTAGTCATTTTTCCTATCTGGCTGCTCCCAAAGTGGCACACTTGGAACTATCTGGGCATAGACCGGCATGTTCCACCTTAAATTACTGATAAACTTTCTCTCCTTGTCAATTGCATGGTCAAATTGACTGGCACATCTCGAGAGGAATACACTGGATCGATTATCCCTGCGTTGAAGCCAAGCGGATCTCTAGCTCCATCAAGCAGATCCTTTCGGCTTGCCATGTGTCAACACACATTTTTGTGTCGATAGATACGTGTTAAGGCCGCTAGCCCTCCATGACTGTTTGGTCTTCTGGCGATACAGTTAGCATGAGTTATTTCCCAACTACCCACAACACAGTTGCATCACCATTACTTGTACTTCTCCATCTTCAAGGTTGGTGTGGCAGAACCGCCCAAAATAACACATATTCAGAGGCACTTGTCTTCCACCAGACACTAAGCACCCCAAAAGCAAGTTATATCAGGCAGATTCCATCGAGCACACCCCAAGGGAGAACTCGAATAATCCACATTTTTCCTTCAGGATCCAATAATGAGAACGAGTTTACAATACTTAGTCCATTTCATACAACCAGAGTTCTTAGAAATACATTATTACAGTACCAAGTTCAGAGTGCAGAAATTAAATAGCGGAATGAAAATAAACATCTATCGATAATATACAAGGATCTATCTGTGCCCACCTGAAGAATCCTTCACACAATGGCTACTCCTCAGGCTACACCTGCAACAGGGGTAAATAAACCCTGAGTACACAATGTACTCGCAAGACTTATTCGACTAGTGGGAATAATTTCCCGACTCCAAGGGATATGATAAGCTTTATGGTTTGCTGGGTTTCCTTTTTATGGAAAGCAATACTAATAGTAAATCCTTATGTATGTTTATTATTAGCAGTCATGATTAGTTCATTATCTATCCATTCTATGTAAGCACATGTTCTACTTTCAAACAAGAGTTGAGCAATAGTTCTATTTTACCACCTTTCATCTTCTAGTTCTTACTACGATGCAAGACTGTAGACAAGCCATACCGGATTGCTGACGATTCATGAATTAATGTGTCCAGCTTGGTACCCTAAAACACACACCCCGCTTGTACCCCAAGCACAAGCAGGACCAACCCACTACTCTCCTGTCATGGGGTCCATGTCCCTGTCTAAACTTGGACTCCAAGCCCCCGCTCCTGAGTCCCAGACTCAATGTAGCTTAGACCTCCACCATCCCTGCCTCCAATCAGTCGGTCCGGAAAGAGCCAAAACCCATGACAAGAGAACAATGAGCCTTCCCACGCCCATACACAAGTATATGTTCAGGATAATAAGTCTGTGACTTGCCTAGAACCTAATACAATGGTTGGTCCTTAACCGACACAAATAGGGAAATAGTGTAACCAAGCTATGCCCCGTTGGCCGCATGACACAACCTCTTACACCCACCAATACCCAAACCATATCCCTGCCTAGTCTTCATTTTCCTTTCACCATTTTATCATGAGTAATAATAATAATCACCTATTGTGAGTAACGATAGGTTACTCACGCTACCAAAATCCTGAGCATAGAAGCTACTCGACCTATGCTAATAGGACTCATAGGTAGGTATATCTATGCATGTAGTCTCCATAAAATGCATGTAACGTAAATGTATATCACACACACACACACACACACACACACACACATATATATATATATATATAGTGATCATTCAAAATAAGGGTTATGCACCGGGGCTTGCCTTGGGTAGGTGGGGTGTCAGCAAAGTCAGCAACTGATGGCTCCGGGGCGCCCTCCTGGATGAGGATCTCCTCCTCATACTCCTCAATTATCTCCTCATACTCCTACTCGCCCGCATTCACAAACTCTATCAACTTGTTATCTACATGCATGAAATGATGATGCAACACTTAGTAATACAGCAATAACAACTCTTAAAATAAGAATACATCTACCAAGCTACTAAGCTAACTCTCATGACTAAGACGCTAAGCTACCTATTATTCCTACTAAATAGGTATGAAACATTTCACGTATTATCTTAGCAACTAAAGGCATCCTTATTCTTATTACTGATTTAATATATATACTACAACAAGGCGTACTTAGCCACCACCTTTCTCAACCTATGCTAAGGCTACAAAAATTACAGTGAGCACATAATAATCTATTGAACCTACTATAAAAATTTCATGGCCAAAGCTATTACCAATTTGCCACAAAAATTCCTACAATTATTAATCTCAATAACATTAACACTACTAAATGATTTAATAGACCTTAGCATCAACATAGATATATATATAAACAATCCATACTATCAAGTAGACAACATTTTTAGAAACTCAACAGAATTTATTTCACAATTTTTGGATACTTATGTGAATTGATATTAATTTCCAAAGTTCAACTTAGAATGCAAAATATAAAGCTATTTCTATCTTCTATAAAAATGAAAAACGAATTCAACCCGCGCGGCCCACGAGCAAGCGACGCGGCCCACGCACGCGTAGCGTGCACACGCATGACACGCCGGCGTAGCCCATGCGGGACGCGGCCCAACCGCGTGAAAACGGCCCACGACGGAGAGGCCCACGCACGCCGGTCACTTATGCGAAAACGCCCTTGAGTTACCAATGATTCACCCCGAGGTCCGCAATCCTATTCCTACAGACTGCTCTTTTACAAATAAGCCCCTCCCCATTCGCTTCTTTACCATAGGCCGGTCCTCTGGCCACCCCTACGCGCACCGGCACGGTGGCGATGGCACTGGACCACCACGCCGGACATCCAGGCCCCTCCTCGCCCCCTCTAATTGGCCGATGCTCACCTAGATGTAGACACGAATTGATGGGTGGTGAAGAGATGAGCGGGAACACGTCTAGAAGCTCCCTCTATGGCAATGGCCAACCTGCGATGACGGCAACCCCGTTCAGTCGAGCTCCACCACCAGAGAGGAAATACGGACAACAAATGAGCATTAGGGTCTCACCGTGATCCTAACCGAAGTGGTGGTGTGGCCGAAGACTACCCCAGTCAAGCCGGCCATGTGCACGCGACAAGGACGATGGTAGGCTATGGAGGCATGGCCACTTCAGCGCCATGAGGGAAGCAGTGAGGGCGCGGCTTAGGTGCGCACGTCGAGAAGGACTATGAGGCGGGGCTGGGGGTGTAGCCAATTTGGCTCGGGATGACAAGGTGGGTAATGCCCATAGCAACGGTGGGCTTAGCCTTTATTGGCGCGATGGTGGAAGCCGGGCTCCAAATTAGACCCTGTCAAGGTGTGGTTCGACACGGTGTGGGGCCAGTCAGCTAGCAGGCTCAAAGGTAGAGTCAAGAGCGCACCGAATTGAATGGACATGACCCATCCATGCTAGATTGATAGCGTGGCTAGGCTGGCTCAGGCAGCATAGGAGGGAGGGGAAAAGGGGATGGGTCCAGCTATTTGCCCGAGCTTTGGCGGGATGTGGCGACCGCACACGTGCAAGCACTGTGAGCCAACATAGCCAGGAGAGAAACGTGCATGCGTGCAGGCGGTGGCAACGCGGTAGGGCGGCCGTGGCGCCGTTAATGGCGAACGACACGCGAGTGGCCTCATCAAGCCCATGTGCACGAAGTCGGGACAGGCAGTGACATAGAGGCATAGGTGGACGCAATGGCAGCGTGCTGTGGCACGGCGATGATAGCGTGGTGCAGCGGGCTAGCATGCAGCACGGTGATGGGACGGCGGTGGCGTAGCGGCATAGGCAGACGGCATCCACCTGGTCAGAGAGGAACAACACAGCGAAGCATAGATGCGACGTGACACGACGCAATGCAAAGGCAGCGGTAGTGACACAGCGAGGCAGGCAACTAGGCGGTAGTGGACCGGCCAGGGCGTCGGGCCCACGACGGCAACAACATCGTGTGGCCAGGCCAAACGCCCTCAGTGACCCACCAAGTGTGGCAGTGCGTGTGTGTGCGTGAGTGCGTGTGTGCATGCGCTAGACGAGTCGACGCTGTGCCCCTGAGGTACGGTGACCGCGCCCACATGAGGAACCAGTCGAGAACATTATGCACACCATTTTTAAAGCGTTTGAAAAATCTAAAACATTGATCTAATCGCCAAACCACCTATGTAATACTTAAGAGGGCATATTAGGCAACTAAAACAACCCATAATACAACACCACTACTTAACCCAATTCTCCTGCAAAAACTACCAAACGTAGCTTAGTCTTGGGTTAGATTTGCGTCAAATTCGATTTTCAAGCTATTAGATATGTTAGCTAGTGATACCATTTCTCGACCACAGGTATTTCATTGTCATCTACAAAGTTTGTACTTCAAACTTTATTCAAGTGTCACATATATGTTCCGTAGCACTTTTGCTTAATAAAAATTGGTTTTAAACCCTAAATGATACAACATGATTATTAATTTAACTTTCATTATGCATTTCTGTTGACCATTTTGAGTTACGAAACTTGATCTACACTCTATATTTCATGCATCAACACATAGACATCATGCTCATGACATGTTTTAACAAATGATTTATAGTGTAACACCGAGGGTGTTATAGTTGGCCTATTTAACCAGGGTCTAGATGCACCTCTTGGGCTCAATCCACACACTCTTGAATCCGCACACTCATGAGCAACTGCATCTTTCCTCATCACAAAGAAGTGATTTTGTCTTCATCCTTGCACCTCTCATGACCTCCTGACCGTGAGAGATGCAAGATGGAGATAAAGCACCTCACATGGATGCTAGTGTTTGGAGAAGGCCTTCAAGATTAGGTGCTTTAGTTTCCATAATCTTGTTTCCTTTTAGGATCGAGATGCAGATTTACATCCCTTGATCCTCAAAGGTAGCAAGATTATGGAATATAAAGCACCTCACTGAGATGCTGGTGCAAGTTTTGCGAGGTGCTCTTCCATCCTTTCTGAGGTGCTGCCATTGAACAGGAGCTTGACCTTGATGATTGTAGATCTTGTTAACAAAAGATCTGCAATCATCTGGTTCTCTCCTATTTAGGGGCTCCATTCTCGATTGGGGGTGCTTCAAGTTTGTGAGGTGCTCGTTCTTCAAGATTGGGGTGCTTTATATTTCATCTTGTAGCTCTCACGGTTAAGAAGCAGATCACATCCCTTGACTATGAGGGTTGTAAAATGGAAGGTAGAGAACCTCACTGAGGGTGAGGTTTTGCAATGTGTTGTGTCATTCTTTAGATTCCATAATCTTTATACCTAGGAGGATCTGTTGCTTTGTATGTGCAAACCGTCGTATGATACAAATCTGTTATCGCGTAGACCTCAATGGAAAATACGTAATGAAGTATGTAGGATCTTTGGTTAGCCTAGAGGGGGTTGAATAGGCCTATTAAAACAAAACTCAAGCAGATGTAAAATTTCACCCATGGCACTACCGCTCTGACCTCGCAGCACTACCGGACAGCGGCACCGCTAGGCTAGAACAGCGGCACTGCCGCACCTATAGACAACTTTGAGTCACAGTTCAAAATTAGTGGATGGAAACTTAAATCAAAGAAATTCCTTAGCTTTCTGTAGGTAGGGAATTCATAGATCGAGAGCTGGAAGTGGTAGGAACACCACACACAAGTAGATCAACCACAAACCTGAGAAACCACCTCAAAAACAATAAGAAATGCAGGTGAAGTAAATCAAGCTCAACATGACACAATGATTTATCCCATGGTTCAGCTCATCACTAAGGCTTGCCTAAGTACACATTGTTGAGGTTAGCCACTAAGGCTTAGTGCCTTCCAACCCTTCCCCGTTCTCAAGTCAAGAGACTTAACTCTTGAGATGAGGAGTGAGTTTACTAGGTTCAAAAGTTGGTTACAAACCTCCCGGGGCTGCCACACAAGTTGGAAAGCTCCATGGGCGACGCTCTAGCCGGCTAGGAGCCAAGCTCCAAGTGTAACAAACACAACTGCTGGCCAAAACATGAACCAAGTGCTCTTTAGAGTTTGGGAATTAGTGGATCTGCTCTCTAATCAAATTTGGCACCTTTTTCTCTCAAGGATTGCTGGGGAAATCAATGGAGAAGCTTGGGAGCTCAAGGTCACCAATGGAGGAGAGAGATGAGCACCTTTCTATTTTCTCACAAACTAAACGGTTGGAGAGAGTAGAAGAGACATTGGGGAGGAAGGGAAAGGTACAAATACCCCCTGTCCTCAATGGTCACTTAAGTCATAGTAGTGCCACAGCTCAAGTGCGACAGTGCTGCTCTGTGGCAATGCTACTCTCCAGGTGCGGCACTGCCGCACCAGGTAAGAGTGAAGTGCTGGCTATCTTGGCTATGAAACTGAGGATGTATGTGATACATTGAGCACTTGGTAGCACATATTAGCTTAAGCATTGTGTCCCCCTTTATAGTACGGCTTTTCCTATACTCAAATTCGAAATATAAAAGAATTTAAACCTTCTTTGAGTTTGAAGCCTTCAACATTTGTAATTGGGGGCTCCTCCTTTTCGTATAACATCCTCGAACATAGATTCTCTACTTGTAATCTCGATAAATCTAATTAGTTCTCCAATTGCACGGTCATCATCACCAAAACCCACAATTAGGGCTTGATTGCACTTTCAATCTCCCCTTTTTGGTGATTGATAACAACACAATTAGAGCTTACAAAAGATATAAAATATAACTAAGATTTTTTGAACCATGGGTGTAGAGCGTCCCCCTTAATATGTGAATGGAGAGTTGAATTCTCAGATTTAGCATAATAGGCCAAGATTCACTTTTTTGGTGAAAGTGATGGGGCTCCCCCTACATCCATGCTCCTGTGGGGTGTTGCATACTATGTCAAATATATAAACATGATGCAAATGATAGGTTATGCATAACAAGTTTGTTGTGATAGCTAGGTGCGGCACTGCCGCCTCTTAGCCGCAGCACAGCCGCAGAGCGGCACTGCCGGGCTTGGGTGCGGCGCTGCCGCACTGGCCGCAATAGCAGAGGTTTAATCAAACACCACACATCATGTAATATATAAAATGACAAGCATTCTAGCATAGATATATCACAAGCTACAACACGGAAGTAATACATGTCCATATCCATACACATATAGAGTACAGAGGTAGCATTATTACACAAATTAGAGTTTTGAGCTTCTCTCAAACTCACAACCTAGCGAAGACTACTTCTCAATGGATAGAATGTGAACCTCCTGCTGTAGCAACCACTCCATGGCATCGAAAAGTTGTTGACCCCTATAATTTTCTCCCCTTTTGGCATAAAGCACCAAAAAGAGAAGAAAAGAAGAAATGTCAACGAACTCCCTTCTCATCTTTTTGGATGTCATCCTAGTCGACATCCTCGCCACCAGTAGCCCCACCACCTACAATAGCCCCCTCACCACCATCATCATCGTCATCGTCATCGGAGGACACCACTACCCTCCCTTGGTGATGGGTGGTCGAAGTATGGCGAGTGCGTCTGGTGCTCCTCCTCAAGGACGCTAAGGTCAAACCCAAGGACGTTTGAGGATCAAGCTCTGGCTGCTCCTCTTCCTGCTACTCCTCCTCCTCAGTATCCTCTGAATCCGTGTCGGAGAGACTAGGGAGGTCATCAAACCTTGGCAGTGACTCAACTAGAGGAAGGGGTGGCAGCCCTACATGCTCTCTAGCCTCCCAATTCGCCTCATGGTTCTCCAATCGGTCCTCATAGGTGATCCTCGCTGCATAGGTACAAGTAGTGAAAATCGCTTTGATCCATTTCCCAAACTTTACCATCTTCTTTCCCTTGCGAGACCTAGAGCGAGAGGACTCAGGAATGTCCTTTACTAAAGGAGAGCGTCTCACTACCTTGCTAGCACTTGAGGCTTGAGCCTTCTCAGTCTTGTAGATGGTATGGAGACCATCCTTGTCAAACTTGTAACCGATGACCCTTTCAATCATGAACATGAGATAGGGAGCATAGGGCAGCCCCTTTCTCCCATCATCCATGGCAATCATCAGTTCACGCCATAGGAATCGAGGAACATTGAACCTATCACATCTAGGAGGGAACCTAGCAAGCACATTTCTCACATACCCATTAAGATCTGAAGTTGTTCCATTCTTGGGATTTATAGTGCCTGATTAGGTTGTTCAAGATGTAGTAGTAGCTTTGCAAGCCACTAACTTTCCCATCTACGCTTCTTCTATCAATCCACATGTATGCAATGTCTCTGATCTCTAATCTAGCCTCATCATGGATATAAGTGAATCTACGCTTGTCCTCACCAAAACCAAGGATCCGACTAAAGGTCACAAAGTCAACATTGTAGTGTCGTCCCTCAGTCATCCAATGTATCTCATCGATATAGATGTCATAGAAGAAGGTAGCATGGAACTGAGCTAGCACTTCCTCATTCCAATTATATCTAAAACTCATGAGATCAGAGAGACCAAAGTTATCACAAGCCTTGATTACTCTATTGAATTCAGGCTCATTCTTCTCCTTCATTTACTCCCAGTCAACATACTACATCTTGACAATGTTTTACTTCTTCGAGTTGAAGATCACAGAGGCATAGAAGTTAGAATGGAATTCATTCCAAAACCTATAGTCAATCCCCAAATCCTTTGGCTACTCATGGGTTATTATCATGTGCTTCTTCCACCAACTTCTGCTTTCCCACATAATTGATCACGAGATGAGCATGTATATCAGTTGGACATCTCATGATCACCTCCTCTAGATAATCTCTGATATAGCCTCTGTCAAACTCTTCAAGGTGACATGGAGTATCTGGGCAAGCACCGGGAGGGATGGTGTGGCCAGCCCTCTCCAAGTTCTCCTCCTCCTAGATTAACTAATCCCCCCTCCTAGTAGCCCCTCTACCTACTGTAGTACTACTGCCTGCTGCTGTCCTCCCATGACCATATTGAGGAGGATCCTTGTCATGAGGCTCGGCCATCTTTCGCTTTCCCCTCCGGTCATCATCTCCTCCGGAAGCCATCTATGCAAATGAATATAGGTCCAAATAACAAAATGTATATAAGGAGTATAGAAGAACACTTTTAAAACACTCCGAATAGATGAGATGATTCAAATGTCGAGTTAGGAAAGCACCATGAACCAAACTGGTCAGAAGGTGTGGCACTGCCACACCCTAGGGGTGGCACTACCGCACCTAGTGCTTCACCTCTCCCATGATTTATTTCTTCTCAACTATTCAGACCATTTCTCAACCATTCTTCTAATCAACTAAACAATCTCAAAAGGAGCAAACCTAATAAACACATAGAGTTGTCTACAAGATAGGTAAAGTAGCTATATGTTTAAGATAGAAATAAATCTGGCACACAAATCCAACTAAAATAGAGAATCATCAATGGAACATCATCTAGATTTGCATACTCATGCTGTTGTGCGTGGCATTGCCACACCCAACATGTGGCACTATCGTGGGTACAAATGATGCTCTACCAATGAATCTATGTTTTGATTCAATTCATCCATCAAACTTGCTTCTACCCTAATCATGCAGCCACTAGAAACCATTTTCCAAACAAAGTAGAACTCCATGACATAGATCAGGATGGATTAGGGTTTTCACCTTGACTTTCTCATGGATTGGGGAGGAAAGCAAGGAGGAAATGGCTCCATCACAGAGCCTCAGCAGCTGCTAGCGACGATGAGGAAGGCCAACAGTCGGCGCAGCACCACCAGGGCATGGCGATGGCGAGGTGGCATGGACGCACGAGACAGAGAGAAGGAGAGTGGCGTGTTGGGTGAAGGGAGAGAGAGGAAGTTACCCTGGGGTCAAAAAAAGATAAGGGGAAAGATGGGCCCCATGGTAATTGCCGTTGTGGGCCAAATTCCGATTGGAATTCAAAGTGTGGCAATGCCGCTTGCCATACCCGGCACTGCCGCAGGGTAGGCATGGCACAGCATATCCCTAGACTCCCTAGAACAATGAGAATCAGCTACTAACTAAATAACTCTATCTATATAGGATATGGACACATATCCCAAGCACACTATGATCAGTAGCAGATAATTAGTACAAACAATGATCATAATGCACTTGTAGCTTTCGATAAACATGTTGTAGCACAATATTTAAACCTTTGCAATTCTTTTCTCCTATCCATGCTAGTTCATCACTCAAAGGTGTGCTATAGTTCAAACCACATTACGAGAATCAAGTATATTTAGCTCACTATGCAAAGCACAAAACCTTGACTCATCGAGAGGCTTAGTGAAGATATCGGCTAGTTGCTTTTTGGTGCTCACATGGCGAATTTTGATATCTCCTTTGGTTTCATGGTCTCTCAAGAAATGATGTTGGATGTCTATGTGCTTAGTTCTTGAGTGGCTTACAAGATTGTTTGCTAGCTTTATGGTACTTTCATTGTCACACAAGAGTTGGATTTTGGTAAATCGATATCCGAAATCTTAAAGGGTTTGGCTCATCCAAAGTAGTTGAGCACAACATGCGCCAGCTACAACATACTCAGCCTCAGCGGTGGAAAGGTCTACACAATTTTGCTTCTTAGAACTCCAAGACACTAGGGACCGTCCAAGGAATTGACATGTCCCCGAAGTGCTTTTTTTATCTACTTTGCAACCAGCATAATCGGAATCTGAATACCCAAGTAGATCAAACTTAGAGCCCTTAGGATACCACAAGCCAAGGTTAGGAGTGTGTACTAAATATCTCAAGATTCTTTTAACAGCCACTAAGTGACACTCTTTCAAGTTTGCATGAAATCTAGCACACATGCACACACTAAACATAATATTGGGTCTAGATGCGCACAAATAAAGTAGAGAGATGATCATGGAACGATATACCTTGGTATCCATGGCTTTCCCTTCAACATTGAGATCAGATGTCCATTGGTTGGCATGGGAGTTTTTATAGGCTTGGCATTCACCATGTCAAACTTCTTGAGCATATCATGGGTGTACTTCATTTGGTTAATAAAAGTTCTATCCTTCACTTGCTTGATTTGAAATCTGAGGAAGAACTTCAATTCACCCATCATGGACATCTTAAATCTCTTCGTCATGATCCTACTAAAATCCTCACAAAAAGTATGATTAGTACTACCAAATATTATGGCATCCACATATATTTAGCACACAAAGATATCTTTACCAACTTTGTGAGTAAAAAGGGTAGGATCGGCTTTGCCTATTTCAAAGCCTTGTTTAATCAAGAATTCCTTAAGGCATTCATACCTTGCTCTTGGTGCTTGCTTAAGCCCATAGAGCACATTTTGGAGTTTATAAACATGGTTAGGGAACTTGGGATCTTCAAAGCCCGGTGGTTGATCAACATAGACAAGTTCTTAAATGGGACCATTGAGCAATGCACTCTTCACATTCATTTGATAAAGCTTGAAATTGTGATGAGCGGCATAGGCTAGAAGCATTCAGATTGCTTCAAGCCTTACCACCAGTGCATATGTTTCTTCAAAGTCCAAACCCTCCACTTGAGTGAAACCTTGAGCGCCTAATCTTGCCTTGTTCCTTGTCACCACGCCATTCTCATCTTGCTTGTTGCGGAAGACCCACTTGGTGCCAATTATGTTGGTATTGGGTCTCTCCACCAAGGTCCACACTTGATTTCTTTTGAAATTGTTGAGCACATCTTCCATGGCCATCACCCAATTGGGATCGCCAAGTGCTTGCTTTACCTTAAGAGGCTCCAAAGAGGAAACAAATGAGTAATATTAACAAAAATTTGCTAAGTGAAAGCGAGTTGTTACCCCCTTTCAAAGACTCCTAAGGATATTTTCAAAGGGATGATCATGTTGTATTGTTTGCCTTAGCCTTGGATGATCAATGGCCTCTTGTTCATCTTCTGGTTCTTTATCTTCCTCTTGTTCAAAGATGGGTTGTAGGTTTTGTCCATGGACTAGAGTCGAATCAGCTGCTGCTGGCTGGTTAGGTGCGGTACTGCCGCTCTTAGTTGCAGCACTACCACATGCTGGTGTTACAGCAGGTGCCTGCTACTGTTTAGCATCAGGTACATCAGCGAAAATTGGTGCAGTAGCAACTTGAGATGCTCCACTTTAGTAGCTTCATCTTCTTATGGTCTAATATCACCAATGGCCAATTGCTTGATTGCTTTATAATGTGGATCCACCTTTCCTATAACACTTGGATCAACTTGCTCCACCTGAGAGCCATTATATTCATCAAATGTCACGTCTACCGCTATTTCAACTCTCCTGGAGGTTTTGTTGAAAACACGGTAGGCATACTCATTTGATCCATAGCTAAGAAGAAAACCTTCATCAATTTTAGGTGCAAATTTAGAGGTTTTAGGTTTCTTGTTTAATATGAAACATTTGCACCCAAACACTCTAAAGTAAGACACCTTAGGCTTGTTACCGGTTAGAAGCTCGTATGAAGTATTTTTAACTTCTTGTGTAGGTAGAGGTAGTTGATGGTATGGCAAGCGGTGTTTACGGTGAACCAATAGATGTCTGATGTCTTGTACTCATCTGCATTGTCCTTGCCATCTCGATGAGTGTTCGGTTCTTCCTCTCTACTACACCATTTTGTTGAGGGGTGTACGGAGTTGAATACTCATGCTTGATGCCCTCTTCATTAAGAAACTCCTCAACTAGAGTGTTCTTGAATTTGGTCCCATTGTCGCTTCTCACTTTCTTGATTGGGAGACTGAACCCCTTTTGTGCTCTTCTAACAAATATCTTCACATTTTCTTGAACTTGGCACTTGTCATACAAGAAAAATATCCAAATGAATTGGGAATAGTCATCAATAATAACAAGACCATATTTGTTACCCCTAAGACTTAGGTAGGTGACCGGTCCAAAGAGGTCCATGTGTATTAGCTCCAATGGTTACTTGGTGGTCATGATGCTCTTTGGTGGGTGAGGTACGCCAATTTGCTTTTCTGCTTGACAAGCGCTACAAATCATATCTTTCTCAAAGTGAATATTTGTTAGTCCAAGGATGTGTTCATTTTTTAGAAGTTTGGCCAAGTTTCTCATCCCAACATGGGCTAGTCGGCGATGCCAAAGCCAACTCATGCTAGAATTTGCCACTAAACAAGTCTCAAGCTTAGCTTTACCTTTGTTGAAATCAACTAGGTAAAGCTTGTTCTTTAATTGACCTGTAAAGATAATAGAGGAATCCTCCCTTCTAAATACTTCCACACCTTTATCCATAAAGAGACAATTGTAGCCCATCTCACACTTTTGAGAAATGAACAACAAATTGTAACCTAACGAATCAACATGTAATACATTTGAAATTGAATGCTCAAGAGTTATAGCGACTTTACCGAGACCAATCACATCCCCCTTTGAATTATCTCTAAAGACAATATTTTTATTTGAATGTGTCATCAGAAAATATGATCAAAACATACTCCTTTCTGCGGTCATATGATTTGTACATCCACTATCAAGTACCCAACTTGATCCACCAGAGGAGTATGCCTACAAAACAAGTTTAGTTCCTTGATTTAGGTCCCCAACTTGACTTGGGGCCTTGCATGTTAGTCACAAGAAACTTAGGAACCCAAATGGAAGTATTCCTATATATGTTGGTTTCTTTTTCAACATATTTAGCAATCACTTTTTCACTGTTGTTGTTCTTTAAAACAAAGCATGATGTCAAGCTTTGTCGAGGTGCTTAGATCTTTGGTTGATAGGCATACTTGTTCTTGGTGCCCCACATTGATTCCCTAGAATTCTAGAAAACCTATTTCTAATGGAACACCTTCTTCATGGGCTTAGTCTGATTAAGAATAGAATTGATAGCATTCCCATTCTTACAGGACATGGCACTGCCGTCCTTCATCGCAACACTACTACTGCATGGCACTGCCGCTCTAGGACGTGGCACTGTCATGGGCTGTGTAGGCTGATCTGTACCAATTCTATCATTCCTATCAAACTACACACACTCATAACCATTCACAATCTTTCTTTCATTTGTCTTGGCTCCTTTTGTGTGGCCGAGCCCATGCTTGATTGAGGGGTGTTGCCCTTGCTTGAATTGTGGTCCTTTTGGTTCATCCACTTTTTTGTCACTTGCTTGAGCCTTACCATTCAAGCAGCCCTTGCCAATGATCTCATTGAGTCTAGCAATCTCTTTTCTCATGGCCTCCATGTTTGCAAGGTTAGTGGAATAATCATTCAAATCAAGATTACAACATTTTCCACAACCTTGGCTAGTGGAGGGAGTAGAGGTATCCTTTGCCTTAGAAAGATGTGAGTTGCTATCCCAAAGAATGTTATATTGCAGCTTAAGTCCTTTGTGCTTTTCATCTAAGTCACAATACTTTTTCTTGAGAGCAATATTTTATTTCTTTGTGATAGCATGGTCCCCTTGCTCTTTGGCCAAAGCCTTGCACAAGGATTACACCTTACTTCTCTCTAATGCAAGAGCTTCCTTACTAGTAATGTAGAGATCCTCTTGTTGGATAAGAGTTTTATCTCTAGATTCTAGCTTAGCTTGGACACTCTCTAAATCTTTCATTAGCTTAGTGATGAATAATTTGGTCTTTCCACCCAAATTTTTAGTTATCATGTTTATTTCTTCATCACTAGAGCTATCACTAATATCACTACTAGAGATATCACTAGGAGATGGAGGTGGAAGTTTGGCCTTGGATTTAGATTTTACCTTCTCACCCTTGGCCATAAAACAAATGTGAGGAGAGTAGTAGTCATCATTGGACATGTTGTTGAAGAGCCTTAGTGTAGAAGATGGCTTGTGGATAGCTACGGTTGTAACTTTCTCATCTTCTTCACTTGAGCTCTCAATAGTTGAATCCCATTCATGCCCAATATGAGCTTCTCCCATATATTTCTTGCTCTTTCTATGGTCGGCCTTGTCCTCATTCTTATCTTTCTTGTACCTATTGTCTTTGATCTCATGTGGGCACTTGGCAATGAAGTGGTCGGTGCTACCATAATTGTAGCATGTCCTTTTCTTCTTGTTTGAAAATTTTCACTTCACCACCTTGCAGCCTTGCTTCTTTAGCCCTTTGTGAAACCTCTTCATAAAGAGAGCAACATCATCAACCTTCTCATATTGATCATCATCATTTTCACTCTCACTTGAGGATGATGTAGTCTCTACTCTTTCTTGAACTTGCTTGGTTGCTTTGGGCTTGCTTGTTGATCTTGGACTTGCTAGTAGAGCCTTGCTTGATTGATTTGTTAGCCTTGAGTGCAACATCCTTGATCTTGATGCCTTCTAGCTTTGCTTGCAACTCTCCAAGCTTTTTCCTCTCATTTCCTTTTTCTCTTTGCATGTCAAAGGTCAAGGTCCTCCCAAGTACATTATTTGGTGTGAAGTACTCAAACTTCTTCTTGTCTCTAATTAGAGTCACTATGGTCTCATTTCTTGGTGAATAAGCCTCTAACATAATCTTGACAACTTTGTGATCATCTAGCTCATCACAATCATAGCCTCTAATCTTGCCAACCATAGTCATCAATCTATCGAACATCTCTTGTGGTCCTTCTCCATCCAAGATAACAAATCAGTTGAGCTTGGACATCATCAAATCAATTCTTACTTTTCTCACTTTATCAACCCCTTCATGTGCAAGGTGCAAAGTATCCCATATTTGCTTGGCAACATCAACACCAATCACTCTATTGTACTCGTCACCATCCAAAGCACTAAGTAGCACACTAATGGCTTGACCGTTGAGGTGAATGATTCTCATTTCTTCCATTGTTGGATTCTTGGGATCAACCGGTGGCTCAAACCCATTGCAAAGAACTTCCTAAATGCCAAGATGAAGACCTATAAGATAGGCTCTCATCAAGTGCTTCAATTTGGCAAAGTTAGTCCCATCAAAATGAGGTAACTTGCCCGCGGGCACATTGATGAAAGACTTGCGATCATGGTTAGTCATAGACATAGAGGATTAGTTAAAGGATACGGTGGCATATTTGTCGTTGTTGTCATCCTTGCCCTTTCCTTTCTTGTCCTTCCTTATATTCTTGATCATTTGATAGGACTCATCATCATCTCCATCTTCAAAACTACTTGATAGCTCACTTGAAGATGCATTGGTTGCTTTTGCTTCTTCTTCTTTCTTCTTCCTTGCTTCTCTTCTCTTTCTTCTTGCTTCTCTCTTGAGCTTTCTTTCTTCTTTTCTTTGCTTCTTGTCTTCTAACTGTTGCTGCCCCTTCTTCTTTTTCTCTCTAGCTTCTCTTTTCAGCTTTCTAGCTTCCTTTCTCATTCTTCTCTCATCTTCATTGAGAGCTCTTTCGGCATCGGTAGCCTCAAGATGTGGGAGCATGGTGTTGCTTGCTGTCGACATGCTTAGCTCGCTACTATTGGCGTTGTGCAGATCAACCCGCTTCAGATCAACATCTACCGGCTTCACGCCACTAGTTCCTCCTCCGAGCTCCATACCTCACACGGTGAAGCGTACATGAGGTAAATGGCTCTGATACCACTTGTAGGATCTCTGGTTAGCCTAGAGGGGGGTGAATAGGTCTGTTAAAACAAAACTCAAGCAGATGTCAAATTTCACCTGTGGCACTACCGCTCTAACCTCGCAGCACTGCCGGACAGTAGCACTGTCGGGCTAGAACAGCGGCACTACCACACCTACAGACAACTTTGAGTCACAGTTCAAAAGCAGTGAATGAAAACTTAGATCAAAGAAATTCCTTAGCTTCTTACAGGTAGGGAATTCACAGATCGAGAGCTAGAAGTGGTAGGAACACCACACACAAGTAGACTGACCACAAACACAAGAAACCACCTCAACAACAATATGAAATTCAAGTGAAGTAAATCAAGCTCTAGGTGACACAATGATTCATCTTGTGGTTCAGCTCGCCACTAAAGTTTGCCTAAGTCCACGTTATTGAGGTTAGCCACTAAGGCTTAGGGCTTTCTAACCCTTCCTCATTCTCAAGTCAAGAGACTTCACTCTTGAGATGAGGGGTGAGTTTACTAGGTTCAAGAGTTGGTTACAAACCTCTCGGGGCTGCCACACAAGTTGGCAAGCTCCATGGGCGATGCACTAGCCGGCTAGGGGCCAAGCTCCAAGAGTAACAAACACAAACACCAGTTAAAACATGAACCAAGTACTCTTTAGAGTTTGGGAATCAGTGGATCTACTCTCTAATCGAATTTGGCACCTTTTCTCTCAAGGATTTATAGGGAAATCAATGGAGAAGCTTGGGAGCTCATGGCCACCAATGGAGCAGAGAGAGAGATGAGCACCTTTCTGTTTTGTCATGAACTAAATGGTTGGAGAGAGTAGAAGAGACGTTGGGGAGGAAGGGGAAAGGTATAAATCCCCCTATCCCCAATGGTCACTTAAATTACGATAGTGCCATGGCTCAAGTGTGGTAGTGTCGCTCTCCAGGTGCGGCACTGCCATACCAGGCAAGACAGCAAGGGTAAGAGTGAAGTGTTAGCTGTCTTGTCTGTGAAACTGAGGATGTATGTGATACATTGATCACTTGGTAGCACATGTTAGCTTAAGCATTGTGTCCCCCTTTATAGTACAGCTTTTTCTATACTCAAATTCGAAATATAAAAGAATTTAAACCTCCTTTGAGTTTGAAGCCATCAACATTTGTAATTGGGGGCTCCTCCTTTTTGTATAACATCCTCGAACATAGATTCCCTGCTTGTCATCTCAATAAATCTCATTAGTTCTCTAATTGCGCGGTTATCATCACTAAAACTCATAATTAGGGCTTGACTGCACTTTCAAAATACTATAGAAGTATTTAATTTGGGTTGATGCTTGATAGCCGATTCTCATCGGCTCAAAATAGCTAACACCTAGAGTATCACCTTTAGAACAAAAAAATAACAATAAAAGACATAGGATCAAAAGTGACACTTAAACAGTAGATTATTTACTTATAACTTATAAGACCCTAGATATAATCTATGGTCCTAACAAAACATTGTTTACAACATCTTATACACGGATGGTCACTGCGATAGCCTTGGCAGCATCAGTGAAGTCTCCAATCAGGTCCACTTGATCTTCCTGCCGATCAATGTCTAGAAAACTAGGTTCTAGGTGATGAAGCTCATGCCCTAAACATAGTTGTGTTGCAGCAAGAGCGGCATTGGCACCATAGCGGACGCCATGAGTTGCCACTTCTCTGGCATGAATTGGGATATCCTACAGGCGATCTTCAAGAGAAACACTCCTGGCGTTGACTGCTACAAGTGCACCAAGTGTTGCACGTTGGAGGGTCTCGTGGTGATTCTCTAGGTCGATCTCCTAGCGATGAGCCTCCTCAATCTCACGACAAGAAGCAACCAATTGTTCCTCAAGATCTAATGAAAATGAAGGGTTACCAGATGAAGTCACGAATATAAAAGCAAAGACTCTTCAAAGACATTTTACCTACTACCCTAGCATGAGCTTCATTAGCCCTCATCTGAGCAACACTGGTCTCTTCTTTAGATGCAGAGAGGGCTATTTGAACGGCATCGACACATTGCTCGAGCCGACCTATCTCAAGCGTGGCTTGAGAATACAGGTTTTCGACCTCCTTCCTTTCACGGATAAGATTCTAGATATCCTGACCTGACTCGAAGGATGAATATGAAGATGAAGATACCATGGACCCAACAAGATGTGCAATCCATTGTTGTCCAACCTCCATCAGAGTTGGCTGATGTACCACAGCATGAGAGGTAGCCCTACATATTTGAAGGATTAATGCAAGGCATCCATAGAGATAAGAAATCATTCCCTCTCACCCTTGGCGACAAAGAGGGACATAAAGGCGTGAAGGCGGATCCACGGCTTCTGGAGTTTCCTCCCTTGGACGCTTGCCGTAAGCCATTGTTTAGAAGAAGACTAGAAGGAGAAAATGAAGAAGAAAAGATATGTGTCACATCACAACAAATGAACACAAGAAGTATTCCTTCTGCTTCGTCTTGCCTCCAAATTTTTATGGCCCCACAGGGGACAGTGGATTCATCAAAAATTTAGGGGCATGTGATTACACTGAAATTTATTCCAAAATTTGGGGGCATGTGTTCACACTAAAATCTGAGAAGATGCATACGAAGCCCAAAACTTAGGAAAGCGTGTGTGAGTGTTGAACGTCGTCCCAACTTCCAACACCATCCCCACCACTTATTACTCTAGGAATTGTCATATACATCGTCTTCCCTGATGTGTGCTCCCTAGATCACGCATCTTAACTGCACTGAGTCTAGGTGCATCTTCAAGGATGGCATATTTAAGTGCGTGAGTGTTGAATGGCCCAACTTTGATTCCAATACCGTCCCCACCACTTATTATGCTGGGAACCATCGTATACCTCATCTTCCCTGATGCGTGCTCCCTAGATCACACATCTTAACTACACTGAGTCTGGGTGTATCTTCAAGGCTAGCCTATTTAAGTCGGGTCTGGGTGCACTGAGTCTCTTGCCCCTCCCCTCCCTCCAAATCCCTTAGCATTAGACTGAGTGAGAGAGCGGCAACTTGTTTCGTCCACCATGGTCCATGGCATAATTTGGTGGCTCCGCCGTTGCTAGGAGAAGGCTTTCAAGATCAGGTTCTACAGCGGCCTGCTGGTGGCCGTTCGTCTTGGGAGTTAGAGGAAGTTCTGCGAAGAGATGGGAAAGAACAATACCATCTTCGTTGGCCTAGGTTGTCGATGACATGGCGGCCAGGCTCGTTGATAGTTGGCATGCGTGAGACTTCTAGGTCAGAATATCTGTAGGAAATCCTAGAGGACGGAGGAGGGTGCCTTGTTGTTGTCGAGAAACCTTTTGAGCCCACAAATCTTGACCTAGGATCTCTCGATGTCGTGGCATGCATTCCTCCTCGATGTTGATGAAGACGGCATGGGCAAGGCTCCTCGTGGGGCTCCTCATCCTCTTGGATGTTAGAGGGAGTCTCGCGAGGTGGTTCTTCCCTAGGCTTCTTCCAGGTGTTGTCCTTACTCGTGGCGAAGATTCAGAGCCACTGTGAACGTTAGTTATGCCTTCATCTGGCTTCTATGCTTCATGAGATGTCCATCGCTCAGTGCGGGGATAAACCTACGGTCATCGCTAAAATTTGGCTTATGCCAATGCTTATGCTAATTTGTTGTGAGAAAAAACATTGTTCATTCACTGAAAAAGTACTACTGAAGTAGCGCTGAAGAACAGGGCCAAGGTTTTTATCATCATAATTGTAGTTGCTAATAGATCCTTGTTATTGTACGCCTGGTGAATGAAAAGTGTAACAGTGTTAATCGAAAAAGAATGTCTTTTGTTGATTTTGAACATTGTTACCTCACTGTGATGCTGGTGAGGTGTTTGCTTTGTATGTGCAAACTGCCATATGGTATGGCTTTGTAATCGCATCCATTGTTATTGTAGAGATCAGTATCTTTATTATGCAACATCAGCTGATGAACTTTGTCATGATAGCGTCCATTGTTATTTTAAAAAATATGTTGCGTGTTTAGTAAGCTACTAAGATCCAACTAAATTAGTATCAACATTGTACAATTATGTCACCGTCGGATATAAGCGTCGTTGAAAAAATTGTATCACCGCCGCTATTCGTCGTTAGGTGCTAACATCGTCTTGCTGTAACCTGCAAAAATAACGTTCATAATATTTTGTTCCTTTCCAACGTTCAATTTCCATATGACATGCCCGTCATTAGGTGCTATATACCATCTTCTTTAAGACCCAATCACCACCGCTGGTAGCCTTCACCGCCAATATCGTCAAAATTTGCAAGCCAGCACAAGACTCCCACGCGTTTTTAGAATTTTTGGTGCGTTTGTAGTTAGCTTACAAAGACCGCTACCCACCCAGCCGCCACCCTATTCGTCTCCTCCTCAAGTGTTGTTATTCCTCACCTACTCATCGGCGTGCAAGCCTCCACTCACCGCTAACAAGCTAGTGCTCCACGCCGGTACGTCTCACCGGCACGCCCACACAGATCCATCGGTGGCCAGGATGGTACTCATCACCGCCGTGGCTGCTCAAGCTCACTGTCGCAAGATCCAAAGGCAAGGGTAATGCTTTCTCGCACTTCCCTTATCCATGTTTCTTGGCTTTTTATTCCCCTCTTATCTCATATGAGTATGAATCAAGCTTCCATCTGATCATTAAGGAGCTCACAAGCACATCCTTGTAGGTGCTCCTACTCTGATTCAGGTGACAGCGCTATTGCTTCCATCGCGGGCCCTGCTCCACCACATCCTAGTCAAGATGGAGGAGGAGGCCACCAACAAGAGGGACAAAGTAGACATCCTCATAGATGATGTCTTGGTCCTTATCCTCTGTCGCCTCACCACCCGCACCTTGCGCAGCTGCAAGTGTGTGTGTCGCTCCTGGTACCTTCTCATCTCCAAATCCGAGCACCGTAAGGAGCAACCCTAGTTTGTCACCGGATTCATGTGTGGCAACTAGAAAGGTAAATGCCGATTCGCTAGCTTCATAGGTGAATACCCCACCTTTTCCTTCTTGCCCTTCCCCATTCAGGATTTAGTCATCTCAGATTGCTGCAGAGGCCTCTTTCTCTACTGGTGCGTTGGGCTTTGCTATATTGTCTGTAATCTGGTGACTAGCAAATCAGTGGCGCTGCCACATAGCAACCTTTGTTATGGTTTAGCTCGCTTGGGTTTTGATGCCACAATCTCCTCGCACTTCTATATGGTAGAACTGTAGGTAAGGTCGCCTGGGGTGTTAATTGTTGGCATCTACTCATTCCAAACTGGAGCATGGATGTGTAAAAGAATCTGAATGGGGAGAGGATATTCTAGTATGCAAATTTTTAGGAACTATGTTTCTTAATGGTTTTATGCACATGCTAGAGGTGTCCTACATAGTTTTTGTTAATATGGAGGGAAAGACATGGAGGAAAATTCTTAGGCCACCAAGTCCTGCAATGTCCATCCATGGAGATCAGGGTTAGTTGTGTCTACGTATTGCTGATATTTTCAATACGTCTGACCTTACAATCTAGATCTTTGAAGACTACGGTACTAGTAAATGGACATTGAAGCATACGGTGAACACATTGTAGCTATTTGGACTAAACAATATTGGACTCAGTTTCAAGGCTGCCAATGCAGACTATAGAGTGATTACAATTCACCTAGAATTGAATTTGATTTTTCTTGTTGGGGAGGATAGAACATTGATGTCATATGATATGAGCCGTAGAAAAGTTCATGTCCTCCCTGCCCGGGTTGTTTGCTATGCTAAAAGTACCTGGAGTATTTATTTGAATGGACCTCACTATCTGTCTTATGTTCCCTTGTTTATGAAGCCATTAGCAGAGCAGTAAAGGTGCATATGTTGTATTTTGTTGTTAGAACATGTCTTTGTTCAGGTAGAGAGTTGTTTTGAGTCTATATATAGTCCAATTTTGGCTTGATAACTAAACCAATGGTATGTTGAATATTATTAATTCTGTTGCTTTTCATTGTGCAGGTTTTGGAGTCTTAGTGCTTTTGAATAATTTTCCTGCAATGGCTATGGGAGGAAGAAGAGGGTTTCCATGCTTCATTGGCTACCAAGCTGATCAAGGAGTGACAATCTAAAGGAGCGGAGCACATCAATCTTACATAAGTTTGTAGGGAGCAGAACCTTTATTATGCTATCTATGTACCACTTGTGTTAATTCATCAGTTGACACAATTGTTATGTTAGTGTCGAGCATTGTTATTATAACAAGTACTCTTTGTTGTGGACGTGATGAATGATGTGTAATGATTATTTTTGTATGGTGTGTGTTTAGTAAGTTATTATGGCCCAGCTGAATTAGTAAATACATTGTGAAAACTAGATGCAATTCTGTCACCGTCGGATGTAAGGGCCATTGGTTGTTTTGTCATCACCGCTGTACCACTCGCCTTTAGTGAAGCATATGGCCATCACCACCGCTATTCGTCTAAAGCAGGGGTCAATAGTGCATCATCGTCGAATCGTTTAGTAACCCAACACCGACTAAAGGATCATCACGGGCGGATCGTACTGCAACACGACGGTGACCATGACCTATGACTAGACGGTTCATACGATGAAGCGACGGTGATGTTCACCTCGACACAGGCAGGTCACGCTCCAATGCGATGGAATAAGGATTTGATCACGGACGGATCATAAGCCATGCAGCGGTGTTAGTGCATACCCACACACGCGGGTCATGTTCTAAAGCGACGGAAGTAAAGACCTTATCATGGACGAATGATAAGCCAATACGGCGGTGTAGTGTACACCCCAATTGGTCTCAGATACCGACGGTGATGGCTATGAGTATCACTACCGACAACTTACTGTCGAGGCCAAAATTGGACTATGATGTGGGTTACGATGCGGCTGTGAAAGGTGCGGGTGTAGTAGTGTTGTGCCAATTTTCTCGATGAATTATATGCAACGACCCTAGCTCCTCTAAACCTTGGTTATTGAAGTTGTTTTCTACACACCTGTTTGGTACAACTCCTGCAAAAGCCGGAGGTGGATCCACTTCTAAATCCATATCAAACGTCCCTTAAATTTGCTTAGTGTTTGTGATTTTAGTTTAAACTTCCTATTCGCACCCTACCCCCATCCAAAAAAACTCTAGTTGGTATTCCTTGAACCTATAGTTGATCAAGGTGATCCCAAAGGCCAAGTTTGAGCATGCTTGAACTTACTTGGTATTCATTCTTGCCAGAGATAACTCCTCGTGAAGCATCGGTGGGGGTGAGTTTTTGTTGATTTATTCACTTGAAATGAATTGAAATTTTGGTGACAAGAAGTTTGATGTGTTTGTCCTATGATTCAATTGTCGCTGAGGTGGACAATTGTAGTAATTGTAGCTCCCGTTTCACCATTTGATGCCTATTAAGCTAATGCATCATGTACAACATTTCTCATATGTTTACTAGGCTAAATAAGAGCTTGTTTGCAACATCTATAGCCTTAGAGGTTTTCTGCGGTGCTGTCATTATAGCCTTTCCTTCAACACGAGATCACATTCAAATGGCTTTTTAACAGTGGCAGAGTTTGAGCACGAAAGGAGAGGGGGACCAATAATGATATGAAATGCAATGGCAGAGAATAGGTTAGTATTTCATTAGCAACTAAAGTGGTAAGGAAATCATTAAGGACTTTTTAGCTTAGGAGGGTATGGCCCACTTTGGCCCTCACTAAGCTCCCCTATCTACTTGTTCACACTCGAGGGTCTTACGGTGCATTTAGTAATTATGTGGAAGGGCATGGAAATTAGTGGTGGGAGTTGATGGAGGGAGTTAAAATGTGAATTTGATTTGTAGTCTCAGTTCCTTGTTTGTTTCATGGAGGAAATAAAGAGGTGGAGTTTAAGACGGAATTCATATCAATTGTTTGGTGTGTGGATTTTATATGACAAGTCATGACGGATGACGAGTAAGCATTATCTTTCTTCAACTAAAAGCACAACTCCCACTCAATTACCACCTCTACACTAGGAAGTGATTGGTGGAAGTTGGCCCTCTAAAACTCCTACTCCCTGTCACACCAAAACTTCCACTCCCATAAAACAAACAAATGATTTCTAAACTCGTACCTCTAAAATTTCTGTTCCCTCATTCTAATTACCATGTACCAAATGATACATTAGGGTTAAAGAGGAGAATGGATCCACCAAATCCAACTGTTGAGAGTAAAATTTCATTCGAGCAGGGTTTTGCCTCACCACCGCTCGTGGTGTTTTCCCAGGAAAGGGTTTCTGAGGTTAACTCTTGATTCGATATTTCTCTTTCCATATATTGAATCGTCACCACTTTGTTTGCTATTGATACATATACATATGTTTAAGTTTGTGGTGTATGTGTATTTCGCATACGAAGCATCGATGCATTGCTTGATATATTAATGTTGAGACGATATTACAGTGGAAAAGATGAAAATGAGGTCGCTTTGTGTATTGAGGAGCTGAGTGCTCCAAGTTTCTATCCTCCTGTTGTATCACTTTGGGTAAATGATTGAGAAAAGACATAGAAAGAGAGTTGTTGGGTAAAGTTCTCATCAGCCTTTGCCGTGGTCGACATGATTTGTTTGAGAAAGCAATTAACTCAGTGATGGCCTTTCATCTGTTCTTGCCTCATTGGAAGATACTCTGCAAGTGATGCTCCATCGGAGGATACATTACATACACGTTCCGATCTCTGACTGACCTGTCTGAGTGAGAGTGTCCATGTGAGCTCCATCCCTTGACGCCTTCACTGAACATCTGAACCCCTGCCTGTTTCAATGCGCTAGGATCGCTAGAACAGGGTACTGCACTAGTTAATGTTTCATTCGCATCTTGTACGTGCTCCTGCAACTTTGCAACAGTGATACGGATGCATGCGCTCATTTATCTCAGATCCGGCTGGCTTTGTGGTTATTTTCTTTTAGGATCGGAGGTAGGGGGGGGGGGGGGGGGGGGGGGGGGGGGGGGGTGGCGCTCTGTGTTACATTTGTTAGAGTCGGATCTACATGAAGAACAAAAACGGCCAGTGAGCTGAATGGTTGCTGATGATTGGAGCCATCTAATCTGTTGGAGATCAGATGTCCTCTGAAACTAGCTGACAAACTTCAGCTGCCAAATTTCATTCGAGCACTTCCGGTGACTGTTGTCGGGTCCAAAGATCCACACGAGCAGATGCAGCCGGAAACTCTGCTTGTGCAGCGCAGTCGGGAATTTTACGCCTCTTTCACCAAATTTTTTCGTCTGCTTCCAGCGCATTGAATTTCACCGACATTTTTACATGCCCTCCACGGCATGGCATTGGCATGCAATCGGAAACACACGCCGTATCAAGAAAGGTTTGATTCTTATTCCATCTCACTCAAAACTCTCCCCACACCAAAAATTTCTCTGTACAAAGACAACCGACCCAACAATGCTCCCATCCAATCCAAATATAACGCACGCACGCAGGCAGTGTAACTCGGCCTTGTTTAGATTGAAAGTTTTTTCAACCTGATGAATAGTACCACTTTCGTCTTATTTGACAAATATTATCCAATCGTGGATCAACTAGGCTCAAAAGATTCATCTCATGATTTCCAACTAAACTGTGTAATTAGTTATTTTTTTTACCTACATTTAATACTCCATGCAAGCGGCTAAAAATTGATGTGATGGAGAGAGAGTGAAAAAACTGAATTTTGAAGGAAACTAAACAAGGCCGAGATCGGAGAATTCAAGAACAACGGCGAAGATCACGACGACGGTCGACGGCGACGGCAGCAGGCGTGTAGTATTAGCTAGCTAGTGGCCTAGTGGGTGTAGGTGCAGGCCTTGTTGTTGAGGGAGACGGGCTTGCCGAGCTTGGTCTGGTCCATGGTGACGCTGCAGCGGGCCTCGCTGTAGAACTTGGGCTTCACCAGCCTCCCCAGCACGAAGGCGCGCGACCGCAGCCGCACCGTCAGCTGCAGCGGCACGGGCGGCGGCGGCACCACCACCGGCGGCGCGCGCTTCTTGGGCGGCGGCAGCGTCGTCGGGGTGCTGCTCAGCCCCGACCCGCCGCCGTACAGGGGCACCTTGTCGCCGACCACCGCCACCGTCAGGCTCCGCTGGCTCTTCCGAGACTGGTAGAAGTACTTTATCTGCACGCAACACAACATGGTCAAATTTGCCAAGCTACTACAGTAGGATCTTTCTTTGCAGGAAAGAAAAAGAGAAGAAATTGCCCTGGAAATGCGAATGCAACGGAGGCAGCAGGCAGCAGCCATGCAGGGTTGCAGGAACGCGACGCGAGTGAACTGGGTGACAAGCCGACAGCTATGATGCGGGAAGCTGCAAGGCATGAGCTGTGTCTGCTCGCGTTTCCACGGCACGGACCCGCAGCCTGATCGGCTGGCTGGCTGAATCGTGAATTATTTATTTGATTTGACTGGTTTAGTGTAAGGCTGCCAAAAAATTTTGCATAGCATGAAATACTAAATGTAGACGAAAAAAATTAATTACACAGTTGGTTGAGAAATCGCGAGACGAAACTTTTGAACCTAATTAGTCCATAATTAGACACTAATTACCAAATACAAACGAAATGCTACAGTGAGCTAAAATCCAAAATTTTTTGGATCTAAACGCACCCTAAGGCCCCATTCAGTCGCCAAAAAAATTTTGCATAGTACCTGTCACATCGAATCTTGCGGCACATGTATGAAGTACTAAATGTAGACGAAAAAAAATTAATTACACAGTTGGTCGAGAAATCGCGAGACGAAACTTTTAAACCTAATTAGTCCATAATTAGACACTAATTACCAAATACAAACAAAATGCTACAGTGGGCCAAAATCCAAAATTTTTTTTTATCTAAACGGGGCCTAAGTGTTCCGGCTTATAATTCACCGTCTTTACGATCTTCAGAACAGGCTGCCGGTGACTCTGCGCTCGTGTTCCCGTCGCAACAAGTCGCTATCGACGGCTACTGCTACCGCGTGTGGCTCGGGTCAATAATGTCGCTGTGCAGCTGTAGTCCACTGTTCATATTAGTAGTAGTACGCTATCTACTGCCACAAGCAAAGACAGAGACTGAAAAATCGGTGCCCTGTTCTTACAATATGCATTTTTAGGCTGCTACTGGTTTGGGAGATTTATTGGCAAAATCTGAATTTTCACTGCTCCTAACAGAGAAACCTTGCAAACAATCCCCAGTGTTATCAAGGCACACGTTTCGCAACCTTAAAATGGCTTCCGTAGCGACTCTGCTTAGTCTAGGCGCTTGGATTAGCAACCTTAAAATGGCAAGTTCTATTCCAGTATAAATCCTTCCTCAAATCATTGGAAACTTGAGCGATTTAACTACTAGGCTCGATCGATCGAGGCCGCCTCCCTGCTTGAGCTAAACGGCGCACACCGAGTGGAGTGATCATGATCCATGAACGAACTCGTACTAATAAACAAACAGATTGCTGCTGTACTGTAAATCTGTAAAGTAAAATCCGAAGAAGGTCGAAAGAAGAGTAGTAATGGCGCTCGCTTACATTACCGGAAGCGAGCTGGAGCTGTGTGTAGTAGAGCGTGACGGGGTCGGCGGAGACGTGGACGCCGAAGAAGGTGCCGGTGTTGCGGAAGACGAAGCGGACGGTGGCGTTGAGCGAGGCCATCTCGGTGGGCACAAGCGACGCGTCGGTACCGGCCTGCACGACGAAGCGGGTGGAACGTGACGGCGCGCAGGGTGACGACGGGCCGCTGGTTGCGGGAGGCGCCCCACAGGATGAGCGCGAAGAAGAAGAAGAGCCCGAAGAAGGCCCCCACGAAGCCGAGCGCGTAGCGCACCCGCTTGGGGATCCCGCTGAGCCCGCCGCCGTGGGCGCCCGGGTCGTCGTCGTCGTCGTCCATGCCGATCAGACCCTCCTCCTCGATGGCCGCCTCCTTCATCCACGGGCTGCTGCGCCGCCGGCCGCCGGCGCCGGGGACGGCGGCGACGCCCCCCGGGCCGGCACCGGCGCCGGCGCTCTTGGCGCTGGCGGAGAAGCGGGAGGAGGAGGAGTCCCTGGAGGCCCGGCCCAGCGACCGCGGCGGGGACGCGGCCGGGGAGGAGTGGAAGGAGGAGGCGGCCGTCTTGTTGTCGCCGTCGTCGTGGCTCGGCGACTGCACGTAGTAGGCCGCCCGCGGCGGCGACGACGCCGCCATGCTCGACGTCACCTCCGAGTCCGTCTTGGCGTGCCGGTGCGGGGGCTGCTGCTGCTGCTGCATCGCGGCTGCCTGCGGGTGCGGGGGCGGGTCGCGACCTGCGTGTGCACTGCAGGTAGTAGAACAGAAAGCTGGAGGTGCCGTGCCCCTCGGTCAGGTCAGCGGGCGGTAGAAGTAGACCAGGAGTGGTGCGCGCCCACCACTCCGCGGCGGGCGGCCTGCGTTTCCGGGGTCCGTAAACCTGAACCGTGTGCTCTGCCGGGCTACCGGGCCGGGTGGGCAAGGCAAACCATGTGTCGGAGGAGGATGCTCGTGGAGACGTGCAGCACTGGATGACTGACAACCCTGCGCCTAACAGCTTCCGTTGCCGAGTTTCTACGGTCTGAACACAGCAGCATCGAGATGGCGGCGTTGCCGCTTTGCGCTTTGTGACAGGAGAACGCAAAGCCCGCCCTGCCGCCCGCTCGCCCATGTGAAGGTTACTTGCATGCTGGGCGGCTACAGGTACTGTTTGTTTACAGCCCAGGTATTAGCTGGCTGATTAGGTCCGTCCAGTGCACTTCGGTTGGGGTTCGGTCTTATCTGATCCGGCCGATTTGCGCTCCCCTCGTTAGGGCCTTCATAAGTCTAGGTGACTTATTAAGTCAGGTAACTAAAAATCAGTGACTTAGAGCAAGTATAATAGCAGGCTATAAGCCGACTAAATGTTGAGGTGGAGGAGAGAGGGGAGGAGAGAGAGGAGAAGTAGGCTGTAAGCTTACAGCCGGCTTGGGCACAAGAACCAAGAAAGTCTGTGAGAGAGATAAGTGGGCCATGTATTAACTGTAAAGAGTTAACTACTATATGAGTGGGCTGAGAGAAGACTGTAAGGAACCTTACAGCCAGCAAGCCAGCTGTATTATTAGCCTTGCTCTTATAAGTCATGTCTGTTTGGTTGTAGATAACTTATAAGTTCATTAAAGGTGTGGGCCCCACGTGAAAAAGGGTGACTTATAAGTTTTAAGCAAGGGTGAACCAACTTAAAACTTATAAGCAGGAGTGACTTATAAGTTGATGGTGTTTGACAAAATAAGTTATTTTTTTTCATTTTTTTAATTTATAAGTAGATGACTTATTTGAAACAAACACGACTAAGACTTTTCACTTTTTTGTCCCGTTGCACTTGCACCTGCTCCTCTTGCACTTTCAGGGCTCTCGCTCCGACCCGACCCGTACGGATTCCTGGCGCAACGCCGCGGCGACCGTTCCCTACGCCCCGGGGGCCGCGCCAACCGTGGAGCAGGGCAGACCGCGTGCGTGCGGCCGCATCGTGAGCCGTGAACCATCCCTACGTGCAGGTGCAGCATTGACTCGTGGATTCCACCGATGCGATGCGAGGTTCCGGTCGCCTACGCCGCCCCACCGGCACTGATCCCTAAACAAATGAAATGGCCGCCGCGTCCGGCTCTCTCTCACTCTGCTGACGAAAATACAAAACGGAGAGACGCGAATGAGATCCTTTGCGTTCGCGAGCTCCCTCAGTCCCTCTGAGGCTCTGATCCTCTGCCTGCCTTGCCGGACGATGGATCTAAGGTCACGTGATCGCGATCCAGTCCGGTTCTCCTGATCGATGCGCACAGTCCCGGAGAATACTTTTGATTCGATCGCGGTAGATACTCGCCGGGAAAACGCCAGGCAATTCAGTTGGCGGCAGGCACGCGCGGCACCTGAGGTCAGTCTTGTCGCGTCTGCCGGCGGGCATCGCCCGATCTGAGTCATCTGACGGTGACTTCGCCTCCACAGCCTGCCACGGCACGCGCGCCAGGGACAGGGGCACAGGCCCACGGAGCAGCTTGACTGCTGGCGGAGTGGCGGGCGGCAGCGGCAGCGGCAGCGGCGCAGCAAGGCTGCGGCCGCGCGCACGCTGACGGGCGACGGGATCTAGCCGCTGGCATGTGGACGTAGTACATGGTGGGTGGAACTGCGGCTAGTGCGCCCCACGGCGCGGCGCAGGCGTCACCCCGCACACGGACGGTCCCGGGGCAACCAGGCACGCCGCACGCGTGCGTGCGTGCGTCCGTGTGCAGCTGATCATGCCGCCCTTGACGACCTCCGTCCTCCTTCCGGTGGTGGAGCACCACCACCCTCGCCCTGGACTCCGGCAGTCAATACGCGGTCGTCTATCCTAATTCCTGCCGACGCGCGCGTGCACGTTCTGCTTCAGCTACGAGTTATTCGAGCTTGGGACTACACACAAAACGAAGCACACGGGACGGGACTCATGCACCGCGTGGCGCTTGGTCGCCCTCGACGAACCACGGCGTCGCCCTATCCTGCAGTTGCAGGGTTAGCACCGTAGAAGTTAGAACCACGGCAGCGAGGAGACTGGGCTTGTCCGCCCGGCCGCCGGTGCAGCGGTGGATGGTGCCCAGCTCCGGAAACTTGGGTTTTCATACTCTCAAACAGCATCTAGAAAATATTTTAGGGGGACTGAACAACACTTCTGCTCGATCTTAAGTCTCAGCCCCCCTATACTATAGAACTTTGCCTAAAAATTCATAGAGGCTCTACAGTAATTTGCACTGATTCGGTTTAGGTAGGGGAGGCTTGAGCCCCCCGCCCCACTGCTGGATCCGCCCCTGCTCCCAAAAGTAGAGCTCCCGACGTGGGTTGTCTATTTAGCTGACTGAGATAACGTGTGTTTTTTTAAAAAAAAACAATATTCTCATCATGTTTTTAAAACATGGGTTATGACAACAAACTATAACAGCATATCACAGAATTTATTTCATTTAGCTGTTTATAGAAAATATAAAAAAATCTTAGTTATGTACAAAAACATGTTATAAAGAAAATTTTATGAACACAAAAACTGAAACACATGTACAAGACTCCAGAGAACATGTTTTTAGGTCCATTACTTAACCTTCATTTAAACAATCAACATACCCCTGGCTATAATCAACATTTATATTCATTCAACATTCAAAAATTATTCAATAGTTTATTACATCATTATTGATCAATTAATGAACACAATGAAGAGCCATGGATTATAGTTATCTAGAGTAAGAAATGAATACATGCCTCAGTAAATACTAGTAGTGCTAAATATTTTGTGGCTAAGCCAAATATTGGTATTCAGCAGAGCTACAATGTTATTAGCGGAACACTTGGTAATAGCGTAACGGTAGGCCCTACTAAAAAGTTATAGGGGGAACCCTAATTCTTACTAACATGTAAACTTTAGAGCTACCCATTAAATGCGTTATTCGTCCATTCTTCAGAAGTAGCTTAACAAACTTATAGGGTCCAGTTGGATGCATGTATATCCATGACAACGAAGAGCAAAACCCCAATTTGTTTGGTTCCTGCATCTCTCTCCTTATACATGCTAGCACTCCTCTCAAAGCATGCATCAACCAATTTAACCAAATCGGCTGTATCCATGAATGCAACATACATTGGGCCCTCAACTTACAACTGCAATGCAATAGCTCTCACCCCCAATGTAGCGCCCACTGATAGGGTCACTGTTCTCATGATTACCTCTCTTCAAGCGGCGTAGTAGTATAGAGATCTCCTTGCTAGGGTAAGAGAGGACGCGTTCCTGCTCGAGAAGCATAATGCCGAGTCTACCACCGCTGCACTAGAGCTTGGGGAGGAGGTCGTCTGACGACAGAGTGCACTACGGTGACCTACTTAATTAGCGATCTCGGTGGGCGCTTGTGAGCGGGTTGGTGGTAGTGAGGACAGCGCCGAGGGACATGGCAGGCAACGGCGCCACGTGGAAGTGGACGGAGTTGGGGGAGGGGATGAACATGACCCGAGCCATGCAGAGCTACAACGACGGCACGATGGGCAAGGTGCAGACCTCATCCTCATGGAGTATCATGTTAGGGATGCCCGTGACAATGTGGAAGCAAAAGCTGTTGGATTGATCTCCCACGCCATTAGGCCCAACGGTCTTTGGACCTTGTTCTCGCGTCCTGATCGGAGGCGCCCAACCCTACATAGTTGATGGGCCCCCGTCGCACAGCGCTATAAAGGAAAGGTGGTGGCCGGGGCTCGCAGTATGAGGTTCACCGCGCTGCCAAACACCCCACCGACATCCTAACCCTAACCCGATCTTGAGAAGGGGCGCTGCCAGCGACGGGAAGCACCACCGACACCGGCAACGCCACCCCGACGCACACGCCACCGCCAAGGACGCCACTGCACCGACTCCTCTCTCCACCGAACGTCGCTGCCGGTGCGCAGATGGCATCCGTGAATGAGGCCACGGCCGGCGCTTCCACCACTCCGACTGCTCCGACCACTACGGCCTTCGATGGTCTACGACTTCATACTCTACCTATCCCTTTTTCTCCCTTTATGCCTCTTTGTAGATCGTGTATTAGGATCTTTGATTACTGGGATTTTGACTCGATTGAGTCCTACGAAACTTAACAATGGCATCGGAGCCAGGTGCCTCTGTGTATCCCTAACCGGGTAAAAGAAGAAAAGAGAACAGATCCATTCGGATGAGAGAAGAGATAGGGCCCTCGGCTCACGAAGTCGAACCCTAAGACCTAACCCTAATTCCCCACATCAAATCAGAGAAGGGGAAAAGGGGAGGGTCGGATTCCGAACCCTAGATCTAAATCCTTGTTCGGAGAAGAGAAAAGCAGACCCAAATCCGAAGAGGGGAAAGGGGATAATCTTGGAGAACTCGAATCAAACAAAAAAACATGAATCGGGTTCAACCGAACCCTAACCCTAGATCCCCTTTTCGGGTGAACGAGTAAAAAGAAAAGAAAGAATATAGAAAACGAATCCAAAGGGAGAAGAAGGTCTACCTCGCCGTGCGTCGGGATGTCCCTTCGTCGGCGCGGGAGAAGAAGCCGAGCCAGGGAGCTGGCTCGCCAGGCTCGGCCAAGAAAGCATCGCGGCCAGGCCGCTCGACGGCGGCGTGCTCACCCGTTGGGGAGCACGCGCGTCGGCGAGGGGGCCGGCGACGGCGCTATGGTCGCCCCACTGCACGCTCGCTCGCCGTCATCGCTCTCGGTCGCTGTTGCGCTGAGAAGAGATGAGGTAGAGAGAGGAGAGAGCGGCGAAGAAGAGAGAGAGAAGCAGCGGCCGAATGACCTAGGGTTTCAGGCACCCACGCGGCGTCGGAGTTTTTATCCAGCCGAAACGAACGCTCGGCCGTCCGATCCGATCCGACGGTGGAGCGTGACTGGACCGCCGGCTGGCCTAGGCGGGCGCGCGCAGCAGCGCGACTTTGCTGGCCCAGGCCCAGGTTGCGGCCTGGGTGCGGCCTGCGCGCACGCGGAGGACTGGGCCGAGCCGGTTTTTTGCCGTCCTAGGCCGCGCTGGGCTGAAGCGAAAAGAAAATTTTTGTTATTATTTTCCAGGAGCAATTTTAATGCATATTTTTTGATGAATTTGAATGATTTTGATACAATTTTTTCTATGCAAATTTTATCCAACAATATTTTGCCAGAAAACAGTAAAGTACTTAGTGCTTCTGGAAAAATAATAATATGAAAAGATTATTAATGTTTCCGCTGTGCATGATAATTATTGTTCTCTTTGATTAAATTTGAACCAACGGGATAATTTAATTTTAAGAGAAGTGATGAATTTCTGATAATTTTGATGAGATTATGATGTTGTTATTTTCTGACCAACGTTGTTAATAACAATATTATAATTTTGATCCATAAGAAATTGTGCATTAATTTTACTTCTGCCCAACGGTGATGTAAAATGTTTTGCATGGATGAATTATAAGTTTTAATTTGACCAACGTTGAGTTAAAGCATGAAATTTTATATATAAATGTTTCTTGCTTACTCTGGTGTGGTTTCAGGAGGCAAATGCATTGTGAACATTGCCAACATCCCGATACTCAATGGGACTAATCACCGTGTGTGGCGGGAGAAGTATGAATTGGAACTTGCGTTGGGAGAGGTTGATTTTGCCATCACCTCACCGTGTCCTACTGAGCCAGAGAACCCAGTGAGAGGTGAAAATGAATCTAACGTAGATTTCACTGCTCGAAAGCGTGATCATGCTGAAATAAGAATGAAATATGACATTGAACATAGACAATGGACTCTCTCCAACCACAAGTGCCTGTTGGTGGCCAAGGCCACCATAGAAGAACAGATAAGGGGCTCAATCCCTGAATGTGCTACTGCCACAGAATATCTTGAGAAAATAAGAGTCAGTTTACTGGGTCTACTAAGTACTAAGGCCACAACAAGTTCACTGATTAAGAAGCTTGTGAATGAGAAATTCACTGGTGGTAGCATAAGAGAGCACATTTTGAAGATGAACACCACGACATCTAAGCTAAAGGAAATGAATTTGAAGGAGGAGGATTTCCTGATTCATTTGATTTTTGCTTCTTTGCCAAAAGAATATGACACCTTCATTGTGAATTACAATATGCAGCCTGAAAGATGGGGCATAGAAAGACTCATCTCAATGTGTGCTCAAGAAGAGGAGAGGATAAAGTCCTCACAAGGTGAATCCGCTCATTTTGTGAAGGATAACAAAAGAAAGAACTTTAATGGCAAGAATTCTAAACCACAAGGGAAACCTAAGTGTGATAAGGCCTCTTACTCCAATTCACAGGGAAAGAAACCCTCGGATTCTGATAATCAGTAGTATGGTGGAGCTGAAAAAGATCAGTGCAAGTACTGCTTCAAGAAGGGACACTACAAGAGGGATTGTCCAGACTTCCTAAAATCTCTGCTAAAGAAAGGTGATGAATTTATTACATTTGTAGATGAATCCTTGTATTTATGTTATGATAAATCCACTTGGTGGGTTGATTCAGGAGCAACTACTCATGTTGCAAATTCCTTACAGGGGTTAAGTGGGACGAGAACCTTACGAAGAGGAGAAAGAACGATTAAAGTTGTAAATGGAGTGCAAGCCAATGTTGAAGCCATTGGAGTTTTTTCTTTGGAATTGAATAATGGTTTTGTACTTAGACTTAAAGAAGTACTTTATGTTCCCTCTTTGCGTAGAAATTTGATAAGCGTTTCGAAACTTGATGATGATGGAATTGATTGCCACTTTGGTGATGGCAAGTGTAAGATACTGGTTGATAATAAATGTGTTGGTCTTGCCTTCCGACAAGACAAGCTTTATTTATTATCTCTTGCTGAGAATGCGAACAATGTATGCGATGAGAATGTGAATGATTCCCCATCTGCGAATGTAACTAAGAAGCGGAAGAGAATTGATAATGTCTCTTCAAAATTATGGCATTGTCGCTTGGGCCATATTTCGAGGGGGAGAATAGAACGATTAGTTAAGGAATCAATTCTCCCGCACTTAGAATTTTCAGATTTAGAACAATGTATTGATTGCATCAAAGAAAAGTATGTCAAGAAAATTAAGAAAGATGACAAATGAAGCACAGGAATTTTAGAAATAATCCACACAGACATATGTGGTCCTTTTCCTGTGAAAAGTGTGGATGGTTATTGTTAGGGACCTAACACCGGGGTACCCCAGAAGGTGGAACCAATAACCACCGAACGTTAAAAACTTCTGGACGCACAAGAGTGTTGCTTCACTCCTTACTGGGGAAACAGGAGCTTGGTTCCACCTCGCTCGACGCCTTTGGGGAGGGCTCGGTCTCGCCTGAGGGCCGAGGATTAGTCTCCATCTCGCCCGATGCCTCTGAGGTAGCTCTGCCTCGCCCGAGGGACTCAGGGCTAGTCTCTGTCTCGCCCGATGCCTTTAGGGCGGGCTTGGTCTTGCCCGAGGGCTGAGGGATAGTTTCTGCCTCGCCCGACCCTAGAGAGGCAGGGTCGGTCTCGCCCAGGAGATAGGGATTGGTCTCCGCTTTGCCCAACGACAAGGATGATAGAGACAGGGCAAGACAAGACATTCAGGTCAACCATAGCTCCAAGAGCCATACCCTGTGCCCTGGTAGAAAAAGTACTGCCAGGGGAGGACGGGACGGGTGCTTTAGACCCTTCCGGGCACAGTAGGGCCCGAAAGGTTGTACAGGCGCGTGCTCCTCACCCTGTAGAATTGTAGGCGCCGCCTTCAGACCTAGGACACGGAACCTGACGAAGATATACGACAACCGCTACACTCTAGAAGAAGATTTGCTATCTCCATGAACGACGGGAATTCCGTCACCACGCTGTAGACCTGAGGGAGCAGCGCCTGCTTCCCGACCCCTCAGGTCCAAAGCCAGAAGGCCTTGACCTCGGCGTTACTCCGGACCCTGACCCCTCGACACTCCGACGAAGACTCACAAGAATCAGAAGACGTGCGAAGCAAGGCTGGGAAAGGCTAATAAGTCAAAACCACTGTACTATAGCCCATACCCTGAGCAGGATAACATTTCTGTAATCAACCTGACACACTACAGGGACATCAACAGTGTTGTAGACACTTATCTTTCTTAGCACTCATCAGAATGAAGGACCAGGCCGGGTAGACGTGAACCACAAGATTAGATAAAGCCCTCATCCTTGTAAAAGCCACCCCCTTTGATCTATAAAAGGGGATGTGCCTATCCCATAGGGAAAAAAGAAGAGACCGAACAAGAGAACGCACTCATACACACAGTCAAGCGGCTACGAAGCTCTTGACCACCTTTCAACCCTTCCATCAGAGACTTGGGACTAGTCCCTCTCTCGATCATTTGTACCCCTTTCTACAGACCGTTCATGGTGCTAATAACACGAGCAGCGGCAAACTGGACGTAGGGACGTTCCGCCCAAACCAGTATAAATCTTGTGTCCTTTAGCGCACCATCCGAGCCTAATGCGCATTACTATAAATTTACTTGCCGGTGCTTGTACGAAACACCGACAGTTGGCATGCCAGGTAGGGGCTTGCGCGTTCCAAATCAGGCCTCGTATGGCTACCCACGCAATCACCTAGGCCCCGGGCGCACACGTGCATTTCGGCGACCTAGATTTCATCATCACACTAGGAGGAGAGCTAGCGCTGACTAACTCAGCCGCCCCATCTCCCCCTTCCATCAACCTCAGCCGCCTTAGGCTTGAGGGCCCACCGGGCAACTCCCGGGGAGTCCCATCATCAAAGGAGGCCTCCCACAATGCCACCCTATGTCCGGAAGGGTCCGTACGGGGCGCCCTGATGGCGTTTCCGTTCGGTCTCCACAATGCTGCGGTGACCGCTGGCCGCCTTCTGGCACTACATATGGTTCAATCACCCATGGACATCGAGTTCGTGGGGACGATTGAGCGGGATACAGAGACCCTCTATGAGCTCCTCAACGAGGAGCCAGTATCGCTCTCTAGCTCGGATTCTAGTAGGGGGAGCCACCACCCTTCTCGGGAGTGCTTCATGACACAGACCCCCCGAAGGTCACATCGAAAGCGCCTCTAGGGAAGAGGTCACCCCTACAAACAACCCTGACAACGGATCCGGGGAAGAGATGATAGCCCCATCCCGCCTAAGGATGGAGCAGCTGAGGGCCCGGCAGCAAGAGATCGATGAGGCCGGGCAAGGGCTCGTCCGGGAATACGCGGACATCAATCGCGAGATTGAACACCGCAAGGACGGGGGGCGCGCACGTGCCACAGCCCGCACCGTACATCAAAGGATCCTCACCGACGATGGGGCCCTTCCTCACTCTGCCCGAGCCAGCCAGAACATCGCCATAGCAACTGCCTTGCTGCATGGCCTTCCGAAGGCCGCGACGTCCGAGGATCGACGTGCTTACCGGGAGATTCGCACGTTGCTCGAGCGTGCAGCAGTGCAGCAGGCGGAAAGTTTGTTGTCTCGACGACGTGAACCCGACACCAGCCAGCGCGCGCCCTCAGTGCGTCCCACCAAGGACGCATCCGTACACCAAACACCGCCAGCCGGCGGGCAGCCCTCCGTCGTCCCAGTACATCAACGCCTCGGCCATGGCCGCGACGTACGCAGCATCATCAACGCTCGGAGACATGCCCACGGCGACGATGGAGAAGCAGCACGCCACGGCTATCATCCCCAACGTGGCGGGCGCTACGACAGCAACGAAGACCGAAGCCTGAGCCCCGTCCTGCTAGGCCCTCAGGCCTTCGGTCGGCACATCCTCAACGCTACGTTCCCCATAAGATATCGACCGCCTACCAACATTCCTAAATATTCTGGCGAAACAAATCCCAGGCTTTGGCTCGAAGACTATCGGCTTGCATGTTAGGCTAGTGGTGCAAGTGATGACAACTTCATTATTCGCAACCTCCCGCTATTCCTGGCCGATTCGGTGTGAGCATGGCTGGAGCACCTACCGTCCAATGCTATTCAGAGTTGGGCGGATCTGATGGAGGTCTTCGTGGGCAACTTCCAGGGCACGTACAAACGCCCTAGAAACCCATGGGACCTCAAGAACTGCCGCCAGAAGGCCGATGAAACCCTCTGCGGGTACATCCGGCGCTTCTCTTGACAGTGCAATGAGCTCCCGAACATCGTCGACGCCGATGTGATAGGAGCCTTTCTGTCCAGGACGACCTGCGAATCCCTAGTCCACAAGCTAGGATGCAGGGGCCCGTGTACTACCAAGGAACTCCTAGACATCGCCACCAGTCATGCCTCTAGAGAGGAGGTGGTCGGAGCCATCTTTGATCGCTCCGACGGAAAGACAAGGCGGGACGAGGACACCGACGAAGGCGCCTCCAACCGCCTCGCCAAAGGGAAAAATAAGAAACAACGGCGGGACAACTCGCTCGCGGCCGCTACCGACCGCAAAGGTGGACAGAAGCCCGCAGAGGGCACCCCGAACCACTTCGAGAAAATGCTCGAGGGGCCATGCCCAAACCATGCCTTCTCGGCCAAGCATCTGTACAAGGAATGCGGCCTTATGCGCAAATACTTAGCCGGGGGCCTGAACAAGGGGGAGCAGGGGAAGAAGCCTGTTCCCACCACTGACGACACAGAGGAGAAGGATGACACCGACCGGCGCCCTCATGATTTTCGGAGGATCAATGGCCTAGACTCTAGGCGCCACCAGAAGGTCGCACGTCGTGAGGTCTATACCGCCGGACCGGCCACGCCAGCCTTTCTTTGGTGGTCGGAATCCACCATAACCTTTGACCGAACCGACCATCCGGATGCCATCCCACACCCAGGAAGGTACCCGCTTGTCGTCGATCCAATCGTTGGACCAAAGCGGCTCACCAAAGTACTGATGGATGGGGGTAGCGGCCTCAACATCATGTATGCCAAGACGCTCGATGAGATGGGCGTCGACCGAATGAACCTCTATCCCATCTGAGCACCTTTCCATGGCGTCGTGCCTGGAAGGCAAGCCGTGCCACTAGGGTAGATTGACTTGCCCGTCACTTTTGGGGATCGGTCCAATTACCGGACTGAGACCCTCACCTTCGATGTGGTGGGGTTCCTGGGGACTTTCCATGCCATATTGGGGCGACCATGCTACGCGAAGTTCATGGCCGTACCCAATTATACGTACCTAAAGCTGAAGATGCTGGGCCCACGCAGAGTCATCACCATCGGCACCTCCTTCCAGCACGCTTACGAGTGCGAGGTCGAATGCTGCGGACACGCATCCGCGGTCATCGCCTCCGAAGAGCTCGCCACCCTTAGGGAGAAGGTCGTCGAAGAGGCACCCGACGCAAAGAAATCAACCGGGTTGTTCGAATTGGCAGAAGGCTCTAGGGAGGTCCTCTTGGATCCCAGCAGCTCCAAGGGCAAAAAAGTTTGCATCGGGACCGCGCTCTCCTCCGAATAGGAAAGCGCGCTCGTCGACTTTCTCCGCGCCAACAAGGACGTCTTTGCGTGGAAACCCTCGGATATGCCAAGCATCCCGAGGGAGGTCGCCGAGCATACCCTCCAGGTCCTCCCGGGCTCCAAGCCGGTTGAAACAACGCCTGCGCTGCTTCGACGAAGAGAAACGGTAGGGCCATCGGCGAGGAGATAGCCAAACTACTGGCCGTAGGATTCATTAAGGAAGTATACCACCCAGAGTGGTTAGCAAATCCTGTTCTTGTCCGAAAAAGAGCGAGAAATGGAGAATGTGTGTCGGTTATACCAGCCTCAACAAAGCGTGTCCAAAGGATCCATTTCCTTTGCCATGAATAGACCAAATAGTCGACTCCACCTCGGGGTGTGAAACCCTCTGCTTCCTTGACGCGTACTCCGCCTACCATCAAATCGCGATGAAAGAGTCCGACCAGCTCACGACATCTTTTATCACTCCTTTCGGATTGTTTTGCTACGTTTCAATGCCGTTCGGTCTAAAGAATGCTGGGGCGACGTACTAGCGGTGTATGCTCAATTACTTCGGAGACCTTATCGGGTGAACCGTCGAGGCCTATGTCGATGACATCGTAGTCAAATCCAAGCGAGCTGACCACCTTGTCGCTGACCTTGAACAAACCTTTGCGAAACTCTGAGCAAACAGCATCAAACTCAATCCCAAAAAATGTGTTTTTGGGGTCCCGAGGGGCATGTTGCTCGGCTTCATCGTCTCCGAGCGTGGCATCGAAGCTAACCCAGAGAAAATATCAGCCATCACAAGGATGGGCCCGATCCAAAACATAAAGGGGGTTCAGCGGATCACAGGGTGCCTTGCCGCCCCCAGCCGATTCATTTCACGCCTCGGCGAACGAGGACTCCCCCTTTATCAACTCCTGAAGAGAGCCGACTGCTTCGAGTGGACAGCCGAGGCTCAGGAAGCGCTTGACATGGTTAAACAATTTTTAACTAAACCACCAGTCCTAGTTCCTCCTCGCAACAGAGAATCCCTCCTGCTGTATATATCGGCCACCACCCAAGTGGTTAGCTCCGCCTTAATAGTAGAGCGAGAGGAAGAGGGGCACGCCTTCAAGGTACAGCGTCCTGTATATTTCATCAGCGAGGTGTTATCCGACTCCAAAACCCGCTACTCCCAAATCCATAAACTCCTCTACACCGTCCTCATCACCAAAAGGAAACTACGCCACTACTTCGAGTCACACCCCGTGACAGTAGTGACGTCGTTCCCCCTCGGTGAGGTCGTTCATAGCCCTAACGCTACGGGAAGAACTGCAAGGTGGGCACTCGAGCTGATGGATCAGGGCATTTCTTACGCCCCCCGAATGACGATCAAATCTCAGGCACTAGCTGACTTCATCGCGGAGTGGACCGAGGTCCAGATGCCACCAGCAGCCGTCGATCAAGACTACTGGACAATGTATTTCGATAGATCGCTGATGAAGAAGGGCGCTGGGGCAGGACTAGTCTTTGTATCCCCCCTTGGGGTCCACATGAGGTACATGGTTCGGCTTCATTTCCCCTCATTAAACAATACTGCAGAATACAAAGCGCTCATCAACGGCCTACGAATTGCCATCGAGCTGGGCATCCGATGCCTCGACATTAGGGGCGACTCTCAGCTGGTCGTCAACCAGGTCATGAAAGAATCATGCTGCCATGACACCAAGATGGAGGCGTACTGTCAAGAGGTCCAACATCTGGAGGACAAATTCGACGGTTTCGAACTCAATCACATCCCCAGGCGCCTCAACGAAGCAGCCGACACACTCGCAAAAGCAGCATCCGGCCGAGAGCTAGTCCCAACAGGCGTCTTTGCTAGTGATCAACACAAACCCTCGGTACGCTATGCGGGATCGGAACAAGCCAACGATGGCCCTTCTAGTCCGACCCCCGGGGCCGATCCACCAACTGCTCCGCCCGACCCCGAGGTCATGGAGCTTGAAGAAGACCCAGCAGTGGAGTCCGATCCTCCTGATGACTGGAGAACGCTTTACCTCAACTATCTCCTCCATGGCGTACTACCAACCGACAAGACGGAAGCCCGACGGCTCGCAAGACGCGCCAAGTCCTTCATTCTTATAGAAGGCGAACTCTACAAACGAAGTCACATCAGAATTCTACAACTTTGTATCCCTGGTGAACAGGGAAAACTCCTGTTGGGCGACATCCACGGTGGAGTATGCGGGCATCATGCCGCACCAAGAACCTTGGTTGGGAATGCATTCCGACAAGGTTTCTACTAGCCCACCGTAGTAGCTGATGCCGAGCAAATTGTACGCACCTACGAAGGGTGCCAATACTACGCTCGGCAAACACACCTCCCGGCCCAGGCTCTCCAGATGATCCCCATCACGTGGCCCTTCGCGGTCTGGGGGCTCGACCTGGTTGGGCCACTCAAAAAGGCACCCGGGGGCTTTACCCACCTACTTGTCACCATAGACAAGTTTACAAAATGGATTGAAGCTCGACCAATATCCACGATCAAATCTGAGAAAGCTATGCTATTCTTCCTCGACATCATCCATCGCTTTGGAGTACCGAACTCCATCATCATAGACAACGGCATGCAGTTCACCGGTAGGAAATTCATTCGATTCTGTGATGAACAACACATCTGGATTGATTGGGCAGCCATCGCGCACCCCCGGATGAATGGGCAGGTCGAGCGCACAAACGACATGCTTCTTCAAGGCCTCAAACCCAGAATTTTCAACCGGCTGAACAAGTTCAGCGCGCGCTGGCTCGCTGAGCTCCCAGCCGTGCTCTGGAGCCTAAGGACAACTCCTAGCCAGGCCACCGGCTACACACCTTTCTTCATGGTCTATGGTTCCGAGGCCGTTCTCCCAATGGACCTTGACTATGGGGCACCAAGAATCAGAGCGTACGATGAACAGGGAGCCGAGGCATCTCACCAAGACGCCATGGACTAGCTGGATGAAGCCCGCGACATCGCCCTCCTCCGTTCAGCCAAGTACTAGCAAGCATTGCGGCGGTACCACAGCCGACGGGTGCGGGGTCGAGCCTTCAACGTCGGAGACCTCATCCTCCGTCTTGTGCAGAGCAACAAGGATCGCCACAAACTCTCCCTGCCCTGGGAAGGACCCTACATCGTCGCGAAAATACTTCACCCAGGCTCCTACCGGTTGAAAACCATCAAAGGCGAGGTCTTCACCAATGCCTGAAACATTGAGCAGCTACGTCGCTTTTATCCTTAAAATAAGCATACACTCTTCCTTATCAGTTTTTGTCATAATAATACCCCGATCCTTAGTGACCTCCGACCCCTGCCGTTAGCGAGGGGTCAGATCTCCTTCGGGGGCTGGCTTGAGATCATAACATGTGACATATGTAATACAAGTATTACGCTTAAAAATTCCTGTGTTATACTTACAAACAATCTCTAAGTTTTCCATTCACCTCATAAACAAGTTCCAGGGGCTAAGATCTTAGGAACCAATTCTGAATACAACTGGTAGGACTACGAGACACCCACGCCCCAGCGGCTGCAACTTCTTTGCTCACCAGTTCAATTAGAATTAGTTCGCCCACGTTCCTAGCTTCTTATAACTTAGACCATGAGAAGAGTTGGAAAGTACTAAAATCTTTCCTACAGAAAGGAGGGAAGATAAAAATTGCTTGCCATAAGCAAAGGATGTAATTTTGTTCCTTTTTTGCACAAATTCATCACTTACAAAGCGATTTCATTACAAAAAGGAACAATATACTTATAAATTCAGAGAACTGTTTGCTCGGGGGCTTCCCCACAAAGTTATTTCATTACAGTCTCTGCTTAGCTCTACTATAAGTACTACCGCGGTCGCCACGCCACGCTCTCCATCGGCGATGCCCAGGGCATGTACATGGGCCAGCTCACCTACTGCGGTCGCCGCGCCACGCTCTCCATCGGCGGCATCCCGATATCCCACCGCTTCGCTGGATCCTTGAAGGCGCCACCATCCGCGACGTCTCCACCGGAGCGTCCGAGGACTATGCCATCGTCGTCAGCCGCAACCTCGACAATGACGCCACCGCCAGGGTGTCTGGGGACTACGCCATCATCCCCAGCCATAACCCTGACAATGGCGTATGGGCAAGAAACGCCTCCCGCCATAGGAGGAGCACAGCGGAGGGCAGCGCAGTCGACGACGTACGACGCCCACCGGCGCCTCTTCTCCTTCGACAGCAGCGACTCCTCAGCAAGGGCAGTACGCACCATCTCATCTACGCTGGATGACCTCCGACTCGACATCACACGCTAGACTCGCGAGCAAATTTGTAAGTTCTCTCTCTCTCTCTCTCTCTCTCTAGCATTACTCTTCCTCACTCAGGAATTGCCGCGATGCACGGACGCGTTCGATGGAAAGGAAGAAGAAGGAGAGATAGTGGCTCGGAGGCAGAAGAGGAGGTGGGATGAGAACCCCTCTCCTCCTCCCTATTTAAAGAGGAGGCGCGGTAGCTAAGGAAAGGCGAAAGGTTGGACGAAAAACCCTCTCTCTTCCCCTCTTTAAAATACAGAATCAATGCTGATTGATATCTGAGGGGACGCGCTGGAACTGACGGGATGCACCCCGGTCGACGAGGCGTCCCTCTTTGGTCAAACTGAGCACTGCCTGGGTATGGCCCGCTACTGACCCACTCTGGACGTAGCAATTAAGGCACCCACATAGGCAGACAGCCCTTCATCTCCCCATGCAGGACCATGGGCGGTCCGACGATAGGACCTTTTGGATCTCCTGAGCCACCCGTTCGGCCCAGAAGACATGACGAACGACCAACCAAAGAAAGATAAGCATCTCAGCTTTCTTACTTTATGCGTTAAAATTCATTCACGAGTTTCCGACCCCGTCAAGCTGCGGGGACACGAACATCACTCGGGGGTTGCCGAGGATGACTACCAGTCTAGACGTCCTCCTCACCTGACCCCTCTGTACGCTTGAAATTGGGAGTATGGAATACGAGCATAGAACTTTGAGTAAAACTGGATGAACTGGTAGACCCTATGCCTCGGTGGCTACGGTGTTTTCGTTCACCAGAAAAACCATACTCAAACACCCCTCGCGTCTCCGACTTCAACGTCTGCCTTCTCAAGAAGGGTTTGGAGGGGTTCGCCTACAGAGTCTCTCCCAAAGGAGAAGCTGTCAGGTTCCCCAAATTAATTAAACGGCTCGGATCGCCACCGAGACACAAAAAACAAAGAATAGCAATTCTTGTGCAGATTATTCCCACCTCATCGCGAACATCAGGATCCGAACCCCGCACGGACACATTTGACAGGAGCCTTTCATCACTCATATCCACCAAGGTAACCTTACCGACTCCACTTTCATTTCAATCATATTATACATACACAAAACATCCCAATGCTTCGTGTCACATCACGAAATGGCCGTCGCCTCATTCGATATAAGCGACCATAGGCCAAGGTTCGAAGGTCGGCCCACAAAGGGCTCGAGGCCGCCTCATGCCGAACAGAGCTAGGGAGAGATAACCGAGACAAGCCTCAGCGGCCCTGCCTGACCCCGCTTAGAAGCGGACAGGGACGTCTCAACCTTCTCTCGTTCAATTCTAACCCCGAGCCAAACCCACAGAATCTCCATCGAGGAGAGGCCATCGGGCCCCCTGAGCTTATCGAACAACTCAGGCATCTACCGGGTGGCGGGTTAAGAAGTGCCACCAGAGGGCTCTGCCGACCCCATCAGCAAATGATGGACCCAGATTCCACACGAACGTACCCGTTAGCGAGCTCGTTGAGCGCAATACTCGAGCCGTCGAGGCAAGTGTCGTTCACTTAGCCCCTCCGATTGCGAAAACCGAGGATGGGGTAACACGCAAATAACGGCCGACCCCTATCAGACCCTAACAAGGCTCGGGGGCTCGAGCCAAACAATACAGGGACACAGGTTCAAAGGCCCCACCTTGCCGAGCCCATAGAGTCCCCAGTTGGGATTTCTGTTGGAAGACAGGGCGGGGAACATTGCGATGACATCCATGGACTTCGTCAACCCTGTCACCAAAACCACAGTTCCGATCTCCAGTAACTCCCGACCCCAGCAAATGCAGGGGGTCGGACCTTACTCGAGGCTGTTAAGGTATGGCTACCTCCTTTCTTTCCTTTGGAACAATCTCCTCGTATTATAATCAGCGGCATAATTCAGGGGAACATATTGGTAAGATCGTAAAAAATCAAATCGCAAAAAATCAAACAAAACAAAATTACGACGCAAAATCACGAAAAGCGTCCAGACTCGAAAAATACCGACACTTGTCCACATATTACATATAAGTTGTTCTCAAAATTGTTCGACTAATTACTCCCACGGAGGGAGAACCATCTCTTTTAGATTGTCTGCTAGGTTCTTCGCAAGGGGAGCAACCATCTTCTCCATTTCCTCCAGCTCTTCATCCTCGTAGGTGCACAGAAAGCCTTCACTCATCACCTTCAGGTTTATTTCCTTCTCGTAATGGGCGTGGGCAACGGTGAAGGCCTGGGTAATCCCGGTGTGAAATGCACTCTCCTCAAGTTGGCCCACCCGAGCTGTGATACCAACGACACGAGCCGCGAGCGGGCTGGTCTCCACCGGCTCCGTCACATTCAGGGCGTTAAGGACCACCCCGATCGCAGCTTGTAGAAGATCGTGCTCATCGCTCTCAACCTGAAGGGCCCTTCGCGTATAGGCAGCCTCTTTTTCCAGCTTGATGGAGATGTTCTCAGCACTCAACCTTCCTTTCACCGCGTCACCAAGCTCCACCCGGAGAGAGCGGACCACCGCGACGTCCTCGTCCACCTTCTGCTAGAGGGCTGTGACCCTACTCTCGGCCTCCCGTCGGAGTTCCCGCTCCATCTCCAGCTCCTTCAGGACTTCGCTGGTCTTCTCGTTGACCGCGGCATTCCTCTGCAGCAGCTCGTCTCGCTCTTTCTGGAGCCTGGCAACTTCCTCCCCATCCAGCTTAGACCTCGCCGCCAGATCCTCGAACATCCCGTGGGCCTCCTCCGCGTCCTGACGCGCCTGGGCCTCCCGCTCCTGGGCGGCAGCAAGCTGGGCGGCCATGTCTGCTCGCAGCTGGGCCTCCTCGAAAAGGCGATCCCTCTCTGCCTTCTACTCACGGAGAAATTAGGACTTCTTCTGGCTACGAGCAACAAGAATCTAAAGAGGAAGAAGACTGGTATCAGAAAAGCAAAAACACAAAAACATGTGCAGAAAGAAGAAAGCCCAGCAAATACCTGGGTAGTAGGAATAACAATCTCACGGAGGGCTCCTCTGGCCTGGTCTAGGGCGTTTAGCATGGTCGAGATCCCGATGTCAAGACCCTCCCGCTCTATGCTCTTGGAATGATCATCGAGCGAGAAAAGGACCGACGTCGGGTCCTGAGCAGCCATCGACTGGAGCGGCGGCTTCCCCCGCACGGGGGAGCGGTCTCCTCCCGACAAAGGGGTTGGGGGCAGCTCCCTCCTGACCCTATGCAGCGCCACTGCCGCACTCGAGGATCCTTCGACTGGATCTTCCTCCATCTGGGCCACTTCGAGCGCCACGGGCGGATCCACCTGGGCCTCCGGTGGCGCGGATTGCACTACGTCCTCGTGCGCTACCATGGCCATACCCGGTTGGTCTTGGCTTAGCGCAGTCACGACCGCCTCCACCGGTGGTATACGGACCTCGGCCGGCTGTACCATGTCCGCCATTAAGGAAGCCGCCTGCTCGGCAACCTCCGCGGGTGTGGGCGCCACCACAGACGCCGTTGGGTCGGCCAACGCGGCCCCGACGTCGGCATCACTCTTGCCCAAAACAGGGGTGATGGTAGGCAACGCCATCTATCTCGCTTGAATGGCGAGGCTCTTCTTGGGTGCCAGCCCTAGGGGGTGACCTGTCTGCAAGAACCTGCACAAAGGTAATAACCATTAAGTCAAAACCAAAATAGAGAAAGGATGAAAACAGAGGAATCAGCGGCTTACGTTGACGTCCTCGGCCGGCGGAAGCATTTTGGGGATGGATCCCCAGATCCCTGCCCTGGCTCATCTAGGCAGGACCGTTTCATGCCTGCCCTCTGCTCCGGGGCAGGGGGGTTCATCTTATCGGGCGTGGCACCGGAGTCGCTCCCCTCCATCGTCTCGTCAGGCGCGGCACCGGAGCCGTCCCCCTCCATCGTCTCACAGGGTGCAGCACTAGAGCTGCTCCCCTCCATCGTCGCCTCGAGGATGGCGGCGGTAGGCCCACCCTCCCCCATCCACCGGTCCTCGGCTGGCACGCCGTGTGAAGCGGCGGACTCACCGGCCTCCACCGACCCCATCGATCTACTTCCCTCCGCGTGGAAAGGGAAGGGCCCCTGCACGGATGGGTGGCCACTCGTCAGCGTGTCCTCGTCCTCCAGGACGTCCCAATCCACGCCGATGGCTACCTCGTTGTCGTCATCATCATCATCGTCATCGTCGTCGTCCTCACTGCTCACGTCCTCTCCCCGATCCCATGCCTCCTGCTTCAGTCGTTTCACCTTCTTCATCTCTTCCCTTGCTTTCTTGTCCCGCTCGGCTGCGAGTCGATTCGCCACCGCCACGACCTTGTCCTTCGGTAGTGGAACCAGGCTGTCCTTAAAGACCAGCACCCTCGGCTGGACCCAACGTCATAAAAGCAAGTGTTAAAAAAATGGAGATCTAAGAAAAAGAAAAGAGCACGGGAGAGGAGGGCTTACGAATTCAAAGAATCTAGGCTCCGGCCGCATTGGGGGTGTCCGGGCACCGGATACACAATGTCGAGGACCCTGCCTGCAGAATCCTTCGTCGGCTCCGTCGCCTCCTTGATGCGCTGCACCACTTCTAAATAAGGAAGCGCCTCGTCAACGAGCACCGTCCCCTCGAACGATATCCCGGGCATCATCCGATGAAGGGGAAGCACACGCACCATCAGTGGCGCCACCCTCCTCATGTGGTAGGCGCCGATAATCCCTGTCCCCTTTACACCCCGACCCTTCAGGGCTTGGAGGGCGGAGAGAAGGTCGGAGATGTGTTTCTTGTCTTTGGACTGGACGCCCTAGCCCCACGACTCCAAAGCATCCACAATAAGGCGCCCAGTGTACTCTGGTAGGGTGGCACTCACATCATCCCTAACATAAAACCACTGCGAGTGCCATCCCTTGTTGGATGTCGCCAGACGCATGTATGGATAACCCTTCGACCGGGTATGGCGTAGATGAATGCTGCCACACCCCATCGGCGCATTCACATCTTTCCCCCCAATCTTCCTCTTCGACAGACTAATGCTAAAGAAATACCGCCATAGATCAAAATGGGGATCGATCCCCAGGAAACCCTCGCACAAGGCCACAAATGCTGCCATGTGTTGAATCCCATTAGCGAAAGGCTTCACGCAAAGAGAAGGGATTGATTACAATAAGACGTTTTCTCCAGTCTCATGTAAAGATTCCTTCAGAATTATAATGACACTTGTAGCCCACTATGATTTGGAGTTACATCAAATGGATGTAAAGACGGCTTTCCTAAATGGGGTTTTGGAAGAAAATGTTTATATGGCACAACCAAAAGGTTTTGTCGTAAAAGGAAAGGAAAATATGGGATGCCGCCTGAAGAAATCAATCTACGGATTGAAGCAAGCTTTAAGACAGTGGTATTTGAAGTTTGATAGAATGATAAAAGGTTTTGGGTTTAAAGAAAATGTTGAGGACAATTGCATTTATGCAAAGTTCAAGAATGGAAAGTACATATTCCTAATTTTGTATGTGGATGATATCTTACTTGCTAGTAGTGATATCAATCTACTAATGGAAACGAAGAAATTCTTGTCCTCAAACTTTGATATAAAAGATCTCGGTGAGGCCTCATTCGTTTTGGGAGTAGAGATTCACCGAGACAAGAGAAAGGGGGTTCTAGGATTATCGCAAAAGGCATACATAGAAAAGGTCCTAAAGAAATTTAGTATGCATGCGTGCAGTCCTTCACCTGCTCCTATAGTCAAGGGCGATAGATTTAGGGAACATCAGTGTCCCAAGAACCAATATGAAATTGACCGAATGAAAGCGGTACCGTATGCTTCAGCTGTTGGAAGTTTATAATATGCTCAAGTGTGTACATGCCCTGACCTAGCTTTTGTTACCGGGTTACTTGGCAGATATCAAAATAATCCAGGAATTGAACATTGGAATTTAGTGAAGAAAGTCCTACGTTATTTGCAGGGTACGAAAGGCCTCATGCTTACGTATAGAAGATCTGATTCCCTGCAGATAGAGGGGTATTCAGATTCTGATTATGCGGGAGAAGAAAGAAAATCCACGTCAGGATATATATTTACTCTCGCAGGAGGGGCTATATCGTGGAAAAGCTCCAAACAAACCGTAACTGCATCCTCGATAATGTATGCCGAGTTTGTAGCATGCTATGAGGCAACGGGGCAGGTGAATTGGCTGAAGAAATTCATACCCGGATTGAAAGTGATTGATAATACAAATGAACCACTAAGATTGTATTGTGATAACAATCCAGCGGTACAGTATGCTCACAACAATAGGTCAAGTGGTGCTGCCAAACACATTGACATAAAGTACTATGTTGTGAAAGATAAAGTTCGGGATCATATAATAAATCTTGAGCATATAAGTACAGAGAAAATACTCGCGGATCCGCTCACAAAGGGCTTACCACCCAACGTGTTCAGAGAACACGTAGCCGGCATGGGTTTAAGGGAGAGCCTATGATTCCCGAACATACGAAGGGCCCAAAGAAAGTTTACATTTCAAAACGGAGAAGTGTATTGTGGCTGTTAGTCTAACGGCACTAATTGCTATGACGATGGAACAGTTCTATACACTAATCTGTGATGAAATAGGATGGAAGCAAGAAAAATATGAATCGAAAGTTTGAGTAAGAATTAAAGAACGAAGAAAGTGATGAGAGATCAAGGGAGAGAATGTTGGATTGATCTCCCACGCCATTAGGCCCAACGACATTTGGGCCTTGTTCTCGCGCCCTGATCGGGGGCACCCAACCCTACATGGTTGGTGGGCCCCCGTCGCACAGCGCTAAAAGCTCTAGTTTGGTTTTGGTGAATTGATGAAACCCTAAGTGCTAACCTAGTTTATCAAGTGATCATGACATAGGTAGCACACTTCAAGTAGAGAAGCTAATGAAGATCATAGCATGACAATGGTGATGGCATGGCGATGATCAAGGGCTTAAACTTGAAATGAAGAAAGAGAAAAACAAAAAGCTCAAGGCAAAGGTATAAACCATAGGAGCTATTTTGTTTTGGTGATCAAGACACTTTGAGAGTGTGATCACATTTAGGTTTGATAGCCGTACTATTAAGAGGGGTGAAACTCGTATCGGAATACGGTTATCAAAGTGCCACTAGATGCTCTAACTCATTGCATATGCATTTAGGATCTAGTGGAGTGCTAACACCCTTGAAAATATTTGTGAAAATATGCTGACACATGTGCACAAGGTGTTTGCAGGGTTGAGATGGGTTTGTGAAAATATGTTGACACATTCGGCGCTTTTGGAAAAATAAAATGTCTATTTTCTATTGCGCCGGATGCAAAATTCTTGGTGATTGGCACATTTGAGCAAGGGTGAAGAAGTTAGAGTTGAAATAGAGTTGGTCGAAATGATGCTAGCATCGGTCTACTGACCGGACGCTGGGTCACTCAGCGACCGGACGCTGAAAGGCTACGTCCGGTCGAGCTGTCAGACGGCACAGTGGGTAGGGTTGAGCACCGGACGCTGGTCTGCGTTCGGTCAAGGTGGACCGGACGCGTCCGGTCGAAAAAACATGCCTCGGGGAGCTTACTGGAAACGACAGGACGCTGGGGCTTCAGCGTCCGGTCAGTTTTGACCGGAGCGTCCGGTCAGCTTCGTAGCCGTTGGAATCTGACGAACAGCGTTTGAAGCTGGTGACGCGTGGCGTCCATCGGGCGACCGGATGCTGAGGGCCAGCGTCCGGTCAGTATGACCGGAGCGTCCGGTCAGAGTGTGTTTTGCCCAGTGAAGGGGTATAATGACTCTATTTGATTGGGGCTCTATTTATAGCCCCATGGCCGGCTGTGGCTCACATCTTTGGCCATTTTCATTGACATAGCAACCTTGTGAGCTAAGCCAAAGCCCTCCCACTCATCTACATCATTGATTCATCATCATAGTGAGATTGGGAGTGATCCAAGTGCATTGCTTAAGTAATTGCATCTAGAGGCACTTAGTGATCGTGTTTCGCTGCGGATTTCGCTTGTTACTCTTGGTGGTTGCCGCCACCTAGACGGCTTGGAGCAGCGAGGATCGTCGAGCGGAGGTGGTGATTGTCTCCGGCTCCGATCGTGGTGATTGGGAGGGGTTCTTGACCTTGTCCCCGGTGGAGAGCCAAAAGGTACTTTAGTGAATTACTCGTGGCTTGTGTGATCCTCATCTTGTGTTGGTTGTGCGGCACCCTATTGAGGGTTTAGCGTGTGAAGCCAATTAGCGCGTGAACCTCCAAGTGAGTGAATCGCCACAACGAGGACTAGCTTGCCGGCAAGCAAGTGAACCTCGGTAAAAATCATTGTGTTCATCCTTTGATTCCGAGGTGATTGGTCTCCATTGTTATTCATCTTTGTGATTGATTGGTACTTCATCTACACGGCGGTATAACTATCCTAATCACTCTCTTTACTTTACCGCAAACTAGTTGACAAGCTCTTTAGTGTAGCTAGTTGTGAGAGCTTGCTTGCTTGGTTGGTGTGGCTCCTTAGTTAGTCTTTGAGAGCACACTAACATAGAATAGTGTCTTTGCTACTTGCTTGGTTGGTGTGGCTCTTTAGTTAGTCTTTGAGAGCACACTAACATAGAATAGTGTCTTTGCTATTGTGTGAATAGACACTATCTAAACTAGAATTGTGGTAGATGGCTTGCATTTTAAGTAGGCTAGCGCAATACTCGCTTCGCCTCATAATTGGCTAACCACTTTGTTAAGTGTTGTTGTAGAAATTTTATTAGGCTATTCACCCCCCTCTAGCCATTAGGACCTTTCAAGCGCTATAAAGGAAAGGTGGGGGCCGGGGCTCGCAGTACGAGATTCAACGCGCCGCCAGACACCCCACTGACATCCTAACCCTAACCCGATCTTGAGAAGGGGCGCTGCCAGCGACGGGAAGCACCACCGACGCCGGCAACGCCACCCCGACGCACACACCGCCGCCAAGGACGCCACTGCACCGACTCCTCTCTCCAACGAACGTCGCTGCCGGCGCGCAGATGGCATCCGCGAACGAGGCCGCAGCTGTCGCTTCCACCACTCCGACTGCTCCGACCACTACGGCCTTCGATGGTCTGCGACTTTATACTCTACCTATCCCTTTTTCTCCCTTTATGCCTCTTTGTAGATCGTGTATTAGGATCTTTGATTACTGGGATATTGACTTGATTGAGTCCTACGAAACTTAACAAAAGCTAGTATCAAGGCATACGAGACATCCCTCCTAAATGTGGATCTCAAGGAATGGGCGGTGGATGCAGCATATGATGCTGCCTCGATGTCGGTGACACCATTGGTGGAGATCATGGCAGCTGAGGCTAGCAAGAGAGGAGGAAGAGCATACTAGAGGGAGAGATGGCGGTGAGCAAGACCGTGAGAGAGAGAGAGAGGCGGTGCAGAAGGGGAGAGGAAAGATGGTAACGTCGCCTAAAGAGAGGGATGGTCATCAGATCTCCTTTTCTACAAACAACAAAACACATGACATTATATTTGTAGATGGAGCATACCGACTAATGCAGTAAACCAAACATCACCTAAAATCATGCAGCCCGATCAAACATCACCTAAAATCAAAAGACTATCTAAATTAGATATTTTGTACTAGACCCTTATGAAGGCTACCACAATATGAGTAACCGATCATACCCATAATAAAGTAGACATTTTTTTTTTTTTGCTGATATAGCGGGAACGGAGATTTTTGTTAAGAATTGACGATTGTCTTCTAACAGATTTAGGCCCCGTTTGAACCATTCGGATTCTGAGAATCCGGACAGAAAAAGTCCTACAATACTAGTTTTTCATCCGAACGGCAAAGATTTTAGAGGGTTTTTTTAATTCGTAGACTTTTAGAATCCCAAACCTAATAAAACTGTTGTGATTCTTTTTATCTAGATTCTTAAAGTCCAATGGGATTCAAACAGCACCTACTTTAGGAGGAAGAGTTATTTTACGGTAAACAGTAGAGGAATTGGAGCTGTTTTTATACAAGGAGCCGAAGCTATAAAAAGTGACTTCTTAAGCGCTCCGGAGGAGCATTTGAGGCTTAAGCAAGTAGATGAAATCGTGAAAGCATCAGCAAAGCAGAAGCCAAACGTACAAAGGGAATTTTGGAGCAGCAGCCAAAAATCTCGCGGGAAACTTGGGCAAGCCTCTCCCAGAACCCAGCTGGCCACCACGCTCTCAAAACAGAGCAGTACGGAACACTTGAAGTAGGAGTATCAGTGAAATCTGTGTCACGACTTTGAATGCGTAGCCATTTTCCCGAAGCACATCAATGCAGTGATCAATGAAAAACAACCACCAACACCTAGGGAAGCGAACAGAAAGACAGCGGTCACTCTCACGCGTGGCACCTCTCTTGCACAGTTGTGCTCCCATAGCCCGTCACTCTCTGCCCCTGGTTCCACGTGACTGATGCAGGGGCTCCCACTGGCCCCCCCCCCCCGATCTCGTAGCAGGATCCGTCAGTCGTCACTCGTCAGTCATCAGTCATCACGAACCACCGTGATGGCAGCTGGCACCGCATTAGCCAGACCTGCAGAACTGTCGACGCAACGGATGGGTGCAGTGCAGTGCCGACCAAAAAAAATGGACGCAACACGGTGACGGGCCGGTATTATCAGGCCAGGAACGCGGCGTTGCCGTGGGCCGGGGACGACTCCAGCTCGGGCGAGTTGCACTCCAGCAGCACGCTGCGGCTGCAGTGCGACCTGGACGTGCTGCTCGACGACGGCAGCCACGACCGCGCCGCGTCGCCGCTGAACCCGATCAAGTCGCCGCCTGCCTGCTTCCCCTTCACCCGCCCGCCGCCGTGGCAGTAGTAGTACCCCTCCTCGCCCTCCACGGCGCGCTCGAACCGCCCGGACAGCGGGTCCAGACGCTCGTACAGGATGCGGAGCACCTGCTTCATGGACGGCCGTGCCGCGCCGTCCCGGTGCGTGCACCAGTGGATCACGTCCGCCACCACCTGCAGCTCGTCCAGGTCGAACGCGTCCACCACCGACGGGTCGACCAGCTCGTGGAGCCGGTAGTCCGTGCCGATGAGCTCGCGGGACCACTCCACGAGGCTCTTGTTGTCCTGGATCACCGGCTTCCCCGTCACCAGCTCCAGCAAAAGCACGCCGTAGCTGTACACGTCGCTCTTCATGGTTACCTCCTGGGTCACCATGTACTCAGGATCTACGTAGCCTGCTCAAAGATTTTGGCTATATACATTACTACTGAGATACTAGTACAGAGTTGCATCCAAAAAAAAAGATACTAGTACAGAGTACAGTACTGGTGAAATTAAATTGTGGGATTAAAAAATCACAAATGCCATGAAAAATCCAGAGACCATTCCCTCGTCTTAAATGACAGCTCCAAGAAGTTATGTTCCTCTCTCAGTGGTGAGAGATCACAGGTTGCAGTGCAGCAATAGCTAGCTTTCCAATATTTGGGGTGCATTCGGGGGCAAAAAAAAAAGTTCCAGGAATGTCAGGTGAGTTTTGACCTGTACATTAGGTTTGACATGGTGACCCGTGCGCACTAAGTTTCTATTCTTTTGCATTTCTTACCATTCTTATATATATATATATATATATATATATATATATATATATATATATATAATGGCTGAGTGCTTCAGCTTAACAGTCAGATGCAGAGGTCGGAACCTTATTACATTCAAAATATAGGATCCTTCATCCAAAAATTGAAGGAGCAAAAGGCACCAGAATTTAGAAAACAAGAGAGCCTTACCAGGAGTTGCTTGGATCTTCACATTTACTGGGGTGCGACTGGGAATTGTATTGCCACTACTAGAGTGGTGCGCAAGGCCACAACCAGCAAGCTGTTAAAATGCAAACGGTTGGGATGCGCAGAATAGGATTGTAAATTGTAACAAAGTTCTGTATGAATTTACCTTTGCAAGGTAATTCTTGTCCAAGAAGACATTGCTAGGCTTAACATCTCCATGGAATAGTGGAGGATCACAATAAAAATGAAGGTACTCCTGCAACCAAACATCATAAAAAGTCAAGCATAAAATTTGAAATATGTTTAGTCACTGCAAGGAATACGGTAAAGATTGATTTAGCCTTCGCGCGCATTGACAAAACTATATGAAAAAACCATCAAGTCTCGCTTATCACGATCACTGACTTCTGCAGAAAGAAAGAAACAATCACAGATTTCCTGAAACTCACCAAAGCATTAGCAACATCGATGGCAATTTGGACCCTATTTTTCCATGGTAGCAGGTGTTTACTCGGCGCTGCAAAGAGCAAAATGCTTTTTAGCATACAATTCAACAAATGACGCATCATCAGAAGAATGAGAACGAAACATGACATATTACAATGTAGATGATCTTGAAGGCTTCCATTTTCCATGTATTCATACACCTGAAACCTGGATTACAGAACACTGTAAGAACCATAAATCGGTGGATATCTGAATTTAAGTACGACAGATATTAACCTCTCAAATCTTGTTGAACAAAAACCTTTTAGTCCAACAAGATGCCGATGATGCAACCGCCCAAGAAATTCCATTTCTTTACAAAATTCATTTTGACTTTGTTTTGGTGAACACTTGACGTGTCTGATAGCAGCCACAGATCCATCATTTAGTTGTCCTCTGAATACTGTACCATCTTGACCTTCTCCTAACACTGTGCTGAAGTTCCTTGTTGCTTTCTTCATTTCTTTGTAACTAAATCTGCCAAAAATGGTGGAATTGCCTGCACAAAATTCTGTTAGGCAAATAAATTGAAATGGTTCTTGAACTGATTCTGATTATTAAGTAATTTGAAGATAAAGCCTCTGACATCAGTCCATCCTATTTTGAATCATAAGGATAAGGTTTTGAATAAATTACATGAAGTCCATCATAGTATTTAGTACGATGCACTGTGGCAAGAAAAATTCAGACCACATCATTATTATCCATATTGTTGATAGCTTTATGATAAGTGACTGAAATGAACTGAGCCTAGCTCAGCTTTTGGGAGTCTGTACACCCCCATCCAAGTTCAGTCCTCTTTGTCTTGAATTAGGGTGTCTATTTACTTTTAAATTAGAAATCACCTAGTTCCTCATAGGTGTTTTTTTATTTAAGATAATGAGTACAAAAGGGACACCATGTATACCAACTTGAGGTATTGACGTCTACTGCACACATGGTAGATTTTTTTTTTTAATTTAAACAGCATGGAAGAAGCCAAACATACTAACTTGTTCTAGGCCCTCACGCTTTCCCGCATGTTTGCCTTAGGCAATAACTCTCATTTTGGTTCCTTTCACTTATCACATACACGCCAAGAGCCATAAATGAATTCTGTGTCATCTAAAGTCAAAGCATATTCCACAAAGAAATGGTAGTATGCTAGTATCCAGCACTTGTATCATATGTCATATAACCTCGTTAAATTCTCCTAGACAGTTGGACATCCAAATGAGCAGACGTTCGTGAAAGAATTACAATATCACCATAAAAAAAGGGACAATTGTCTGTTGGACATCCAAAGTGATGGTCCTTTGCTGGCGGACACCCACTATGGAGCATTTTGCCAGAAGACACTCTGGTTCGGTGAAATTAGGCCACAGAACACCGCGGACCGGTTGCAGCCGGTTGAGGAGAGAGAACAGCAGTGAAATGACATTCTTGCCCCTGTGCTTTCATCTTCCTCTCTCCCTTTCTCTTTTTTGTCTGTTTCCTGCGCCGCGCCGCCGAGGACGCGGTCCACGAGGATGGCGACCGAACAGGGCGCGAGCTCCGCCCGGAGAGAAGTTTCTGCCAATTCCACGCGCGCGGCTGCTCGCTGACCCGCCTAGGCCCTCCACCACCGAGCAGGATCCCCCTCCACCGCCGCCGCGGCAAGCCGAGCAGGCCGGCCGCCGCCCTTCCCCACGCCCGGACCTCTACCTCCAGTCGTAGGGTCGCGCGAACACGACCTCGACGAGCTCCTACGACGGCGGCGAGCAGCACCGGACCGGCGGGCTCCTTAGTCGCGTGGACCCACGACGAGCTCAGGGCAGCAAGGTAGTGTTGCTACTGTCCAACGCCGATGTCGGCCGGCCATCCTCGTCGGTGGTCTGCCGCCACACCGCCGCCCCCGCCATTATGCAGAGCACAGCCTTGACGAAGATGTACGGGCCACCGCCGCGCGACTCTGCAGGGCGAGGACCGCCGCCGCCAAACGCGCGCAAGTTCCAGCGCAGGGGGACCGGATCCGGCAGCCAGAGGACTGAATCTACTGACCTCTGAGCTCCAATCGCTGAGGCCTTGCCCGTAGTCGACGGAGAGCAGCAGCCCCACGTGGCCACCTCCACCTCCGCGCTAAGCCGCAGGGCGGCCCTGGGCGTACCAGATCCGGCCGCCAGGGCACTGGATGTGCTGCCTGGAACTTCCGCCGCCAGCCGCCGCTGCCCCTGCCACGGCGCAGCTGCTCGGGACGGACGGGCGAGCACGAGAGCTCCGCCGCCGCCTCTGCCCCTGCCACGGCGCAACTGCTCGCCGGCCCTGTCTAGCCCCTGCCCCAGCTCGGCTGCTCCAAGAGGGAGGAAGAAGATGACGAGTGGGGCCCGCTCTTAGAGGGAGAGAGTGGAGTGGACGGTGCGGGTGTGGGGCAGTGTGCGCGCGCGGGTGGAGCCAACGTCCACGTGCTCTAGAGAGCGCCCTGCTCGGTCGCCATCCTCGTGGGAGAGAGGAAGAAGAAAGCGACAGGGGCAAGAATGTCATTTCACCGTTGTTCTCTCTCCTCAACCGGCTGTAACCGGTCCACGGTGTCCTGTGGCCTAATTTCACCGAACCAGAGTGTCTTCTGGCAAAATGCTCCAAAGTGGACTAATTAGTAATTAGTGTTCAATCGTGGACTAATTAGGCTCAAAACGTTCGTCTCACAATTTCCAACCAAACTGTGTAATTAGTTTTTTTTTTCCGTCTACATTTAATGCTCTATGCATGTATCGCAAGATTCGATGTGATAGCTACTGTAGCACTTTTTTAGGAATTTGGAGGGGAACTAAACACGTGCTGAAACTGGGGAAGACATTGCACAGAAAGAACAAAATCTGCAATGAAGCCGTGCAGTTGGCTCTTTCTGTTGGTGACACGAATTGCATCTTGCAATGAAACTGAAGTGAATGCCTCAGATCCTCAGGACCAGTACAAGGTAGATACATCTTGCATGCCCAACAGAACATGCAATAAATTCCAAATCCGATAGCCCGATTTCATCGGACTATGGGACGTGGTATACTAGGTATTCAGAATGTGGGGTACCTACGGATAAGCGTATATGACTACAATTCAAGATATTCAACTATTCAGCAGTATTGTCTGAACAACCCACGTGAAAACATCAGGTGAAGGTGAAGTCAAAACAAATTAGTGATTCAGTAATGCCACATGGCAGGACGGGGTTCTGCGGAGAGCAAAATCCAACGGCTACAAAAGCAAGGCGGGAGAGGCATGAAGGCCCGAAAGGCACACAGGTAACTGTTTAACCCGGTGCAGTACAGCAACCCCCATTAGGTAAGGCGAATTGATGGCGCGAGGACTCCGTCTCCAAGCGCTAGCGAAGCGAGGTCCTCCTATGGCAGACGACACATGCGGCGGCCGCAAACAACTTCTCTGGCATTATCCCCCCAGTCCCCAGCGAGGTGACCACGTCTCAAACCCTCACAGTCCATCAGGAGGAAGAAAAATATAATAACATATATACTCATAAAAATGCAGCTCTGGAGAACGAGAACTAATCTGGACGAAATGCAGAATTGTCACCAGAAAATCTCCAGCAAAGGGGGGAAAAATAGGTTTCATCAACTCAACGAATCACCACCAAGGTAGGGAAGCAAAGAGCAGAACAGAATGGAAGCACTGGCTGAGCGAAGTGCGCGCTTCCGATTCCACCCGCGAGCGCAGTCGCCGCCGCCACCCCCACGGCACCCACCCTATGAGGCTCCAGAACCCAGCGACAGCGATCACCGGTGAGAAGCGCGCGCGACAGCTGGCGGATATATAGGAGCGGCGAAGGAAGGAGGGAAGGGGAACCCGGCGGGCGGGCCGAGTGGCATCGGCGGGCGCTTACCTGCCGCGATCACCGCTGGGCCCGGGCGCGCCGCCAGCAGCAGCGCGGCGGCGAGGAGCAGTGCCGGAGCGAGGCGCCGCCGCATCGAGCCCGGCGAAGGAGGCGGGGTCGGGACCGCGGGAGTGGGCGAGTGGCAGAGTGGAATCAGAGAGCGTGCAGTCCGTGGCAGTGCGGGTGAGGAGGAAAAAAAATAGTCCGTCTGGGTCGTCGGGGAGGAGGGCGAGGAACGGAGGAAGGCAGGAATGGGATGGCAGGCTGCCCGACTAGGGCCGGATATCGAGACGTCTCGATATCCTCGGCTCGCCTCGTCTCGTCTTGTTAGCGGGCTCAGGCTGGCTGGTTTAGTTTACGAATTACTAAAAATAGGACATATATATTTATAATATTTATACTATAATAATTTCAAAAGATGATATTTATTATTATGCAAACATACATGATTAATACATATTATGGTTTATCAAAAGTATTAACCATACAACATAGCTGATCTATTCATGATCCATGTAGTTCAGCATACTTACTAGTTACTTGTCACCACAGACTTAGAAAAATCCACAAATTCAATGCCAGCATCATTGTTTTCTCCCTTGAAAAATAATCCATAAATCAATATTTAAGTACCACAATAATTATAAAATCAAAATTCATATAAAACAGCTGAAAATAAGGATTACATATCAATGGAATAGATGTACACTTCTATGTCAGCATCATCATCTTCTGGATTCATGGTTGTGGGCTGATGGGCCTAAGCTCATTTAAGCTCATGAGCAGCTCGCGAGCTGGCTCGTTAAAATAAGCGAGCTAAATTTCTAGCTCAGCTCCTAAATAAGTTAAAATAAGCCGAGCCGAATCAAACACGAGTCAAGCGAGCTGATGAACCACGAGTATTTTGTCCCTATGCCCACCCGACGCCAACCCGATTCCACCGCTCTCTCTTTTGCTCGCTGACGCTTTTTCGCTTTGTCGTGCCGGGCACAGGCCCCCTTTCATCTAGGAGAAGTCGTGGTTGGGTTGGGCTCACGGGCACGCAGTGGGAATGGGATAGAGGGATATGCGCCCGGCCGCCCGTGGGTAAATGGGTCTCGCACGTGTCATGGACTGGCCGGCCCATACAGATACAGTGCCAGTAGCAGCCGCGCGCGGCACCGCGCTCAAGGATTTGGATTTCGCCCATCGCCCCGCCAGTCACGATGCCACTGGGGCATCTCGTGACGGGGCGGTCTCGTGTCGTCAAGGGGCTCGGGAGGCGCTGACCTGACGACCCTCTCGGGCGATGGCCTACTAATACTAATTGGAGTGTTGGGGCCACTGCCAGAATGTCCCCGGGACCGGGGCAATCTCTGCTACGGGGCATGGGCCACTGCATACTCGTAAACGATCGTAAATTTTCAACCAGAACAGTATTTTTCTTTCACATCAAATCAAACAGCAGTAATAATCCACGATCGTATACGATCATTTCAGCCCCAACCAAACAGGCTTAGGGCCTGCCACTGGGGTGGAAAGACATGGGTTGTGTCGCAATCCGATATGTGCTGAGGCATGTTTTCCTGGGTACTCCTACCAGAGGGAGACAACTCCCTACTCCTCTTACTCATTGCTGGTATGGCGTCCAAATCCCAGCAGGGAGAAGCATACGGATCACGGAGACGCGAATGTCAACGTTGAACGTATACACAGGCCGGCCGGCTTCATAAACATGTTTGATATGGAGCTCTGGGTGGCTTGGCCGGCTGGCCTGGCTATGGCCTCGTTGGGTTGAAATGAAACTGGCTGAAAAATACTATTCTAATTAAATTGTTGTAAGAAAATAATACAGTTTCAGCTGAAAAAAAAAACCCGAATAAATTAAATATGGGATAAGCCAAACGCGTCTAAGCCAGCCAGAGGCTGGTCAAACGGTACAAGTGACTTTGTTTGATTGTTTGTCCTGCAGAGCCGAGTTCAGATGAATGTTGTTTTCGTGTACCGGGAGAGCTTGGCTACCTTGCATAAGAATGTGGTAGCCTTACCACCGAAGCTCCTCTCAGCGCTCCCCACCGGCATTTCATCGAACAGTTGTTGGGCGCGAGCTGCCAAGGGCAAGAGGGTGAGGAATGGCAAGCCTTTCATGGGTTCCGGCGGACGGTTGGCTCGACCGTGCGTGCGGCCGGCGGCAAAGGCGCGTGCAGGCGCAGCTGCGTCCGTGGGCGGGCTCGTTGGCGCGTGATGCGGAGGCCTCGGCGGCGAGGCGGACATGCGTGGTCGACTGGGCTGCAGCGGCATGGGCGGTGCTCGTCTTCACATACGGGAAGCTGCGGGGGCCGCGGTGGTGGGGCGGCCACAGAAGCATGGCCGCTGCGCCTCCACGGACGACCCCGATGCGGCGCAGGAGCCTCAAGCCCCGGGCGCCGCGGCCGACGTCGACGCCGCGCGGATGGGCGCCCACGCTGCGTCCCCGGACCCCGGTGTGGCCGCGCACCGCCTGCTCCGCGACGAGACCAGCGACGCCATTGCCGACTTCCTCGGGGTCGCGGGCAGCACGGGCGTCGCCATCCTCCTCCTTGGCGAGCACGAGGACGCTCTCAACTCCTGGTCCGGTCGCCCACGTCGCCGTGCCGCGCCACCGCAGCTTCCCCTCCCGGATCCGCCTCTTCCTCTTCCCCGTCAAGCCCGAGTCCTCTTCCCCGCTCGGCGCGGCGGCGGCGGCCTGAGCAGCGATGGAGAAGAAAGGGGAGAAATGGGAATTATGCCCTCCTCCAGGTGTGTTTCGCTAAAATGCAATCGAGTTTGTGGCTTCGCTGTACTCAACGCTATTTTGCTATTTCGTGATTTTAAAAATTTTAGAAAATTTTCAGCCCAAATTTACACTTGCTCTGAACCGTTCTACCCTTACCTCCACCAACCTTATCTTCTCGTTCTTTCTCTTCTCTCTTCTTGTCACGGACGGTACCTCCATCTCGTCTTTCTCGTCTCTATTCTCTCACTGGTCGGGAGCACGCCCCAAGCGCGCCGCCGAGCTCTGTGCGGAGCTCATGTTTCTGACCCTGGGCGTCGAGGCAGGGGGCGTGCGACACCCTCATCCCTAACTCCACGCTCAAGGCGGCCATCGGCACGACGGCACCTGCGTCGCCATCCGTCGAGGCGGCGTGGCAGGGCGTGCTGCGCGCTATGCCTCTGGCGGCCGCCAAGTCCATGAGGACCACCGCAAGGCGCGCGGCGGTGATGGCCACGAGCACATCGAACTCATTCTACTCGTCCACGTCATCGTACGAGTCAGCCTCGGAGATCATCGCGGTGGAGGACGAGGCCAAGGAAGAGACACCGCGGAGGAGGATGGTCAAGGAGATACAGAACCACCAGCAGCGCCGGTTGACCCGCTAGAGGATGACATGTTGAGCAAGGTGATAGACGCGGACGACAACGGCGTGGTCGCGACCGTGATGGGCACGCTGCGGGAGGCCACGAGTGAGGGCGCGGAGAGGCGGCACGCGCTGTGCACGCCACGCCTCCTCGGCGCACTGCGCCACGTGTTGCTGCTCCCCTGGGGCTGACACGGGCAGGGAGCCATGGGGCGTGGGCGCAGGGGTCGAGGGCGCGCCTGGGGAGGAGCGGCCCGGGGGCGACGGGCGCCGGCGTCGTGCTCCTGACCGAGAGATCTCTCCGCCAGGTGAGACAGAGATGGAGAGACTTCGGTTCGTGATGGGAAGAAAGAGGACGAGGGGATAAGGTAATGGAGGTAGGAGTCAAACGGTCAGGTGAAAATTTTGGGCTAAAAAATTCAAAGTTATTTAAAATCATGAAATAGCAAATTAGCGTTGTGCACCCTTTTCTTTGAGGCATTCCGGTGAAACTCATAAACTCGATGGTATTCTAGCGAAGCCCACCTAACATGGGTGAGACGCACGGGAGCATTGGGAGGTGACGCGAACTTGACTTCAGCGCCTCACCCAGCCGGGCCGCCCAGAAACGAAGCTTTCAACCGTTTCCTAGGGGCCATGTGAGAGGAAGGTTTTTTTGCACCTAGCGGGCCTAGCTCGTTGGTGGGCCAAACAAATCAAGCAACGCAAGCTGCAGCTGTAGGACGCTGGGCCCCACCCTGTATCAAACAGGCCCAAACTAGCTAGGCTGCCCGGGCCGCAACTGCAAGAGCGACAGAACACACGCAGACGGCGCCACGGCGGACCCGAGCGCGGCCAGCCCCTTGTCGCCACGCCGTTGTTGCTCTCTCGAGGTGCGTTAGGAGAGCAGAGATCTGCTCTTCGCCGCCTTGATTGGCTTAGAAGCCGTATTCCAGCCAACGAATAATATTTTTTTCTTACCATAAATCAGCCAATAATACTGTCAGTCAACCGAGCATTCGTCTACATCGGCTCCCCAACTGAAGAACCACGCACCAGCTTTCTCTGGCCACAGGCTCTTGTCCAAACTAAAGACTAGTTGTCCAATGCCCTGAATAACAAAGGGTATCCAATACCACACCCAGTTGCTTGCCTATGTTTCCTTTTGACTATCCTAACCTCAACAGTCAACCCAACATGCCTGCAAATTGCATGTATTTTTTTTTTTGTTTAGTTTCAGTTTACTCCTCGTGTGTGTGTGTGTGTGTATATATATATAAACAAGTTATGGAGTTGTTGGTGGCAAGGTCACACATGCGTCCACATTCAACCAACACAATTCCGCGCTGCTGAGCAGTCAATGTGTATACATGCACGACCCAGCTGGAATACATTGTCATTATTCTCTCGTCTTGTTGTTTCTTTGCCTTCAACCAACCACTCTCATGGCTTGGCATGTACAAGTGCGTCCTTCCCTTTGCCAAACAACAAGGCTATGCGTGTGCAACGAACGCAGGAGTACTTAACGATATGATGGTCAATATTATGCTAACTCACAGCCCATTTGAATGGTGGAGTGCACAATTAACAATGAGTCAATGACATGGCGCGCGGAGACCGGCCGCCGCTCTGCTAGGAACCATTGGTTAACTACCAGCATAATCCACTCCGACTTGGTCACATGGTAAGGAGTACAAGGAGAATGCGTACTTTATATTGCAAGATTTGCTAGCCGTAAATGCTTTTTCTTAGTCCTTGCGTGTGTAGTTATTTCAGTATTAATATTTCTATCAGTGCAAAACTGCAAATTTAAAACTATCTTCTTCCTGTATTTTTCTTCTCTCTTTTTTCATCCTCCACCTCCTTCTCATGCGTGAACCACTCTTATCTTTTTTTTTATCTCTTCGTTCATCTCTTATATTTTCCCATGTATTCCCTAGTTGTGTTTATAATGAAACATCGCTATCGCTAATTGTGTTATTTTTTCTTCTCTCTTTCTTCACAGAATTATTTTTCATCAGTGGGGTGAAAGCTGGTTTGGGACTAAAATAAGTAGTGAAAAGCTTCCAGTCATGGTGAAAAGTATACATCATCTTTCCTTCACGTGTCTAGCTCCCCACGTGTGCTTCTTTATTGTGGTCGACAAGCGGGGTCTCACGCTCACGTGTCACCACGCGCACAGTGCTCGCACGGAGCACACGGGTCACTGGGCCCATACTCTCTCTCCCTCTCCCTCTTTTCACCCATCTCTCTCCCTCCCTCCCTCCCCCGGCAAGGAGACAGGGCGTGCAGTGGTGGCGGCCCTCACTTGGAGCGGCGGTGGCCCCAACATGGCTACTCCCATGGCCCGGGCGTGACCTGCCCTCCTCTCCGACATAGACGACAACTGGTGCACCTGATGGGCACCTCTGTCATATGGTGTTTTATTTTTAATATTTTCACCATCGACTCATTACAGAAGCTGGTTGTGATGACCTTGATTATAACCGCCAATCATCACCAATGAGGGTGAAAACAACGTTGATGAACATTTTGTAGTAGTGAAACAAAAAAAATCCTATCGTATGTTTGTTTGAAAAGTTTCCAAACCATTTATATATTTAAGATCCTATAGTTGCATTAGATATAGGCCATATATTCATTTTATTTATCATTCTAGGATAGAAAGGCTCGATGTAGTACATATATAGACATTGTGGAGACAATATAATTGCTACATTGTTGACAAACATAGGTGTTCACAAATAACAAATCCCATAAACAACAGCGACATATTCTATTAGGAAATGGTATAACTGAGGCTTGTGTTTGTTTGGTTTGATCGCCGCACACTACCTATTCATGGCGCGCCTAAGACTTGTCATGATTTTTTAGTCATGTGTTTGTTTCAAATGCAACAACTTTCCAATCTCTTGGGCTAACATGCAAAAGACATCTTAATGCCGAACTTTAGCCATTTTGTTTGCCATAGCTGTTATTTGCATGCAAGCAACACTTGGCCTAACTTTACATAACTATTAGTTGTGCAAAGTTAGACTTAAACTAAGCAACATTACCATATGCTGTTGGTCCAGGAGCTTACTCTTTACATTCCCATTTGAAAGGACTAACATGAGTGCTAGAATCCAATTTCTCGTATTAGTAGAAAACAACGCACTATATTAAACCTTGCTTCCTAGATTCATGTGTCTCAAAATGGACAAGTTTTCAGGTGACCAGAGACGACGGTGGTGGTGGAAGATGAGCTTCTTCTTCCTTTGAGGAATTAGGGCTTTAGAGGAGAGGGTGAAAGGTCCTAATGGCTAGAGGGGGGGGTGAATAGCATATTAAAAATCTACAACAACACTTAAACCAAGTATTTAGTCAATTAAGCGGCGAAGCGAGTGTTGCACTAACCTACTAAAAATGCAAGCCTCATATCCACAATTCTAGTTGCTATGATCTTTATTTCACACACAAGAGGCTATGTCACTACCACTAAATTAGTGAGCTCACAAAGACTAACAAAAGAGCCTCACTAACCACTAGACACGACACAAGCTAGCTCTCAAAACTAGTTACACTAAAGAGCTTAGCTACACTAGGGATGTAAGTACAAGGGTGAGGTAGTGAAGATATACCGCTGTGGCAAGTGACAATCAATCAATCACAATGAATACCAATGAAATCCTCAGAGACAAGATGACACAATGATTTTTCATCGAGGTTCACTTGCTTGCCGGCAAGCTAGTACCCGTTGTGGTGATACACTCACTTGAAGGTTCACGCGCTAATAGGCATCACACGCCTAACCCGCAATCGGGTGCCGCACAACCAACACAAGATGAAGATCTATAAGCCATGAGCAATCCACTAGAGTACATTTTGGCTCTCCGCCGGGGAAAGGTCAAGAATCCCTCAGAATCACCACGATCAGAGCCAGAGACAATCACCTTCCTCCGCTCGACGATCCTCGCTGCACCAAGCCATCTAGGTGGCGGCAACCACCAAGAGAAACAAGCGAATTCCACAACGAAACACAATCACCAAGTGCCTCTAGATGCAATCACTCAAGCAATGCACTTGGACTCACTCCCAATCTTACAAAGATGATGAATCAATGATGGAGATGAGTGGGAGGGCTTTGGCTTAGCTCACTAGATTGCTATGTCAATGAAAATGGCCAAGAGAATGAGCTAGAGCTGGCCAAACACCTTATGTAGAGGCTCCATCGAAATAGAGCCATTGGCCCTCGGTTTGGGCAGAGATCGACATGACCGGACGCGCCGGTCAATGTGATCAGACGCACCACCCTCAGCGTCCAGTCGCTAATCTGCTGCCACGTGTCCTCCACGTTCAACGATGACCACAGATCTCCAACGGTCACCTCCAGCACTAACGTGGTTAAGTGGCGACCAAACGCAGTAAACAATCAAGACCGGGCGTGCCGGTGCACAGAACACCCACGCACGCGCCTGTCGGCCCCTCAATTTGAGAGTCCTTAGTGCATCCGTATTTGCGCCAGAATCACGCATAAATACGCACTAATCACAGGGATGGTACACAGATATATATATATATATATATATATATATATATATATATATATATATATATATAAAGGTTCCGACCTTTATTGATACCTAGAAATTGGGTCTTACAACAGTAGCCCAAGGGACATGGTCATAGACTACATATCTAGCTGAAGGCTACGGCCGTGAAACAACATTATTGGTGGTTTCTAAAGCGGAATTATTATACAACGAAGCGGCATCCTATTCCATAGGCAACTTGAGCGTGGGCGAAACCTTAGCCTTGATGTCACATTCCTATGATCAAATCTCCTTATGGGAAACCTAATCCTTGTGGTATCACCTTAGCCTCGATGTCACATTCCTATGATCATATCTCCTTACGGGAAACCTAGTCCTCGTGGTATGCTTCATCTTTGAAGTCATAGCTTCTTCTGTGTCGAGGTCTGTGAGTGAACAATGAGTGAGTACACACGTACTCAGCAAGCCCTAACCATATGGTGGAAATAGAAGTGTAGTGGTGATTATAATTAAGGGTTGGGTCCTAGCGTAGTATTACCATTCCCACTAGTGCCCGGGTTAACATCAATTCTATTACCAGTTTCATTACACATAAAAGTAAAGCTAATCGTAGTATCCCATCCTAGCATTTGCCCGTTCCAAAAATGTGGCTATTCGAATAGATTTAATAAACTCTACAGAGGTGTACAAATTTCCCCACACGATAGTGAAAGCTCTAGTTTGGTTTTGGTGAATTGATGAAACCCTAAGTGCTAACCTAGTTTATCAAGTGACCATGACATAGGTAGCGCACTTCAAGTAGAAGAAGCTAATGAAGATCATAGCATGACAATGGTGATGGCATGGCGATGATCAAGGGCTTAAACTTGAAATGAAGAAAGAGAAAAACAAAAAGTTCAAGGCAAAGGTATAAACCATAGGAGCTATTTTGTTTTGGTGATCAAGACACTTAGAGAGTGTGATCACATTTAGGTTTGATAGCCGTACTATTAAGAGGGGTGAAACTCGTATCGGAATGCGGTTATCAAAGTGCCACTAGATGCTCTAACTTATTGCATATGCATTTAAGATCTAGTGGAGTGCTAACACCCTTGATAACATTTGTGAAAATATGCTAACACATGTGCACATTTGTGAAAATATGCTAACACATTTGTGAAAATTCGGCGCTTTTGGAAAAATGAAATGTCTATTTTCTATTGCGCCGGATGTAAAATTCTTGGTGGTTGGCACATTAGAGCAAGGGTGAAGAAGTTAGAGTTGAAATAGAGTTGATCGAATTGATGCTGGCATCAGTCTACTGACCGGACGCTGGGTCACTCAGCGACCAGACGCTGAAAGGCTGCGTCCGGTCGAGCTGTCAGACGGCACAGTAGGTAGGGTTGAGCACCGGACGCTGGTCTGCGTCCGGTCAAGGTGGACCAGACGCGTCCGGTCAAAAAAACATGCCTCGGGGAGCTTACTGGAAACGACCGGACGCTGGGGCTTCAGCGTCCGGTCAGCTTCGTAGCTGTTGGAATCTGACGAACAACATTTGAAGGTGATGACACGTGGCATCCATCGGGCGACCGGACGCTGAGGGCCAGCGTCCGGTCAGTATGACCGGAGCGTCCGGTCAGAGCGCGTTTTGCCCAGTGAAGGGGTATAACGGCTCTATTTGTTTGGGGCTCTATTTATAGCCTCATGGCCGGCTGTGGCTCACATCTTTGGCCATTTTCATTGACATAGCAACCTTGTGAGCTAAGCCAAAGCCCTCCCACTCATCTACATCATTGATTCATCATCATAATGAGATTGGGAGTGATCCAAGTGCATTGCTTGAGTGATTGCATCTAGAGGCACTTAGTGATCGTGGTTCGCTGCGGATTTCGCTTGTTACTCTTGGTGGTTGCCGCCACCTAGACGGCTGAGCAGCGAGGATCGTCGAGCGGAGGTGGTGATTGTCTCCGGCTCCGATCGTGGTGATTGTGAGGGGTTCTTGACCTTTCCCCGGCAGAGCGCCAAAAGGTACTCTAGTGGATTGCTCGTGGCTTGTGTGATCCTCATCTTGTGTTGGTTGTGCGGCACCCTATTGAGGGTTTGGCGTGTGAAGCCAATTAGCGCGTGAACCTCCAAGTGAGTGAATCGCCACAACGAGGACTAGCTTGCCGGCAAGCAAGTGAACCTCGGTAAAAATCATTGTCTTCATCATTGATTCCGAGGTGATTGGTCATCATTGTTATTCATCTTTGTGATTGATTGGTTCATTCATCTACACGGCGGTATAACCCTCTTGATCACTCTCTTTACTTTACCGCAAACTAGTTGACAAGCTCTTTAGTGTAGCTAGTTGTGAGAGCTTGCATGCTTGGTTGGTGTGGCTCTTTAGTTAGCCTTTGAGAGCACACTAACATAGGGTAGTGTCATTGATCTTGTGTGAATTGACACTATCTAAACTAGAATTGTGGTAGGTGGCTTGCATTTTGAGTAGGCTAGCGCAACACTCGCTTCGCCTCATAATTGTCTAACCATTTGGTTAAGTGTTGTTGTAGAAATTTTTATTAGGCTATTCACCCCCCTCTAGCCATTAGGACCTTTCAAGTGGTATCGGAGCCGAGGTCACCGTTATTTGAGGCTTAACAACCTTCGGTGTTAAAATGGCTCAAATCAACAACACCAAGAAGCCACCCCAATTTGATGGCTCAAATTATTCTTATTGGAAGTCAAAGATGACCACACATATCAAGTCAATCAATAGAAAGGTGTGGAAGATGGTAGAAACCAAAATTGAGATTGGTAATTCGGAAAATCCCACCGCCACCGAAGAAGTACTTCTCCAAAACAATGATATTGCTCTAAGTGCCATTCATGATGCAATTGATGCAAGAACATTTGAGCAAATCAAAAATATTGAGATGGCACATGAGGCTTGGAAGAAGTTGGAAGAATCATTTGAAGGTACTCAAGCCGTGAAGGGTGCAAAGGCATACATCCTCAAAGAAAAGTTTGCAAGCTTCAAGATGAAGGAGGATGAGAGTGTGCCGGACATGTTCCACCGAATGGAGGTGATTGTAAATGATCTCAAAGCACTTGGTGAGAACATAGAGGACAAGGACTTCTCAAACAAGTTCTTGAGATGTTTGCCTGGGAGATTTAAAATGTTGGTCACCTTGCTAGTGAGGAGTGGTTTGAACACAATGACACCAAATCAAATCTTGGGAGATATCATGACCGATGATGCTTATAGAGATGATGATGAGAAGGAAGAAAAGAGGGAGAAGAAGGATGACAAGAAGAAGAGCGTGGCATTCAAGGCCACATCATCCAAGGGCAAAGCAAAGCAAGAAACATCAAGTGAGGATGATGATTCATGGGATGATAGTGATGATGAGAAGATGGCTCTCTTTGTCAAGAGGTTTGGCAAGTTCATGATAAAGAAAGGCTACCGTGCAAGAAGAAAGAAGTCTTCATCTAAGAACAAAGATGAGTCAAGAAGATGCTTCAAGTGTGGAAGCAAAGATCATCTTGTTGCTCAATGCCCATATAATAGCGACAATGATGATGACAAGAAGAACAAGAAGAAGGACAAGAAAGAAAAGAAGGAGGAGAAGGACAAGACATTCTTCAAGAAGAAGAAGGGTGGATCATATGTGGTCACGTGGGATAGTGATGCTTCCTCAAGTGATGATGATGATGATAGTGATGATCACAAGACCACCAAGAAGAAGGTTCTTGCAAGTATAGCAATCAATGAGAAGCCTTCTCTCTTCGACTCTCCATCATGCTTCATGGCTAAGGCCACTAAGGTACAAACTTGTGATGATGGAAGTGATAGTGAACATGATAGTGATAGTGATAATGATGATGATGAACCTACAAAAGATGAATTAATTGACATGCTAGAAGATGCTAGAGAACACTTTGACATCTCAAGAAAGGAATGCAAAAGCTTGCGAAAGGAACTAAAAGCCCTTAAGCAAGCATTTGATGAGCTCAATGCATCTCATGAGAGGCAAAAGGATGCCCATGAGAAGCTTGGCAAGGCTCACAAAAAGCTTAAAAAAGCTCATTCCACTTTGCTTAATGAACAAGATAAAAAGAAGCATGTTGAAACTTGTGATGTAGGTTTAACTTGTGATTTAATTGATACATCACTATCTATGCCTATCATTGTTCCTCCAACTAACCCTTCTTGTAGCACTTCCACTTCTACCTCATCTAGTAGTGATGGTCACACTTGTGATACCTCACTAGTGGTTGAGAATGAGAACCTCAAGAAGGAGGTAACTAAGCTCACTCACACCTTTGGCTAAGGCTTATGGTGGTGAGGACCGCTTGCTTATGGCCTTGGGTAGCCAAAGAGCTTCTCTCTACAAAGAGGGATTGGGCTATACCCCCAAGAAAGGCAAGGCGGCCTTTGCTCCTCACAAGACAAGTTTTGTGAAGAACAATGGTCGGTTTTGCACTAGTTGCAAGCAAGTTGGTCATAGAGAGCATGAATGCACCAACAAAAGCAAAAATGCTAATGTATCCTCCATTAAGCTTAATTCTTCCTATATGCTTGTTAAGGGTACAAATGGTGTGAAGGCTAAGTTCATTGGCAAACCATGGATGGGCTCAAAGAAGAAAGCTATTTGGGTGCCAAAGAGCTTGGTTACTAACCTTCAAGGACCCAAGCAAGTTTGGGTACCTAAAAAGAATTGATCTTCTTTTGTAGGTCAATTACAAAGCCAGAGGAAGGCATTGGGTTCTTGATAGTGGGTGCACTCAACACATGACTGATGATGCAAGAATGTTCAACTCAATCAACACCAATGGCAATGATGGCTATGATAGTATCACATTTGGTGACAATGGCAAAAGCAAGGTCAAAGGGCTTGGTAAGATTGCAATATCCAATGACTTGAGCATATCCAATGTGTTGCTAGTAGAGAGCTTGAACTTCAATTTGCTATCCGTGGCTCAATTGTGTGATCTTGGATTCAAATGCATATTTAGGGTAGATGATGTAGAAATCATAAGTGTAGATGGCTCTAACTTGATCTTCAAAGGCTTTAGATATGAGAATCTATACTTGGTTGATTTCAATGATAGTAGACCTAACGAGACCTCATACCCGAATGTACATGACCTTAGATGTCCATATAACTCTACTACGGCTTCTCAGGGGTTGGAACACAAAACCGGAAAGATACCAAATCCCCCCAAATGTGATGATATCAAATCACCACAAAAGATAAACATGGCTCAAACATGGCCAAGAAAACAGTGGCTCGAACGTGGCCTAAAAACCAAAAGCTTAACGTGGAAGATCACATAGCATCCATGCCAACCGAACATGGAAGAAAACCTATCCCTGTATTGGCTCCTGACAATCCACTGCCTACACCGACCTCCTAGTAGATACTATATCTCTATCTAACGGGGTGTGAGATCAAGCCTACCTATATAGACATGTGGCTATACGAAATAACTCACTAGGCGAGAGGGACTATGAACCGGTCCTTATATGACCGAGGCGAGTATCTCCCACAGGAATCCTCTCCAGGCATCCCTGCCATGATAAACTACCTCCGTAGTTTACCACTACTCGCCCCAAGTCGGGGTTTAGTTTTAGGTTTAACAAGTTTTAGGTTCCATTATTATCCCTAAATCTAGTCATGGTGTGGAGCTCATAAAATAACAAGATAACCATTTATCTTAATCATATCGCATTAATTGAGTTCATTCTCTAGGGTAATAATCGCATAGTCATGTTTTAGCGTTTCAGTGGTTTAAAGCAAGATGGTAGGGAGGGGAGCCAGGACTTGCCTTCGTCGTTGTCACCTTTCGGCACGTCTATGAAATTTGGGTCTTCGTCCTCTTAACGATTACCATTGTCTATCGGACGTATCAGTCGAATAAGACTACCGCTATACACGTAAGAAAAGACAAAATCAAACATAGAACTATATGGTGGCACTAGGTGCAAATGGTAGGGTTTGATTTTAGATGAATTTTAGAAGTGGTTTCATGTAAAAAGGAGTTAGGGTTTAAAAGTTATGTATTTTAGAAGTTTATTCTATAGCTAATTAACTAGGGGGAATTTTATATGCATTTTTGGTGCATAAAAATAGGTGCAAACTACATGGTTAATTTCCTTAATCCATCTAGTTTATTTGCAATTTTTTTGGGAAATTTTCTAAGCTAGGAAAATGCATTTCTAACTCTCTCTGTACACTAGCCGGGTGTACCCAGCATTTTCTAAAGTGTACCCCACGCTGTGTGTGTGACAGGTGGGCCACCTGCGTGCATCAGCAGTGACGGCGGCGTCGGTGTTTAAGGTCATGGGCCCACATGTCAGTGAGGGAGAGAGAGACGGACGGGGATGGAGGGTGATGGCAACACCATTTCCTCTCGGTCCTACCTGGCGGAGATAGGGGAGGGGGAAGAGGGGAACAGGAGCGGATAGAGGTGCTCGTGCCGATAACGGAGCAGAGGAGGGGGAGCAGGGCTCGCCGGAGTAGCTTACACCGACGACGTCAACCTTTGGGGTGGTGGATGGAGGGTGGACGGGGTCCGTGGGGTCACACCATAGCCGGTGGCGTGATCGCTGTTGGCAATGGGTGCCCGTGGCGATAGTGGCGGCGCTGTGCACTAGACTCAGCCCTAGAGGCCTTATTCTACTCAACTAACTACGTGTACGTGTGTGCGGGTGGAAGAGGAGTGCAGTGGTGATGGTGGTGTGCCCTAGGGTGGCCTCGCTAGTGATGACCAACGGTCATGGCGGCTCGACAGAGCGGGGCTCATGCGGGCAGCGCAACACAGAGGCCTAAGCTACCTACTAGCTATAGCAAAAGGAAGAGAAGCTTGGGGACTCATCAGTCGCTCCAATCGGCTAGAGATGCAACGAAGAAGGAGGAGAGAGGGCATGACGGTGATGGCACCGGCGAACTCCCGAATTGGAGGAAGGTGGAAGAAAAAGGGAAAAAGGAGGGGAAAAGGGAAGAGGAGGGGGAGATGGGGTGTTCCCGCCCTCGGCGGAGCTGGTGGTGGAGAGGGTGAGGTGAGTGTGTTGCCAGCTGGGCCTATTTATAGGCCGGCTAGGCCGGTTTCGCGGTGGCGAGATATTTCTCATGGCCATCCTTATCCATCACGTGGGCGTGTCGCTGACCTCGTCTGGTCACATCGCCATGGCTGGTGCTCGTCCATGCGCTCGCTGGAGTGCCTTGGTGGCTACTCTAGTGGCTTGGCACGGCGGTGACCATGATGCCGACCGTTGATGCATTCACAGTGAGAGAGGAGAGGGAGAAAAGAGGAAAAGGAGGGTGCCGTGGGGTCCCGTTGTCGCTGTGCCTCCACTAGCATCGGGGTGGCGCTGGCAGGCGTTGATGCCGTGGCTGTGCCTCGTACAACCGCCGGCCGCGAGGAGGACGATGAAGCCAACAAGCGAGGCCGGGGTGTCAGTGGGAGGGAGGGAGGAGAAGGGGGAGCGGGCAAGACCGGTCTGAGTTGGGCCACAATGCTGTAAGGAAAATGGACCCTAGGCCAATTTACTTTGGATTTTGGTGTTTGATGACCAACACAACCAAATTGGACTAATAAATTTACAAGTAATTATTTTGTAGTTCAATAGGGTGCAAGATGTGACTTGAATGAAGGCGACATAATGATCCCATGATAAACACCATAAGCAAGACCCTAGAAGCATAAGAGAAGACCCAAGATATCAAGCAAAGTCCAAGCACGAAGATAGGAACTAAGCCGGATGCAAGATCGCGAAGAAACAAGCTTAACAGAGGTGACCGGACGCGGTCCTTATAGCGACTGGACGCGTCCGATCAAGATGCTTGGCAACGGCAGCGTCAGCAGTAGCGATCGGACGCTGAGGATTCAAGTGACCGGACATGATAATGACACTATTCACTATCGCGACAATAGCTTAGCACTGATCGGTCGCTGGCGGATAATCGACCAGACGCAGGAACTGCAGCGTCTGATCGAGTCCAGAGAGGTTCTAGAGCGGCGACAATGTGACCAGACGCATCTGATCAATAGTGATTGGACTGAGCAGTGTGTCCGATCAATGCGCATGCTCCAACGGTCGGGACGACAGCTACGTCCGGTTAGTAGCAGAAAGGTGGGTTTCGTTCCCAATGGCTACTTTCTCAGTAGGGCTTATAAATAGATCATCCAACCAGCCATTTGAGTTGTGTGGAGCTGAGGAAACATACCAAGTGCGTTGATACACCATTTTAGTGATCTCCACTTGTATAGTGCTTAGTGATTCATTAGGTGATTAGCGTAGGTGCTTTCCTAAGTGCTTAGGTTGATTAGACCACCACTTATGTGCTTGCTCTAAGTTTAGGCCTAGTGTTTAGTGAGGTTTGCGTACCTCTTCCCACTTGGTGCTTGCATGCACCATTGTTGTACATCAAAGGGGCTTGTAGTTTTGTGAGATCACACTAACCACGTTTGTGGTGTGGCCGTCACCGTGTACCGAAGGGAACAAGGCCCACGGCGGTTCGGCCGGAAGCTTGATAGTGAAGACGGTGAGGAGCATCCAGGAGAGGCTTGCTGGAAGGCACGTCGGAGACCCACTTGCATATGGGGAAGACCTGAGGCTATCCACGGAGTTACCCAACCGAGAGCTTGACCCTTGCGAGGGATTCCTTGCGAGGGGCTCCAACAAGGACTAGGGGAAAGCTTGCATGCTTCTTGATACCTCAGTAAAAATACTAGAGACATCGACGGGAGTTTGCATATCTCTATCTTACTCTTTAGCTTCCGCATTTACATTGTTAGCATAACTTCTTTTATGGTAGAGATAGCAACACACTAGCAAAACCGTAGTTGCACATTTAGATAGTTTATCTTTTGCATAGGTTTTGCTAAGAATAGAAAAAGAGGCCATAGTTTAGAGTTAGAGTTTTAAGTTGCCTAATTCACCCCCCCTCTCTTAGGTGTCACGGTCCCTTTCAATTAGTATCAGAGCTGGTTGGCTCAATTTGGACCTTTGGCTTCACCGTCGTTGAGCCAACGCTATTTAGAGTGGTTGGGACGGATACCTCTAGACCTCCGCACTTTGACGGCACTAACTTCCCTTACTATAAAGTTAGAATGGCTTGTCACCTTGAGGTGGTAGATTTTGGTGTTTGGAGAGTCACTCGTGATGGGATGAAACCCATTAAGAATCCCGATAAACCCACAAAGAATGAAGAAAAAAAATGTATTTCAATGCTAGAGCTAAAATTTGCTTATTTGAATCTTTTAGCATAGATGTGTTTAACCAAGTGTTCACTTTAAATACAGCACATGAAATTTGGTTAAAACTCCATGAGCTCCATGACGGCACAACTAATGTCCATGAGCAAAAACATTGTCTAGATAAACAAAATTATGATTCCTTTAAAATGAATGATGATGAGGTTGTTCGTGATATGTATTCTCGTTTGAATTTAATTATCAATGAGCTCCATTCAATAGGATTAACGAAGTTAGATGATGCAAACATCATGAGGAATATCATCTCCGTGCTACTATAAAAGAAATATGCAAACATCATCACCATCCTTCACAATATGGAGGACTTGAGCACCATGACCCCGGCCATAGTTATTGGCAAGATAGCGGCATTTGAAATATCACGCAAGATGGGTCAAGAAGAAGCCTCTTCATCAAGTAAAGGCAAAGCTCTCACATGTAGTCAGAAAAAGAAGATGAAGGGCAAGCAAGTTGAGACAAGCTCAAGCTTAAGCTCCTTAAGTGAAGATGAAGAAGAAGATAATGATGATGATGAAGATTCAAGTGATGATGATCAATCTTCCTCCTCCACCTCCGACCTTGATGAAGAATCAATCAAACTTATCAACAAGGTGGAGAAGATGATCCAAAGGCTCAATGTCAAGGGTGTGCCCATCCAAATTCAAGATTTTATCTTCACCAATCAAAGAAATGAACAAAGAAAAAAAGGATGCTATGGATGCAGTGAGTTTGGACACTTTGTGGAAGTTTATCCAAACAAGCCCACACCCAAGACAAAGAAGAAGGCGTGCAAGGACAAAGCCCTCATATCAATAAGGTCATAGGATGATTCTTCAAGTGAAGAAGAAGACCATCACAAGAGGCGACGCCACAAGCACTCATCATCAAGCTCTTCTTGTGTGTGCCTTATGGCACGAGGTAACGAAAGCTCATCCTCTAGTGAGAGTGATAGTGATAATGAAATGCCTTCTCTTAATGAACTTGTGTAAGAAAATCTTAAATATGCTAAGGCTTGCTCTAGCCAACAAAAGAAGCTAAAAATGTTGCAAGAAAAGCTAGATAGTTTACAAGAAGCATATAAAACCTTGCTTGAACAATATGAGACATTTGCTAATCTCAATATTGAACTATCTACTAAAATTGAGCAACTTGAGGCTAGTGCAACAACAAATGCATGCACAATCAATGATGAGCAACTTGTAAAGAAAAATGAAAAATAAAAAGAAAAGTTAGCTAGCTCACAAAATACTTATAAAAATTTGCTTATTAAAATGGAAACCAAGTGCAAACATTGTGATGAGCTAACTAATAAAGTTGATAATCTTGAAGCCATCGGTACAACCCTCACCAAGGAACCTAAAAAGAAAAGTTTTATCTTTGATAAGCCTGAAAAGGATGCTTCTACTTCTTGCAGTGATTTATGTTTAGACTCACCCTTATGCAATCAAGTTTATGTTGAGAAAGTTGTTGTAGATACATGCACATAAGAGGTTGCAATGGAGAATGAGAAACTATCGACAAAAGATGCTCGGCAATCCTTCGAGGGGTATCTCACGCGCGTAATCAAGAATAAGAAGGCAATAGAGACACAAGAGTTAGACAGGTTTGGGCCGTCAGCACGACGTAATACCCTACTCCTGTGGTATATCGGTTTGTATTGGCTATCATATGATATTGCGTGTGTTTTGAGGGGGTCCCCTACCCATCTTATAAAGCTAGGGAATTGGGTTTCAAGTCGATTAGATCTGGGAGATAACCGGTAAGTAATAACAGATTACAGGGATCACGGGATATAACATATCCTAATAGATTACGCCGTATCTTCAGGATATCTTCTCGGTGTCTTGCGGGGCGTGCCGAGTAGCGTCGTGGTCCACAAGGCTTTGTCTTGTGGGCTAGACCACCCCCAGGGGCGCAGCCCATATAGTCTACCATGGGTATCTGGGGTCATACCCCCCATAGCTAGTCCCTGAGGGCCTTGTATCCATTGTGCAACGCCGTCTTGAGTTTGTCCGAGCAGGTGTAAACAAAGCCTCACAGTCAGACTCATAGTCCGACCACTCTAATGAGTCGTCGAGCGATTGTGGACCATCGCCGAGCAGAGTATCCCAAGTAAGGCTTGCCAGAAGGATGTAAGGAGCTCAAGTTCAAAATTGAAAATTTCCTTGTTGTGAACCAAGTGTGCCCACTTAGAGTCCGACCACAAGAAAGGGAGATAATCTTCTTCAACTTTAGGAGGCATAGAGTCTTCCAGATTAAAGAAAACACACTCACTACAAGATGAAGTGTGGCCACTTAGTCCTTGAGCCGGGTAGTAGGTGATGTGGTCACATGGTGCTAGGGTCCAGAAAGTAGAAGAAAGGCAGAGAACCAACCGAGCAGGCAACCAGTCCCTGGGCTGAGCCCTGAAATGAAAAGTGCACATTCACCGTAAGGGGAAGTGTGCCCACTTAATCCCCGAGCCTGACAGTAGATGATGTGGTCATGTGGTGCCAGGGTCAAAAACAATAGTAACTAGAAGAAGTCCTCAGTGTGGTGAGAAACCGAGTCATAATGATGACGTAGTCCTCGAGCCACAAGTGGAAATCTCGAATAAACAAGAAGTATCGATTACTCAAATCATGGAGAAAAAATTGGAATCATGGCTGTACAGTAGAAATTACTAAGCCTTGATGGTATTGTGGAGAAGTCGACGAATATTTGGTGTGCAGTAGCGTCGAAGAATGGGTGATATGGGTCATAGTTGCGTGGAAGCCCAGATAACGACCCACCACACCGCTTTGAGGAATTCAGAAGGGCTCAAATCAATATGGTGCAGTTTCCCAAAAACCATTAAATGCAAAAGGTGGTGTCGGTGCAGAAAGTGACCAACTAGTGAATATTTGTAGTTTTGTTGTATGTTGCGATCGGAGGTGGCCTAGCACTCAATGACATAGGATTTATACTGGTTCAGGCAATGTGCCCTACGTCCAGTCAGGGTCGGTTGGTGACTTTATTCCTGAGCCCAGGTGCTCGAAGTTTGCAGTGGGGTTACAAACAAGAAGGAAGAAGAAGGGGTGTACAAGAGGTCCGATCGGCTCCGGTCAGAAGGGCCAAGAGCGTCAGGAGCTATGCTATGAGCTAAGTGTTCGAGCGTGTGCTTTGGGTACGAACCCGGCGGTTCTGTGGTTGTGAGCTATCGATCTAAGGAACTCTGGCCAACTAGAATCGGTCCTCCTTGTTGGAGGAAGCGCACCCCCTTTTATAGATGAAGGGGACGGCTTTACAAGTGAGAGGGAAAGGGTGCGTATGTTACCGAGCCTTGTTGCCCACGCCTACCGAGCCTTGTTGCCCACACCGGCGGATACAAGATAATGGTAGGCGCTTACAACACTGTTGATGTTACTGTAGAATGGCAGAGAGGTCGTGCTGCCTTTTTTAGGGATGGTGGACGTCGGTACCTGCAAATACTGTTTGATGCCTAGAGGCATGTGAGGAGTATCTCTATGTTCACCCGGTATGGTAAATCCTGGCGCGCATACCGCTATCGATGCCCAGAGACACGTGGGGGGCCTTACCGAATGGGAGTTTTAGCGGCCCCTACAATACCATAGAGGGAGATGTCGGCACCTACAATACTGTTTGTGCCAGGGTGGTTGCTGAGTACTATTCCACACAGGGTATGGTCCCTAGTACAGTGGTTTTGACTTGTGAGCCTTGCCTTGCCTTTCTCCGCACGTCTTCTAGTTCCTACCGAGCGGGCGTCCCCGGTCGGATGGCTCTAGTCGGCTCTGAGTGTGCCGGTCGGAGAAGAGTGGTAAGCAGGGTTCCTATGACCCTCGGTCGGAGATGCGGGGTCGGAGCCAGAAGTAGTGTTTTGGGCTAGGCCTTTCGATCGAAGAGGCCGTCCGATGGCTGCTAGAGTCGAAGCGAATGCTCCGGTCGGAGAGGCAGGCCGAAGCAGCCGACGAGAGGGTGTTGTTCCTCTTCGGCCAGTCCTTCCGGCCGGTGACTAGGCTGCCCTTCCGGTCTGTCATTTTAGACTCTTGGGCCGAGCCTTGGCGTGGAAGCCAGTCGCTGAGGGACCCCAGGTTTATGAACCCAACAGGAGCCCCCAAGCCCCTGGGTGATTCAGGTAGAATCATTTAGGGGATTTTTGTCTTGCCGGTGGGTGCGCGCGAGCGCACCCGCGGTTGTAGCCCCTGAGCCCTCGGGCGGTTCGGGCAGAACCATTTGGGGGGGGGGGTTCTGTGTTGTCAGTGGGGGAGTCTTTGGTTTTGAGACAGAGTTTTGTCGACCAAGGCGTCGTTGTGTAGCCGAGGCGGTTTTTAGTTGTTTTAAGAGATTGGGCGAGAGGGAGCTTGTGGATCCTAGTGTTGGTGCATGCCGTGGATCGAGCAAGAGAGTCAGTGAAGGGTTTTGGATGAGACGGAGCTTCACTGATCCTAGCGTTGATGCGCGCCGTGGGATCGGGTGAAGCAGTTAGTTTTAGACGAGACAGAGCTCACTGATCCTGGCGTCGATGCGCGCCATGGGATCAGGTGAGGCAGTTAGTTTTGGACGAGACATAGCTCACTGACCCTGGCGTCGATGCGCGCTGTGGGATCGAGCAAGTCAGAGTCATGTTTTGGATGAGACAGTGCTCACTAATCCTAGCGTCGATGCGCGTCGTGGGATCGAGCGAGGGAGTCAGTCTTGGACGAGATAGAGCTCACTGATGCTGGCATCGATGCGCACCATGGGATCGAGCGAGTCGGAGTTGTGTTTTGGTTGAGACAGTGCTCACTGATGCTGGCGTCGATGCGCATCATGGGATCGAGTGAGTCGGAGTTGTGTTTTGGACGAGACAGTGCTCACTGATCCTGGCGTCGATGCGTGTCGTGGGATCGAGTGAGGGAGTTAGTCTTGGACGAGACAGAGCTCACTAATGCTAGCGTCGATGCACGCCGTGGGATCAAGCAAGGGAGTCGGTCTTGGACGAGATAGAGCTCACTGATGCTGGCATCGATGCGCTCTGTGGGATTGAGCGAGTCGGAGTCGTGTTTTGGATGAGACAGTGCTCACTGATCCTGGCGTCGATGCATGCCGTGGGATCGAGCGAGGGAGTCAGTCTTGGACAAGACAGAGCTCACTGATGCTGGCGTTGATGCACGCCGTGGGATCGAGCGAGTCGGAGTCGTGGGGCGAGATCGGGGTCACAAACCCAGGTTTTTTTGGAGCGCAGTCGGAAGCATAGCTGAATGACATGAGTTCGGAGTCGACGCGAGTTCAGAGTCGCGGTCCCTGGTTTTTTGGAGCGTAGTCGGAAGTGTAGTTAGTTGGTTAGTTTACAGATCGGACGAGGTGGTGCTCACAGATCCTAGCGTTGGTGCGCGTCGTGGGACCGGGTGAGTCGGAGTCATGGATCCTAGCAAGTTCAGGGTCGTAGTCCCTGGCGTTTATCTTGAGCCCCCGAGCCCTATTGGGCCTTAGTAGGGGTCGGTGTGAGTTGTGTGCATTACTCCATCCTTGGTTCCTCACAACTGGAGGGGCTGAGTCTTGTCGCCTGTCCCGATCGCTCAGGCTCGAATGACGTCGCTCGATGAGTTCGCTAACGGGTATGATCGAGTGGAATCTGGGTCCATCATTCGTGACGGGGTCGGCATAGCCCTCTTGTGACATTCCACTACTCCTTTACCTACAACCTGGCAGATGCCTAGGTCGTTCCGGAGACCGACCCGGGTGGCCTAACGGCCTCCCCTCGATAGAGATTCTATGGGCTTAGTGAGAGGTTCAGGATTGAACAAGAAGGTTGAGATGACTCGGTCTACCAGACCGAGCGAGGGTCGCACAGGGCTCATCTACGGTTTTCTCCCTTCGCTCTATTGGTTGCTCATGTCAAATGAGGCAACCGTCGCTTCGTGATGCAACATGGAATGTTGTGATGCATTTCGCTGCACGTGCGATGCTTAGTTCCTGAGCCCCCGGGCGGTTCAGGGCCCGAATCGTCTGGGAGGTTCGGGCGTATGGAATGAGATGCACGTATGGATGTATGAAATGATTTAAGGAAATAGTGGGGGTTTGATAATGTTTACCTTGACGAATGGAGTGATGGGGCTCGGAGAGCTTCAGTCGGAAACGTCCGACTAGGACCTACGCTCATCAATCGTGGGTGAGTCCTTGTGTGAACAGTTTTTGTATTAATGAACACATGCTCACCTTGATGACCTGAGTGACGGGGTTTGGAGAGCTTCAGCTGGAAATGTCCGACTAGGACCCGTGCTCGTCGTTCGTGACAGAGTTGGCATGGCCTACATGGGGCACCCCTTCGCTTCCTTACCTATCATTTGGTGTCTATCCTGAGTGATTCGATCGATTCAGGGGGTCGGATGGTTTCTTCTGGCGGAAGATTTCACTTTGGGTTCCTCTAGGTATGGCTTGGGGAAGCAGGGAGCCACCTGCGTGTGGTGGCGCTTTGGTTCTTGTGCCCGTCGTGCGGTAGTGGTTGGTCGTGCGGTAGTGGTGGGTCATGGCTAGGCCACATCCCTTCTGATCAGGAGCTATTCCATCACGCAGGGCATGTCTCATCGATCAGGGCATGTCTTATCTGCATTAAATGGGAGAGAGAGAGAATTCCTCGCTCCGCCATTCCGTCTTCCCCGATCAGCGCGCCCTTCCCTGACTGTTGTTTCCTTTTCCTTAAGTAGGAGAAGAGGGAGGGTTTTTTTGCCCCGTTCTTTTGCCTGTTCCTCGTCTGCCGCCGCCTTCCCTCTTCCTTCTTGCTGTGAGCGTTCCTAAGAGCCGCGGAGGTTTCTAGGAAAGAAAGGGGAGAGAGCGAGGGGGAAGAGAAGAACTCACCAATCCTCTTGTGATCTCGGAGCGAAATGTCGGACTGGAGGTCGTCCACCGTAAGGAAGTCGGTGCTGGAGGCCTTCGTCAAGAAGGGGTTTCTGCCACCATAGGAGGTGGCGCACTAGAGGGTTCCCGAGGGGGAGGAGTTTCTACAGCCTCGGCCCGATGAGGTGGTGTCCTTCCTCACCTTCCATGAGCATGGGTTGGGATACCCCGCGCACTGGTGTTTGCGCGGACTCCTTAATGAGTGGGGTCTAGAGCTACAACACCTTAATCTGATGGGGGTGCTGCATATCGCCAGCTTCGTCACCGTCTGCGAGGCTTTCCTTGGGATGGAGCCACATGCAGATTTCTTCTGGCGGCTGTTCTCTAGGAGGACCCCGACGGTGGGGTATTCGGCTGAAACCACGCTGGTGGGAGGTTTCGCATTGCAGAGGAAGCCGAGCGCGGGAGGTTCGTACCCCGCGTACACCCCCTATGACTCCAACCGAGGGTGGCACGGGGAGTGGTTTTACATCAGGAATCCAGCGGCGGCGCTGTTCCTGGTGTTCACCGGTGGGAGGCTAGAGAAGCGGGATAGCTGGTCATGGGGTGACGCCCGCACAGAGAAGCATAAGGTGGGAGTCATCGAGGAGGAGCTCCGGGGGCTCGTAAAGTGGGGCCTTGATGGGGTGCGGGTGTTCCTCACCCTCTACCGCCACCGGGTTGCGCCGTTGGCGGAGAGGACATGGCCGATGTGGAGGTACAGCGATCAGTCGGACCCGAATCATGCGTCGTCGAAGGACCTGCCAGACGACGAGGTCTGGAGTCGCCTGGGCCGTGTGCTACAGCTGAGGCCCAAGGAGACGATTGTGGGGAAACCCATACCATTCAATGCCTCGGTCGTATCCAGACTGGTATGATCCCTTCTTTTTCGTTCGTGTCTCTTCCTTTGCTTTTCCTATTTCTTGATTTCAGGTCATCCGTTCCGTAGGGGCTTGAAAAGTACAAGTCTTGGCCGCACCTTCCTAAGGGACCAGAGGGCGTGGCCTGGCAGGCCACCCAAAAGGAGGCGGCAGATGCTAGGAAGAAGAAGAGAACCAGGGAGGTTCGACGAAAGCAGGAGAAGGAGCAGGAGGTCTCCCGACGCGTGAAGGCCGGGGAACGTAGGAGCGACATCGAGTCGAAACTTGCGTTGGATAATCCTACGGATGTGGACGACATGGTATTCTTTGATGGGGAGGAGAGTCGGGAGGTCGTTGTGACCTTGGTGGAGCGTCGCGACCCTATGGCGATGTCCGCTGGCAAGGAGCATGAGGCCGCGTGGCATGCGGTGGTTCCCGCATCGAGGAAGCGTGCGGCGAGCGTAGACGCCATTGGCGGACGGGCGGTGAAACAGACGCGGTCACCGTGCCCCTTGGTGGTGTCGCTGGTCCCATCATCGCCTATGGCGGACGCGGTTGAGCAAGCCAGGCGGTCCGAGGAGCAGATTGGTGCTCGTATGTCGCGTGATTTGCAGCCGGTGGACGCTCCACCCGTTGCTCCAGTCGAGGAGTCCCGAGCCGGAGGTCGTAGCGACCCGGAGGCCGGGCAGGAGCCGGTCAGGATGACTCTGCCCCTGTCTGAAGCGAGGGGGCGCAGGTTGTAGCCTAGGAGCGGTCCTCATCCTATAGGTCCATCATCGTCGGGGCCTGCCTTCAGAGTCATGCCGCTCACCTCTCGGTGTGTTTCCCTTTGTTGCTCTTCGATCTTTTGCTGGTTGAGTCTTTTTGGTGTGTGACTTACCTGCAACTTCTGTCAGCGGCCGAGGGATGACGGGGCTAAGCATCACCTCAACTCCCATGCAAGAGACCTAGAGGCCCACCCTGTAGCGTGCTGTGGTGAGTGACGAGGGGAGTAGGGTGGTGCCGGCGAGCCCTTCCCTTTCGAGGGCAGTTGCTACCATAGTGACAGCGGCGGCGGCGACTTTGGTGGCAATTCTGGTGCCAACGGCAGGGGCTACGTTGGAAGTAACCCTCGCGGCCCCTCCTCCACTGGTCACGGTGGAAGAGGAGAGGGAGACCGAGCTCCTGGCCTTGCCGAGCGAAGGGCCGCCTAGCTCATCCTTGCCGCCGGGGCCAAAGGCGCTGGACGAAAGTGCGGCCAGGACAGAGTCGGGACGCCCGGTGGCGGTCCACGCGAATGAAGTGGTGGACATTCCATTTGATGACAAGGTGAATATTGCGGCAAGGCCGCCGGTGACGCCGCGGGAGCTGGCGGTGGTCCAATCGGAGGTTGGGCCCTCCGGTGGGCTGTCGGAGGGTGACCTAGAGTGGGCCTACCCTGAGGACCAAACGGAGGCATGGTTTGTCCTTCAGGATTCCCAGGAGCATAAGCTCTGGGAGATCCTTGGGGAGCAAGGGCATGCCACAGTGTCTGAGCTCACCAACCTATCCGAGAAGCTTGGAAACGCCTAGAGGCAGGTAAGGTTTGCTCAGTAGTTGGTGGAGGTCGACATGCAGCTTGCCGCGGCAGTGAGTTTTCTGTACTTTGTCCTTGACCTTTGAACCTTTTGTTGGTTGCCTTAGCGCGCCTGTTTTTTGTAGAGTCTAAAGGAGATGTCGTCCCGCAAGTCTCGCTTCCTCCGAACGAAACACGCTCGGATGGCCGAGCTCGAGCGTCGGGTAGAGTCCGCCTGCCACGAGTCCTAGGACCAGGCGGCTGAGGCAGCCATGGCGCGGGTTGAGGGGCAGCGTGCAGTGGAGCGGGCGACTACCGCCGAGCAAGGGCTCAAGGCAGCAAAGGCTCGCCAGGTGGAGACTGAGGCAGGGTTGCAGGCATCCCTGGCGAACACCGAGGCGGCGCTTCAGGAGGCCTTGGCGGCCCTTGAGCCGGAGTAGAGCGCTTTGGCGTCGGAGCGGGCCACCGTAGAGTCAGCACGAAAGGCCCTAGAGGCAAAGCGGAGGGCCCAGTCGGAGGCAGATCAGGAGGTGCTCACGCTCTAGGGCCGGGTGATGGGGACAGAGGACGCGAGTGCCCGGCTGCGCGAGTAGGCGGCCTAGCAGGCGGAGGATCTCTCCATCCTTGAGAACTTCCACGTTGGTACATGCTTTTCTGTTCTTCGTTGTTGGTTTTTTCCTTCAGCCTACTTCTAAGCTTGTCGCTCTTCTCTCAGAGCTAGGTGGAAAGGTGAAGACACTGGAGCGAGACCTGGAAACGATCAAGGCAACCCTCAGCTAGAATGTAGAGGAACTGGCCAAGTCCCATGAAGAGCAACGTGCTCTTGAGGGGGATCTTGACCAGATCTGCAACGTTGCCCAGCTTGTCGTCTCGGACGTCTTCGGGTCGGCGCCTAGCACTAGCGCACCCACGGTCTAGCTGGCAGAGGTCCCGAATGCGGCTTAGGACCTTATCAGGAGTGGACTGTTCTACGAGGCGTCGGGGGTGCTGACATCGGTGGCGACGCACCATCTGAACCTGGACTTCACCGCCCTCTGCAGTGGGATGCTGAAGGCTTGAGCATGGAGGACATCTAGTCGATCGGGGAGGGCTTGCTGCCGCACGCAAGGTCGGTGGTGAAGCAAGTCTCTACCCAGTGGGTGATGGACGTCCGCCATGAAGACATGGCCAGAAGCATGCGTGGAGAAGACGTTGCTAAAAGGTCCTAATGGCTAGAGGGAGGGTGAATAGCCTAATAAAATTTCTACAACAACACTTAACAAAGTAGTTAGACAATTATGAGGCGAAGCAAGTGTTGCGCTAGCCTACTCAAAATACAAGCCACCTACCACAATTCTAGTTTAGATAGTATCTATTCACACAATAGCTATGATACTACTCTATGTTAGTGTGCTCTCAAAGGCTAACTAAAGAGCCACACCAATCAAGCAAGCAACCTCTCACAACTAGCTACACTAAAGAGCTTGACAACTAGTTTGTGGTAATATAAAGAGAGTGATCAAGAAAGTTATACTGCCGTGTAGATAAAGGAACCAATCTATCACAAGGATGAATAACAATTAAGACCAATCACCTCGGAATCAATGATGAACACAATGATTTTTACCGAGGTTCACTTGCTTGCCGGCAAGCTAGTCCTCGTTGTGGCAATTCACTCACTTGGAGGTTCATGTGCTAGTTGGCTTCACACGCCAAACCCTCAATAGGGTGCTGCACAGCCAACACAAGATGAGGATCACACAAGCCACGAGCAATCCACTAGAGTACCTTTTGGCTCTCCGCCGGGGAAAGGTCAAGAACCCCTCACAATCACCACGATCGGAGCCGGAGACAATCACCAACCGCTGCTCGACGATCCTCGCTGCTCCAAGCCATCTAGGTGGCAGCAACCACCTAAGAGTAACAAGCAAAATCCACAGTGAAACACGAACACCGAAGTGCCTATAGATGCAATCACTCAAGCAATGCACTTGGATTCACTCCCAATCTCACAAAGATGATGAATCAATGATAGAGATAAGTGGGAGGGCTTTGGCTAAGCTCACAAGGTTGCTATGTCAATGAAAATTGCCAAAATGTATAAGCTTCAAATGGCCATGGGGCTTAAATAGAAGCCCTCCATGAAATAGAGCCGTTGTACCCCTTCACTGGGCACAACACGGGCTGACCGGATGCTCCGGTCATGTTGACCAGACGCTGGACCTCAGCGTCCGGTCGCCCGACGATAGCCACGTGTCCCTAATTTTAATGGTAACTTGAGTTGACCGGACGCTGCGCTATAACTGACCGGACGTTGTGCTATAACTGACCAGACGCTGAGCCACCAGCGTCCGGTCGTTTCCAGTAAGGTTCTAGAAACGCTTTTCGCCCACCGAACACGTCCGGTCAAGCACGACCGGACCCTGCCGTTGTCTAGTCAGAGACCCTAGCCTCTGTGCGCTGCCCGACAATAGGACTGGACACACCTCACCAGCGTCCGCTCGCTGAGCGACCCAGCATCCAGTCGTTTGACCGACGCCAGCATCTATGCTGTTACAATTGACCGGACGTGCTAGTTCCTCTGGGACCAGGGTCCGGTCACGTTGTGACAAGCAAGACTAACTCCTTTTTACCTCTAACTTCTTCACCCTTGTACAAATGTGCGGACCACCAAGTGTATCACCTTGTGTACATGTGTTAGCATATTTTCACAAATATTTTCAAGGGTGTTAGCATTCCACTAGATCCTAAATGCATATGCAATGAGTTAGAGCATCTAGTGGCACTTTGATAACCGTATTTCGATACGAGTTTCACCCCACTTAATAGTACGGCTATCAAACCTAAATGTGATCACACTCTCTAAGTGTCTTGATCACCAAAACAAAATGGCTCCTAAGGTTTATACCTTTGCCTTGAGCTTTTTGTTTTTCTCTTTCTTCTTTCCAAGTCCAAGCACTTGATCATCACCATGGCATCATCATCATGCTATGATCTTCATTTGCTTCACCACTTGGAATGTGCTACCTATCTCATGATCACTTGATAAACTAGGTTAGCACTTAGGGTTTCATCAATTCACCAAAACCAAACTAGAGCTTTCAATCTCCCCCTTTTTGGTAATTGATGACAACCCTTATACAAAGATATGAAATAAAATTCAATTGAATCCATGTTGCTTGCCCAAGCATATTTACCATGTGTAAAAGAATATGGACAAGTTTCATGAACCCTAAATGGTAGCAATTGCTCCCCCTACATGTGTGCTAAGAGTTTGGATTGTAGCTTGCATATATGCTTAGATAGGAAAAGTAGGAGACAATGTCTACCAAATGATGCTAAGATATAAAAGATAGACCTTTGAAGCGTGATACCAATCGGAGTGCACTATTATACCATCCTTAGCATCATGGTTAGCTTGATACCACTTGAAGATACTTGGAAATGAAATCATTAGATATCCTATGTATGCTAGTTTTTCATTTTATCATTCAAACCTACAACTAGCATACACCACACAAGCATGGATAACAAAATTTAAAACTTGTGCCATGCAAGCAAACATATGAAATGCACATTCAAATGCACTATACAAGTTTATGAGCTTGCTCCCCCTACTTGTATGCTCAAAATTTTAATTGATTCCTTTCCTTTGTCATATTTCTCCCCTTATGTCGAGTTCTCCCCCTATCACTTGTATCTTTATTTCTCTCCCCTTTCACTATCTTTTCGCTTATCTTTGTGCACTATTTCTCCCCCTTTGTCATCAATGACCACAAAGGTTTAAAATATAGATAGTACCACTTGTAGGGTCGAGATTATCAATGTCAATCAATGGGGTGAGGATCATTTTCCCAAATTTGGTCTAATCTAGATCGTTTGCTAAAGATATTTAACTCGGTTTGATCCAAGGACAAGCTTCTTCACACCTCCAAATGAGGGTTATCTTGTACCATGTTGAGTTAAACACTTAGAGTTTATTTTCTAGATTAAACACTAGGTTTACAAGCCCACAAACATGTCATATGTTATCACTAGATCATGTCAAGCATAGAAGCAATAGTGATACCATATAAACATCAAATTCATTTGATTTTCATGAATGAGACTAATAAAATTGAACCACTTTAAGGTCCTAAAAAGATTGAAAATAGTGACTAGATGCACTAAACATGTCCTTAGCAAGGATGTATGTCATGCCAATCAACTTTTACCTTGAATAGCTCGAAGGAGAGGCATGTCATATAAGTGGGGGGTGCATCAACACTTATTTGAGAAATCCAATATGTTTAACTCATTCCTTAGCTTGTAAAACCTTTTCTCATCCAATGGCTTGGTGAATATATCGGCAAGTTGATCTTCGGTGCCTACACTCTCAATGCAAATGTTCCCTTTTTGTTGGTGATCTCTTATGAAATGGTGGCGGACATCAATATGCTTTGTTCTTGCATGTTGAACCGGATTGTTTGTCAACTTGATTGCACTCTCATTGTCACATAGCAATGGCACTTTCTTGAACTTGATTCCAAAGTCACTCAAAGTGGCATTCATCCAAAGTATTTGTGCACAACAACTACCGACGGATATGTATTCGGCTTCGGCGGTTGATAATGCAACACTATTTTACTTCTTTGATGACCATGAAACAAGTGATATTCCCAACAATTGACATGTGCCCGAGGTGCTCTTCCTTTCGACCTTGCATCCCGCATAATTCGAGTCAGAATAACCAACTAACTCAAACTTTGCTCCTTTGGGATACCACAAACCAACATTTGGTGTATGCTTCAAGTACCTCAATATTCTCTTTGTAGCCTACAAATGACTTTCTCTTGGTGAGGCTTGAAATCTTGCACACATGCATACACTAAACATGACATCCAGCCTATGATGCGGTCACATAGAGTAGGCTTCCAATCATAGACCGATACAACTTTTGATCCACCATGTTTCCACTTGCATCACTATCCAAGTTGCCATTGGTTCCCATTGGTGTGCTAATGACTTTGCTACAATCATTCCAAACTTCTTGATCATGTCCTTGATGTACTTGCCTTGACTCACAAATATACCATTCTTCAATTGCTTGATTTGAAGACCAAGAAGTAACTCAACTCTCCAATCATGGACATCTCAAACTCATTAGCCATCATCTTTCCAAACTCATCACAAAAGTCTTGATTGGTTGATCCAAATATGATGTCATCAACATATATTTGCAACACAAATAGATCTTTTCCAATCTTCTTGATGAAAAGAGTGGTGTCAACCTTGCCCATTGTGAACCCTTTAGAGAATAGAAAATCCCTCAATCTCTCATACCATGCTCTAGGTGCTTGCTTTAAGCCATACAATACCTTCTTCAACTTGTACATATGGTTGGGCTTCTTATCATCTTCAAAACTAGGAGGTTGCTCAACATATACTTCTTCATTGATGTAGACATTGAGAAATGCACTCTTGACATCCATTTGATAGAGCTTTATGTTGTGGGCACAAGCATAGGCTAGCAAGATTCTAATTGCTTCCAATCTAGCAACCGGGGCATATGTTTCTCTAAAGTCAAGACCTTCAACTTATGTATAGCCTTGTGCTACCAATCTTGCTTTGTTCCTTACTACTATCCCATCTTGATCTTGCTTGTTTCTAAAGACCCATTTGGTTTCAATTACATTGTGTCCCTTTGGTCTTTTTACCAACTCCCATACTTGATTTCTCGTGAAGTTATTCAACTCTTCATGCATAGCATTCACCCAATCAACATCCTTCAATGCTTCATCTATCTTCTTTGGTTCAATGGATGACACAAATGAGAAGTGTTCACAAAATGATGCCAATCTTGATCTTGTTTGTACACCTCTAGAAATATTACCAATGATAGTGTCCAATGGATGATCCCTTGCAACATTTGTTGGTTGGAGTATTGGAACTTGATTGCTTGCACTTGCTTGATCATTGGGTTGAGATGATGTACTAGCCACTTGATCTTGTTCATTGTCATGAGATCCACTTACATTAACTTGATTTGTATCATCTTGCACATTTGAGTTAGAGAGCACTTGCATTTGATCATCTTCATCATCATTCACTTGCCTAGGCCTCAATTCACCAACATCCATGTTCTTCATGGCTTTTGAAAGTTGAATGCCTCTAACATCTTCCAAGTTCTCATTCTCTACTTGTGAACCCTTGGTTTCATCAAATTCAACATCATGAACTTCCTCAAGAGTACCACTATCCAAATTCTAAACTCTATATGCTTTGCTTGTAGTGGAATAACCAAGTAGGAATCCTTCATCACATTTCTTGTCAAACTTGCCCAATCTAGTGCCTTTCTTCAAGATATAGCATTTGCAACCAAAGACCCGAAAATATGCAATGTTGGGCTTTCTACCATTCAAGAGCTCATATGGTGTCTTTTCTTTTAATCGGTGACAATAGAGGCGGTTGCTACAATAGCAAGCCGTGTTGATAGCTTTGGCCCAAAAAGATTGACTCACATTGTACTCACTAAGCATAGACCTTGCCATATCAATGAGTGTTCTATTCTTCCTCTCAATAAGGCCATTTGATTAGGGAGTGTACTTGGCCGAGAATTGATGTCTAATTCCAAATTCATCACATAACTCATCAATTCTAGTGTTCTTGAACTCACTACCATTGTCACTTCTAACTCTCTTGATGGTTGTTTCAAACTCATTGTGAATGCCTTTGACAAATGATTTGAATGTTGTAAATACATCACTTTTGTCCACTAGAAAGAATACCCATGTGTATCTAGTGTAGTCATCCACTATCACAAAGCCATATTTATTTCCACCGATACTAGTGTATTGTGTTGGCCCAAACAAATCCATGTGCAATAACTCAAATGCTTTACTAGTGCTCATCATGATTTTCTTAGGATGGGTGTTTCCAACTTATTTGCCGGCTTGACAAGAGCTACAAAGTTTATCCTTCTCAAACACAACATCTTTCAAGCCTCTAACCAAGTCATGCTTAACCAATCTATTCAATTGTTTCATTCCAACATGACCAAGCCTTCTATGCCATAACCAACCCATGCTAGACTTAGTGAACAAGCATGTAGATAATCTAGCTTCACTAGCATTGAAATCAACCAAGTATAGATTCTCATATCTAAAGCCTTCGAAGATCAAGTTAGAGCCATCTACACTTATGATCTCTACATCATCTACCCCAAATATGCATTTGAATCCAAGATCACACAATTGAGCCACGGATAGCAAATTGAAGTTCAAGCTCTCTACTAGCAACACATTGGATATGCTCATGTCATTGGATATTGCAATCTTACCAAGCCCTTTGACCTTGCCTTTGCCATTATCACCAAATGTGATACTGTCATAACCATCATTGCCATTGGTGTTGATTGAGTTGAACTATTCTTGCATCACCGGTCATGTGTTGAGTGCACCCACTATCAAGAACCCAATGCCTTCCTTCGGCTTTGTAATTGATCTACAAAAGAAGATCAATTCTTTTTAGGTACCCAAACTTACTTGGGTCCTTTAAGGTTTGTCACTAAGCTCTTTGGTATCCAAATGGCTTTCTTCTTTGAGCCCATCCATGGTTTACCAATGAACTTAGCCTTCACACTATTTGTACCCCTAGTAAGCATATAGCATGAATCAAGCTTTATGAAGGATACATAGCTTGTGATTTCTTGTTCATGCATTTTTGCTCTATATGACCAACTTGCTTGTCAACTAGTGCAAAACCAACCATTGTTCTTCACAAAACTAGTTTTGTGAGGAGCAAAGGCCGCTTTGCCTTTCTTGGGGGTATAGCCCAATCCCTCTTTGTAGAGAGAAGCTCTTTAGCTACCCAAGCACATAAGCAAGCGGTCCTCACCACTATAAGCTTTAGCTATGGTGTGAGTGAGCTTGTTGACCTCCTTCTTGAGGTTCTCATTCTCAACTACTAGTGAGGTGTCATAAGTGAGACCATCACTACTAGATGAGGTAGAAGTGGAGGTGCTACAAGAAGGGTTAGTAGAAGCAACAATGATAGGCATAGATAGTGATTCATCAATTATATCACAAGTTAAACCTACATTGCAAGTTTCAACATGCTTCTTTTTATTTTGCTCATCAAGCAAAGAGGAATGAGCCTTTTCAAGCTTTTTGTGAGCTTTGCCAAGCTTCTCATTGGCTTCCTCTAGCCTCTCATGAGATGCATTGAGCTCATCAAAGGCTTGCTTAAGGTCTTTTAGTTCCTTACGCAAGCTTTTGCATTCCCTTCTCTTGATGTCAAAGTGTTCTCTAGCATCCTCTAGCATGTCAAATAATTCATCTTTAGTGGGTTCATCATTTCATTATCACTATCATTTTCATTTTCATGTTCATTTTCATCATCATGTTCTTCATCGCTTTCATCATCACAAGATTGTACCTTAGTGGCCTTAGCCATGAAGCATGATGAAGATTCGAAGAGAGAAGGCTTCTCATTGATAGCAATGCTTGCAAGAACCTTCTTCTTGGTGGTCTTGTTATCATCACTATCATCATCATCATCACTTGAGGAAGCATCACTATCCCAAGTGACTACATACGAACCACCCTTCTTCTTCTTGAATGCCATCTTGTCCTTCTTCTCTTTCTTTTCCTTCTTGTCCTTCTTCTTGTTCTTCTTGTTGTCATCATCATTGTTGCTATTGTATGGGACATTGAGCAACAAGATGATCTTTGCTTCCACATTTGAAGCACCTTCTTGACTCTTCTTTGTTCTTGGATGAAGACTTCTTTCTTCTAGCATGGTAGCCCTTCTTCATCATGAACTTACCAAACTTCTTGACAAAGAGAGCCATCTTCTCATCATCATCATCATCCCAAGATTCATCCTCTTCACTTGATGTTTCTTGCTTAGCTTTGCCCTTGGATGATGTGGCTTTGAATGCCATGCTCTTCTTCTTGTCATCCTTCTTCTCATCTTTCTTCTCCTTCTTTTCTTCCTTCTCATCTTCATCTCTATATGTGTCATCGGTCATGATGTCTCCCAACACTTGGTTTGGTGTCATGGTGTCCAAACCACTCCTTACAAGAATAGTGACCAATGTGCCAAATCTTGAAGGTGAGCATCTCAAGAACTTATGGGAGAAGTCCTTGTCCTTCACCTCTTCTCCAAGTGCTTTGAGATCATTGATAAGCACTTGAAGCCTATGAAACATCTCCGGCACACTCTTATCCTCCTTCATCTTGAAGCTTGCAAACTTCTCCTTAAGAATGTAAGCCTTTGCACCCTTCACGGCTTGAGTGCCCTCAAATGATTCTTCCAACTTCTTCCAAGCTTCATGTGCCATCTCAATATTCTTGATTTGCTCAAATGTTCTTTCATCAATTGCATCATAAATAGCACTTAGAGCAATGTCATTGTTTTGGAGATGCACTTCTTCGGCCGCGGTGAGATTCTCCGGATCACCAATCTCAATTTTGGTTTCTACCACCTTCCAAACCTTTCTATTGATTGACTTGATGTGTGTGGTCATCTTTGACTTCCAATAAGGATAATTTGTGCCATCAAATTGGGGTGGCTTCTTGGTGTTGTTGATTTGAGCCATTTTTACACCGAAGGTTGTTAATCCTCAAATCACGATGACCTCGGCTCTGATACTAATTGAAAGGTCCTAATGGCTAGAGGGGGGTGAATAGCCTAATAAAATTTCTACAACAACACTTAACAAAGTAGTTAGACAATTATGAGGCGAAGCAAGTGTTGCCTAGCCTACTCAAAATGCAAACCACCTACCACAATTCTAGTTTAGATAGTATCTATTACACAATAGCTATGATACTACTCTATGTTAGTGTGCTCTCAAAGGCTAACTAAAGAGCCACATCAATCAAGCAAGCAAGCTCTCACAACTAGCTACACTAAAGAGCTTGACAACTAGTTTGCGGTAATGTAAAGAGAGTGATCAAGAAGGTTATACCACCGTGTAGATGAAGGAACCAATCTATCACAAGGATGAATAACAATGAAGACCAATCACATCGGAATCAATGATGAACACAATGATTTTTACCGAGGTTCACTTGCTTGCCGACAAGCTAGTCCTCGTTGTGGCAATTCATTCACTTGGAGGTTCACGCGCTAATTGGCTTCACACGCCAAACCCTCAATAGGGTGCTGCACAACCAATACAAGATGAGGATCACACAAACCACGAGCAATCCACTAGAGTACCTTTTGGCTCTCTATCAGGGAAAGGTCAAGAACCCCTCACAATCACCTATGATCGGAGCCAAAGACAATCACCAACCTCCGCTTGACGATCCTCACTGCTCCAAGCCATCTAGGTGGCGGCAACCACCAAGAGTAGCAAGCAAAATCCGCAGCGAAACACGAACACCAAGTGCCTCTAGATGCAATCACTCAAGCAATGCACTTGGATTCACTCCCAATCTCACAAAGATGATGAATCAATGATGGAGATGAGTTGGCTAAGCTCACAAGGTTGCTATGTCAATGAAAATTGCCAAAAATGTACAAGCTTCAAATGGCCATGGGGCTTAAATAGAAGCCCCCATGAAAGAGCCATTGTACCCCTTCACTGGGCACAACATGGGCTGACTAGACGCTTCGATCATGTTGACCGGACGCTGGACCTCAGTGTTTGGTCGCCCGACGATAGCCATGTGTCCCGATTTCAACGGTAACTTGAGTTGACCGGACACTGCCCTATAACTAACTGGACGCTGAGCCACTAGCGTCCGGTCGTTTCTAGTAAGGTTCCAGAAACGCTTTTCACCCACCGAACGCGTCCGGTCAAGCACAACCGGACCCTGCCATCATCCAGTCAGAGACCCTAGCCTCTATGCGCTGCTCAACAATAGGACCGGACAAACCTCGCCAGCGTCCGGTTGCTGAGCGACCCAGCATCCAGTTGTTTGACTGATGCCAGCGTCTCTGCTATTACAACTGACCGGATGTGCCGGTTCCTCTGGGACCAGCGTCCAGTCACCTTGTGATAAGCGAGACTAACTCCTTTTCACCTCTAACTTCTTCACCCTTGTTCAAATGTGCAGACCACCAAGTGTATCACCTTGTGCACATGTGTTAGCATATTTTCACAAACATTTTCAAGGGTGTTAGCATTCCACTAGATCATAAATGCATATGCAATGAGCAGTGTTATCCTAAACGCTAAACGGTAAACAGTCGGTCACCTACCGTTTAGCCTATTATTCGGGCAAAACGGGTGTTTAAACGGGAAAAACGGCCGTTTAAACGGTCAAAACAACCGATTAAACGGAAACGGTGTACCACCGTGTAGCGTTTAAACGGTGTGTAAACGGGCTAAACGGCCGTTTAGGCGAACAGTGGCAATGAGTTAGAACATCTAGTTGCACTTTGATAACCGTATTTCGATATGAGTTTCACCCCTCTTAATAGTGCGGCTATCAAACCTAAATGTGATCATACTCTCTAAGTGTCTTGATCACCAAAACAAAATAGCTCCTATGGTTTATACCTTTGCCTTGAGCTTTTTGTTTTTCTCTTTCTTCTTTCCAAGTCCAAGCACTTGATCATCACCATGGCATCATCATCATGCTATGATCTTCATTTGCTTCACCACTTGGAATGTGCTACCTATCTCATGATCACTTGATAAACTAGGTTAGCACTTAGGGTTTTATCAATTCACCAAAACCAAACTAGACCTTTTAGCTTCCTAGTCTATAGACGGCACGGAGCCTAGGTCGGAGGCGAACGTTGCCCCGGTCCCAACCGAGCTGAATGTCGTGCCACCGAGGAGTGAGCAGCCTGCTCCTCCGTCGGTCACTCCGACAGCAGATGCCGTCGGGCCGGTCCAATAGCTTGCAAAATATAAGTAGTTTAGTGAAGGTAGAAGTTTAAGTGTGTGGGGAGCCCCCGTGTAAATATTACTGTGTGCTTAATGACTACAGTCGGTTTTGTTTTCTGTGATGGAATTGCTCCGTTCGGGGAGCCTGTTCCCTTTTATTCCTTAGTTTTCCCTTAGCATAATTTTGTTTTTTATTCTTTCCTTCTTGTACCTGCCTGTTTGTCCCGTAGGCCACGACCTTGGGAGCCTAGGGCATGGCCCGCAAGGCTCGGCTGCTCATAACCATAGGGAAAGGCGAGGTGCGATCGGTTGGAATGTTTTTAAAGCAAAGCTACGTAAAGCAAAACTAAGGAACAAACTATCCCGTTGGTTGGGTAGGAAGGAATTCCACCATATGTAAACAAAACAAGAAGGTAGTCATTTATGCATAATGATAGTAGTGTACCCTAGTGGAGCCCCTGAGCGCCCCAGGCCAAAAAGTGTTCGGGTCAGGGTGCTTTTGTAGGAGCATATACTAAGTAAACAATGGTAAGATTGAAGCTTAGGAAAAACGACAACTGTTCTAGTAGTTCGGAGAGATGGGCGTTGTTGTTGTCCTTCGGTCGGTACGCGTCCTAGCCCGCTATGCCCCCTTTCTTGGTTGCTGCCTCCTTGCCTTTGCCGGCCGGCCATAGAAGGCGCTTGAGGAGCTGACAGTCCTTGTAGAGGTGTTTTATGGGGTAGTCATGGTTGGTGCATGGGCTCTCCATGAGCTTGTGGAAGTGGCCGGAAGGGCCCTGCTGGGGCTGTGTGCCCGCATGATCAGCTGTGGCAACCAACGCGGAGTTGGCCAGTCAGCGGTGATTCTTTCTGTTCTTTTTCCCCTTTGCGTGGAGGGGCCTTCGTCCTGATCCCGGTGCTTGGCTTGCCCTTGCCTCGGCCTTCGTCAGAGTGCGGCGGGAGCGGCGTTTGTTGGGGGTTTTGGACAAAGGTCCGTGGTCCTAGGCCATCAGGGCTGGGACTCTGGTCGCTGCTACGTGTGTCTCAGTTCAGTCCGAGCCACGCAAATACATGCGGTTGGTGCAGAGCGGTCGTTGGGTCAAGACGAGGTGCCGGTGCAGCCTCCTGTGCCGCACTCGACGATTGTAGCGGCGATCGGGTGGAGCGACCCATCTGCCGCGTTCTTGTTCCCCTAGCAGAGAGCGAGGATGCGTATCGGCGTCACGATATGGAGCACTCCACTTGTTGAACGGTGGCGGTCTCCACTAGAGCCTGGAGGTTCCGGTGGATCGCCTGTTCATGAGGGTCGTTCGGCTCAGACAGGCCACGTAGAAGCATTGCCACGGCGGTGATGCTCTGGTTCACCCAAGCAAAGTACGGGGGATTGTTCCCCCTGTCTATGGTGTTGTGCTGGACCTGACGGGTGTGCCCCCAGGCGCCGCTCGCCGGTCTATGCACGCAGGGCGCAGTGTGGTGCGCCGAGCGTGCCGGCATAGTTGGTGGCTGATGCAGCCACTGTTGTCGTAGTTCCTCCCCATGCTCAAGTGTGAGCTCGGGAATCTCCGCGTGAGGGTCCGAAGAGGTGTGAGTCCGTGAGGACTCTGCTTCCACCGATGGGTGTCCTGGAGGATCCGCCACGGTGCACTCCTAGGATAGACGGTGGCTAGGTGCCATGTCACCGATGCTGGAGCCGTCACTCGTCATCGTCATCCATGAGGTCAAAGAAACAAGTGGGAGCATAGCTCACCATTCCCATGAATTTGGATGTGAGAGGGGGCAGCGCAAGCATCCTTTGGAGCCCCTGGGCATATGCGTCCGCGGAAGACACGAGGTCGTAGGGGAACTAGCCGTATGGCGGTTGCATTGGGGACAATAGGGTTCCACCGGGTAATCGGTGGAAGATAAAGAATAGTAAGTAAATAACAACATGTATATTACTCATAGTGAGGTTTGAGCAGAGAGTTTGATCAGAAAGAAGTGTAGATGCCGCATCGTCGAAGCCACGCATCCTGGAGTTGATGGAGGGAGCTCCTCCGACGGGTGCCGGGACATGAGCCTCCTCGTGGAGATGTAGCACGCCGAGCCGGTCACGACGAAGTTCAGGCTTCTGAAGAGGAAGGCCTAGGATGGCTCAAAGACGGGTGGAACCCACATCCTAGCGGGTGAGAGTGCGGGAAACTCCAGCGAGCCGAAGCGAATCATATCGCCTGAGCCCGCTATGGTGAGGGCGGCGGAAAAGTGGGCCATCCGATGACCAAAAAGTGTTGAACGTACAACATCTTTCCCCAAGGACAGTGCCAACTGTCGGTGTAGAAAGTGACCAACTAGTGAATATTTGTAGTTTTGCTGTACGTTGCGATCGGAGGTGGCCTAGCACTCAATGACACAGGATTTATACTAGTTCAGGCAACGTGCCCTACGTCTAGTCAGGGTTAGTTAGTGACTTTATTCTTGAGCCTAGGTGCTCAAAGTTTGCAGTGGGGTTACAAACAAGAAGGAAGAAAAAGGGGTGTACAAGAGGTCCGATCGGCTCTGGTCAGAAGGGCCAAGTGCAACAGGAGCTACGCTATGAGCTAAGTGTTCGAGCGTGTGCTTGGGGTACAAACCCGGCGGTTTTGTGGTTGTGAGCTATCGATCTAAGGAACTCTGGCCAACTAGAATCGGTCCTCCTTGTTGGAGGAAGCGCACCCCCTTTTATAGATGAAGGGGATGGCTTTACAAGTGAGAGGGAAAGGGTGCGTATGTTACCGAGCCTTGTTGCCCACGCCTACCAAGCCTTGTTGCCCACACCAGTGGGTACAAGATAATGGCAGGCGCCTACAACACTGCTGATGTTACTGTAGAATGGCAAAGAGGTCGTGCTGCCTTTTTCAGGGACGGTGGACGTTGGTACCTGCAAATACTATTTGATGCCTAGAGGCATGTGAGGAGTCTCACTATGTTCACTTGGTACGGTAAATCCTGGTGCCCATACCGCTATCGATGCCTAGAGACATATGGGGGGTCTTACCAAATGGGAGTTTTAGCGGCCCCTACAATACCATAGAGGGAGATGTCGGCGCCTACAATACTGTTTGTGTTAGGGTGGTTGCAGAGTACTATTCTACATAGGGTATGGTCCCTGGTACAGTGGTTTTGACTTGTGAGCCTTGCCTTGCCTTTCTCCGCATGTCTTCTGGTTCCTACCGAGTGGGCGTCCCTAGTCGGATGGCTCTAGTCGGCTCTAAGTGTGTCGGTCGGAGAAGAGCGATGAGCAGGGTTCCTACGACCCCTGGTCAAAGATGCGGGGTCAAAGCTAGAAGTAGTGTTTTGGGCCAGGCCTTTCGATCAGAGAGGTCGTCCGGTGGCGGCTGGAGTCAAAGCGAACGCTCCAGTCTGAGAGGTGGACCGAAGCAGCCGACGAGAGGATGTTGTTCCTCTTTGGCCAGTCCTTCTGGCCGGTGTCTAGGCCACCCTTCCGGTCTATCGTTTTAGACTCTTTTGCCGAGCCTTGGCGTGGAAGCCGGTCCCCGAGAGACCCTAGGTTTATGAACCCAACAGGTGGGTACAGTTTCTTTATAACTATGTCGTTGTACTCTGCGCTCCCACCTTTGCCACTTTGCCACTTCATCTTCCTCCTCAGCATCGTGCTCCCCCCTTCGCATTCACACGCGCTCCGTCGCTAGGGCTAAAAAGTTTGCAAAAAAAGGCAAGTTCCAATCTAGATCTGAGGGATGGTGCCGAAGAGGGGAGGTGGTAACCCGAAAAAGGCGAGCGCTGGGGCGAGCCATGACAACGAAGGGGTGCCATCACTCATGGGGGAGATGGAGCTCAATGAGATGGTGGAGGTGGGTGTTCTTCCTGACCATATCACCGCCGAATGGCGTCCGGCCGACGGTGAGCCCTATCTGATGCCACACACTAACGAGCTTGTTGTGTTTGAAGATTATTTCTGGCATGGATTAGGACTTATGGTACATCCTTTCTTGCAGGATCTATTGGACTTCTAGGGAGTGATCTTGTGTAATCTCCATCCGAACACCATTTTGCACATTTCTGTGTTTATTTATTTCTGTGAGGCCTATCTTGGCATTCTTCCCCATTTCAATCTCTTTCGACACCTTTTCTGGCTCAAGAAGAAAGGAAGGGATAGCTCCAAAGTGGTTGGCGTGTGTATCTATAGCTCCGCGATGGGATGGCAGGTGAATACATTACTGTGCTGCTAAATACCTCACTAAAGGGGTGGAATGCTAGGTGGTTCTACATGAAGTAGAGTCATCCTGCCATCCGATGCGATGTCGTCTAGATTCTGTAGAACCAGAGGAGCTGGTTGGAGAAACCAACCAGTGCTGATATGGAGCAGGTGAAGGAGCTCCTCGAGCTAATACGAGGTATGAAGATGAACGGAGTGGTGGTGGCGGTGAGCTTCATAGTGCGCCGCGTCCAGCCCTTCAAGGAGAGGGCTCATTCGGGCTTTGACTTCAAGGGAGATACTGACAACACCCAGAAGAGGATGGATAGACTAACGAAGGAGGTTGTGCTACGCCAGGCCACTGAACTATTTGCTCCAAATGTGCCATTCAACGTGCCAGGGTAACTGAGAGCCTTCAACTACACGAACCCACCTCCTCAGGTAAAAATTTTGACTATTGTTCCTAGTTCTTTTTATCCTGTGCTGGTGCCAAGAAGTGAACTGATTTGCTTATGGAAAGATCCATTTGGAGGAACGAGTGGCGTACTTCTTGGGTGTTCTGAGGAGCAATTGGCCAAAGGCAGTGGACGCCATGCTGACCACTCAGCCGGAGGAAGGTGCTAGTCGAAAGGAGAGTCCTCCCCGAGTATTGAAGAAAATTCAGGGGAAAAGGGCGGTGCAAGATGAGCTAGCCCAAAAGAAGAGGAGAACAATGGATGTAGCTCCCCACAAGCCGGGCAGCATCTCACTTGGTGGCGATCGGACTACTCGAACATAGAGTGCGGTGATGTCTAAGTGGTCAGATGACGATGAGGCTCCAGTAGCTCCCCCTCCTAGCACTAAGGTGTCATCACGCAACACGCGCGTGGAGATGCAATCGAAGGGAGGGGAAGGAGTCCCTGAGCAGCAGGTGGAGGAGATGCTGATGGCAAGGGCCGCAAGACCTCTAGCCCAAGCCACACGGGTTGACCCTAGAGTAGTGTCTGGGTGCTTAGGGAGGCAGCGCTGGTTCAGAACCGTCTACCGAGAAGCTGATGTGTAAGTATATTTGCCTTGGGATCAGTAGCTATCTGCTTTTTATAGTTGTGGTGATCAATGAGCTGATCTGCTGTAGAACAGGGTGCGTGGGGGACCTGAATCCCTCGGACCTAACTAGCGAGCAGGCGGGGGCTATTCTTGGTGTGGAGACAATGCGGGCAGACTCCACCCCAGAGTCCCCAAGCGCTCATCGATCTGCGAAGGAGTCGACCACCGCTACTGATGGAGTTGGCGGTGGAGAGCGGTTGGCGATGATAGTGGGTGATTCGGTGGAGACACCAGGAGCAACAGTGAGAGCCACCAAGTCTTCGGAGGCGAGAGCAAGAGCTGCCGACGTCATGTTGGAATCAGCAGCGTAGAGGCTAGCAGCGTCGGTGGAGCAAGCAGCGCGCTCTGAGATGCCGTAGGGCATGGTCGGTCACCATGTGCGGCCACCGAGCCCCAGGCAGCACCACCGGCTGTGGAGGAAGAGGACAAGGTCGAGGAGATTGAACGTGAAGAATCATGACCTTAAGCCATCCGCATCCTTCACAAGTGAGGTGATGAAGTTATGGTTGTGGAAGAGGAGGACACCACTAATGAGGTGAAGAGGCTACGGTCCACCCTTTCCATAGCCATGAAGCAAATTGAGGTTAGTATTGCGTCAGCAGTGTTCGTCTTTAGCGTTAGAGAATAAGGTCCTTTACAATCTTGGTGCTTTGCAGGGCATAGCGTGAACTGCTATACAACGGCAGCAGTTGATCAAGAGGATGGAGCCCCTCACCGAGGAGAACGAGAAGCTAAAGGAGGTGGTGAAACTAATGGAGAAGAACGTCTAGAGGGCCCAGCGTGAAAGGGATCTTGCTGAATCAAACATGAGGGACCTAGAGTACCATAAGGACACCTTATCCGAGCAGTTCAAGATCATCTCTGAGTAGCTAGGGCGCACCTCTAAACAGCTAAAAAGTAGCTTCGAGCAGCTGGAACACACCTTCAAGCAGCTGAAAGGTACTGCAGATTGGTGAATTTGTTCTCGCATTGTGGAACAGTCTTAATGTTGCTATCGACCGTTACGTTTGTAGAGCAAGATGCGAAGCTCGGCCGGTTGTGTTAGGTCATCAGACAACTCCAAGAGGAGAAGGAAAAGACATCTGAGCGAGTGGAGAAACTAGCCTAGGATCTGAAAGGTGTGTAGTTTGTGGTTGGAGTTGTTGCTGATATGATTTCTTCGTTTGACAAATCTCTTTGGTGTCTACAGAATACCGTCAAAGGACCAAGGCGTAGTTCGACGTGCTAGAGCTGGAGGTGAGAACCCAGAGGGGGAAACTTGACACCACAGTGGCTGAAGTTAGGCTGGTGCTCGACTGTATCGACATGGAGGTAGCTCCTCAGCCTGACAATAGGCCGCCATGTCTGAACGCCATCATTGATAGGTGCAAGGCGGCGTGGGAGAACTTCAAAGGCTTCAGCCATGATGCCGTTGTCTCCATCATGACGCATGCCCTGGTAGTGGTCCAGTCCCACTACCCTATGATCAGTCTTCAGGCGATAGGGGCCGGATTCACTAGAGGGATGGGTGCGACAAACCAGGAGCAGCTAAAAGATGAGGTGGAGGATGCGGCGAAGAAGTTGGCTGGCGATGTTGATCTATTCGGTGAGGTACATAGTGAGGGCCAAGCGCAATAACCTGAGTGGAGAGGGACCTGTATGGAACAGTTGGAGAGGAGAGTTAAATGCGCGAGGGCATAAACAAACATTTATGTATTTGTATAAATGTTGTAATTAGACGTTGTATGCATGTTTGTGTGGCTTGCTAGCACTTTTGGGGAAAATAGATGTATTGTTAACCCTAACGCATTTATATGTGGTATAAGTAGCGTCCGAGCAGTTAGTTCGTTACTAAGCTCTTGGCCTTAGCTAGCCCATATTCCATAACATCGAGCGCTGGAGCCCGTGCACATGTAGGAGGAATAGACGTGACTAAGGAACCACAGCCGACCCCCATAACACAGAGCACTAGAGCCCGTAGCACGTTTACGGAGAGATCGGAGGCAGGGTCTTCTCCAAAAAAACATAGAGCGGAACGTGTGCTGCTCGATGGTTGGCAAAATATCTTAAAGATATTTTAGTATGGAGAAACGGGGCGGAGCATTTATGGAGATCATGTATAATTGTCGGAGTTTGTTAAGGAGTAGCTCAGAGCTGGTAATCGTAAGTGGAGATTAAACTGGAGTGGAGAAATAATAGAGACAAATTATGGCGACAAAAACTTCATTCATTATGGAGTGGAGAGTACATATCTGGAGCATTTCAAGGATAGAAACATATAAGTTGTTCGATGTGCCATGAATTGGGGATATCGATTCCCTCCATGTCACATAGTCAGTAAGACCTTGGTCGGGTAACCTCTTTGACCACGTAAGGCCTTTCCCAGGGGGAGGAGAGCTTGTGCATCCCTTCGGTTTTCTGCTTTCTGCGGAGAACGAGGTCGCCGACCGCAAATGAACGACCTTTGATGTTGCGATTGTAGTATCTTCGCAAGCCTTCTAGGTATTTGGCTGTGCGGATGCAAGTGATCAGGCATTCTTCTTTGGCTCTATCGATGTCCTCTGTCCGAACAACTGCAGCTTGCTCTTGATTATAATGCTCTATTCTAGGTGCTCAGAAGGCAATGTTCGCGGGAAGTATGGCCTCTGAGCCATGGACCAAAAAATATGGTGATACACCGATGTTGCGACTAGCTTGAGTGCACAGTCCCTAGACCACAGCTGGGAGCTATTTGAGCCATCTACCTAGATGCTTTTCCTCTTTCTGGTATAGTCTCTTTTTGAGGGCATCGAGGATCATGCTGTTGGCCTGCTCAACCTGGCCATTGGCTCTAGGATGTGCAACAGAGACATATTTGATGGAGATGCATCGGTCTTCATAGAAGTCCCAAAAATGGTGACCAATGAATGTAGTGCCCAGGTCAGTGATAATGTTGTTCGAGAGACCAAATCTATGGATGATATCTTCAAAGAGCTCGACTGCCTTCTTTGCAGTAGCCGAAATAAGCAGCTTGTATTCAATCCACTTGGAGAACTTGTCAATGGTGACGTATACGTATCAAAAACCACCTGGCGCGGGCTTGAAAGGCCCAATCATGTCCAGTCCCTAGCATGAAAAATGCCAAGAAGCTGGGATGGTCTGCAATTCCTGCGCCGACACGTGTATTTGCTTGGCGAAAAACTGACATCCTTCGCAACGTCGGATGAGGTCTTTTGCATCGAAGATGGCCATGGGCCAATAAAAACCAGCTCGAAAAGCTTTGCCGACCAGGTCTTTGCATCCTCTAGCCTCTCATGAGATGCATTGAGCTCATAAAAGGCTTGCTTAAGGGCTTTTAGTTCCTTATGCAAGTCTTTGCATTCCTTTCTTTTGAGATCAAAGTGAGTTTTAGCATGTTCAAGCATGTCAATTAGTTCATCTTTAGTGGGTTCATCATCATCACTATCACTTTAACTCTCACATCCATCATCACAAGTTTGTACCTTAGTGGCCTTAGCCATGAAGCAAGTTGATGGAGTGTCAAAGAGAGAAGACTTCTCATTAATGGCAATGCTTGCAAAAGCCTTCTTTTTGGTGGTATTGTCATCATCATCACTTGAGGAAGCATCACTATCATAAGTAACCACATATGAACCACTCTTCTTCTTCTTCTTGAAGGTCATCTTGTCCTTCTTCTCCTTCTTCTCCTTCTTGTCCTTCTTCTTGCCCTTCTTTTCATCATCTTCATTCTCACTATTGTAGGGACATTGGGGAACAAGATGATCCTTGCTACCACACATGAAGCACCTTCTTGCTTCATCCTTGCTCTTGAATGATGACTTCTTCCTTCTTGCATGATAGCTCTTCTTCACCATGAATTTGCCAAATCTCTTCACAAAGAGAGCCATCTTCTCATCATCAAACTCATCAAAGCCTGAGTCTTCATCTTCACTTGATGATTCTTGCTTTGCCTTGCCCTTAGATGATGTGGACTTGAATGACACACTCTTCTTCTTCTCATCCATCTTCTCATCTTTCTTTTCATTCTTCTCTTCCTTCTCATCATCATCTCTATAAGTGTCATCGGTCACGACATCTCCCAACACTTGGTTTGGTGTCATGGTGTCCAAACCACTCCTCACTAGAATAGTAACCAATGTGTCAAATTTTAAGGGTAAGCATCTCAAGAACTTATGAGAAATGTCCTTGTCCTTCACTTCTTCACCAAGTGCTTTGAGATCATTGACAAGCACTTAGAGCCTATGAAACATCTCTGGCACACTTTCATCATCCTTCATCTTGAAGCTATCAAACTTTTCCTTGAGGATGTATGCCTTGGCACCCTTCACCGCTTATGTGCCCTCAAATGACTCCTCTAACTTCATCCATGCCTCATGAACCATCTCAATGTTCTTGATTTGCTTAAATGTCCTCTTATTCAATGCATCATGAATGGCACTAAGAGCAATGTCATTGTTTTGGAGAAGCACTTTTTTGGCCGTGGAGGGAGCTTCTGGATTAGCTACCTCAATCTTGGTCTCCACCACCTTACACACCTTTCTATTGATTGACTTGACGTAGGTGGTCATCTTTGCCTTCCAATAAGGATAATTGGAGCCATCAAATTGGGGTGACTTCTTGGTGTTGTTGATTTGAGCCATTTTGACACCGAAGGTTGTTAAGCCTAAAATCACGGTGACCTCGGCTCCGATACCACTTGAAAGGTCCTAATGGCTAGAGGTGGGTGAATAACCTATTAAAAATCTACAACAACACTTAAACCAAGTGGTTAGTCAATTAAGCAGCGAAGCGAGTGTTGCACTAGCCTACTAAAAATACAAGCCTCCTATCCACAATTCTAGTTGCTAAGATCTCTATTTCACACACAAGAGACTATGTCACTACCACTAAATTAGTGAGCTCTCAAAGACTAACTAAAGAGCCTCACTAACCACTAGATACGACACAAGCTAGCTCTCAAAACTAGTTACACTAAAGAGCTTAGCTACACTAGGAATGTAAATACAAGGGTGAGGTAGAGAAGATATATCGCCGTGGCAAGTGACAATCAATCAATCAATCAAAACGAATACCAATGAAGTCCTCGAAGACAAAATGACACAATGTTTTTTCATCGAGGTTCACTTGCTTGCCGGCAAGCTATTCTCCGTTATGGTGATACACCCACTTGGAGGTTCACGAGCTAATAGATATCACATGCCTAACCTGCAATCGGGTGCCGCACAACCAACACAAGATGAGGATCCACAAGCCACAAGCAATCCACTAGAGTACCTTTTGGCTCTCCACCGGGAAAGATCAAGAACCCCTCACAATCACCACAATCGGAGCCAGAGACAATCGCCTTGCTCTGCTCGATGATCATCGTTGCACCAAACCATCTAGGTGGCGGCAACCACTAAGAGAAACAAGCGAATCCTGCAGCGAAACACAATCACCAAGTGTCTTTAGATGCAATCACCAAAGTAATGCACTTGAATTCACTCCTAATCTCACAAAGATGATGAATCAATGATGGAGATGAGCGGAAGTGCTTTGGCTTAGCTCACTAGGTTGCTATGTCAATGAAAATGGCTAAGAGAGTGAGCTAGAGCCGGCCAAACACCTTATATAGAGGCTCCATCAAAATAGAGTCGTTGGCCCTCGGTTTGGGCAGAGATCGACATGATCGGACGCACCGGTCAATGTGACCGGACGCACCACCCTCAGCGTCCAGTCGCTAATCTGCTGCCACGCGTCCCCCGCGTTCAACGACGACCACAGATCTCCAACGGTCACCTCTAACGCCAACGCGGTTAAGTGGCGACCGGACGCAGTGAACAATCAAGACCCGAGCCACCAAGAGCTGACCGGACGCGTCGATCGCTTCACCAGACGTTGCTCCAACCAGAGTCAGGTCATTTCCAATAAGGTTCCCGAGCGGCAAAAACGCGACCGGACGAGTCCACTCACCCGCGATCGGACGCTCGCCAGAGTCCGGTCCTCATTTGTTTCGCACAAACGCTTGCGTCAACGTACGTCACATGCGACCGGATGCAGGCCCTACGCGTCCGATCACATTTATTGTTCAGCGTCCAATCAAAGGACCGAGGGCGACCTTCACTGCGCGCCACTGACCGAATGCGGGGTCAGGGTCCGGTCACTGCCCAATGCAGAGTCCGGTCACTTCGAGGCTTCTCCTTTTGACCCCAAACTTCACCACTCTTACTCAAATGTGCTAACCACCAAGTGTATCACCTTCTGCACGTGTGTTAGAATATTTTCACAAATATTTTCAAGGGTGTTAGCACTCACTAGAATCTAAATGCATATGCAATGAGTTAGAATATCTAGTGGCACTTTGATAACCTCATTTCGATACGAGTTTCACCCCTCTTAATAGGACGGTTATCTATCCTAAATGTGATCACACTCGCTAAGTATCTCGATCACCAAAACACAAAAGCTCCAATCCAGTTTCACCTTTGTCTTGAGCTTTTGTTTTTCTCTTTCTTCTTTTCCAAGCCTGAGAACCTTGATCATCATGGCCATCACCACCATCATGATCTTCACCATTAGCTCTACCACTTGGAGTGTGCTACCATATCTCATGATCACTTAGAGTAGAAGGGTTGACAATTAGGGTTTTATCAATTCACTAAAACCAAACTACAGCTTTGAGGGGGTTTGTCGTTGCCAGGCTAAGGAGGGATTCGGGAGTAGGTAGGCCCCAACATGGTGGTGGAAGGGATAGCGGAGCGGCGCCGGGCAACATATGGGTTGGAGAGGACTGAAAAAAGCAGACCGACGAAACTGTTTTAAGTGGCAGCTGGCAAGAGCAAGGACGGAGGACCCAGCGGCGATGGCGGCGCGGAAGGTAGGAGGATGTGGGCGGGCGTTGGCGAAAGCATGAGAAATAAATAACGGAATAAAAGAATCGGATGAAAAAAAAAACATGTAACAGCTCGATCCCGTATTAAACTGGACTCCACGAAGAGGCATGTGCCTCATTTCCGAAACAAAACACAACACCTCATGAGTGACAGAACAGCACGAGAAATGGCAATAACCAAATCATGGCCTTGAATACTGCGCGCGGCGTACGTAACGAGCTGCGGTTGCTGCCCGTGCCAGCTCACCTGGCAGTTGATGACCCGCGGCGGCAGCGCCCCGGACCACCGCAACGGTCAGCTGCCCACCTCGGCGCCGGATGCGGCCGCGCCTGTGCCCAGCAGGCTCCACCCGTGAGACATGACGACCGGGGCCCACGGCGGATGAGGCACCCCACCAAGGCACCAACGGCCAAGATCCGCGGTGCCGACGCCACTGCATGTCCGGCCTTGCAAGCCACACAAACAAGCACCACTCTGAGACGCGAGCGGACCGAAGCGACCGCCGCCCACGCACCAACCTGCTTGCTCCTCCTCCTGGCTTCTTTGGCTGGAATAGCCGGATTGCCGTGCCCAGGCCAGCAACGGAGCGCAGCAACACGGCCGGAGCTAAACAAGAGCAGCAGGAGGCGGCGGCGGGAGGACAAAGCAAGGAAGAAAGGAAATGGTGCGCGGGGCCAGGGATGGGCCGGCGCCGGCGGTGCTTCTTCTCCGGCGCGTCGCCGCCGCCGTGTCCGTCCTCTTGATGTTGATGCTGTGCTCCCCCGGCGCGGTGGTGTCGGCCCGGAAGGTGGGCGAGACGTGCGCGCTGGACCGGAACTGCGACGCGGGGCTGCACTGCGAGACGTGCGTCGCCGACGGCAACGTGCGGCCGCGCTGCACCCGCGTCGCCCCCGTCGACCCGCAGACCAAGGTACATGCAGGTTCTCTCGCGCGCGTTCCTGTTCGCCATAGCTCACTCGATCGTCGGCCGGATTAATTGGATCGCTGCCGCCGGCGACACCGTCCCGTCCCGTAACAATTTGCGCGCGCTGTGGTGGCAGGCGCGGGACCTGCCGTTCAACCGGTACGCGTGGCTGACGACGCACAACTCGTTCGCGCGGCTCGGGCAGCGGTCGCAGACGGGGGTCGCCATCGCCACGCCGTGGAACCAGCAGGACACCGTCACCGAGCAGCTCAACGTGAGTTCCCTCCCCCATCCAGTCTCTGGCTCCTCCTTCCTCGGCTTCCTGAGCTCGGCAGAGCTAGCAGCTCCTCGCTCGTCCACGTCCGGATGACCCGGCGGCGCGCCACGCACGCAAACGTTAGCCTTCCACGTCCTAGCAGCAGTACGCGGCACGGGAACGGTGTCGGCTTCTTCCTTCGGCTCCGTCGCTCGATCGCTGGCGCCAATCTTGGAGCAATTGCCAGCTCCTCCTGCTTCCACGGTTTGATTGGACACGGACACACGGCAAAGGAATAATTGGGCATGAGAACACCACTCCTAGATTGGTGTACTACTACAAGTCTACAAGTAGTAATATGTTTATTTACCGTCCAGCTGGTAGGCATGGGCGTGAGGTGCCGCTCGGCGCGACGCGACAGCCAACAGGTGTCGCGGGCGTTCTCCGCGTGCCGACGCGTGCACGCGCTCCAGACGGTGAGCGAGCTGCGTGCACGCCCGCGGTGGCGGAGCAGAGCCGCAACGAGCCCACAGCCACACGCCAGGCTGCGGCTGCGCTTGCTTGAAGCGTGGTCGCGGCACACATGGCACTGCGCTGCGGCAGGCACGCGCGCAGGAGGCAGGATTCCTGTCTCTGTTCCTGTGATGGCCTGCGCGTCAATGAGCTCGGTTGCCGCGTCAATGTCTCGCCTCATTGCTTCGCCATGATGTCCCCACGATGGCATTTCCGGCAACCATAATCACGTGGCATTCCGAATTCGAACGATTTTGGCCTTCTTCGGTCGAAAGATATCGTTGACTGATTTATTACGAGAGAAATCACTGTATCATAAGTTTAAGAAAAAGGGCCTTTATTGTGAAAGATAGAGGTGGGTGTGTGTGTGGTGAGGGGAGGGGTATCTCGCCTTCAAGTAACATTGTTTTTTTTTTCCTGGTCTACGTAGCTGGAAACGGCAACCTTTTAACCTGACTCCAGTAGCTAGACTGCACAGCCAAGTCAGCACATAGATTTGGTCTCGCTTGAGTCCTCTGTCTGTGGTGCAGAACGGCGTGAGGGGGCTGATGCTGGACATGTACGACTTCCGCAACGACATCTGGCTCTGCCACTCCTACGGCGGCATCTGCCAGAACTTCACCGCTTTTGTAAGCTCCTATTCCTCCCTACCCACTGAGGTAGAACACAAGCTATGACTCTGACCACCTCGAGTTCCCCTGGCAATGGCAATGGCACTGGCACTGGCAGCAACCGGCGGTGAACGTGCTCCGCGAGGTGGAGCGCTTCCTGTCGCGGAACCCCGCGGAGGTAGTGACCATCTTCGTGGAGGACTACGTGGAGTCGCCCAAGGGGCTCACCCGGGTGCTCAACGCGTCGGGCCTCGCCCGCTACATGTTCCCGGCCTGGCGCATGCCCAAGACCGGCGGCGACTGGCCGCGGCTCAGCGACATGGTCCGCGACAACCACCGCCTGCTCGTCTTCACCTCCAAGCCCGGCAAGGAGGCCGCCGAGGGCATCGCCTACGAGTGGCGCTACGTCGTCGAGAACCAGTGTACGCTACTCCGTCGCCGTCCCTGTCCTTAGTTCTTTGCACCATGAGCGATGCAGATTCTGACGGCCGGCTGCTTCCTCTTGCTTGCAGACGGTACCAAGGGGATGGTGAAGGGGACGTGCCACAACCGCGCCGAGTCGGCCGCCATGAACGACCTGTCCAGGTCGCTGGTGCTCGTCAACTACTTCAGGGACCTCCCGAACCTGCCGGCGGCGTGCAAGGACAACTCGGCGCAGCTGCTGGACATGGTCACCACCTGCCACGACAAGTCCGGGAACCGGTGGCCCAACTTCATCGCCGTCGACTTCTACAAGGTCAGCAGCCAGCTCCGTCGTTCGTCTCATCCCCGCGGTTCCTACTCAGATAAACTCTGAACCTGGGCTGTGAATTTTGGACGCAGAGGAGCGACCGAGGCGGCGCGGCGGAGGCCACGGACAAGGCGAACGGCGGCCTGGTCTGCGGCTGCGGGAGCATATCGGCTTGCAACGTAATGCCTCCTCTCCTCGCTGCACATAGCCTCTAGTAAAATTCTCTTGTGTAAATTACTTAGATGGAACTCTGTGTGTGTGTTGTGTCTGAGCAGGCCAGCGGGACATGCACTCCCCGGCACGGCAGGACGCCCAAAGGCATCTTCAACGCCTCATCCGACGCGGCGGCGTGGAGGCCGCCGCCGCCGGTGCTGCAATGGCAGCGGCTCATCCTGCTGCCGTCTCTCCTTGCTCTTCTTCTGGGCATGTAAATTCTGCGTATTTGTTGTATAGACGGATTGGTTTGGTTGCAGCCAGCGAGCGTATTTTGTTGTATATATAGACAGATTGGCTGCAGCCAGCTATCAGCTTAGTCTACAGTAGTCTGTGTATGAGACAGGGTGCATATACAAGGTTAAACGCAACATCAAATACGGAAAGATGCTCTTGCTCAGTTGCTCTAGCTTGCTGGTCGATGCAGAACTAAAACAGGGGACGGCCTTAGGCTTCTTACTAAATATATAAACTGAGAGCCTAATGGGCCAGTTTGAGCTCCTAGCAACGGAGTCACGGAGGCATTTTGTATGGGCTTAGACTATCTCCAACGATCAATACCTAAATCAGTGATCTATACCCAGATTTAAGTTCTGCATAGTAAATAGGTCACCTACCGAAATTCTTCCTTCTCTAACAGCCCGCCTCCCTTTTCTCTCAGAAGAAGACGGCGGCGGCTCCCATCTTCCTCCACTCTCTCTCTCTCTCTCCCTCCGTCCACCTCTCCCGGTGGAGATGCGCCCGCCGGCGGAGGTCCCAGTGGCGGCGAGGGCTCGGCAGAGATGCGCCCGCACGGCCCCTGCTGGAGATGTGCCCGCGCAGCTGTTGGCCACATGCCCGGCAGCGAGGGCCCGCGCGCGCCTGGCGGCGGCGGCCATCTCCCACGCGGCTCCAGGCATCGGTGGCGCACGCCCCCGCGGTGGATCCAGCGTGGGGGGCGGCGCGGCTGGGCGGGCGGTGCGGATCTCCTGCGCTGCGCGGGGCTCCCACGGTGGTGGCGTGGTCTCCACCACCACGGTGGCGGCACGGGCTCCACCACTGTCTGTGACGAAGGCGGTGGCGGCCCCCACGCTGGCTCCGGAGTTGAGCTTGGCGAGGGCGAGGAGCTGCGGGGAGAGGACGAAGGCGGTGGCTGCCGCGGAAGACTTTGCGTCTTGGAGAAGGACGACGCAAATATGCCTCCCGGTCGACCTCGTCCCCAAAATGCATGCTCCGACTGCGTCTTCTGTTGGAGCCGGCTAAAATACTGTGCATGACCGATTTTAGGTATGCGTCGCTCTTTGCATGAGCTGTTGGAGACAGTCTTACTAGATGTGACTGATAGTCTAACAGTGACTGGTGAGTAGTGACCGTGGTGCAAAGAATCACATCCAAACACTCCTGGTAGTAAAAAAAACCCTGCAGTTAAAATAAAGCCATGCCAGCAGTCCAACACAAGAAAAATACCCTGCAGTTAAAAATAATGTCATGTCTAGTGCAAACTCCACGGCAAAACAAACCAAGCCAGGAGCATTCTCATAACTAGGCCAGCATCATGCCATCCCTGCAACTCTGAGGTTGTTTGGTTGCCAGCCTTGGTTCGCCTCGCCTAGGCATTGGCGGCCACAGAAAGAGCAGGCGGCTGCTTGGCTCGTAATTAATGTGCGGCACACCACACCATCTTCAGTTCATTTCCAGCAAATTTCTCGTCACAGTCGTGGCGTTGTTTTTTACCGCCACAGCAGGAGTGTGGCCGGCAGCCAAACAGGCTCTTGGGCTAAACTCCGTAACTTGTCGAGGAGCCATGGGCACGGTCACAAATTAGCATTCTGGTGAATCTATCACTAGGATTAGAGTTGTCACAAATTAGCATTCTGGTGAATCTACCACTGGGGTTATGGTTCTGAATATGGGGTGAATCTAGTATCAAGGCGAACCATGAAGGCACTAATCCCACCTTCTCCTCCTTTACATTTTTATAGCCACAGAAGCCCCCCCCCCCCCCCCCCCCCCCCCCCCCCCCTATACTCCCATCGTTTCAAATTTTAATACATTCCAACTTTTTAAAGAGCCAAGGCATCTAAAGTTTGGCCAAATTTATAGGAACAATTACAAAGATTTACAACACCCAATAGGTATAGTATGAAAATATAATAATTAATAAAGAATCTAATGTACTTATTTGGTATCATAAATGATATTATTTTATTATATAAATTTGGTCAAACTTAAGATGCTTTGACTCTTAAAGAAAGTTGGAATGACTAATTTGACATTGAGGGAATATTTTTTTATAGCCACAAAAACTTACAAGGAGTTGGTAGGTACAAAATAAGAAGTGCCTACAGTGGGTAGTGATAGTCCTATACAAATGCAAATATAGAGTTCATAAAACATAAAAATAAAATAAAGAGAGTTATATTTTACACTAGCAAAAGCCAATTTCATCATAAGTTTGGTTTGATTTGGTTGGGGTGTGTTAGGTCTAAACAGTAGTGCAACATCGTGGCAAAGCCAATTTTGTAAGTTTGATTTGATTTGGTTGAGCCATTGAGGTGTGCCAGGTCAAGACAATAGTTCAAAACCTAGATGATACGTGCGGTATCTAGTGGCAAAGCCAATTTCATGTCTGATTTGATTTGGTTGGGGTGTGTCAAGTCTAGGTAATAGGTGCAACACCTAGAAGACACGTGAGGGCCTTGGTGGCAAGCCACTTGGTGGATCCTCCCCCACAAAAATTAAACTTACATCAAGGTGGGTACATGACCTATATATCAGATGTTAAACTGATAAGAATAGATACTACACTTGATCTTAGCCAAAAGGCCGAGAAAGGTATGAGTTGCATATTGACCGGCCTCTCCTTTTGTAACCCCGTCCTGCCTTCACCGTACTCTTGCTAGTCGATGTGGGTGAAAGGTCCTCGTTTGGTTTTGGTAATTGAGTGACAACTTAGGTGGACTAATTGTGTTTATGTGAGATACACAGGTGATTAGTCCACAGGTACATGTGTATGAGCAACATATGCCATGAAGGTGAAAATGGCTTGGAGATGTTGCAAAGCTCACACATGTGATGATGAAGGAGCTTAAATGCACATGAGATATGACATTGAGTCATATGATCAAGATGGAGAAGATCAAGACAAGACTTGGCTTGATGGACCGGTTGCAAGTGTGAAGGGCAAGTCGAAGGCTTTGGAGTGATGGACCGCGTGGCGGTGAAGCTTGAGCAAGACTTGGCGCCGATGGACGATGGCAACGGTGAAGAGCAAGTAAAGTCAAGATCGATGAACCAATATGATCACGTGATGATATGAAGTGGATCATATCATTGTTGATCGTGTTGGTGCATGTGTTGCATCGACATTGAAGGAGATGGAATGGAATGCGTAAGGCAAAGGTATAACCTAGGGCATTTCATTTCACCGGTCATAGGTGTGTAGAGAAGTTTATGACCGGGTTTAGGATAGATGGCCGTACTATCAAGAGAGGCAAACTTGTTTGCATATCGGTCATCTAGTGCCACTCGAGTGATCTAACTTTGCATTGTCGCTAGGATCGAGTGGCGTGGCAAGTTGAGTGGCTAACATCCTTTGGGAAATGATTGTGAAAATGCTAACACACATACACATGGTGGTGTACACTTGGTGGTGTTGGCACATTTACAAAGGAGGTGGTGTTTACAGGGTTGAGATGGGTTTGGGTCCCTCTCTCCCTCCCGCCGAGCTTGCTCGGCGGGATTCAGCGCTTTTGGGAAAATGGGAGTGCCTATTTTCTGTTGCGCCGAATGCAAATTCTTGTGGTTAGTACATTGGAGCAAGGGTGAAGAAGTTAGAAGTGAAAACGAGTTGGTCGCGAAGACGCTGGCGTCGGTCAACTGACCGGACGCTGGGTCTGAAAGCACTGGACGTTGGCTGGCTGCGTCCGGTCAGGCTGACGTATGGTGATGCAGAAGCTGGAGTGTGACCAGACGCTGGCTGCGTTCGATCGCGTTCGACCAGACGCGTCCGGTCATGCTTGGGAGCTTACTGGAAACGACCCGACACTGAGGGACCAGCGTCCGGTCAGTTGAGAGCTGCTGCGTCCGGTCAAGTCAAGTGACCGTTGGAACCGGGACACGTGGCCGTCTGCGGGCGACCGGACGCTGAGGTCCAGCGTCCGGTCAACACGACCGGAGCGTCCGGTCGGCCCGACCGTTGCCCAGTAAAGGGGTAACAGCTAGTTTAGCCCTTAGGGCTATAAATAGAAGTGGCCTTCGGCCATGGCTGGTGGGGAGCACCTCAAGGGACTTAGTGTCCATGCTTGTGAGTGCTTGGGAGCCCTCCATCACACATATACTTGATAGTGATCATCCGATTGTGTGAGTTAGCGATTCTAGTGCGATTGCATCGTGAGGTTGCATCGAGTGGCACTAGGTGATCGAGTTGCAAGCCGGTGGTGCTTGTTACTCTTGGAGGTTGCCACCTCCTAGACGGCTTGGTGGTGGTCTCCATCGAAGCGCGCAAGAAGCTTGTGCGGCGCTCCGGAGAAGTGCTTGTGAGGGGCATTGTGCTCGCCCCGCGGGAGCCGCGAAGAGCAACTCTAGTAAAGTGTGTCATTGAGCTACCCTCACTCTAGGGGTAGGTTCTTGCGGCGCCCGACGTGCGGGCTTAGCGGGTGATGCTAATTAGCCGCCGAACCACCAAGTGAGCGGTCGACACAACGGGGACTAGCGTGTTGGCAAACACGTGAACCTCGGGAGAAAAATCATCGTGTCAACCTTGTTCTTCCCATTGGTTTGCATCCCTATTACACAAGCTTGCAATTACTTTTATACATATTAAGCTTGTGTAGTTGCTCTTGTAATTAGATAGCTTGTGTAGCTTGCTAATTACCTTCTTGCTTGTGTAGCATAGAAGTAGCTCCATTGCGTGGCTAATTTGGTTTTAGTAACCTTGTTAGTCACATTGCTTAGTTTGTGTAGCTAAGTTTTTGCGCTCTCTAATTAGGCATTGGTTGCCTTGTTATTGAGCATTGCTAGTGAGCTTAGTTAGCTTTGTGCTTTTGCTTACTAGCATGTGTAGGAGCTCCCTTGTTGCTTAAAGTACTAGTGGCATAGGTTTGTGTAACCTTGCTCCTAGAATTGTTTAGGAGAGCTCTAACTAGCCCGGCACCTTTGTTGCATAATTGTTATCTTTGCAAGGTGCTACTGAACATATATAGTAGGGTATAGTCTTGGCTAGACCGATAGTTTTAATTTCGCACTTGTATCGGTTAGCCGACGCGATTAAGTTTTAAAAAAAACTATTCACCCCCTCTAGTCGCCATCTCGACCCTTCAACGGGACTAAATCGGTAGTATTTACTATTTAGTGTTCCCATGATTCTTGTTTTATGGACTGGGCCTACGAGAGCCCAATGTGCCACATTGAGCTCCTAGCTTAGAGAATCTCAGTTAGAAACCGTTATACTAGGCCTTTTCCTTTTGTATGTATCTATACAAGAAATGAAGTTGGATAAATTCGAAATGAAGCTGGATAGATTCTTACGTGAGTTCGTAAAACAATGAAGTTGGATACATTCCAAATGAAGTTGGATAGATTCTTAACGTGAGTTCGTAAAACATGGTAAATAGATGTAGTTCAAGTTAGCATGTTGTCGCTACTACAGTTGCAGCAGCAAAACTGAGTCTGAATGTGAGCTCCTAATGCGTTCTTAATAATGGAATTGTGTTCGAAGAAGTTCAAGAATGCAATACAAAATTGTCAGAGTTTGAGCTCCAAAAGCGTTCCTACTGATAACCCCCGTACCCGTGTGAAAGAAAGTACTTCGAGTTTCACCTGGCAATTTAGGCCCTGTTCGTTTCGTGCTGAAAAACAGGGCGATAAAAGATATCTCGACATATATTTTAACATATATGCAATACTTGCCTGTAACGCAGAAGGCAAAATCGACCGACCCAGGAAGGGTCATACCACTGGAACAACATTGGCATCACTGGAACTATATCCTGCAATGGCATATCTTGCCTAGGCAGAATTTTGCGCCATCAGAAATCGTAGCAGCCATAGGGCGCCATTTGAAATTAGGCTGAGCTTGTTTTAGCCCTACGGCCACAGCCAAAGACTGACAAATACTACCTAGCAAACCACAGTACCTTGACAGATTGGATTTGCTACAGTTCCTTGCCAGATTAGATTTTCCTCATGGCTCCAAACAGAAACAGCTTGAGGACACAACAAATGAAACAACATCGCAGCATCACCAACCCATCGGACAGACAACCACCAAAGGCAGGACGATTACTTATATATTAGCGAAAAAGTACTAACTTGAAAACCCAAGCGTTTTGCAAAGACTATTATACTGGAACCAATGTATAATGATAGACCATTGTTTTTTTTGCATATGTCAGCACTGGCCGATCCAGATAACATTACTAGTACATAATAAGTGTCCTTCAAAATTAAAACGCCTCATGCGAACGGAAACATCATGTCCAAACTAAGGGCAACTTCACTCCATGGAAGACGAGGTCGGGCCAGCGCCAAAGCCGCTTCCACCACCACGGCCAAACCCAGGCCTCCCACCAGAACTCTGCAATATTGTAGTTGCAGAAATATATATCAGCAAGTATGAAATACAGTAATTATAGAAAATGGATTTTTCAATCATACAAAAGCCAAATTGACACTAGCAATACTGTAATTATAGAAAATGGTTGTTAACACATTTGGGCAAAATGAGCAAAAGCATTAGGTTTACTGATATGGCATGTAGCATAAATATACAATGTACCTACAAGGAGACTGCACAAACAGGCTGTATTTGCTTCAAAGCTCAGCCAAGCTCTTCCACTCCCACATGTTATTTCAACCACTAACTCGGACTTTTAATGTAGTATCCTTCGAATATATACTACTTTAAAAACACAAGTTGGTGCATGACAGTCACAATACACCATCACATCCAATCTCCATTCAATATCACCTAGTCCCTTTTAAAACTAAAAGATATATCAGGTAAAACCTTCTAGGAGAAAAGCTATCAAATTAACTTTATCCCAATACTCGTATGTCCTCTCCTACAAGAACATTTCTGGAGGCACAGGAGCACAGTTGCAGTGTGATCAGACTAGCCCAACAATTGTGAATTGTGCCTCTGCTTTCTGTTCGTAAATTAACAGGATATGATGGCTTTATTCAAATATTTACAACTAAATACAGTTAAAGGAGGGCCTTGTGCCAAATGTCTAGCTTTAATGAAGGGCTCACACGATAGCAAACAGATAATCACCACCAACTCCCATCTTTTAAAGCAGTATAATGGTTATGGTTACTACTATAAAAGATTGAGTTGGTGCAGGATAGATTGCTGTCTCATCCGAAGTCCATTCAAGATTCCTAACTGCCAGCAAATCTAGGAGTATGACTTCAGAAAAAATTACTTAACATATTCATTTCAATCCTAACATAGTGCTTGCCCACCCCTTAGAATGCACCCTGATGTTTCACATTGCCAATTTCACTTCAAGCTGCATGATGTGTATCTATATGCACAAGACATGAACAACTGCAGGTGGAATTTCAACTCAGTATGCTCAAAACTAGGGATAAAATAACATGGCATCAACGGACGAATATGATTACCCTGAAAGACGGCTGGAACTCAGCAGGAGCTCCACCCTTGTCGCCACCAAAGTCACCAGGAGCGCCACGAGGACCACCACGGTACCCATCCCTGTCACCAAACCTAGGCCTGTCGCCTTCAAAACGACCTGGGCCCCTACATACATTACAAGCAAAGATAAGATTAAATAACAGCAACAGCAATTCAAAACTAAACAATTTGTACCTAACTGGATAGCTTTAATATGCTCCTCAGTAAAACAGTGTTAAAAGCACCCAAATATGATCTGTATAAATTTAGTTTGTCTTCTTTACAAGGATATCATTAACAAAATCTCATCCTAGAGCAGATTTTATCAAACCAATTATAACTCAGTATAAATAAGTACAACAACACCGCAATTCTTAAATAAACATGTACTCTTTATTTACTCATGCAACAACCAACTACACAACAGTAATAGAAGTGTTGCATCTCACAAAACATAATTGGAAAATGCATAACAAGCACCCATCAAAAAAGCAATTTACTAGATAACCCTATCATCAAAAGATGAAAAGTGTACAAAAAGACATTTCAGACTTGATTGTACTTTTGCATCTGAAATCATCACCAGATATGAGAAGCAAACATGTGAAATCATCACTAGACACGTTTGTTAAGTATACACATTAACATGAATGCCACAGCGCCTCAAGAATTAAGGCTTTACCTTGGCGGGCGGTCACCAGGAGGGCCAGAGCCGAATGGGCGGCCTGGTGGCCTGGCAGACTTCTTGAGCGTGGCAGGCACGATCTCAGACGGGAGGTTCAGGTAGTTGCGGAGGTGCTCAATGCCGTCATTGGTGAGATACCAGTAGTAGTACTGCCAGGAGAAGGTCTCCCTGACGTATTCCTTGGACTTGAAACTCTGCATGAGCTTGATCACCTGGAGGTTGGGCACATCAATCTGTGGGTGCTTCGCCAGGTTGTAATCCTTCTTGGCGTACAGCACGCCCTCTGCAGCAGCAGATAGATCAAATTAACAGAAATTGTATGAAAGTAACGCAGATCACATCAGTCCATGCTTTGAATTATCGGTGATGAATATATATATATAACAACGAACCAGAAGCTATGTCCATTCCCTAGTTTAGGGGGCAAACAAATCTGGAGGACAGACTTAGATCACAAGCTCGCTGTGTCAAGCCTATATATCTGCTCGCTAGTTTGTGGGATGCTAAAACTGACACAAAAAGGAGAGCTCAAAATAATACACAGTACTCTCCTATATTAATAAAGAACAATTTGAAGATCTGCCAGCTCCCAGAAAACGAAACAACCAATCAACGCAACCTACCCTACTGCGAGTTCAGTGGACCAAGAATCACGTACCCTTGAAGAGGTACTTGCATATCTCATTGCGGTTCTTCTTGGGGATGATCTGCGGGTGAAGAAAACAGACACGATATTAATACCAGCAACAGAACAGACGGAAGCCGAAGAGCACCAGCGGATTAAACCTCGCGCGTGCTATCTTACCATGGTGGGCGGCGGGAGGGCGAGCTCCGGGTGCTGGAGCGCCTGGCGCTGGGGAGGCGGCGGTGGCGGCGAGTGGGAGGAACGAAGAACCCTAGCGCACGGGTCGGGAGATGGCTTTTATATAGCTGCCGCCGCGGTGTAGGGTTTGGTTCGATGAGCAGACTGCAGAGCAAGTGAGGGGCATAAACGTCAAAATGGAGGCGGGGCCTTCTGCATCTGGGCTTCTTGGCCCAGTATTTTTTTAGCAACATCTTGGCCTACTACTACCCGGGGTACATACATATTTAGGGATGAAAACTGTCCGAAAACCTCTCATCCGTTTTCTAATTTTACATGTGAATACGAAAACGAAAACGAAAGCGAAAGCGGTAAAGCTCGACACGAAAACAAATATGAGCTTATGGAATATCGAGAATTTCGAAAATGAACTAATTCGAATGGAATTATGTCGAACACGGTCGGTATAAAAAAAATCAATACGGAATATTGACCCGTAGAAACAAGTGCATAACATTTAAGAAGTGAATAATAATTAACAAGTCCTATAACTTTCTTAAAAGGAATCTCCATTCGACACCATGAAGATATGATTTTTCTAAGGCAACAAGCGCTTGTACGCGATTTAACATACCGCTGAGATTTTGTTTAATTTTTTTGAGCATCTTAAAGACCTCAAATGAAAAAAATGAAAACTAGAAAGTTGTAGATCTCGTCAAGAGCTACAATTTTCATATAAAATCATCTTTATCCAAGATCGTATGAAAAAAGATACAATTTTTCTAAGTCTAGACTTCTAGTGGGCCAAATTTGGTTCAAACCGATTTTCGAAACCGAATTTTGAATTCGGGATATTCTAAATTAAAAGTAGAAAAGTAGAAAACAGTCGAAAAAATGTCTAAACCATTTTCATTCTGATTTCGAATTTGGTGTTCCGAATTTCGAACCGAATTCGAATTTATCCGAAAATACGAATTCGATCAGATTAAATTTAGAAAACGATGAAAACGATGCGGTTCGATACGGAATATTTCCGTACTGTTTTCATCTCTATAGGCCGTTCCTTTATGCACTAGGCACGGATTTTGTTTCCGCCTCGGCCTGCTACTAACGGTCAACTATATTTTTCTTCCACTAATAAAGAAAACTATATTTTTCTTTTTTTACTATAGATATATTTTATTTTCCTGAAAATAGATATTTGCAGAAAACAAGACAAGTTGTAAAGTTGAAACCGAAAGGCTAGCATCCGGACGTCCGGACGCCCATGCCTCCTTCGTGTAAACATGCTGTTGTGCCTGCTTCATGTGGGCCCTATGCCCGCTCTGTGTCCCACGCCGCTCTATCTCGATCTGCGACATGGTTTCCCGCGCCTGCCCTCCACACCCACGCGCATGTAGACGGGCTCAGCAACTACAGCAGGTGGCTGCTGCAGATGGGTCTCACTGCAACATGTGCAAACACCAAATCTAGTTTTGCAATATCTAGAGGAAACATCTATAGCATACATCCGAAATCAGTTGAAACACTTGCAACATACGTCTGAAACACGGGAAAACACGTGTTTAGCCATTACAAAACATATGCAACATCTAGATAAAACACTTACAACATATATGTGAAACATATGCAACATTCGGTTGAAACACTTACAACATAAGTGTGAAACATATGCAACACCCAGATAAACACACGTGGAACATATGTTTAAAACGATTAAAACATTTGGAACAGACGCTTGCAAAATACTTGTATAGCCATTATAACATATACAATATCCCAGTCTACTTTTATAACATCCACGTGAAACTTGCAACATAATATGAAACACTTGAAACATACGTTTGCAACATGCGCTTTTCAGCGCAACATCTTCTTGCCGCTTGGGTGAATCGAGGCTCATCGACGCGGAGCTTGATGCCGGCATGAAGCTCGATGCCATAGAGGTCGCTAGTGCGCAGCTCATCAGCGGAGCGGATCTCAATGGCGTAGAGCTCGTCGACAACATGTGGCTCGACTACAGCAGCGCGCGTAGAGCTCAGCGATAATGCGTAGATGCTGGTGACGCAGAGCTCGATGGCAGCGCGCGTGGAGTTTAGTGGGGCGGTTGTGGTCGGCGAAGAGGTGTGCGAGCTACGGTGGGGGTGAGGAAGTCAGTGGAGTGGTCGGTTTGGACAGAGGCTGCATGGAGGAGGGCGCGTGGAGGCATGGGAGCTAGCGGCGGCCATGGAAGCTAGGCAGGCAACCATGGCACTCGGTGCCTGTGCTCTCGAGCAGAACGAGAGGGAGAGGAGCAAGGGCGAGCAAATATGAGAGGGAGAGAGGGCGTCGGCTCGATCTCCATAGTTGGGCGAACTTGATGAAAGGTCCTAAACGGCTAGATAGGGTGAATAGCATATAAAAAACTCTACAAATTCACTAGAGCAATTTGTTAGTAAGCTAAATGGCGAATTGTAATTTTGCTCTAGCTCTACAATGGTTGTAAGCCACCTACACCAACAATTCTAGTTCTTTATAATCTCTAGGTTCACACAAAGCTATGTCACTACAAGCCAAGTTAGTGATCTCTCAAAGACTAGACTAAAGATCCTCACTAACCAAACTATACAAGATAGGCTAGCTCTCAAAACTAATTACACTAAGAGCTTAGCCACACTAGAAAGTAAGTGCAAGAGTTAGTAGGGTGATTAAACCGCCGTGTAGAGGGAGATGAACCTGAAAGCATCTAGGCCCCTTGTTGGGTTTCGGTGATTAATGATAATACAAGATTACTATGACTAACGTGTGTTTTGCAGAGGCAATTAAGTTAGGTTATGGTAATGGAGATCAATTGGGCAATCAAGGATGTCATGCCCCTACGATGGAAATCGTTTCGGTTTTCAAAGGATGGACGACAAGGTTAAGGATAACTAGTTCTAAGTGTCGATTGGAGTTGGAGAGACACTTAGAGTAGTTTAGGACTTTGTTTTTCCTTTGGCCGTACTATTAAGGGGGGTATGGACGGGTAGCTTGACCTAGGTGAGTCTAGTGAGTTAGGTGTGGTGCACACTTGTTAAAACTAACACTAGGTAGCTCCACAACAGCCCTATGATCCTATGGAGCAAACTTCATTCACATATGTTAGAGAGTTGAAAGTGAATGGAGGGTCAAATGCTGACCGGACGCTGGCCACAGGGTTCGATCAGTTCATTTGATCAAGAGATTGCGTTCGGTGCGACTGAACGCTAGAGTGGTCAAGTGACCGAACGCTGAGAGGCAGCGTCCGGTCGACTCTAGTAAGGTTCTAGAGAAGGGAATCTGCGACCGGATGCATTTGGTCAGTACTGACCGGACCCTGGGGGTTCAGCGTCCGGTAGAGTACAGTAAGGTTCCAGTGAGGGTTTAATACGACCGGACGTGTCTGGTCAGTGGTGATCGGACCCTACCAGCGTCTGGTCAACACTTTATCACTAGTTTATGGGTTGAACTGACCGGAGCGTCTGATCAACTTGACCGAAGCATCCGGTCACCCCGTAGAAGCTCATAACGGTTCGTTTTTCAGGCTGCCTTATAAATAGAAGCTCTACTCGTGTGTGGAGTCACTTTTGCTCATTCCAATAGTTGAGAAACACGTTTGTGAGTGCCAAGAAGAGCAAGGTCCTAGTGAGGTGATTGAGATTCGTGAATCCAAGAGAGTAGCCTCATTAGTGAATCAAGAGTAGCAAAGTGTGCATCCACCGTTCTCATTAGGCTTCGTATGGTCAAGTGAGAGTTCGTGCTTGTTACTCTTGGTGATCGCCATCACCTAGACAGCTTGATGGTGATTGGGAGCTTGGTGATCACTCGGCGGAGCTTGTGGGTGACCCAACTCAAGTTGTGAGCGGTTTTGGGTGACTCACCACGACGGAGTGTCGAAAAATCAACCCATAGAGAGCACTTGATCCTTGCGCGGATCAAGGGGGAGCTACACCCTTGCGTGGGTGCTCCAACGAGGACTAGTGGGGAGTGGTGACTCTCCGATACCTCGGCAAAACATTTTCGCGTTTCCCTCTCTCTATTTACTTTGAGCATTTACTTTGAGCAATTCAATACTTATCTTTACATTCATAGAATTGCCATGCTAGAGTAAGTTTGGAACATAGGTTGCAAGTCCGTTGTGCGTTAGAGTAATAGAAATATTTTTCTAGGCATAAGGGGTTAATTGGGCTAACCGTGGGATTTAATTATTGCAAGAAAATTTAGAATTAGCCTAATTCACCTCCCTCTTGGGCATCTTGATCCTTTCAGAACCAATCAATGAATGCCAAGTCAATCACCGGGAGAAATCCAATGCATAAGAGACAATCAATTTTTCTCCCGAGGTTCACGTGCTTACCAGCACGCTAGTCCCCGTTGTGTTGATCAACACTTGGTGGTTCAGCGGCTAATAGGTATCACACAACTAGCCAACACTTGGCGCCGCAAGAACCTATCCACAAATGAGGTAACTCAATGACAAGAGTGATTTACTAGAGTTACCTTTTAGGTCTTCGCCGGAGAAGGTACAAGACCCCTCATAAATCATCAGGAGATGGCCACAAATAATCACCAACTCATGCCAATACTCCTCTGCTACTCCAAGCCATCTAGATATCAGCAAACACCAAGAGTAACAAGAAATCCACAGCCAATGATCTCCAAGTGCCACTAGATGCAATCACTCAAGCAAATGCACTAGGAATCACTCCTAATCTCACTATGATGATGAATCAATGATGGAGATGAGTGGAAGGTGTTTGCTTGGGCTCACAAGGATGCCAAGTATATCAAAGTACCAAGAGAGTGAGCCTCAAGCCGGCCAACACGCTTAAATAGGCGCCCTAAGAAAATAGAGTCGCTGCTCAGTCGGGGGCCGACCGGACTCTGAGCAGGGTCTGGTCCTCAAGGTCCGATCCTTAGATTGATGCCACGTGTCCCTGTTTAAAATCTTAGCCACTGGATCTCAACGGCTATAACGGTCAGCGCTTAGTCAAAGAGATGACCGGACCCACAGTAAGTGAGACCGGACCCGCGGCCTCCTTGGGTCTGGTTCTATCTAGAGAGTTCATGAGCGTTAAACTACGACCGAACCCAGTTCGACGTCGCATGACCAGACCTAGAGGAGGGTCCGATCCTCACAACTCCTCACACACGTGCTCGCAGCTAGCTGATGACTGGACCCACCAGGCAGAGTGACCGGACCCACCGATCACCTGAGTCCACCCACGTCAAATTTCATGCAGAGAGGGTTTTTGACCCTCGGACTGAGTCCGACACTCAACACCAGACTCAGAACCTAGGTCTGGCCCTCCTTGTCGTGCCACATCACATTTTCACACTTCAATGTCGACGTCATCGCCTAACCAGACCCAACGGGCAGGGTCCGTGTAACACCCTCGGTGTTACGCCCTAAACTAACTACTAAAATATGTCATGAGCATCATGTTTATGTGATAATGCTATGATAGAATGTGTAAATAAATTTCTTATAACCTAAAATGATCAATAAAAATGTTAAATGAAAATTGATTCAATAGCTCATGTATATCAAGTAGGATTGAAAACCAATTTTTATTAAGCAAAAATACTATAGAATATGTGTGTGATACTTAAATAAAGTTTGAAGTACGAGCTTTATAGATGACAATGCAACTTTTGCTGTAGAAAAAATAACATTGCTAGTAGCTTAGAAATGGAACTTGAAATCGAATTCAGCCCAAGACTTAGAAGATTCTTTAAATTTATTGACAGCTAGACAATGCCATGTTTGGGGATTTATTTTTGTGAAATTGAGTTAAGAGGTGGTGTTGTGTTTTAGCTCGGATTGGTAGCCTAATAGACCCTCTTTAGCAAAGTCAACGCGGTTTAGTGTCAACATCAACCGTTTAGTTGCTATCGACGCTTTAAAATTCATGCACGGCATGTTCTCGGGCTGGCTCGCCTGGTGGATGTGGTCACCAAGCTCGGGCGCTCACCGTCACCGCATAGGTCACGCATGCGCACACTACCACGCGTGGCCAGTCGTGGCTGCCTCTGGCTTGGCTGTGGCCCGGCCGCCGCCTGCCCCGTCGCTGTTGCCTGCCCCGCCCCACGCCACGATGGAGCCACTGTCGGCGCCATCACCTCATCGTCGCGTCTACACTGCTGCCTTGCATTGCGTTATCGCTACCGACGCCACTACGACGCTGTGCTGCGCTGCTGCTCGTCTTGTCTCCGCGCGCACGTGGGCGGTCCTGGCTGCCTTGCGTCGTTGCTTCGCCTTAATGGCGCTGCGGCCACGTATGCCATGCCCCCACCTACATCCGCGCGCACGCACATGGTCTAGCCACGTTGTCACATAGCGGGTGCGCAGACGCTGCCTCGGGTCCGACCGGCCGCTTGCTCCTCTCTCTCTGCCACCGCGATCGGCCAACCCCGCTCGATTAATTTGGCATGGTTGAGTCACCTCGCCCGATTCATCACGTCCCTAACTTCTCCATTAAGCCACCTGACCCTCGACCCCACCCAGCCCTAAAGCGGGCACGGCCAAGCTCCAATTTGTAGTTTTTTCCCGCCGCCGTGCCACTAAGGCGCGCTCGGCCATGGTCGAGGGCAGCTTTCCTACCGTCCCTCCCGAGCCAATTCGCCTGCACCACTAGCTTCGTCTTACCTCCCTCTCCACCTTGCGCATGCCATCATCGCATGCATGTAGAGCTAGCTTGGTAGCTTAGCATGTGTATTTTTATTTTAAGAGTTGCTGTTGCCAAAATACTAAGTGTTGCATCATCATCGCATGCATGTAGAGAACGAGTTGGCGGAGATTGTGACCATCGGAGATCACGAGTTCGAGGAGGTGATCAAGGAGTACGAGGAGGAGATTCTTGTGTAGGAGGAGGTCCTAGAGCCGCCGTTGACTGACTGAGCTAACACCCCACCTACCCAAGGCAAGCCCCGGTGCATAACCCTTATTTTAAATAATCATTGAATATATATATATATATATATATATATATATATATATATATGTGTGTGTGTGTGTGTGTGTGTGTGTGTGTGTGTGTGTGTGTGTGATGTGCATTTACGTTATAGAAATTTTATGGAAACCATATTCATAGATATATCTGTCCTATAAGTCCTACTAGTATAGGTTCGAGTAGCTGCTATGCTTAAGTTTTCGGTAGCATGAGTAACCTGTCGTTACTCACAATAGGTGATCATTATTATTACTCTCATAATAAAATGATGAAAAAAATGGAGACAGGGCAGGGATATGGTATGGGTATTGGTGGGTGTAACAGGTTGTGTCCCACGGCCAACGGGGTTTAACTTGGTTACATTGTTTTCCCTATCGTGTTGATTAAGGACCGACCATTGTTGTGGACGGTAGTTAGGCCACAGACTTATTATCCTGAGCACATACTTGCTTATGGGAGCGAGAAGGCTTGTTACGCTCTTGTCGTGGGTTCCGGCTCTTTTCTGGACCGACTGATTGGAGGCGGAAAAAGGTGTAGGTCTAAGCACTATATTAAGACTAGGTCTCAAGTGTGGAGGATTGGAGTCCAAGTTTGGACGGGGACCTGGACCCCATGATAGGAGTGGAATGGGTTGGTCTTGCTTGTGCCTGGGGTATAAACGTAGCATGTGTTTTGGGGTACCTAGCTAGGATACATTGGTTCATGAATCGCCGTTTTTGTAAGACGGTACGACTTGGCTAGGGTCTAGCACCGTAGTAAGAACCGGAACATGAAAGATGATGAAATGGTTCTGATTGCTTAACCCTTGCTTGAAAGTAGAACAGGTGCTTACCTAGAATGGTTAGCTAATGAAGTAATCATGACTGCTAATAAAACTTGACTATTAGGATGAACTTTTAGTAATGCTTTCCGCAAACAAAAAGAAAACAACAAACCTATATTGCTTATCATATCCTTGAGAGTCGGAAAACTATTCTCACTAGTCGGGTAAGTCTTGCTAGTAAATTGTGTACTCAGGGTTTATTTTACTCATGTTACAGGTGCAGCTTAGGGAGTAGCTCTTGTGAGGAGGATTCTTCTTGTGGGCACAGACGGGTCCTTATATCGTTTCCACTAGATGTTTATTTTCATTCCGTTGTTTAATTGTCGCATTCTAAACTTTGGTATTGTAATAAATAATTTCTATGAACTCTTGTTGTATGAAATGGACTAAGTATTGTAATCTTGTACTCATTATTGGATTCTGGATGTAAAACGTGGATTATTTCGAGTTCTCCCTTGAGGTGTGCTTGACTGAACTATCCGATGTAGCTCACTTTCAAGGTGCTTAGTGTCTAGTGGTAGACGAGCACCTCTAAAAACATGTTATTTCGGGTGGTTATGCCACAGTCCGGTCCTACCACGCGCCTGGGTCCGACGCCCTCCACGCGCCCTCGGCTAAGCACAGGACTGACCGGACTCAGGCTGGCCAGGGTTCGGTCCTGGCCAAGCTAGGGTTCGATCCTAGACCAGCAACTCCTTTTCTTTTTCTATCTCCTCAAACTCTTCACCCTTGCTTCCAAGTTGTTAACACAAAGTGTAGAACTTGTGTGCACGTATGTTAGCATTTTTCAAAGTATTTTTCAAGGGTTAATTGTTAGCGCACTAGGTCCCTAAATGCATATGCATGAATCATGTCTCCTAGTGGCACTCGATAACCGCTTAGCTAAAGATTTTCCCTCTTTATAGTACGGCTATCTATCCTACATGTGATCACACTCTTAATAGTGTCTTGATCACCAAAACAAAAACATATTTGATACATTTGCCTTGATCAACCTTTGATTTTTGTTTTTCTCTTTCTTCTTTTTCAAGTTGGAGCTTGATCACCATCATTTCATGTCCATCTTCATCTCCATGGAACTTTCACTTGCTCCATCACTTGGATGTACCAACCTACCTCAATTCATCACTCATGACATAGGTTAGTACTTAGGTTTCATCAATTAGCCAAAACTAAACTAGCTTTCATTCGAGGCGACGAGTGGTGGCACGAATGGAGCATGGTGGCCATGCGTAGGGCGTGTTCTGTCCTAGATACAAAATCGGCTTCATTCCTTGAGCCATATTGTCCACTAAATGGCAGCACGTCCTGCTAACAAAAGAGAATAAATCTAACAACTAATTTAGGTGATCCAGACATGCCCTTAACTTCTCAACAAACCGTATACTATGGTTCTGTTTGGATTCATAAAATCTAATAGTAACTCTTTGGATCCAAAAGTCTAGTCAATAGTTTAGCTAATTATTAGCTAAATACTTGTATAAAAAAATTGTAAGCTGAATACTTAACTAACAACTATTTCACTAGTTGAATTAAGGTGGTGTTTAAATCTAGGGGTTAAAGTGTAGGAGTGTCACATAGGGGTATCTCTTGGGAGTGTTCGGATACCAATAATAAAACAAATTATAAAAGTTCTCAGGAATCCGCGAAACAAATTTATTAGCAACACGTTGTCAATTCATGGACTAATTAGGCTTAAAAAATCCGTCTTGCAAATTAGTCATAATTTGTGCAATTAGTTATTTTTAGTCTATATTTAATACTCCATACATGAGTCCAAACATCCGATGTGATAGGAACTCAATTTTAGGGGGAATAAACAAGACCTAAACTAACTAATAACGACTAATATTAGCTATGAACTATTAGCTAGTTAATTATTAATAGCTGGTATATATGTTTAGTGTCATGTACTCGGGTCGTTTAGCCAGACCCAAACGCAAAGGAAAAAGGAGTGGAAAACTAAATGGATCCGTCATCCCTATACGGAGTGGCCACCGACAGGAACCTGTCGGCGGTGGTCATCGTCCCGTCAGGCTCCACGGGCTGTACGGGGACTGCAGCGTATGACGCACGGAAAATGTTCATCCGTAATCGAAAAGCATCTGGACAGCGATTCCTCGCGAACGTGCCCTTAGCCGCGTGGTGTTTGGACAGCGATTCCATCGGGGCCGTCGAAGCTGATATTTCACTCATCGTCGTCGGGGCCAGCTCCTTGCCTGTCGTCGTCTCATCTCACAGGACCTGCAGGCTGCAGCCGAATTTGGCCATCGCCCGTCGCCCATCTCCAAGTCGTTTTACACCTTCAGTCTGGACTCTGGAGGATCATCATCAGCCTCCATCCTGTTAGGTATTTCTAAACCTCTAGGTGCAGATTAATGGATAAATGCATAACTTAGATAGAAAATTAGGTGATGTACCTTGTTCTAGATCATCGTTACCTAGAGTGAATCATGTCCGAGCCCCATCGCGTTGGTGTAGTAGTTGCAGTGGCGCCGGCGAGGATGTTGGAGGCGCGGTGCAGTGACGGCGACCAACGGCGACGCGAGGTGCCGCGGTCCGGTGGTAGCGCTTCACGCCGCTGGCAGCACCCTTTCCTTAGATCGGGTTAGAGTTGGGATGGAGGTGGGGCGTCTGGCGGCTCAAGGGGAACCTCGTATCGTGTGCCCCGGCCCCACCTCCCTTTTATGGCGCTGTGCGACGGGGCCCCACCAACTATGGAGCGGTTGGGCGTCCCCGATCAGGACGCGGATCAAGGGCCTAATTGGCCGTTGGTGGAGATTAAACTAACATTCTCCCACTTGATCTCAACCTTATTTCTTAAATTTAACTTACTTACTTTATCTCGTTCTCATTCCATCACAAATTAGTGCATAGAGCATGCCTTATCGTCATGGTCTATTACCATTAGATTAAACAGCTACAACGCGCATCTCTGTTTTGAAATAGATACTCAACTAGGTCCTTAGTATCCAGAAATCATAGGCTTTTTCATAAACCCATATCGACTGTGTGTTCTCTAAACACACTGGGTGGTTAGCCTTTGGTAAGCGGATCCGCAAGTACTTACTCGGTACTTATGTGCTCAATACTTTCAAAATGATTCTGGATTTTCTCATTTACATCATATACCTTAGTGTCAATGTGTTTGGCAGCACACTTGACTTATTGTCTTAGAAGTTAACTTACTTTAAATGATTATTGTTGTTGTCTACAATTGTTAAATCTGGGTACATATTCCTTTAACCTCTTTTGCATGTTCCTTAAGCCTCATGACAAGCTATACTATGGTATGCATCATTGATGACACCACAACTGTTTCTTTGGAGCTTTTCCACAATAATACTTCAACTGTGAGTGTTAGCAACTACTATGAATTTCACTACACATCTCGCCAAAACATAACATTTGTACCCACAACTATTTGAGAGTACTTGTTCTTTCTTACTCAGCATGAGTCATATAATACTTTGTAAAAATTGCAAGACATTCTCAACTCCATTCTAGTGATCTATATCTGGACTGGACTTTTGCTAAAATATCCCGAATACGTAAAATACGTCAGGGTAAGTTCTTACTTGTACTTATACACTCATCAATCTTCCAACAGCTGAAGCATATGGAACCAGGTTCATTCAATCGATCTCGTATCGGTTCCTGGAACACTGAAAGTTCCCTTATTTATTACCCTTGACTATAAGAGCAGGCGTAGATTTACTCACATGTATACTTTACTTCTTTAGAATCTTTTCTAAGTATGCATTTACGATAGTCCTAATATCTCATTTTTTTCTATCTCGGTGAATTTTGATCCCTAGAACCAATGACACTTCACCAAGATCATTCACATTGAAACTTGATGACATAACTTCTTCTTCTCTAATGACAGATTAACATCATTACTAAGAAGTAGAATGTCATCTATTCACAGGATGTGGAAAATAAATTTTTCATTTTTGATCCTCGCATAAACGCTATCGTCCTTCTCATTTTCTTTAAAACCCAAACTTTCTTATTGTTTTCATCAACTTCAATACTAATGTCTAGAGACATACATTTAACCCATAAATGGATTTCTACAGACGGCATCCTATATGTTTTTTTCTTCCACGACAAAACCTTTTGGATTGTGCCATGTAATCGTTTTCATATAAATCCCCGTTGAGGAATGTCGTCTTTACATCCATTTGATGTAACTCTAAATCATAATGTGTCATTAACACCATTATGATTCTAAAAGAATCCTTACATAAGACTGGAGAGAAAACTCTCATTGTAATCTTTTTATTCTCTTTGCGTAAAGCATATTGCTACAAGTCGTGCTTTATATCTTTCTATATTCCCTTTAGAGTCACATTTTGTCTTGTAGACCCATTAACAGCCTACTGTTTTGGCTCCATTAGGAATTACTTCTAAGTTTTAAACATCATTGGTATTCATCGAATTCATTTTAACTTTCATAGCTTCTTGCCATTTAAACGAGTAAATGCTTCTCATGGCTTCTTCAAGTGAGGTGGGATCACCCTTCATTTGAATTTCTTTCCTAACATAGACTTCATTGTCATCAAAAAAACCGATTTACTAATTCTTTGAGACCTTCTGGAGGCCTCAGCTACTGGTACTTTCAAATGGGACTGTTGTTGCTCTTCATTGCCAAGAGGCAATTGATTCTACAGGCTCCTCACAAGATCCTTGTTAACATTATTCATCTTCTTGAAAGAGCTAATAACAGGTGTTGTATTAGTCATACAACATCAATAGATATTGAGAAACTAGTTGCTTCTGAGTCACTGGAGAGGACACACGGTTCCTCTTCTCCTCAAGTCTTAGGTCTCTACATACCTCTACATACCATGCTCCCCCAGATCTTTCTATCTTTTCTAAAAAATGGGTATATCTTTAAATGCCTTCTTTTGGGTTTAAACTTTTAAAACCTCATATGGCGCTTTAAGCACCACCTTAACATCTTTGAGGCTGACTACGCTATCTTCCTGTCGGAACTTTAAAAGGTCCAGAAATTTAGTTCTTTCTCTACTTAAGGGTATTATTGTTGTAACTGTTGTACTCCTTCAACGGTCTATTTCACTCTTAATGAAGAGTATCTTTCTTAACTGATCTTTATCTCACTCTTAATGAAGAGTATTTTTCTTAATTGATATTAATATTCTTCCCCTCGAAATATGGCTTGAACTTTATTGCCATAATTTCGATAACTATTCAGAAAGCCTATAAACGAGGAGACACTTATAACTTACTTCATTCACATGATTGTGTCATGTAAATAAGGTTATTTCTTGATCCATTTAGGAGTACATTTTCCTTAATCCACTTTAAGAACTCAACGATGTCTTTCATTAGCAGTTTTTTTACAAGTCACGCTTGCATCTTTTTCTTATCCTTTGGTAAGTATTGACCATGACGATGCATTTCTATTCTGCCATGGTCAATACTAGGATAGCCCAACAGCTACCCAAACTTCTCTCGCTATGCGGGATACAAAAACGTATGAGTCATCACAAAACTTCTTCCTCCAATCTGGATGGACTAGCATAATTACTATGCCTAAACTTCTCCCCATGCGGGATACATCTATACAAAAACTTAGTCATGACGACTAAAACATTCACTTATACTTCATTTTCTAATTAAATTTTATCGTTGGTTCCAATTTAATCAGAAAATTAGTAAACTAACAAAAACTGCCCTAAACTGGCTTGACTTAAGCCTTTTCATTCACATACCCCAGCATTGTAGCCTGTTGGGATGCAGCCGAGTGATCTTGTCGGTTAAAAATAAAACATACAATATGCTTCTGCATCAATTATACATCACCGTTGGGCAGAAAATAGAATTGATGCATTAAAACTCATAAATTAACTTGATAACTACTCTTCAAAATTAAATTCTCCCATTGGTTCAAATTTAATTAGAAGATAATCAACATCATTGCAGCGGAAACTTAATAATGAAATACATTCTTTTAGTTTAGGAGCATTTCTTGATTCTTATCTACTCTCTGAAAAATTCACCACGTTGTGTAAAATTTATCAGAGATTTAAACTTCAAACTTAAATTCGTTATAATATTGTCATCATCAACGTTGGTCAGAAAATGACAATACCATAATCTTACATAAACAAAAACGGACTACTCCTCTAATTAAATTTTTTCCGTTGGTTCCAATTTAATTAGAGGATCGGCATAATCATAATTTACTAAATATAACTACTCTTCAAATTAAATTCTTCCGTTGGTTTGAATGTAATTAGAAGATAATAAACTTTAAACTTTGCAGCAGAAACTTAAACATAATTTGTGAATTTTTACCCACAGGAAAAATTCTTTTGCTAATTTTCTTGAGCCATTAATCATTTTCTAGAAAATAAACATTTACTGGAAAAAGAAAAACAAAAAAACTGATTTAATTCTTTACTGTGCGCTCGGCCCAGCAGCAAAAACCGGCCCGGCCTGCTCTGCTTGCGCGCACGCTGTGCCTCCCAGGCCGCAACCTGGGCCTAGGCCGGCAAAACCACCCGCTGCACGCTCCCGTCTGGGCCGAAAGTCAGCCCGTTCTCTCTGAGCTGTTCATCTGAGATCAACGGTCACGCGGCGTTCTCGGCGGCTCAAAAACACGACGCAGCGGCCGACCCCCGAAACCCTAACTCATTTTCATCTCTCTCGCGCCGCATAGGCGTCAGCGGCGGCGGCCATGGTGGCCGTCGTCGTCGGTGAGGAAGGCAGCCACCGGAGCAAGTCCGGCTCCCCTTCCTCCTCTTCCTTTCTCTTCCCTTTCCCCTTCTCTTAGCGCCGTAGTCAAAACCGACCATGACGCGATGGCAGCCCGTGGCGGCCGGAGAAAAGGAAGGTGGCGGCACGGCTGTGGGGCCCCTCGCCGGCGCGCACACTCGTCCTAGGCTGAGTGTGCCGCCGTCGAGCGGCCTTGCGGTTGTGCCTTGACCCCGAAGCCCGAGGCGTAGGCCGCGCGGTAGCGTGACCTCCTGGCCGACAGCTCGGATCTTCTTCGCTCACGCTGGCGGATACGACGGTGTGGTCTGCTTCCCGCGCTACGACAGTGGTGTCTACGGCGAATGAGCCTCGGTAGGTACCCTCACCGCTCCGTCCTTCTTCTGCTAGGGTTAGGTCTTAGGGTTCGGGTTTGGCCGGACCCACTGTTCATCTTCCCCGCCTACTCTACGCGGGTTAGGGTTAGGGTTTGAGTTCATCTCAAAACCGAGACCCCTTTCCTCTTTCTTTTTCTTCACCTGATTAGGGTTAGGGTTAGGGTTAAACCCGATTTGCATTCTTTCGATTTGTCCAACTTCTTTCTAAAATCGTTCTTCTTTTCTACCCCAACATTCGATCTACACACTAGATGGCCTAGCTCTGGTACCATTGTTAGGTATTTCTAAACCTATAGGTGCAGATCAATGGGTAAATACATAACTTAGATAGGAAACTAGGTGATGTACCTCGCCTAGGTCATCGTTACCTAGAGTGAATCATGTCCGAGCCCCCTCGCGTCGGTGTAGCAGTTGCAGTGGCACCAGCGAGGATGTTGGAGGTGTGATGCAGTGACGGCGACCGACGGCGACACGAGGTGCCGCGGTCCGGTGGTGGCGTTTCCCGCCGCTGGCAGCACCCTTTCCTTAGATCGGGTTAGAGTTGGGATGGAGGTGGAGCGTCTGGCGGCTCAGGGGAACCTCGTACCGTGTGCCTCGCCCCCATCTTCATTTTATAGTGCTGTATAACGGGAGCCCACCAATCATGGAGCGGTTGGGCGCATCCAATCATAGCGCGGATTCAAGGGCCCAATTGGCTGGAGATCAAACTAACACATCCATCTGTCCGTCATGGCTGCCTGCCTTCATCGGCCATCACTACGTGTGAATACCTGACTGTGCAGGCGCAATCCTCTTATTTTTGTGCCAAACAACGGCAGCTGCAAGCCTTACTACAATCAGGCCCTCACAAGCAGGAGTGCAGGAGACGCACCCCAACAGCATCCCATGCATGGCACAAGCTGCACTGTACTTGAAAGTATCCAGCCTGAACAGCTGAGCAGTCACATTGCTATGACTGTATAATAAAGCAACATATGGTATGAGTATGACATCAGAAATTGAGGGCTATATACCAGGCAGATGGCTCAAATAGGCAGCAAGGTTTGGACTTTGGAGGTCATCGGCCAATCCTACTGGAACGGTTTTCAGCTATAGCAATGCTCAATCTTTTTCGCCTCAGGAGTACAACACACGCACGCCTTTATCATACAAAATCATCCCTCGCATAAATACAGCCCCAAGAAAACCAACGGAAAAAATCGCTATGGCTAACATATTGATCCAACAATGTACAGATACTGTCACGACGATCGACACAGGTGCTTGCAGAGTTTGCATGCCTGACCAACCAACCAACCAACCGATGAGACTGCAGATGATCTTTTCTCTGTCCCTACACGATATCCAGTTTCTTTATCAGGCAGACTCATAGCAATCACCGTTTTCCTGATGGCTAGTCTTCCTGATTTCTCCACTTGAAAGGTTCTCCCGTCGGTGCATCCTTTGGGGTGTTGTTTCCGCTGCTATCACCAGGTTCACTTGCAGGTGTTTCCACCGATCTTGCTTGAGTTGGAGCTTTTCCACCCCGACGCTCCTGGGAAGGGCAGCACAATGTTAGCAATCTAAGTCTGTGCAATTTGGAAAATATTACTATATTACTCTTTTCATGATCGTTGAAATTATTTGAAGAAAGAACAAGTTGGCGCATCTCTTGCAGGCTTTGAAGGCGAAGGCACACATAACTTACAGCAAAAACGACCAGGCATACCAGATTGAATCTAAACTCATATGCTGTGAGAACAAATTAAAAAAATGAAGAATGGAGGGCAACCCCCCAATTAACCTACAAAGGATTAATGAGAGCACAGTCCTCTAGCGAGTTGCCCCATGAGAGTCATGGAATTGTGATAACAAGTGCAAACAATTCAGTGCATATCGTAAAGTAACCTGTACGGATACTTGACTATAACAAGTAAATAAAGGTGTTACCCAGCAAATCCAAATGTAAACAATGAGTGCAAACAAAGTGTTCATCATGGTGACCTTGCTTCAGAATTGGTGGACAATAAGATTTATAGGCAACAAAATCAATAGGATATTAACATACTAAAACAATAAAAGGCGTACCCAGTGCAGAGAGCTCCCGCTCTGTGCGGGGTCCGGGGAAGGGTGTCAGTGGCAAGCCTTACCCTCACCTGTGCAATGCGAGAAGACCGCGACTCAAACCCGGGACCTTCCGGTCACAGGCGGTAAGACTCTACCGCTTGCACCAAGCCCGCCCTTCAAACATACTAAAACAATGGGTACTCAAAAATATGCATGTGCCATCTTAACTTACATCTCTGTACGGAAAATCATCAACTTCAAGCATGTGAATGACATGCCCAATCTTCGGCCTCTTGCGAGCTTCAGGATCTACGCACCGCAGAGCCACTAGCAAAGCCTTCTTCAATGTCCTAGAAGTAGGCTTCTCAGTCATCTTTGGATCCAAAACCCCTTCAGAGTTTCTGTTGCTGACCATTGTCTTCAGCCACTCAACAAGATTAATCTGAAAAGATTGCTCCACAAAGTTCATATATGCACTTCTCAAGTTCATTATTCAGCGAATGCAAGGAGGTACCACCATTACTAACCTCCCCTGGCGGCCTGTTGTAATCAACAGGTACACGGCCAGATATTATTTCCATGATAAGAATTCCAAAACTATAGACATCGCTAGTTTCATTCAACATGCCAGTGCCCGCATACTCTGGTGCAACATACCTGCAAGCGATAAAATAAAAAAATAAGCCACCACATTCTTGCTTATCTTGCGTGATCCTAATCTTATAAGCAGTGTTGATGTCTAACCCAAATGTCCCCATGACCCTGGTTGTGACATAACTCCTCTCTGAACCCAAAAGTTTCGCTAGCCCAAAATCAGAAAGCTTTGCATTCCAATGCTTGTCAAGAAGAATATTGCTCGACTTGACATCACGGTGAACCACCTTTGGCTCAAGCCCCTCATGCAAATACATTAAACTGCACAATTAGGTAAAATAATGTAAGCAGACAGTGACAGCCAAAAGAAATATGGACCACAGTAAAAGTCAAAAAGTGCATACCCTTTTGCTGTTCCCAGAATAATCTTCATTCTTATATCCCATGTAAGAGGGCTCACAGGACCAACATCACCATGGAGCCATTGCTCCAAGTTTCCATTATTAACATATTCATACACAAGCATCCTGGAAAAGAACCATATACAATGAAATTTATGATAAAACTACAAACTCCTTGGTTCTACAATTTCACGATATATAAGCTAAAGCTATTGTCCATACAAGAAGGTACCTTTGGTTGCCTTCAGCGCAATATCCTAACAACCGCACAAGGTTCTTGTGTCGCACCCGACCGATAGCTTCCACCTCAACCGTGAATTCCCGTTCTGCCTGCCCCCTGATAGAACATATAGCATCAAAGTTTATCAAATTCAGCAGCACAAAAACCACTAATTCAAACACACATTTCATCATCTATATTATATATATGGCTGAGTACACTACTAAGCATGAACCCTACAAAACAAAACTCAGTTGGATATTTTCTAGTATCAAGTTCTTGCACAGAGTGTCACCATCTGAATTGTCACATCTCCATTGACAATTCGTATACATCTTGCTTAGACTATAATCAACATTTTGCAAAAGAAAGACGATAGCCAATTGAACACACAAGCTTATAAATACGGCTATGCTTCAATCCACAGGTAGCATCAGTACCTGTTGTTGAGCAAGTTTTTGACGGCGACCTGCACTCCGCCCTCGAGCACGCCGTGGTACACTATGCCGTAGCCGCCCTCGCCGATCACCTTCTCGTCGGCGAACATGCACGTGGCGTCCTCGAGCTCCTTGAGCGTGTACCAGTGGCCCCACCCCAGGTGCGAGACCTCCGGGACCCCCGGTTCCCCGCCACCGCCACGGCTCTCCCCGCTGGCGCACCGAGACGAGGCCCCCCCGCTCCGCTGGTGGTGCGGGGGCGGCGGCTGCTCCGGGAACGTGATGCGGTGCTCCTTCCCCGTCTCGATCTGGATGGAGTCCGGCGGCGGCGCCTGCAGAACCTGGGCGAGCGGCGCCTTGGCCGGGGCGGCGGCGGGGGCCGCGGCGCCGGGGGAGGGCACCTCCTGGATGTCCTTGGGGGGCTTGGCGGCGGGGTGCTTGGGCTGGGCATTGGGCACGACGACGGGGAGTTGGAGGACGGGAGCGGCGCGGCGGCGGCGGCGGCGGCGGGAGGCGAGGAGGCAGAGCAGGGAGAGGAGCACTAGGAGGAGCACGAATGCGGCACCGACACCGATGCCGACGAGCTCCCAGAGGTGGAGGCCGAACACCAGCGTGCCCTGGGACAGCTCAGAGTCCGACATGGGCGCCGCGCTGCTCAGCTCAGCTCCCCCGGCTGCTCAAGCCGAAACGGAATGATGGATCTCCCACCCAAGAACCCCCAGCAGAATTGGGCGCTACCAAAGAATGAAGAAATTTCCCAAGAAAACAACCTCTAAGAACTGGGGTTTTGCAGAGAATTGGGCGCGCGAAGCCGGATTCATGCGGGGAACAACCAAAGTGGCCAAGAATCTCTGGATTTCTGCAGGGGGCGGGCGCAGGCAGTGGGAAAGGTATGACTTTGCGGGGAGGGAGGGGATTTAGGACAGGATGGAGTGACGAAAAAGGTGGATTTGGGGATTGATTGGGCCCAAAAAGGTTGGATTTGCGGGCAATGTGGGGGCTGAGACTGGATTATTTTGGGGGCGTGAGGAGCGACGAGCGAAGCGTGGTTAATTTAGCTCTGATGCAAGCAAGCATGGATTTTGGCGTGGAGGTGGAGGGACGGAGGGTGGTGCCCGGTGGTGAGATGTGTGGCTGGCCTGGGTGGCTGGGTGGTTGGTGGCGATCATTAGAGGCCAATCACAGTCCAAATCAACAAGAAATGCACACAAGAAGCATTGACAGTACAAAAGTGACTGCTCAGAGAGAGTGAGAGTGTAGTGACTAGTGAGTAGAGTACGTACGATAGATAGAAGGAGCGGAAGGGGAGAGAGATGAGACGAGGGCGGGGAGAGGAGAGTGGAGAACAGAACAGGGAGGAGTGGAGTGCAGGACCAGTGGGAGGGAGACGAGAGGAGAGGGAGGATCACAAAACAGGAACAGTGACAGACAGCCTGACAGGGTGTTTGCATAATTGTACAGTATTGTAGGCTTTTATCAACCGGACTTATTACTATCGCGACTGATTTATAGAACTAATTTATTATATAAAAAAAAATTAGTTTATAGTTAATTTGGACTTATAAGCTCAAATGAACATAGCCTTGAAATTGGGCGAAATAGAAGTACCGGATCTCTAAACAAATGCACAGCAGGATATTTTTGAGGTCGCAAACGCGAACAGTCTCGGTTTCAGACGCGAGCGGATCGAGTCCACGAGTGGCAACTTGCACACCCCATTTTCAAGTTCAAGCGTGGGAATCTCAGGATCGGGTGATTCCTGTTCGGCTGCGACCACAGCCGACAGCCTACAATCGCTTTTGCTACAATAAATCTATGAGAGGGAAATGGCAGCCGTTTTTTCTACTCTCACAAAATTACTATATTAGTAAAAGCGGCGGTAGCAGCAGCCCAACAAACAGCCGGTTCGCTGAAACTTATCAGTCATGGTATAATATTTTTCTCTTATAACAAAACAGCATCAATCGACTTATCAGCCACAAAAACCATTAGCCGAATAGCTTATTGTACGTTTAAGATGAGGCTAAAAGTGAACTTGTGCTATTCCTAGATTTTGTAAGATGAAAGAAAAATTATGTTAAATTATAGCTGAGTACATCGTCACGTTACAGGTACTTTGAAATATATGGGCATGTTCGTTTGTCTAAATTCTGGAGGAATCTGGATGGTTTGGAGAAATACTGGATAAATTTGTGAGAGAAAAATACGGTTCTGGATGAAAAAATAAGCGGATCAAGCTGGGTTTAAGGGCACGCCAACGGGGCCATAATACGTATATCTAGAAACCGTTTTTCATCTACATTGTACCCACGTCTCGTATAGCTCCAAATCTAAATCCCAAACCTGTACAACGATTCATATGGATGACCGCACTGACAAGCATTCAGCAAAAGGCCTGAGAACATATGCTCAACGAACGATGATCAATACTCGTATAGGCGGAATTGAGCATAAACTTCTTCTTTCTCGTGTCTTTCTTCTTTCTTCTGTCACCGAAGAATAAGGAAAACCAATATGAATCTTCCCAACTCAGAACCATTAATCGGCTTGAGGGACATACTTATTCTCACTAGTCCTTCATCGTGGTCAGATCTAACCACAACAAAACGAAGAAGAGACCAGTGAAAATTATTCCATGACGACAACATCATCTCCGCCTTGATGTCGCCATCCGAAAACCTAAAATCTTCATGTCGCCATGCGAAGGAAGTTGCTAACACAGTAGTTGTCCCCTCGTCTTCATCAAAGTCGCCGAAGAGAAACCAAATTCATCTTATCTCTTCGCCATCGCCGGAAAGGAGGAAGAGAAGACAAATCCCCAATACCAAGTAACTTGGCATAGAGAGACACTAACTCCAACATAACTCGATCTACTCAAAAAACTTATTAGAGAGGTGGATCATCACTTCTTTCGGCCTCCGGCGAGTTGCCGAAGGAGGAAAGGAGGGGGCCGGCGGTGGTGGAGGCGGGGGCCTACGGCAGCGTCGACTACGCACTAGGGGAGGGTTTCATTTCACTGTTTGCAAGACTTGGATTGAGAAATGAAACTGGCTCTCTCAGTGGAGGGTTTCGTTTCACCGTTTGCAAGACAAACTGCAGCAGTTAATATGTTCCTGATGTCTTGATTCTATGTGCCATATAAACTATGTAGCCATTTGAAAAATATATCTAAACTAAACCTAGTCACTTTGATAACTACAATATACTGTATGCTGACAAATAAACATTGTAAAATAAAAAATAATCAATCCAATATTCATTAGTGTATATGCATACATTAAAATGATTACCTATAATTTAAGATATACAAAATCTTCGATGGAAAATATAGAAAGAATACGGAGAATTTTCCAGAGAAAGCCAAAGTAAGGCTTCACATGTGAAGAAAACTTTCAGACTACAGTCATCGTTCACACTACACGCAAGCTACAAGTATCAAGTTCATTCGTACATGCATCGGGTTCATTCATGTACGCGACGCATGGGAGAAAATTTCATGCATGCAAGCCGAGCCGTCCCGTCAAGTACTGCTCGTGTCCTTAGCAGCCATGTTCCCGTTTCCGTCCCAGAACGAAAACATGAACGGAAATTTGAGATATCATTTTATAATGTAGGAATGAGAACGTTCGCGTTTTTTTTGGAACGCAGACGTTCCCGGAACTTAGAAAACAGAGGCTCCGTTTGGTTTATCCTATATTCGACTTGTTTTTTTAGTTGGTATGGTGTTTTTTTCTCATAACAATTCAGTCAGAACAGTGTTTTTTAATCAGTTTCAGCCAAGATTCAAACCAACGAACGGGGCATAACATGGAACACGGGAACGTGGGTCATGTTCCCATTTCTACGCTGCTAAGCTCCTGTCCCGTTACGTACTACTCCAGATGCAAATCAGATACGTACGTGACCGAAAACCGTCACGCCGCAAAGGAGAAGACGCGCGCGCGACGCTGGAAAGGAGAAGACGCGCGTGACGCTGGGGATCCACACGGGTGCCAGATATTGAAACTCGTTGCTCTCGATGCAGTCAGGCCTGTTCGTTGGTTGGTTTCTGGGCTGGTTTAAGCTAACTAGTACTGGTTTATTGTAAGAGAAAAACACTGTTGGTTGACTGATTTGGGCTGACTGAAACCAACAAACGAACAGGCTGAGTAACTGTGACAACTGAGTTTTATCCTAATGAAACACTTTTCCTCTCTTTCCTGATAAATATCTGGCCTTAGCGTCCTATGAACATTACCATAGTTGTCTGGGCGCGGTCCTCCTCGGAGGGCATGATCCAAACAGCCTATTTATACAGATTGGTATTGCTAATTATGTTGTTTATTAAAAAAGTTGTATACACTAAATCTGCCGACGGATATTAAACCACATGCAGCCATTTATATTGGAGCTTGTGGTGGGTCCACTAAGACTCTATGAAGTCATGTTTATGGTTCTATTTGGATCTGCTAGGGCGCTTCAAATTAATTAAGGTTAGTCAGCTAGTTGACTAATAACTACTTGAGAACTTTGACTAAAAAATTAGCATATCTATTGGCCCCTATTAGATGGAATAGGATTAATTTTAGCTAATTTTTATTAGATAACAATTAGTGCTTCCTATGAAACACATCTAATACATATGCTATTTGTCACGTTATTAAAGTCGTCCATAATGGATACTCCGTCCGTAAAAAAAAAATACAATTCTCTTATTTCAACAAACTAAATGCTTTTAAGTTTAACTAAATCGGTAAAAAATATCATTAGATTTTCAAAAACTTTCATAATAAATTAATTTACAGATATAAATGTGAATATTATTCACTGTAAATTTGGTCAAACCTAGACTACTTTAATAGATATCATAGTTGTATTCTTTTGTGGACGGATGAAGTACATAAAAGTAAACAAACAAAATATATTTTTTGAGTAAAAAATAAAAGATATTTTGATATAGAACATGAGTGCAATTGGAGAACGAACCGAGAACTCTGATATTCACGTGACCTTCGTGCCAAGCAAGGGTTTTAGTTACATTCTAAAAAGTAAAATACATTATTAGACCTACAGTGCACTTTGTCAAGACTGCTTAACCCTCTTAAGCTGTCTCAAACAGAAGACCCATTGCGGAACCTAAACATAAAATGGGTTTCCAACACAATACATATAGCCTCCAACAGAGTACCTATATGAAAGACTCGTTTTAGGTGCCAGGAGTGGCATAACCTAAATCTGAGTATCATCTCTCCTGAATATCCATTTGCAGAAAGAGTTGTCTTTTGGGTCTTGTTGTTGGAGAAGACCAAAAATAGGTATTGAACCATTTATCTGTAGCACTACCCAAAAGACGAATAAGTCTTGTATTTTGGGTCGTGATTGTTGGAGACAGTCTTACCCTTAATGACGTGGAGAGCCTTTGTCACAGAGGACGTGTTTACTTTGAAACCTGAGCCAGGTAAGTTTGTCAGGCATATGCATCTAGACCCAAGCGTATGCCACCTATTCGCTTAGCTGAAAAAACAGATTAAAAAGTATGGTTGACTAATTTGTTGTGAGAGAAAAATATTGTACCATGACTAATAAATCAGGCTGATAAGTTGAAGCGAATAGACGCCAAGGGTCTGATGCCTACATCGGACAATGCTGGTTAGCCATAAAGGAAACATATCAAAATAATAGTAAGTCAGCAACAGATTATTATCATTGCCATCTCCACGTTTCTATGGGTAGACAACTGAGAAATGTGTAAAATGATATTTAGATGTTGAAATGACTTATATGTCGGGGGATGCAATTTTTAGTATTTGAACCCTAGTTGCAATGTGTGGTCTACCTTATAAGCGTGCTATAGAAGCTACTCCCTCCGTCCTATAATACAGTGCATTCGCATTCAAAACTTCCCTCAAATATAATGCATTCTAGAGGGCAGAGGCTAGTTTTGCATTAATTATTTTCTATTTATCAATCAATCACTATTAATCACGTTGATGATAACACCAGATTAAGAAATAAAATAAAGGTGCATGCGTCTTTTATGTTTCCTCTTTATTTGTCTTAAAATTTTTAGAATGCACTGTATTACATGACAAACAAAACAGAGTATATCTAGCCTCAGTGGGTTTCCTAAGAAAATTCTTCTTTGCTGCTGCAGTATTTTGTGTACTGAGAGGATAGCACGGACCTAGCAAAACGTATATGTTCGGCGACGCCATTGTTTCGGTTGCCAACCGCGACAGCACCTCAGCCACGTGATCCTCATCCTCCAGGAAGCCTAAGGTGCAAATCAAGGAGAGTAACCATATGAATGGACATGCTTAAATTTGTTTTTAAAACTATTTGTCAATCATATGAATTTTATTATAGAGGATGATGATCAACCATGTCATATCCACCTTAGGTGCATTAGGGCGATACATCTCTCGCAACAGGTTGTCTCAATTCATCGAACATGTGCTCTTTCGCGTAAATAAGCAAATAAGAAGAAAAAGTTTCTATGTGAAACAGAAATTAAACAAAATCAGGGAAGTAAAGATTATAAACTATTGCTTCACTGTTGGGTATCTCCAAGAGTGCAAAAAATTGCAGACAAAAACATATTGGGGGGGGGGATGTGCCAACAAAAGACTAAGGGCACCCGTAATGGTTAGGGCTAGTTATTAGCTTTAAGCCAACTTTTTTTTAGTAATATTAACTTTTAGCATACATCTTTTAACATGAATAACCCCACGTAACTGTGGTAGAACCTCCTAAATTATAGGACTCACATGTACTTGTCGCTGTCCAACGACCTTTGACAACTATGCATATGTTTCTGGTAACTTAAGAAGTCTGTCGGGTGTCCTCGGGGAACCCAAAATCATCCATGATTTCTGAGCAGAATCACATTACAGAGTCATTGCAGTATTACAATATTTATTCAAATATATACATCAGAGTAAAATAGCGAAAGTATTACGATAACTTAGTTTACAAACCAGTTGTTTCAAACCTTACAAACTAAGTTTGATAATTATTACAAACCATAGTAGTAGTGGAGTGGCTTTAGTAGCATAATACAAACACACAAAATAAGCATCCTGCCCAAGGATCACACATTCACTTATCGTCATCGACCTGAACAACAGTCATGCAGCAAGGTCCAAAACAGACCTGCTTATGAGGCTCACCTGCAACAAGGGTCAACGAACCCTGAGTACAAAAGTACTCAACAAGACTTAACTGGAATAAAAACTGAGACAACTTAGGAATGCAGGCTCAGGGATTCAAGGTATGGCTTTAGCAATAATCAATATTCTTTTGCGTAAAAGCTCTTTAACAAAATTTTAGTATTTCAATATTTAAAACTTCATAAGAACCATATATGAATCTGTCATGATCCGTAATGAGATCATGAACTTCATATCAAACTCTTTCTCAAATCCAGCTCAAGTTTTAGTTATTAACTACGATGATGAACAGTGAGTTGAGTCTCCATAACCGAGGAGCAACAACGATTCGAACCGATTATAAACCCAGCTGGAGATTCCAGACCACACGATATATGCAGGTCCCCGACTTACATATATCAACCTACCTTCGGATCTTCTAAAACAAGAACAGGTCCGCGCCACCCGAGAATACAGTACTCCAACATTCTAGCCCATGACCACGTGGGTACACGCTACTCTCGCCATCTCTCCACTCCCAGTACGCGAGTAGCCATTCTTGTAATAGAATAGACGAGTTAAGGCTTACTGGAGTATGTGGTTAGTACTACAAAGTCTCACCTCATGCAATTCAACAATGGACGGACCTTAATCGACACAGGCAGAAAGAAGCCGCTCACAAGACCTCCATGTCTTGTGGCTCTCACACATCGAGTCCGCTCGATCTAGATTTATTACTTCCCATGCTCATATCTCATGATAACATAAGTAACCAAAGATCCATTTAAAACTCGCAGGTCACAGGTAATCACCCGACTAAGCATGACTAAGCATAACTAGATATTTACGAATTAAAACTGGTAACAAGGTAGATATAGAAAAACAAGGTTGGTAATGCACCAATTAGGTTTCCACTTGACTCCTAATCACTTAATGCAGTATATAAAAGCAAAAGCGATAAAATTTGTAAAACACAAGGTAGGGTTAAATGCATCCGGGGCTTGCCTTCGTTGACGGAAAAGTTAGGTTCCTACGACGTTCCACAATTATCAGGTCCGACCTCAACAGACAGATTAACTTCCTCCGCAACTTGATTAACTAACACGTGTTCACCTTCGTTCACTACACGTAGTAACAATGCCATGTTTAACATGATGCGGGATACAAAACATGATGCTTGATGATGGATGCAAAATTAACAACTCGAATACAACTTTTCTTCGCGGAACAGTTGCAAGTCAAACGAACTAAACCTATTTCGTAACACATACATCAATTGCCAAGGATCATTACCAACTAATGACCCAAGGTCATCACTTAATCCAAAATTTTAAACAAAACATAAATCATTAAATGTTACTATTTGTTTTTATGAATTAATTATTTAATTCAAAATTATGAAATAAATCAACTTGTTCCAATTGAGCTCAATTTTTTTTGTAAAGGTTCATCACATGATAAGTAAGTGGCAAAACAAATTTCATAATTTTTGGATAATTAATTAAGCCTAGAAAAATCATGGAAACCCATTTATTAATTAATTAAGCAATTTTTATCACATTCAAAAAGTACTGAAAAACAACATTTCATATTTTTCTTAAATAATATACATCACAGAGAGGTCACACAAAAATTTTCATAATTTTTGGAAGCCTAAATATGCTTAGATTTTGAAATGAGTTTTCAGGGTAGTATTTAAATATTGAAAATCAGGTTTTTTTCTTGAAAATTCAAATCCAAACAAAATTTTGAACTTGATTCAAACAATACAATGCAACACATACCACATAAAGGTAAACTTGTTTTAGTGCATGCATATCAAATTTTTTCCAAAAAGCCAAATGCTTTGCAATGCACATGATGACATGACAGGTTTTAGTATTAAAACACCCGAGGCGTTACAATCCTTCCCCCTAAAAGAAATCTCGTTCCGAGATTCAAAGCCATAGGGTAAGTAATGGAAAAGGAAATATGTCGCACGAACACATACAAAATCTATCCATAAAACAGCTAAGGTCTATTTACAAAACACAACTTGTAACAACCGAGCTCAACTAACATTACTCTATATTGACGCAAGAAACTCTAGAAATTTTTCTAGCAAGTAATCTTCGGATTCCCAAGTAGCTTCTTCTTCGGAATGTTGATTCCATTGTATCTTGTAGAACTTGATTGCCCTTCTTCGAGTAACATGGTCTTTCTGATCCAAAACTCAGATAGGATATTCGGAATAGGTCAAATCAGGTTCAAGTTCCACTCCTTCAACCTCAACATTCTGCTCAGGCACTCGGAGACACTTCTTTAATTGAGAAACATGGAAAACATTATGTACAGCTGAAAGATGTTCGGGTAGCTTCAAGCGATATGCCACTTTTCTATATCTCTCTAAAATTTTAAATGGTCCAATATATCGAGGTGCCAACTTGCCTTTAACACCAAAACGGGTAACTCCCTTCATTGATGATACCTTCAGATATACAAAATCTCCCTTGTTAAACACTAATGTCTACATCATTTATCTGCATAACTCTTTTGTCGGGACCGAGTTATCTTCAAATTACTTTGTATTTGCTTAACCTTGTCTTCTATTTCTTTTATAAGGTCAACTTCAAAGAATCTTCTTTCCCCGGGTTTAGACCAACTCAGTGATGTTCTGCATCTATGATCATAAAGTGCTTCAAACGGAGCCATTCTAATGCTCTCTTGATAACTATTATTGTATGAGAATTCAGCCAAGACAAACATTCATCCTACTTCTTGGAATAGTTAAGGACACAACACCTTAACATATCTTTAAGTACTTGATTGACCCTTTCAGTCTGACCATCAGTCTAGGGATGATAAGCTGTACTATACAGGAGTTTGGTACCTAAAGAAGCATGCAAGTGTTTCCAAAAGCTGGAGACAAGCTGTGTACCCCGATCTAACACTATGGTCTTTAGTACTCCATGTAGACTCATGATTCTTGCTAGATACATCTTAGCATACTGGATAGTAAGATATATACTCTTGACTAGAAGAAAATGTGCTGACTTAGTTAGTCGATCTACAATAACCCATACTGAGTCAAAGCCCTTTGATGTCTTGGGTAGACCAACAATAAAGTCCATACTAATATCCTCCCACTTTTAAGCTGGAATAGGTAATAGCTGTAACTTTCTAGCATACCTCAAATATATAGCTTTCACCTTTTGATAAGTATCACACTTGGCTATATACCGGGCAATTTCTATCTTCATTTTGGTCCACCAAAACCTCTGTTTCAAGTCATGGTACATCTTATTACTTCCCAGATAAATAGATAACCTAGTAGCATGTGCTTCTTCAAGAATTGACTGTCGCAACTTCGGAACCTTTGGTACCACTAAGCGATTCTTGAACCATAACACACCTTCATCATCTACTTTGAAGCATTCCACTTTCCCATTCTTGATTCTTTCTTTGATATAGGCTATACCCTTGTTTTCTTTCTGAGCAGCAATAATCTGGTCTCGAATAGTGGCTTCAATAGTTATATTGGTCAAACTACCTTGTTGAATTACCTCTATACTCAACTTTTCTATCTCTTGGCATAAAGTCAAACCCATTGTTCTTACTGTCAGACAATTGCAATGGCTCTTTCAACTGAGGGCATCTGCAACTATATTTGCTTTACCAGGATGGTAATGTACTTCCAAGTCATAATCTTTAATCAATTCTAACCATCTTCTTTGTCGCATGTTCAAATCCGATTGAGTAAAGATATACTTTAAACTCTTGTGGTCTGTATAAATATGGCACGTATTACCAAGCAAGTAATGCCGCTAAATCTTCAGAGCATGGACAACTGCTGCTAACTCTAAATCATGAGTGGGATAGTGCTCTTTATGTTGCTTAAGTTGTCTGGAAGCATAGGCAATGACTCAGCCTTCTTGCATCAATACACATCCAATACAAATACCAGAAGCATCACAATAAACGCCAAATGACTTCTCGATATCTATTTGTGCTAATACTGGTGCAGTGGTTAACAATCTCTTCAAAGTCTAGAAAGCTTCTTCACACTTAGATGACCAGACAAACTTGGCTTGGTTCTTCAACAACCTAGTGATGGACTTGGATACTCTAGAGAAATCTGGAATAAAACGACGGTAATACCCCGCCATTCCTAGAAAACTCCAAACTTGATGAACAGTGGTTGCCGGTTTCCAATCAAGCACATCCTTAACTTTGCTTAGATCAACAACAACTCCTTCAGCTGATAAGACATGTCCAAGAAACTATACTTCCTTAAGCCAGAAGTCACACTTACTGAATTTGGCATATAGTTGATGTTCTCTTAAGCGGGTCAGGACAATTCTGAGATGTTTCGCGTGTTCCTTCTGGTTCTTGGAATAAACTAGGATGTCATAAATAAACACCACCACAAACTTGTCTAGCTTAGGCATGAACACTGAATTCATTAGATATATGAAATGAGCTGGGGCATTTGTCAAACCAAAAGACATTACTAAGTATTCATATAACCCATATCTCATGGTAAATGCCGTTTTGGGAATATCTTCAAGCTTACTCTTGATTTGGTGATAGCCTGACCTAATCTTGGAGAAAACTTTGGCTCCGGCTAGTTGATCAAAAAACAAGTCTATCCGAGGTAAGGGATACTTATTCTTAATGGTCACTTTCATCAACCATCACTAATTTTTCTAGATCTTCTTCTTCTTCCTCTTCAAGTTCATCATCATCAACAATGATGACACCAGAGTCCATTACATCAGCTTGAGGTTCATGATTTGGATCCAGGAGGTTGCTCAGCCTATGGACTTCTTCATGCAAAGTAGTATTATGTTCTTCTAAATCTTCTACATAAAATTCTAGCTCATGTGCTCTAGCTCTAGCTACATCTTCCCTATGCCAAGCCTCATTTCTCCCTTCCACCATATGAACTAATATACGCTCACAGTTCTTATAAGCGATGGTGCGACACTTCAATTGATCCTTTAACTTGCCCACCCGGATGGCATCCATGACTCTATCTTTAGTAGCCTTTGCTAACTCTATTGAAAGCCTCTGTATCTCTGTTTGGGGATCAGGTCTAGAGCTGCTACTGCTAGCACCGTCATTTCTAGGGGCAAGCTGGTGACAAGGAACTCCTTCAGGTCCAATGGACTTATGGGACGTTACCTTGGTGCGAGCCATACTGTAGGAAGCAAGATTAATCCAATTAAGATAATCTGATCAAAATCTAAAGAGCAGCCAGGATGGATTACATAACTCAACCCAAACTCACTACCCAAGCCAGACTCAGGGTGAAGAAAGTAACAAGTGAATTAATCATGATGCATGAATCGTTCTTACGAACAAAAACATCAAAGCTTATAAGGTACATAACCACAGTTATTTTTATATAGGGCATAATAAGATTACTACTCCATCACACAAAGCCTTTTTAATCAATTAAGGAATGGTGAGAATGAAATAAGATAAGCTAGAAGCAATTTAGACCAAATTATCAAGTTATATCTATTTGTCCCAAATCATTTTGAAGTTTTTGTAAAACAATACAACAAAGACTTTTAACGATCGCTCTAATACCATTCTGTGATAGAACCTCCTAAATTATAGGACCCACATGCATTTGTCACTGTCCAACGACCTTTGACAACTATGCATATGTTCCTGGTAACTTAAGAAGTCTGTTGGGTGTCCTCGGAGAACCCCGAATCATCCACGATTTCTGAGCAGGATCACATTACAGAGTCATTGCAGTATTACAATATTTATTCAAATATATACATTAGAGTAAAATAGCGGAAGTCTTATGATAACTTAGTTTACAAACCAATTATTTCAAACCTTACAAACTAAGTTCGATAATTATTACAAACTATAGTAGTAGTGGAGTGGCTTTAGTAGCATAATACAAACACACAAAATAAGCATCCTGCCCAAGGATCACACATTCACTTATTGTCATCGACCTGAACAACAGTCATGCAGCAAGGTCCAAAACAGACCTACTCATGAGGCTCACCTGCAACAAGGGTCAACGAACCCTGAGTACAAAAGTACCCAACAAGACTTAACCGGAATAAAAACTGAGACGACTTAGGAATACAGGTTCAGGGATTCAAGGTATGGCTTTAGCAATAATCAATGTTCTTTTGCGTAAAAGCTCTTTAACAAAATTTTAGTATTTCAACATTTAAAACTTCATAAGAACCATATATGAATCTGCCATGATCTGTAATGAGATCATGAACTTCATATCAAACTCTTTCTCAAATCCAGCTCAAGTTTCAGTTATGAACTACGATGATGAACAGTGAGTTGAGTCTCCATAACCGAGGAGCAACGATGATTTGAACCGATTATAAACCCAGCTGGGGATTCTAGACTACACGACATATGCATGTCCCTAACTTATATATATCAACCAACCCTCAGATCTTCTAAAATAAGAACAGGTCCACGCCACCCGAGAATACAGTACTCCACCATTCCAGCCTATGGCCATGTGGGTACACGCTACTCTTGTCATCTCTCCACTCCCAGTGCGCGAGTAGCCATTCTTATAATAGAATAGACGAGTTAAGGCTTACCGGAGTATGTGGTTAGTACTATAAAGTCTCACCTCATGCAATTCAACAACGGACAGACCTTAATTGACACAGGCAGAAAGAAGCCGCTCACAAGACATCAATGTCTTGTGGCTCTCACACATCGAGTCCGCCCGGTCTAAATTTATTACTTTCCATGCTCATATCTCATGATAACATAAGTAACCAAAGATCCATTTAAAACTCGCATGTGACAGATAATCACCCGACTAAGCATGACTAAGCATAACTAGATATTTACGAATTAAAAGTGGTAACAAGGTAGATATAAAAAAACAAGGTTGGTAATGCACCAATTAGGTTTCCACTTGACTCCTAATCACTTAATGCAGTATATAAAAGCAAAAGCGATAAAATTTGTAAAACACAAGGTAGGGTTAAATGCATCCGGGGCTTGCCTTCGTTGACGAAAAAGTTAGGTTCCTACGACGTTCCACAATTATCAGGTCCGACCTCAACAGACGGATTAACTTCCTCCGTAACTTGATTAACTACCACGTGTTCACCTTCGTTCACTACACATAGTAACAATGCCATGTTTAACATGATGCGGGATACGAAACATGATGCTTGATGATGGATGCAAAATTAACAACTCGAATACAACTTTCCTTCGCGGAACAGTTGCAAGTCAAACGAACTAAACCTTTTTTTGTAACACATACATCAATTGCCAAGGATCATTACCAACTAATGACCCAAGGTCATCACTCAATCCAAAATTTCAAACAAAACCTAAATCATTAAAGGTTACTATTTGCTTTTATGAATTAATTATGTAATTCAAAATTATGAAATAAATCAACTTGTTCCAATTGAGCTCAAAATTTTTGTAAAGGTTCATCACATGATAAGTAAGTGGCAAAACAAATTTCATAATTTTTGGATAATTAATTAAGCCTAGAAAAATCATGGAAACCCATTTATTAATTAATTAAGTAATTTTATCACATTCAAAAAGTACTGAAAAACAACATTTCATATTTTTCTTAAATAATATACATCACAGAGAGGTCACACAAAAAATTTCATAATTTTTGGAACTCTAAATAATTCTACATAAAAATAACAAAAACTATCACTATTCATTCAAATCTGCAAAATAGAAAAACCCATTTTGAACGCTGAGTCACTGACAACCGACCCCACTTGTCATCTTCAACCTTCGGCGCTGACCATGGTAACGACGCGCTGACCAGCGATAACTCGTTGATGGCGAGGTCATTGGCGACAACGAAGTCACCAACACGATTACAACAACATGGCGCATCAATTTGTGGCACTAGCGAGATCAATTACAAACTGGACCAAGCACTACGCCGGCCATGGCGGCCACGACTACACGGCAGCGCTACGCCAACGACAGGAGACCGGTAACGGTGAGACAAACGACTCAGGAAGAACCAGGAGCTCACCCCGATCACGTTGAAGACGATGGACGAGCCGGAGGAACAACGAAGAGACGGGTCGACGGTCACAGCGATCACGACGGAGCAAGGATCGTCGGTGGCGGTGCTTCGGTGGACAAAAGAAACAATCAACCGGTCTTAGAGCATCACGGGAACAAGGCAAAGCTAGAGCAAGGCTCCGCAAGGTTAGAGACTCACCACAGAACTTTGGCCACGGTGAAACGGGATCACCGGTGATGCTGCCGGCCACGAGGAAGAAAGGCAAAGAACGGCGGTTCCCGGCGCAATCAAGCAACAAGGGCTAGAGGACTAGTTGCGCAAGGAATTAGCGAAGCTGTGGCAAGCTTAGCCGAGGCTGGTTTGCGCTGAGGAGGCGAGGCGAGCTCGACGGAGCTAAGGCGGCGGCGTCGGGAAAACAGAGAAGAGAAAGAAGAACGGCGACGTCGTTCCAGACTTATTCAGCGGGCGAAAAGCGGTGGGGAACGGTGCGCTTGACACGCCACGACGATGCGGACACGTCAAGGCCAGAGGTGGCGCCTGAGGGCGCGCGTAAAAGCCGGTGGAAGCTCACCGACGGCGAGAGTGTGCCTGCTTCCACTGTTCCAACTAATTACCGAATTGCCACTCGCTTTAATTCCCAAATTACTCCCAAATTTGTATAGCAACTCAAAAATCTCCAAAAATAAAAGTTGCTCAAAATTTAAAGTTCTACAACTTTGCTTTTATAACCACTCCTTAATTCGGTCTACATTTTGAAATGCAAATTTGAATTCAAATAGGGGACATTTAAAGAATTTCGCTTTTTCAAATTACTTCAAAATTTTCATAATAACTTTGAAAACTCCAAAAACAAACTTTGCATAACTTAACAAGCTCTACACTTTTGCTTTTAGGCTCAACCCCAAAATTTGCTTAGATTTTGAAATGAGTTTTCATGGTAGGATTTAAATACTGAAAATCAGGGTTTTTCTTGAAAATTCAAATCCAAACAAAATTTTGAACTTGATTCAAACAATACAATTTAACACATACCACATAAAGGTAAACTTGTTTTAGTGCATGCATATCAAAATTTTCACTAAAAGCCAAATGCTTTGCAATGCATATGATGACATGGCAGGTTTTAGTATTAAAACACCCGAGGTGTTACAGTAACACTCTCACATAACCTTGAAATATATGTAAAAGCTTAGTTCTCGATCAAAAGCTAGCTTTTCTTTCTTCTATTAAAAAAAAGAGAAAAAATACTTAGAGGTAGCTTAAAAATCAATTATTAGAGCTGCCCTGGATCACTCAACCAACACCATATCACCTCAAATTTGCGCCCACACGCCCTTGGCTGCCGCTGGCCACATCTACCCGCCTCTGGCTGCCAGCTGCGAGCAGTGTGTTCCTGTGTCCCAAATGCCCGCTAGAGGCTACTACTCGGTATTACTTTCTTCTTTACCCAATACATTTTTGAAACTATCGAAGACTATAATTGGTTACTGTTTTTTATACGTTCTTAGAGATTAATATTGACCTACATTAAGGGGCTTTTTGTAACTTGAGAATTTCATAGGAATCATGCAGAAATTTCACATGAGTCAGTTCAATTTCGCAAGAAAAATATAGAAATGGAAAAAAAAAATCTGTGTTCCAAACATGACTTTGGACTGGCGAATGAGAAATGGAGTGCCCAGATGTGTATCTGAGCCCAGAAACTGTAGGTAACACGAATTTGTCAGAAAATAGCGTTCTGATGCTTAACCATAGACCTATCTCTCACAGGTCTCTATCGTTGCAAGTTCTCCATTCATGAAACGTGTGCCCCTTCCATGGAAATTAGCAGACCAGTCACCCTTTTGGCAGGAATTGCGCATAAAAGAACAACCATGCATGCCACCACAACATCCAAAAGCAACTAACCGATCTGTTACATGTGCTGTCATAACGCAACGGTAGTTTAGAAAAATAACCAGCCAAAAAGTGCTGCTGTGTGTTAATGCCACGGCAGTTGGCGAGCGCATCACCAATTCCTGCTTGCTTACTCTAGTGAGTGCAACGTTTGGACTCATCCCACCCGACGGCAGTCCAGTCCTTGCGTAACACAACACCCGAGAACAGGAAACGGTGACAGCAGCAATTCAAGCCTGCTAGCGCGGCAACCAGCAGCTTTGCTCTGGTGCCTGGTCTGTTGGATCTAACACCTGCAAATGTGTACAGTACACTGCAGAGGACAAACACGGCAGGATCTAGTAACATTTTTGGCCATTAATCTTCCCATCGACTCCAAATGATGTATTCTGCTCCTTCCATGATGATGTGTATATAGTATCCCACCAATCAAGGGATGTATAAATTAGACGAGTTGATTAACCTGCCTCTATACCGGTAACTAGAGATGAAAATTCTGGGGAGCAAAATCCTACATTCCTACGGCATGGGCCATGGGCTCAACTGCTGATGTTGTGGAGAAGAGCTCTAATTCTTTTGCGATGAATCGCTGCTGTATCAAAGATGACCCAAAACTTCTTTTATGTGACCAACATCTACTGTAGTTCACCTACTGGCGCCTCGTTCAGCCATAGGCAGTGGATGAAATCGTACAGCTTTGCGCTCACGCTCACCTGCCCAGATTGAGGAGTTAGTGATACGAATCAAGATGAGGACAGACAAAGGCGAGATGCAAACAAGCAAACCTTGTACGGTGTTGGATTTAGCCGCCGGATGTGATCCGGACGCAGCTTTTCAAGCTGCTGCATGCAGCGGCTTCTGATCTTCTCCAAGGAGGGCAGCTCTGCTCTAGGTTTATCTGCAGGGAAACACAGGTACACATGTCACTAACACATAACAAGACAGAGGCCAGGGACATTTAGCATTCAGATTTTTCTTTTGTATACAGGGTTGATGAAGTCTTTTTTTCCTAAACGTGTCACCTTTGATGAAGAAAACTACAGGACGAAACATGAAAGGGCTGTGGCTAGGGATGAAAGTGGTGATACCAGTGGGTTAGCTAGCTAAGTTATTTTTATCTCACTTCCCTTGCTTCGAAATCTGGATTATAGTTCAACTACAGTGAGTTAGAATTCGACCCAGTGATCCAAAGGAAGCTAAACTTTGCATCCTCAGTTGTGGCTCTGGTGATTGTCAACGGTAGGATATGCACAGAACAGAGCACTGGAAATATGGGACACGTAAATTAATTAAGTCTATCAAACTATGTTCAGAAAGAAATTTAAGCCTGTCATGCTAGTCCTTTTTATTTTAAGATTCTTCTGCTTAAAAAATGTAGCGCAAAACGAGGATCGATAAATCCTTCTGATTTCTTAAGGCAATCTAATGCTGATGATGGTTACTCCCATTTTCAGTTACTACTTTCCAAAATCCAGCCATGGGTGTGTGACCACTAACAAAATTCTCGCTAAAGAGTTAAAAGGTCCATACCTGATGTCCCAGGCCAATAGCACTGTAGAAGCTCCTCAACATGCTGGGGTACAACATATGCTCTCTTTGATTCAATGAATGGATGGCGGCAGAGGATTCTTTCTCCTGCCTGCAATATTTTAGCAATATGAAATCCAGTTTAAACATTGGAGGTTACTGCAGATGATGTCAAAGACAAGATACCGAGCATGACAGCTGTGTTGCATAACAGATAGGAAGCATGTGATGAACTCAAGTACTAGCTCAGTTTATATTCCATTCTAAGATATGTTCTAAAATTCTGTACTGTGATACTTGGGAACCTTGTGCTAAATATAAAACTCAGATGTCAACAAAGATAACAGAGGTGCATTGTTACCTTAGGTGATGGTTCACTTTCACGAATCATGATATCTACCAGTGGGTAGCCTTCTTTCCCATACAGTCTAAAACATCGTTTTTTGCATGGAATGGAAACCTGAAACATATTATCACACCATCAACGAATATATATAAAATAAAGCAGATATTTCTAACACACAAATACTGGACATACTTTTGCCACGTCCTCAGAAAGCTTAATACGAGGTCTATTATTTATCTCAACTAGCTTAAAGACACAGCCAAGAGCAGCCTGGGAATAACACGTCACAAGGTAAGTTCCAATTCCAAAGGCATCAACCTCATGACCCTGCAAAATAAATGGAGATCTTAAATTATATCTGCTATTGGCAGGATGAATGATAAAGATAAATCTACAGAAGAACAAACAAACACGTCAGATAACATTGGAGCCACAGCTGACATAATACGAAAGGTAAAATAGTCCTTGACAAATTGTAAACACAAGATAAATTTATTACCTGTTTGTTGAGGGCATCAATTGTTTCCTCATTCAGGTCGTTGCTAGCAGTAATGACCATCTTTGCAAAACCAGGTACATTAAATTCCTTCTCTACTGCACGAAACACTTTTCGTGCTTCAATGGACAAATAGGCTAGATCACCAGAATCTAATCTAATACCAGATGCCTTGTACCTACAAAAGAATATATGATTAGGCAAAAAGCTTATGTTTAAAGATTGAGCACAAGATTGGGGAATTTCCTATCTCAGTTGTAACTTGTAAGCATGGTAGTTATAAACGTAAACCAACCTAAAGTATATGCTATTGGTGTGACCTTTTTTTAATAACTTTAGCTTCATTTGTGTTCTCATGAATTTTATTCTTTGAGTACACGATGAATTTCCATGTGAAGATAAGCTCGTATCTAATAGGGGTGGTCAAACACACAGGTAATGAGCGCCAAAGGACATTTGGCATACCCTAAGTTATGAAGTGCTAGAGCCACTGCACAGAAATTTGGAATACCACTTCGCATAACCTGAAAGGTAGAGAAGAGGGTGAGTATGGCTTATGGACGATAATATGAAACTCCATATAGCTCCTAGAATCGGCGCGTTGAGAGCGATCTGGTTACTGTTCACCAATCGTATGCAGCCACGTGGACTCGTGCGTAATATATACATGAATGAGTAAGGAATTGACTATGCCTTCTGAATAAATGCCAGGTAATGATAATAGTGAAAACACATTCTGTTCTGGAATTGTGCAATCACCAATCAGTCTACCCTCAGTCCGAAAAAATCCATACATGTCTATGCATAAAGTAACAAGTTTGGCAGTAAAAGAAAAGATCATGATTTCTTAATACCAGCACAGAAAGAGAGGAGCATTCAGAAAGACAAACAGAAAATTATAAGTCAGCAATGACAAATGGAGGTTTTCAGACCTACTCACAACCTCAAGTAAAGAGAGTTGACCCTACTCATTCAGACATGAATTGAAGTACAAACAACAAGAGAAAAGCTTGAAGCTCGAACAAACTAACAACTCACGTCATATGTGTCCACAAGAGCAAGGAAGTTGCTTGGAAAAGCCAATGCGTAGGATGCAAATGCAGCCAGCTCACTTTTATTTGTATCACCAAATACACCACCTAATGAATCAGCTGCCTGAAATCAACCAAAAAAGTAAGTAACATAAGCATACCATGATAATTAAAACCAGCGTAACCAGTTTCTAGAATCATGCCTGAATCTTTTGAAGCCACTCTTGCACTAAACTAACAAAATCCTGGCAAACTCTTGAGCCATCTTTGCTCCTGAGGGCCTTGTCTAGTATCTCATCAAGGCTCTGAAAGGGTGGTAAGTATATTACTAAATCATGAAACAAGCAAATTGTGATAACTGGCACAAAGAAAAATACTCTCAAAATAGATATCTAAGCATGAACATCCAAGGGACAGCCTATTAATGCAATGATACGCAGCTCTCCTGCGCGTTCGAGGAAAAAATTGCAAGGGACAGTCCCAACTGTTGTGCACACTGCACAGAAATGATATGAAAAGGAGGAATGATAAATTTATAATCCATAGATTCCACATCAGACTAAAAGAACATAACAAGAAAAAACTAGCATGGTTGAAAAGAGAAGAAATGAAACACATTACCCAGAATCCTGTAGCACTGTAACAACAGTGGGGCTAGCAACTAATGCTGTGAAGAACAAAGGTTTTGTTTGACCAATGAAACTACAGTATGCAGACATAATGCTCTCATGACGAAAGTAACTGCATTTGTGTAAACTTTCATTCATTCATAGCAGGAAGGATACTTTACTGACCATATATGAGCTAATAAAAGCATGAGAATGTGTTCCACGAAGTGGTATGCCAAACAAATTTCCAGCCAAAACATTACTGCAAAAAAAAAAAGATTGAACAAAAGGTAAACACATTTAACAATTTTGGGGGCAAAATATTTTTTATGGTGAGGGATAAGAAGGCAACTATGCAAGGATAACTGAAAGTATACTTCTTCAAGCATTATTATAAAGAGCAAGGATCATAAATATGCTGGATTTTAGTTATAAACTATAAATGCAAAATAATCCACCTGGTTGCGTCAAAACCTCCCATAAAACAATATTTTGAGGCACTTATTGCTCCATCAGGTCCCTGCAGTAATAAATCCACAGCAATATTTAACATAGAAATACTAATGTTTTACAATGACAGTTGAAAAGGGATGGATAATTGAATATCACCTGTGCTCGTCTTAAACCAAATTCTAACAGAACCTTTGACTTTCCAGCAACATGACGATGACGCGCAGCATTAGTAGTTACCAAAGAGGCATAATTGATAAGATTTATAAATGGAGTCTCAAGAAGTTGAACCACCTAATGGTGTAATAACAAATGGTAAGTTATCAGAGGCATTTCAAAATTCTGATCAATGCTCATATGGCAAACATGTATTAGCGCAACAACTGGTGAGGGCTTCGTACTTACAGCAACTGGACCTTCAACTCTCATTAAGGGCACTTTTGGAAAAACTACTGATCCCTCAGGAATGGAGTACACCTCTACATCCGAGCAGTCAACTTCCCTGAGATAATCGAAGAACGCACCCTAGGAATTGTAGTTTACATTAGAAAATGAACATTTAGCAGGAAAACAACCAAATAAGGAGTGTTTATAAAAGTTAGGTGAAAAACGAAAGATCCAAGGCACAGCACGTGCATTTAAAACTACTCCCGCTTCCTCCATTTGAAGTAGCCAATTCTTTCTAGTTCATGCTAATTGATCCAAGGCGCAGCACGTGCATACCCTGCCTATCTCAGAATCATGGGAAGAAAGAGAGACTACTCATGTATGGATGAGATGATACCTCACACATTGGCATGACTGATTGCAGGAAACAAATGTCATGTTCTGTGAACTTAAAATTCGCAATAAATTTGATGCACTCCTCAAGGCCAGCAAAAACAGTGAACTCCCCACCAAATGGATTTTTCCTAAAGTACAGGTCAAACCTGTGAAAGGAAAAGGATTCAAATAAGAATTAAGTTGACAAAGCTGTTAGCTGTAATACATTATTGCCATCCATAGATTTGTATTCACTGAAACTAAATCAGAAGGCTTGAAACTAGATTCACTGAAAGGTTCATGGAGGACTAGCACTTGCATGAGGAAGCAGACAAAGTGTTTTCTTGATCGTATTAAGACTAAAACGCAACAAGATGGGCTGCACCGGATGGACATTCAAGTTGCTACTAAGTAGTCAGTTCCCAACTTCCCATGAAATGCCAAAGACTATTTCGTGAGTTCCAAGGATTAGAGATTCTTGTATCTTTTTCCACCAGTTGTCTGGATTCATTATAGATGGATGATTCTTAAAATTTGCTGGGAGATTGAAGTTCAATGACCATAAGCTCCAAGTCAAGCCTGAGTACCCACTACCCAGCACATTAATTCAAAGACATATCAAACTCCAAAGGAAGACATCAGAAATTCTCAAATCCAGCATTATCCTTTTGCCACCACCCATTCAATTAGCTGTAATATGATGGTGACAACATGCACCCAAGGCCTGGTAATTGCAGTGACCAGCTTATATCATTATTGTTTTCATCTCCATGAACAAATAGCTTCTAGTTATGCAGGTAAGAAGAGTTTGCCATTCAACCTTGAATGGAAAAACAATACAGAAGAAACAACATGCAAGGAACAATTTCTTGTAAAGGAACACATGGTATAAATGCATACAGTAGTATTCATATAAGATAATGGCGGATGAATGATAACAAAAAGGAGAATAATGGAAAGAAATACTTTCCCAACCTGGCTTGATTGAATTATACCATGGCCTACCATTAACTTGCCACAATTCCACTTGCATTAAATTTTCCCTAAAATTGTGACAAAAATTATTTTAAGATTGGACACACTTTATTTGGAGACACGTGGAGGCATCTCTGGTGCGATCTAGGGAGCTGCTGTGGTAAAATAAAAACATTGCTTTTTCAGAAGCCGACAAATATCTTAATACTGTGGACAAACAACGTTTTAATATAATGCACACAAGCAAGGTCTATCCCATATGAAACTTAAGGGTATGGAGGCACATATGACCATTGATAAAGGCAAAGCAATTGGTTCGAAATGCCCTAGTTAAGAACTATAACTACGTTCCAAGACATAGAGAAGATCACTTCACACAAAGTTCCTTGTTTCGCTCAACATCCATCAATAAGTTTTGCACTGTCATGCTGTATACTAGCAATATATAAAACAGCCTAGTGTAGTTTCAAGGTACCTTCCCAGAATATTCCTTGAATGCCACAATTATAGCTATTTTCCCTGTAAAAACACTCCCCTGTTCCTGAGCTAGCGTCAACACACATATGATGATATCACCTTGTTTCTTCTCTAAAGAAAAGGAGTTTCCCGCTACTTTTTTTTTCCCAATCAGTGAGTTTTCCGCTACTAAAATATGCAACTGTTTTAAGTCAAAGTCACTTTCTTGCATAAAAAAAAACTGGTGATGCAGTGGTGAAAGCTGTCTCACTGAGTCACCAGGTCGCGGGTTCGAAGCAGCCTCTCCGCAGATTTTGCGGGGGGAAGGCTTGCCTCGGTTTTTCCCTTCCCCAGACTCCACTCATGTGGGAGCCTCCGGCACTGGGTCTGCCCTTTTTTTGACCTATGGGGGGAAAGCCACCCCCCAGGCACCGTACCCCTGTGAGAACAGGGCCGTTCCTTAGACCTGTGCTTGGCGTGGGACAGACGAGGGGATTTTTTTAACCCCAGCCCGAAATTCGCTCCCACGGGGAGTCGAACCCAGGACCTGAGGAGTGCCGCTGGGACGCTCTAACCAGTTGGACTAGAGGCCCTTTGGCCACTTTCTTGCATACGTTTGTGATTGTACATATTTCAAACCTTGGATGACCAAAGCAATTTTTAAATATAAAATCCGAAGATAATTGATTGTCTTATTTGTTTACTCAAGCAGTAAATGTCATTCATCTGTTTGTCTTCATTCAAATGTCCACGTAACCTCTGAATTACATCAGCAAATTTTAAATATAAAATCCGAAGATAATTGATTGACATATTTGTTTACTCAAGCAGTAAATGTCATTCATCTGTTTGTCTTCATTCAAATGTCCACATTACATCAGCAAATTTTAAATATAAAATCCGAAGATAATTGATTGACTTATTTGTTTACTCAATCAGTAAATGTCATTCATCTGTTTGTCTTCATTCAAATGTCCACGTACCCTCTGAATTACATCACGATTTAAAAATACTACTCATGTGTCATGTCATGTGCAAATTGTGAAAACTATCCAAGGCATAAAATTAGAAAAGTAGGAGAAAAGTTTTGGCTCCTAAACCCAACTTAGGATAAACTAACACCAATTGCAGAATATACCTCTAACAAGAGCACGATAATCCCAAATGAATGCATCGTCCACTCCAAACAAATAAAAACAGATAAATACCAACATCGACAAGGAGCAATTAAAATTGCACAATGGAAAGGGCTTAGCGGAGAAATACAAAGTTGAGCAATGAAAATGAAAGCCCGGTTTGAACACAGAACAGCACATATCAAAATACTAAAGGTGACATCCTACTTGCTCATATTTTACATAGGCAACATTGTATTAGCAAAAAGTAATGCATATTGGCATACAGCAAATGCACTAACACAGAAACATAAAAGACGAATAGTAGATGTCGAGACGAAGAGATGCTTGAAATATCACTTGCTGCAACAAGAGAAAAAATTAACTACACACGAAAAGGGTTCCCAAAGGCAGAGCAAAACCAGAGCACTGAGTCGAAAATAAATAAAATGCTCTGAACAATCAATGATCCACGATGTAAAGAACACTGCCGTAACCCACAACGGTGAGTAAGTAATAAGAGGGGGGAAAATCAGCAATATCAAACAACCGATCCTACGAGAACAAACGCTCCCAGCACATCAATCAGAACCGAAAACGAGAGCACCGCATTAGCAACAGAACAGCAACAAGGGAATTGCAGCAGGGAGGGGCCGAGCTCCAATACATGGCCCTGAAAGCCACATCCCTCATAACCTAACCCGGCACGGATTAAACCATCCCGCTCACCAACCTCACGCTAGATCACGACCTCCCGATCCAATCCAATCCAACCGGCACCGCTGAACAAGTAAGACACGGCCGGGCACAGCAACGAAGCGGGGCAGGGGAGGAGAGGGCGCTCACACGGCTCGGTCGGCGTGCTTCCCGGCCTTCCAGTACGCGTAGGCCATGGAGAACTGGTACTGATCGGTGAGCAGCGCCGTCGCCATGGGGTTGGTGGGCGCGCCCACGGGCGCCGCCACCCCGGCGAGGGAGCCGTTGCCGTTGGCGTGGGCTTGGGCGCTCGCGGGCGGCGCCGACGTCGCTGCCATCCTGGCCTCCCCCTCCCGGGCGAGCTTCGGGGAGAGTGGAAGGTGGCTCCGCCTAGGGTTCGCTGGTTGGCTGGAGGGGGCGGGAGAGGCTGTGGCGGGAGGGGACCGGAAGGAGGCGGGAGGAAGACAAATGGAGACCGGAAGGAGGCGGAGGCGGAGAAGGCAGGGGCCGGAATGGAATTTGGGAGCTTGGCCGGGAGCCGAGCGGTATTTATATGTTGGAATAAGATTGCAGACTTGTAGGCTTGCACCAGGGGAAAGAGAAAATTACACCGATACCCCTGCAGGTTGTTAGTCGTCCGAATTTTTTACTATTTAGCCCTTTTTCGAAAGTTTCTCTCAAATAGAGCCCTAGCGGAAAGAATTCCAGAAATGGACCCTTGGCTCGGCGCCAGAGTGACTGGTGCCGAGCTCGGCGCCACGGTCACTGGCGCCGAGGTCCTGGGCACGGGAAAATGGTCTGCCAGGGGCTCGGCGCCATAGTGAACGGCGCCGAGCTCGGCGCCATAGTGAACGGCGCCGAGATACCTGCATTTAACCCAGCCTGCACTTCTTCCCTGAGCGTTCTTCCTCTTATTTCTTTATTTTTCTCAGGTTTTTTTCTCGCCACTTCACCCTACCTCACAATCACCGGCAATTTAGAATTTTGGCTAAGTCCCTAAATTTACCGTGAGATGGATATATAAATTTACCGTGAGATAGATATATAAAATTTTAGCTAAGTCCATAAATTTACCATAAGATGGGCAACTTAAAATTGTCTTTAAATTTACCATGAGATGGACACGCTGAAATTTGTGGGACAGACATATGCAAAAATGGCTAAGTCTGAATTTTTGCTATGACTTGGAGACTAGAATTTTACCATGACTTGGACATCGACAAATTTAAAATTTTACCATAATTTGAATATTGAGAAATGTGACTAACTCTAGAGTTTTACACTGACTTGATATTTGAGCACTTAAAACAATATATAAATACTTAGGATAAAAAATGATCTAGGGTTCATGTTGATGAACGAGCCTAAAAATGTTTCTAAGTGTTGGATCAATAGTTAACACCCTTTTTCATGATGCAGTTTTGACCACAGTAAAACTATAGTTTCTTTTCTAGATATAAAGTTTGACTTTTAATAGAAGTTGTAGTTTGAGTTGAGTACAACAAACTTTGTTTTTGGACCTAAACCTAAATCAGTTTGCGATATTTTATCTTTCAAATTTGTATAGCAACTCAATTTAATACCTTACTACGAGTTTGAGTACTCTCTGAGGATATGACAACAAAACAAGTCTCGTCAAGTTTGGACTTAGCCACGATAAAAAATCAGACCATCTCGTGGTAAATATACATATGTCCATCTCATGGTAAAATCACAGATTTAGACAGATTATAACATATCCAAGTCACAATAAAATTCAATATGGCATTGCCATGGTAAAAATTCAAATTACATATTCATGGTAATTCTAGTCTCTAAGTCATAGCAAAAATTCAGACTTAGCAATTTTTGCATATGTCTGTCCCACGGTAAAAATCAAATTTGACAATGTCTAAGTCATGGTAAAAATCCAGGCTTAGCAAATTTCAGCATGTCCATCTCATGGTAAATTTAAAGACTTAGCCAAAATTTTATATATCCATCTCACGGTAAAATTAGGGTGTTTGATGTGCTTGCTAACCATCGGCCTCACCAAACGTAGGCCTCCAAAGGGCAAGGTCAACCCTTCTGTTCTGCTCGCGCATCAATCGACCCAATCGACCATTCTGTTCTGCTTGCTAACCATACGTTTGGTAAATTTAGGAACTTAGCCAAAATTTTATATATCCATCTCACGGTAAATTTAGGGACTTAGCCAAAATTTTAAGTTGCCGGTGATTGTGAGGTAGGGTGAAGTGGCGAGAAAAAACCCAAGACGGAGGAGAAATAAGAGGAAGAGCGCTCGAAGAAGAAGTACAGGCTGGGTTAAATGCAGGTGTCTCGGCGCCATTCACTATGGCGCCGAGCTCGGCGCCAGTCACTCTGGCGCCGAGCCCCTGGCAAGCCATTTTCCCGTGCCCAGGACCTCGGCGCCAGTGACCGTGGCGCCGAGCCAAGGGTCCATTTTTGGAATTCTTTCCGCCAGGGGTCTATTTGAGAGAAACTTTCGAAAAAAGGACCAAATAGTAAAAAATTCGGGTTAGTCGTCAACTCGTCACTACAGTATAGGTGTTTGAATGTCAAAAAAAAAAGGTACATCATGAATTGATGTTTGATCTTGACATTCGTTCATTTGGCGTATGGCTCTTCCATGCTTTGCTGCTCCGAGTCCTGACCAAATTGTGGTTCTTTTCTTTTTAGTTTGCTATTTGATGTACCTATTCTATCATTTCTCCGTGTCATATTTAATCATGGTATCTCATGTGGTGCTAGCAGATTATCTTCGTCGTTAACATTATCATTTGGAAGTTGCATGGCATAGCATAGGTCTAGCAATGATCCTAAGGTGTAACAAATAGCAAAGTAAAGAAAGCGCGCAATAAACATCTCGACGTAGTTGAGTGCATGTTTTTTCCCCTTGCGACAATGCATGCATATTGGCCAATTAACGGCTAGAAAGAAACTATTCGACGACAAAATGCACACATAACTTTATTCACTTGGATAACGTCATTAATTGTAGACAGCGACGTTATCAATTTTCCTCACTAGGAATTCCGTAGCAAAAAGTACGTATGTGGTACGCTCCAATACGTCACCGTTTTAGTGGGCCAACTAATAGCTTTCACAATTTCTCATCGCCATTCCAGTTTATCAAAGGTCTCATGTTCTAGAGTTCCACGGATAAAAACCCTTATCCATCAGCTAACAGCTGTGTCAACTTCGAACCAAACAAACCCGTGTTTTGAAAATGGATTTTGGGAAACGCCGAGGACCGGATCCGAAATTCAGGAAACCTCCCCTCTGCTGATTTCCGTTTCCGTCCTGGCCTTTTTGGACCGGCCCTTGTTTAGTTGGACCCCAAAATCCAAAAAGTTGTTGTACTACCTGTCACATCGAATGTTTGCGGTCCATGCATGGAGCATTAAATGTAGACGAAAAGAAAAACTAATTGCACAGTTTGGTGGGAAATTGCGAGACGAACGTTTTAAGCCTAATTAGTCAATGTTTGGACACTATTTGCCAAATAAAAACGAAGGTGCTACAATAGCCCCAAAATCCAAATTTCGCGAACTAAACAAGGACCAATATGGCCATCACTTTTCCGCTTTTTTCCCCTTGACAATCGTACAAACACGTACTTACCCATGCACACGGGTATTTGGGTCCCCAAGCACGTGGGTCCCACCGTCAGAGAGCGTTTTTTTGTGCCCAAGACACGAGTCCACGGAGCAGAGATGCCAGGTGGCGCGCGGTTGGTGGAGGCGGCTTCGCTTTGGCCTGGCCTTTTGGGTCCGCGGAGATGCACGCGACGCGACGCACCTCTCCTTCTGGTGGCGGTCTGCAGGAACCTTCCTGGATCGCGCCGCCGTGTTGCTGCTGGGATCTCCTGCGGCCGCGGCCGCCGCGCTGACCCCGACTTGCTCTGCGTGCTAGCGTTCCACTAACTGTCAAAAAAAAAAAAATCTTTGCGATCGACAATACGTGCCCGGTCGCCGCCAGTGGGGTTCGAAGTTGTTCGAGCCCTAGATAGACGCTGGTCATGCATGGACTTCTTTGCGTTTTCTTCTTCTTTTCTTCTCCGTTTTTTCCTCAATCAACGTTAGGAGTTGAGTGTTGCGCACGCATGATAGCTGGAACAAGAAAGTGTAGGCTCATGTTATGGTACAGTACATATGTGATGTTCTTGTGAATACATCTATATATGTGGTTTCAAATACTTAACGCGTTCGAAATATCCGGTTCAGATTTTATAGAAACATGCTGAAATTTGGCTTACGCTGATGCTTATGCCGAAATGTTGTGAGAAGAAAACACTGTCTCATGACTGAAAAGTAGTGCTGAATAAGCTCGAACGAACAGGGCAATACCACTATACATAGATCATAGATGTGCCCGTGAAGGGCATTAAGTTAGTGGCGAAGCTAATCCTCGTCTCATGGTATAGTCATTAGATTAGTAGGGGTTAAATTGTTGAAGCTAATCCTTTTTTTTATCCTCTCACAAAAACAGGGAAAGGCCAAGACTTCGTTCTCAGTTGCCTTACTAGTGGAGCGCTTGACTGTGTGTTATATTGCGTGTTGAGGAGGCATTTCAATATGCTATCGTTTAGCTACTTGATGAATGATGACATGGAACACTATGGTATGGGATAGAACTTGTGTAGTGGGATCTTGCTTTCTAAGAGATATAAATTTGTTGGTCTAGAGTTTTTGGATCACCTAGAGATTATTTTATCTAAATACTACTCCCCTATGTTTTGATTTAAGTTTGTCCTAAGTCAAATGTTATATCTTTTTGGCCATCAATCTTTTTCTTAAAATGTATAGCTTAACAACATAAGATTTATATTTATATTATAGATTTACTATGTGAAATATTTCATAATATATAATTCACATGTTGTGAAACTACATATATTTTTTTAAAAAAATATTATCAGAACTAGAAATATTTAACTTAGAACAAATCTAATATAACATGTAAAAAAGAACGAGCAAGAGAGTATAATATAAAGGTGATCTAAATGGACCCTTAAATAAAGTGGACGTCCAGTGAGATACTTATATCTTGCATCAGGATATCTATAGAAGCAGAAATGCAATCTACTGGCAATATACACGACGAGACCGGTTCTTAGAATTTAGTTGTCCGTGTGATTTTTCACATCCCGTGATTCTAGCGGATGTCTCGATCAGGCATATTTATCCGTGTAAACTAATGCACCATCAACAACCCTAGTCACAGTCACCAGCTAGCAGCCACCCTCCAGACCATGTGTCACGGTCAAGAGCAGCCCCAAAATCAAAATCGCACCACAAAAATACATGTACAGTAGTTTTCACGGTCTTCCCACCATCCTTCCTACCTCCTCCAGGTCTCCACAAGGAAAATTGGTAAGACCAGACCCTGCATCGCAAATATAAATTACTCGAAGGAACAACTCGAAAGAGGGGCCAACTTTTCCCCCCATATATAAGGCCAGGAGTTTCTGATGGGCCTCCAGATAAACGCATGTCTGCCACGGCACATTTCTAGTGTCTGGCCTTTGGCTTTGGTTATATACAGTACTAGTGCTCTGTTTGTACTTGTACACACGTCATGACTGGATGGGCATTGTGTTGGCAAAAGAGGTGACGGCAAAACAATCTCACATGGACCGCCAAACAAATGCGGCTCCATATATCTCGAGATTTCTATTATTTATTTATTTTATTTGGTAGCAAACATATATGTTACAACAGAACTCAATATATATGAACCAGGTTCTATATCGTTGCGACATGCGAATTGTTCTAAAGCATAGGTTATAAGATTCGATCGCATATTACGAGATGGTCGCGAGCCAATACGTCTTGAAATCGGACTCGATATCGATCATCACTAGACGCGAATTATTCTAATTCATATGAGCCCAGGTCACAAGTGAGACACAAAGGGCGTGTTTGGTTCACTGCCCACCGGAGCCAGGCTCGTAGCAGAGAACCAGGCTCTCTATGGCCAGGCCGAACGCATGCAAGGTCTCTGCGTTTGGTTACTTGCGTCAGTCCAAACAGGCTGCAGACAAACGCTATTTGGTTGTCCGGTCCGGCGCTGAGCTGATGACTTTTTTGCCGCGCGCAGCCTCTCCACATGCACCTCGTGTATCAGGCTAGCCTGGCCGCCGGGAAACGCTCGATTTCCCCGTATCTGCAGAGCCTGGCTGAAGGACGCTTTTTGCACCACGCGGGCCAGGCCCAAACATCGGCACAGGTAACCAAACATTCGGTTGTTGCATCCCACGAGCCTGGTTGAGCCGCATACAGGGAACCAAACATGCCCAAAGGACGTGACCCAATACGTCTTAGAATGGGACTCTACGATCGTCACTAAACACGATTTGTTCTAACTCGTGTGAACACGAATCATGACCAGATCACATATAAGACACGGAGAATGCGGATGCAGTTTGTGAAGTAAAAAAAGTAAGACAAAAAAACTCTCCATTGTCCAAATAATTAGGAAAAAAAACCTAGACAAAATAGAACTCTTTTTTTTGCAAGCACAAAAATAGAACTCTTTAATATTATTTATTTATGTATTGATGAGTCATCTTGACTTTTGGCTGACTGACCAGTTGTTAAAGCTACTCCTTCTGTCAAACTATATTAAATATTCTTATAAAAATATTTATGAGATCAAATAAAAATACTATTAATATTTTAAAAATCGCAGTACTTATTAAATATTGAAAATATTGATATTTCTTAAATCAAAATTACGCTAGAATTGTGTACTTCTCAATAGAGGGCACTTACACGTTTACAAGTTGCAAGCCATTGTTCTACTAGTGCTAGATCACACAAGTTGGATGTGACCCGAGAAAATGATAATCTAGTACTAGTTTATTATAGTAATGTATGACAGGTACGTGCTTAGCAGAGATGGCCATATGTGCTGGTACCACCTGGATTCAGGACCATTTTCTTATTCATCTATCTGGTTGGTGTGATTATTTTCTCATAAATGAAAGCAAAGCTTGTGCTGGTGTTGCTGTGCGGCTGTGACTGCCTGTGTCGCAACGTGGCGTGCAATCTTGCCTAGGTAGGCTGTGGGCCTAGGCTAGGCGCCTAGCCAAGGCCGAGGGCCTAGCCCAAAGCAGATTCACAATTCCCTCCACCACGGCGCGGCCCAAATGCCCAATGCCGTTTCTATTTCTGCAAAGGGAAAAGTCTAAATAGCTCCTCAACTTTTACCAGTCTGTTTTTTTTTCTAAACTCTAAAACTAGGTAAACCACCTCTCTAAACTTTTACAACCGTTCATTTTACCTCCCTGGCCAGTTACAAACGGTTTTCAAAGGCGGTTTTGTCTTTTCTTTTCTTTTTTATTTATTTCGGTTGAATCTTTGAAAAATCATAGAAAAATCATAAAATAAAAACTTTAATTTTGTTGGACTCCACATGAATAGATCTACACAGTGAACATATAATATGATATGCATTAGTACATCTTTGTGCTGTAGCTTTAGATCTATGTTTTCTATAATTAATTCATAGCTGCAGTTTCTATGGTCCAATTGTGGTGAAATTTTTATCGTGGGCTAATGATTGTATGCTTGAACTGTAGTAAAAATTTCATACTAACTAGATCATGTATAACTTAGTTATAGATTTATAACTAAAGCTACAGCAAAAAATTTCACTCAAGAAATCAGAGATGAGATATAGATGTCGTTGCGGTACCTCGCACATGTCGATGAATGTTTCCATCATCATCATATAAGTCTTCGTTGTGCAATCCATGGCTGGCGTCCATGCCAGCTTCATCATCACCGTCTTCTCCATTATGTGTTGGTTCGAATAGTTCAGGGTCGAATTCACCCCCCTTGCTGTCGCCACTTACATGGTTGCGACGCAACCGATGAAAATGAACTTCTGCATAGATATATAATATTATACAATATATATAAGCACATATAAGCATAGTAAAATATATGACGATGGTTTTTTTTGTTAATAGAGAAAAAAAATCAAAGATATGGTTCATGTGCTGACCTGCCTCGCCGAAAGTAGGTAATGGTCCAGAAAGAACCGTAAGTGGGCCTCTACGCCCTGGCATGTAATTATCGTTCCTGTGTAGCCAATCTGTGGGCTCTGCTGACTCGTCATTTTCCACTATAGTTGATAATCCAGTTCCAAAATTCACACCTTCACATACGAATAGAGGTTCATGATATATATAATGAGGTGGCCGAAATGCACAAGCTGAAGATATTACTCACCTGTGGGTGAGGATGCCGGCACTATTTGAGAGACAACAGGGGTCGTGCTAATATTTTGCAATGCAGCCTTTTTCTGGGCTCGGTATTCCCGTTGGTCCATGTTGTCTCCTATTAATTTCTTCCCTTTTTCGTCGGTCATCTCACCTCTTCTTTTCCGCTGTTGCGTACTCACATTGGTTCTAATGTTGTCTGCAGGTTTTCTAGGAACAGACATATATGATTATTATAGTATAGATAGAGATTAAATAAAGTTTTTTTACACAATGAACTCATCGTTACCTGGGTGATCTTTGCCGGTGGCCACAGTTAGAGCACTGTCATTTGTGGTCGATGTGCCAATGCAATCATGGCTATGATTCCCGTGTGCAGTTAGTGTGATATTTTCCTTGTCCAATATAATTGGCGTGTTTTGGTCTTTATTGGCATAATTAGTACCTGCATATATTTTTGTCAGTTATATAATGATTGGTTTGCACAATGGTCTGAGCATGGGATAGGTTAATGGTGTAATTGGAAGTATCAAAGGGATTAAGTACCCGTGGTTGATGATGTTGGCACTGTTTCAGTCAAAGCACAGGAAGTGCTACTATTTTGGGATGCAACCTTCTTCCGTGCTCGGTAATCATGCTGGTACTCATGTTGTTTTCTCTTAATCTCTTCCCTTTGTTCGTCGGTCATCTCAGCTCGACGATTACATTATTGCATGTTTCTTTCCTCCATCTACCGCGAGGCCTCAACATTTGAACATATATATATATATATATAGGAAATCAGAGCGACACCCTGCTGACTAGGATAAAAATTTATAGAAAACACCCTACAGTCTGGTCAGCGCGGCTGTCTGGCTCCATCGCACGCGGCGCGGTCGGCTGTCTCCCTCGCGACGGCGTCCGCGGGAGCTGGAGGCGCTGTAGACGGAGGCGGATCTTCGACGCGAGGGCCAAGCGCGCAAGCAACAGAGTGGAAGAGGGCTAAGGGCAAGGGCGTGCGGACGACGGCGCTGGACGACGAAGGAGCTGGCGAGAGCGAGGACGACGACGACGACAAGGAAGCAAAGTTTTAAATAGCGCGCTATAGCAGACGCTATAGCGCTATTTAGCGGATCTGGAAGACCAACGCTAAGCTACCAGGATTTTAACGTTAAACGATTTTTCCCGCTATTAGCTGCTAATAGCGCGCTAATTCTGCTAAATTGTGGTTTATTTAGCGTCGCTATTTGGCCTGGGCTTTCATTTCCATTGGCCCAATTGACGTGCAGGCCCATGGCTTATGGCTCCATGCCTTTTGTTTGTTTGTCTAGCTGTCTATCACCTTTGTATGAACTTTGAACTCACGTATGTCCCTATGTGATGTATGATGTATCATTTATGAACTACGAACTTTGATGTAATATGTTAGTAAGACTTTGAAGTATCTGTCCCTATTGGTATTTGTAATGTTTTCATCTTCTATATCTTTATTGTGTCTAAAATTACATAATGTTTAACATATTTTTTGCTCAGCCGCTAAATGGATTAGCTCACTATTTAGCTCGCTATAATGTTTCTTAGCCTTTTGGAAAGGCCGCCGCTAATAGACTTAGCCCGCTATTTAAAGGAAGACGAAGAGATCGAGGCGGACGCGAGCAGGTGTAGCGGCGCCGCGACGAAGAAGCGCAGGCGGAAGCAACAGCACCAGCGCGCGGGCTGCTAGGGCCGCGGAGCAGGGCGGGATCGAGCGCCGCGCGCGCGAGGAGGAGTGGTGTGCCGCCGTGGTCGCGCCCGTGAGGAGACGGCGGGAGCGCGAGGACGCCTGGCGCGCGCATGGCGAGGAGCGCAAGGAGCAGCGCCACCAGCTCGTCGCCGCGCTGCTCGCCAAGCTTGGCGTACCGCGACGACGGAATCCTTCCCGAACACTAGAGCCAAGGTGCTCGGCAACAAGTCGGACGGCGAGCGCAGGGATGCCTTCTGCAGGCTCGACGTCTATGGAGCATGCCGCGGTTCGCGACCCACGCGATCCGGAGCCGGTCTCGCCATCGCATCGCCTCCGCGTCCCCGGCACGGTCGTGGAGCCGGTCGTGCAGCCTGCCGTTCGCCATATACGGGTACAGCAGCAGCCTTCCAAGGACGCAGAAGCCCTGGAGCGGGACCAGGTTCTCTTGCTGCGCCGATGCCGACGACAGCGTCTCCACCTCCGCGCGGAACTCGCGCTCCAACAGGCACATGTCACCGTCGAGCTTCTTCACGACGAGGCACGTGCCGTCCTCCAGCTCGGCGAGGTACACCAGCCCGTAGCCGCCCGATCCGATGATGCTCGCCGGGCCGAAGTTGTTGGTCGCTTGCGCAGCTGACTGATGGACTCGGGCAGCTCTCCGGTGAACACGTTGTAGCTGAGGTAGAGAGAGACGAGGTTGCTCAGCTTGGCGATGCACTCGGCATCGAGCCTCCGCTGCCAGCTGCTGCAACGGCGCGCTTCACGTCGAAGATGTCGTCGGGGAGCTCGCCGGTGAGGTTGTTCCGCCGCGAGCAGTAGCCGAACCGGATGTCTCCGCCGAACCTGCTCGCGGCTGCAACAACGTAAGCTGTTGTTGCTCGCGTTGTTCGACATGTGGCTCGGCGTGTGGGCCCAGACACCGACGGGAACTGCCCCACCAGGTTGTTGCTCGACACGTCGAGCGCCTGCAGCGGCAGCGCGCCCATGGGCGGCGGCATGGGCGGCGGCATGTCCGGCAACGAAGACCTGGTGGTGCGCGGCACCTGTAGGGTGTTTTCTATAAAATTTTATCCATAGTCAGCAGCTATGTGAAGGGGTTTGGACCTATGTGCACGACTTAACAAGTTCGGGTGTGTATATTTTGGATTTGAGAGTTCATAGACTTAAGTGGCACAGGACCATAAGTTTAAGGGCCACATGTATATTTAACCCTATTGAAATCATACCTGCAATGTTGATGATGTCGCTTAACGTATCCGTGTATCTCTCGGTGTAGACATTGCGAAGTTCAGCTGGCTAGTCTCTAGAGCCGGGCCGCAAGATTGTGCAAGCGTTCCCTCACTGTAAAATTTGTTTCAGAAACATAACCACTCTCCAATCTAATAAAGTAAACATAGTCTATTCATTTAATTTTAAATAATAACAGTAAAGTTAGATTGTTCAGTAATTCAGGTATAGAAAAGGATGCGTGCAACAGGTGCTTCTGTTTTTTTTTAATTAAATGGCAGGGCCCTGCTAACAAACCACATTTATTGATAGGAGTACTGCAATATCTCTATGCGGTGCAGTAAACAGAATACATGTGTGTTATCTTGAGTGAATCAATTATACCACTTTTTAAATAAACTCAGACTTCCCCAATACATTTCAAAACCAAAGTGATTGGAGTTACCTCAGCTTCCCTAATGAACTCAGCTTTTTATAATCCTAAAGAGTTCTCCGTGCTGGACCTTGAAAGCCTGGCTAATATCCAATTGACTGCAAAGAGAAACTATTAAGTACAGCAACACTGAAAGCAGCATTTTGTCTTGGAAAACACTGATAGCAGGACGACATCCTCAATTGCTGGGTTCTGCAGCAAATCGATCTACCGCAACATCTGAACGCATAAGCTGGCGACAGAGGAACGGTTCCGTTACCTGGTGGAGCAACACGATGGTGTCAGCGCCGGGGTTATGGCTGGCCGCCCGGCCGGCAGTAGCGGCGGGCTGCAGGGTTTCCTCACGCTAGTGTCTTGCGATCCGCGCAGCAGTTCATCACGTCCGGCGGAGAAACAGCAAGAGGCGGTTGGTTCATGGCTGGAGGCGAGGGATCCATGGCGTCCTCGACGCATTCATTGGCGGCGGCGGTGTGGGAAGCGGTTCGTTCATAGCTCGAGGCGAGGGATCCATGGTGTCCTCGACGCGTCCATTGGCGGCGGCGGTGTGGGAAGCGTTGCCGTCGGGTCGTAGATCGAGCGTGGAGCGTTGCCGTAGGGAGGAGGCGACCGCCGCTCTCGTCCTGTTCCGGGAGGAGACGGTCGGCGGCGGCGTGGAGGAGGCGACAGGCCACGGAGGAGACGGCCGGCGGCGGGATAGCTGTTCGCGTCCTCCCTAGCGTCGGTCCTTTTTTCTTATTCCGTGATGGAAGTATTGGAACCCTGACCGGAGATGCTGCGCGGGCGGAAGCGCTGAGTTTGAAGCCTTGCATCAAACTTTCGTCGGCAGCCATCGGATTGGGTTCGGGTGGTTTTTTTTTTTTTTTTTTAGCCTTTGATTTTAATGGAGATAATTTTCTATGTGTATTTTTCTAGGTGCACAATATAATTTTGATTGGTTCATTACAGTAGAGATTCTGTTAGACACTCAAGATTTTGTTCCCCCAAATCTATGTCAAAAGAGAGTTCTTGAGCTGATTTTGTTAGTGCTCATGGATCTGCAAGCCCCAATATTTGGTTTGATCAATATCGTAACGGTTTGCTATTTAGTTTCGTTAGATTAAGAATAAATCAAGCCTTACTGTTTGCAATGGTTAGCATATACGGTGAAAGCTATTTGTTTACCCTGTTGCAAATCTAATGATTACCTCTTCTCTGTGTTCAGATCCTGGTAGCTCTGGAAGTTGCTCTGTGAGTGTCCCATGTTAAATAACCAGGTTAGCATGATCCATTTGTCATCTGTTGACATTGATATGTAGGGTGCAACTGTCTCCAAGTGATCAAGTTCATCAAGAACTCATGTTACCTAGCATTTATTTGCCATTTTCCTGTAAATGTTTGGTCACTAAAGTTTTGTGTGCTAATATACAATCTAATTTGCATTGATAAGTATATACTATTTCGTGCAGGAATCAGGCCGCCAGCTGGGTTGCATAAGGCTTGGTTCACACTCATCCAAATACAAGGAAGTTAGTGGAACATGCCAAATTCTTATGTAAAGGAAGCCGGTGTCAGTCCAGGCAAGCCCCAAATTAAGATTTGCCAAGATCAGTGAGACACAACGCAAGTGGTGTATTTTGCACGACTTTTTAGTTTGCTGCATTATTTGTAATGCCTCAGAATGTTTCTGAAACCTGCAAGAGATTTGGTAAATGTTTGTTCTATGTTGGGAACTCTCGATGTTTGGCTGACTTCAAGTGAAAGCAATCAGAAGTTTGGAGCATAATACTCCGAAATCTTCTAGATGGCCTATTCTTTTTTCCATTGGCAATATATTTTGTTGTCATCTCATTTTATTTTCCATGCATTCTTTTTCCCATTGACAATATATTTTATTGGTTGCTTGATTTGCCTTATTAAATATAGCCGTAGTGTTAGCACGGGCATTATACTAGTTTCTTAAGTTTCTTTCTTTGAGAACTATTGTTTCTCTCTGATGAAATCTAACCTCCTTAATTATTTAATTTTATATTATTGAGACAAATTGAGCATGCTATGACTTAATCAAAAACTACATGCGTGATCCAATACATCTTGGAATCTCAATATCGATCATCACTGGACAGCAGGTTGTTTTAGTTGGTGTAAGTACAATCTGGGAAGTAAAAAAGCCGAACGAAATAAAGTCTCTACTATCTGGTAGTTTGGGGGAGCGTGGGCCAAAAAAATAGAAATAAAATTTTGTCTCTTTATTAATATTAGATATAGATATAAATATATGCGTCATATAGTTCATCATGCGAGATTGTTTAGAATCTTGGCATGATGGACTGTACGCCCAACCCATATTTCGGGCATGTAATCATATCTACAACCCTACAATGTAATTTTCTAGTATTTACTATTATGTCTCTCATCTAATTCTTGAATGCATTATGAAACTCAATGAAACTTTCATGAAAATTGTACATACAAAATATCTTTTTTATGTCACAAGGAGATAAAGCAAACTGCTAGCAAAGATATTTTGTGAGCCGTACTTAGACCGGCATGCCAGGAAGATGTGCCATGAGCCATGTTTGCCAAAACCGGCACAACACGACGTGCCTATCAGAGAGCATAACTTGGTGGCACGAAGCACAAGATGGCCGTGCCACACTTGAAGTGGCACGAAGCACAACAGCACGCCCAAGTCCCACCTCGGTTACTTAAGGCAGTTTATTATGTACAACGTTGGCACCACGCTAGCTGGAATAACACGATTAGGATCGTTGCCGCTTATTGCAGTCGGCCAATGCAACAGTGCGTGAGTAATCGCTTTACTATTGATGATGAGGTGACTAGGTCGGGCTTCTTTGATCTCTTGTATATAACAAACAAAATTCTTAAAAGCATGCATAGCGCGTTCCTGGAAAAAGAAACTGACGCTGTTATCTTTTGGTAATTCCTAAGGCATGAGCCTTCTACTTGCTACACTTTGAATGAGTGTTCTAGCTGCTACAAGTTGTGGCACATATAGACGTAGGATTTTATTGCTCAGTTAGCAGGATTAAAATTAAACTTCGCCTCCAGTTAGATCACATTCATGCATTGCATATTATTGATTGTTTTCTCATAAGTTACTGGAGGGAGCTAATTATCAGCATGCTTACACAGCAAGAACCAATTTAGATATGACTAACTAGTTACTTGAATAATCACACTACTACTACTCCCTACTTACTCTGTCATGTAATATAGTGCATTCTAAGAATTTTATAAGACAAATTAAGAGAGAACATAAAAAACGCATATATCCTCATTTTATTTTCTAATTAGACTTTATCATCAACGTGATTAATGTTGATTGGTTGATAAATGGAAAGTATTTAATGGAAAACTGGTTTTTGTCCATAGAATGCATTATATTTGAGGACAAATTTTAAATGCTAGGATATACTATATTACAGGATGGAGAGAGTATTATCTATTTGAACTGTATTATCCCATCCCATTCCCTAATCTTGGTCACAGCCTATTGACATTTGTTGCTCATGGGTACCAACAGCCTCGCTCCTCCTCTTTGTCCTCCTTACCACCGTTGCCGGTGGCGTCGCTTCTTCGTAGACGACGTGCCCCAGCAAATGGATACCCATATCGCTCGGGACCTTTGGTTCAGAACCTTGGCTCTGGTGGGCGGTGGAGCAGCAGCAGCAGCAGCACACCGTGCTCCACTTCCACAAGGTGGAGAGCGCCAGGTTCCAGTACATCGACGATTCCCGCGGCAACTGCGAGCTCATCACCGACGCCTCCACCAGTCGCTTCGGTGCCGGCGACAGCAAGTACAAGGCGCTAGGGCGGTGGTTCAGGTCCTTGAAATGGTGGTGGTGCCTCAAAAGGTTCTGTCCTTCGAGGCCGTCAAGCCGCCACCTACAAACTGATCGAGGGCGAAACCCCGGATAAATTTCACCTAATGGAATATGGAATAAGTTTGTGTCTTTACCTATAATAATAACTAGGGTAAAGTTCACTTTCCAACCTCCAACTTGCACTGAAGTTCGATTTTCAATCTTCAACTATGAAACCTGGTAACAAACACCCTGCAACTATTAAAACCGGACAAATTTAGTCCTCGGCCGGTTTCAAAAGCGGTTTTCTATTTTCGGGAGGCGCCGAAATTTTATATTATTTTTTGAGCCTCTTAACGTCTTCAAATGAAAAAACTCAAAACTACAAAGTTGTAGATCTCATTGAGAGCTATAACTTTGGTATAAAAAGTATCTTCATTTGACTCTATACAAAAAATATATTATTTTTCTAATGCAGCAAGCGCAATTATGATGCTGAAATTTTATATTATTTTTTGAGCAACTTAACGTCCCCAAATTAAAAAACTTAAAACTAGAAAGTTGTAGATATCATCGAGATATACAATTTTTATATAAAAATCATCTTCATCCGACGTCGTATTAGTTCATTTTTATATAAAACAAGCTTTTTCATTTTCAAAAGTTGTTTTGTCACGTGAGAAGATGATTTTTATATAAATAATTTTGAAAGATAAACAAGCTCGAAACAAGAATGCATAGTCATAATTTTTTAGAAATCAGCACAGAGAAATAATGCTCAGCAGACCAGCATCGCTTGAAATTACATAACAAATATATAAAATAGTATAATCCGCGCATAGTTAACTGAAGATAGGCATGCAATTAATTAATGTATCAGATCCCTAAAGCGTATGAGAGCATACATCCATCCGAAGTAATGACCATAATAATTCTTTAACTTGAGACATATTCAGACAAGACAACAGAACTGAACAAAGGTTTGGACCGGGTTCCAAGCATGGTAAACACAAAATTATTGCATGCACTAAGAAATCATTTGGCTGGGTTAGGCTTTGACAACTTAATTTTTGCAGAAATCAGCAGCCACTACTAGTAATGAACACAACACATCAATCAGACTTGAACTACACTACTACTAATGAACACATAGCACTATCTCAGGAAATGTCTCCTGGAAAAAGCTTACTAATACCTGACCAAGGTGTTTTTTTTTAAAAAAAGAACAGCAGTGTGCTCTCCTGCAATCCCACTTGTATTGGACATATGTTGATACATTTATTCTGTAAAAGTGCACACGAAATTAACACCTGACCACTTGTGGGTTAGCTAAGCCTTATGTATCAAGTGATTATTGGCACTCGACAAAGACAGTGATGCTACTGGTGATTGGTGACATTCAGGCTTTGGTTACACTATCAGTCCAAAAATACAACTCTGAACATAAGATTCAGAACTCAACCAAATAATATGCACACCCTATACTACACTGCATGTAATCCACGATGGAATCAGAAATTCCAGAATAGTCTAGAAGAGAATAGCGTGCAATCCGAAGTACTGTAGGAGCAGGCAAGTCCAAGAAGCAAGAACAAGAACAGGAACAGAGCCGGGCACTCACCTCTCCTTTCCCCTTCTCCCTCGTTGCTCCTGCTGCGCCTTGTTGGTCGTCCCCAACTGCTCCTCCAATTCTTCGACGGGAGTGCAGAGAAATGAAGACCAACAGATCTAACAAGAAATAATATTTTGCAGTTGTAGATCCACTTCTCCCACGACAGATCTAACAAGAAACAACGGAGCCAAGATTGGGAAAGACAGAGGGGGAAAGGGACATGGAGACTCACCACGACGATGGACGGCAGGACAATTGGCGAAGACACGGCCCTGGAGAGTGACGACGTGCTCTAGGACGATGGTACCTGGGTGTTCTTGGCGAGACAGAACGGGGGCGGCCTCTGCAGATCCACTTCTCCCTGCAGATCTCCCGCTTCTTGGAGGGCTCACACTTCTTCGAACGAATCTAAAGCGGCCTGGTGACGCAGGGAGCCGGAAAGGACAGATCAAACCCTAGCCGCCATGGATTCCTTCTACCGAAGGAGTGAACGCCTGACGGGCGAGAAGAAAGCAAGCGAGATGGGGAAATAAATCGACGAGTGCCTCAACGGGGAAGGACCTACAAGGCGGACGAGGAGCTCGAGCCCTAGCCGCCATGGCTTACCTTGCGACAGGATGGAGTGCGCGGCAGCGCTGCTTCCTGGTGGATGGATGGAGTGTGTGGCGCTGCTGGCACGAAGCGAGTCGCGGGATGGTGGGAGATGGGGATGCGCGGCGCACGCGACTGGGAGTGGCGGCGCTCAAACCCTAGCCGCCATGTCTTGCTTTGCGCAGCCGCACGAGTCGATGCGCGAGAGGCGACGGGAGGCAGAAACACGACTCGGGAGATGATTTTTTATTCCCCCGCGGATCGACGGGGAACGGGCTGACAAGGCACGTGTCTTTCTCAGCGCAAGGGGTATCCAAACGGCAACGCGGAATGGAGGTGGGTGCCGCTCCCACGGGCCTCGCGCTACCCGTGGATGAGGCGGGGATACCGGCGGCATTGAGGCATCCAAAGGAGCCCTCAGTGTCGTCCAGGTACAAACACATCAAAACAAACCTCCACGGAAAAAATGAAGCATGTACAACTCAAGTTGTCTATAAGCATTTCACATCATCACAATTCACAGACATATAAACCATAGGGATTAAACACAAATTCGTTGCTTGTGTCACAGAAAACACAGTGACTTTAGTGTTTTCAAATAAGTTAAATGAATTTATTTTCTCAATATAGCTAGTGTTCAACTCGCCTCTTCGCTTATTCATTTGTCTCCTTGATAATCTTCACTCTTATGGCTTCTCTCTTATTGTGTGGTGACCAAGCTCGCAAGTATGTCGTTTGTAACCATTTTAATAGTGTACATAGACAACAGAATAGACAATTTGTATAGTGATTTGTCTGTATAGTATTTAATTTATACATAGATATATAAATTATGAAGATTAAGCACAAATTTGATCTCTGTATATTATTTTGTTGCTTGTGTGAGACAAAGCAGGGTGATTTCAAATGTGTGAAAAGAATTTTCGTTTTAAGATACAAATGTACTAAAAGGGGAATGGGAGAAGGGAGTAATAACACTACTTTTCAGCAGCCCATAGATTGGAGGCTGGCAGGGCCTCTGCGACTATTCATCACTGTCCATGTTTGCGACTGTTCATTCAATATTCTTGATTTCTTGGTTATTCCACGTCACTATTCCCCTACTGTTAACCGTCCACAACTATTTGCTAATAAGGGCACCCGCAGTGGTGGGTAGGGATGGCAGTGGGCCGGTTTCGGGTCGGAGCTCCGTAGATTTTAGGTCCAGCAGGTTTGGGTTTGGGTTTGATTTTTTGCCACGGTTTTGGGTTCGGGGACCCGAAATTATCGGGTTCGGTTTCCACCAACGGATGCCCAATGTATGTCTGAAATAGATTATTTTGAATAAAAAACTCATGTGTTTTATTAGTATAAATTGTTTTTGTAAGCTATTTGTTCTAAGTAGAGTCATAAAATTGTGTGTTGTTTATTGCCTCTTTTTCATACATGTTAATATGTAATATATATCATGCATGTGTACATTGCTAGAAATTTCTTATTGTTTTTTTATTGCCATATACTAGTGGGTTTAGGGTTTCAAAGAACCAATCAGGTTCGGGGACCCACCGGGTTTAGTTTCAGGTTGGATTATCACCCAAACCAATGTTCAGGGTGGTTTCCGTTTTTGAGTTCGTGTTCGTGGGTCACGAAGGCTCCACCAGATGTGAATCTGCACCATTGCCATCCCTAGTGGTGGGTCGACTCCCGAAGAGAGAGAGAGAGAGAGAGAGAGAGAGAGAGAGAGAGAGAGAGAGAGTGCCATGTAGACTTAAAACCAACCATTGAAAAGTCAACTCATACTTCTCCAGCGATGTGGGACCCACACTCAACTCACCCCTTCCAATTTCCTCTGTTGGTTTCTTCTTTTCCCTTCCTCCATCCCTCAGAAAATATCAATTTATAAATATTATTGCCATGAAGTGTTTGGTATAATTTCAAACAAATTGTCAATATCAATAATATGTAGTTTTGTAAGGTTCCATGAACATCCAAGAGGGAGTGAATTGGCACTACTAAAAACTGGAACTGTCATGTTGGCGGGCGATAATCGACAACAAAATTACTTAACCGACAGAAAAACTATAAATGTTTCTGTGTGGGTTGTGTACTGATAGGGCAAATCATTTTCCTGTCAGTGTGATAGGGAAAATTTCTTTATTTTCTGACTGTGTGCATATTTGTTGTGCGTTTTTTATATACAGGAAAATTATATAAAAACAATGGGATTTGCTAAATTTAGGTGCTGAATTTTAGTTTTCTTTCGGGCAATGGTTATTGCATATATTTTACATTAAAATTGCAGATTCAGTTAACTGCAATTTCTGTAGGCTTAATCCATAATTTTTTGGTATCGAGAATAAAAAACCGTTAGACAAAACTATAAATCCAACAAAATCTGATTTAATGTGTTATGACACAAAGAAAAATAACAAATAACAAAAGCAACAATTTACTTGTACTAGTTGGTAGTACAAGAGTGTTGCCTGAAATCGACTTAAAATTCAGACACCCGAAATACATGAGAAGTGGAAAACAATAATCCACGAACTTTTCACGCTGAAAGGGCCCAGCGTGCGCGAAAGAGAAACCCAAAATCCCACCTCCTGTGCTTACTACTACTCCCTACTAAAAAAGGGTCGGGTATAAACATGGTATGGCTACTCAACGAGGAGTTTATCAAAACTAACTGATCACCATAAGATAAAAGTTTACTCTTCTAACTACTTATTTTTTAAATCAGTCTTCAACCACCTTCCCGTCTTTATTATTGAGTTGTTTGCATTCATTCATATACCCAAATATCTGAAAGAAAGATGACCTGCTCCACAATCCACATCTAAAGATTTATGCATATTGTTCCATGTGCTCCTTTGCCTCCCCTTAGCAAAAAGGTTCACTCTTGTGGGAAGTTAAGGTCAAACTAGACGGTTGCTCAAAGGCACATAAATAATTTTTATATTCTTTACTTGTTCCAAATCATGCTTCATGGAAAATATATTATCATCAGTGCTGGGGGCAAGGTCGAATCCTTGAGGCCCTATAGCGCCCTTCGTCGTCCCTGTGGTCACTGTGTAACCGGTGTTACCATTTCGTAGATCGCAGGGTCCTCCGTCATCCCTATGGTAACTGGTGTAACCGGTGTTACCATTTCGCCTGCAAAATGGAGTCTTCAGTCGAGATGGAGGACTAGAGAGGGGTGAATAGTTCTTTATAAAATTAATCGCGAGGGCTAATCGAAACTAATGCGGAATTAAAACTATCAGTTTAGCCAAGACTACACCCCTCTATCTAAGTTCACAAGCACCTTACAAAGATCCTAAATAAGTAACTAAGGTGCCGAACTAGTTAGAGCTCACCTAAAAAATTCTAGAGTAAGGTCACACAAACCAATGCACTAGTACTTCAAGCAACAGGGAGCTCTAGTAAGCAAAAGCACAAAGCTCCTAAGCTCACTAGCAATGCTGAATAACAAGTCTACACAAGCCAAATTAGAGAGCACAAATTACTTAGTTACACAAACTAAGCAATGTGACTAACAAGGTTACTAAAACTAAATTAGCCACGCAAGGGAACTACTTCTATGTTACACAAGCAAGAAGGTAACTAGCCAACTACACAAGTCAACTAATTACCAGAGCAACTACACAAGCACAAGTATATGAAAGTAAATACAAGCTTGTGTAACGAGGATGCAAACCAATGGGAAGACAAGGATGATACGATGATTTTATCCCAAGGTTCACATGCTTGCCAACATGCTAGTCCCCGTTGTGTCGGCCGCTCACTTGGTAGATCGGCGGCTCATTGGCATCACCTGCCAAGCCCGTATGTCGGGCACCGCAAGAACCTACCTTGAAAATGAGGGTAGCTCAATGACACGCTCTACTAGAGTTACTCTTCGCGATCCCCGCAGGGTGAGCACAATCCCCCTCATAAATCCTCCTCCGGAGCACCGCACAATCTTCTCGCGTGCTTAATAGAGTCACAAGCCACCAAGCCATCTAGGAGGTGGCAACCTCCAGGAGTAACAAGCACCACCGGCTTGCAACTCGATCACCTAGTGCCACTCAATACAACATCCCGATGCAATCGCATTAGAATCGTTCTCTCACACAATTAGATGAACACTATTAAGCCTAGGTGAGTTAGAGGGCTCCCAAGCATACCTACACAATCCACCAAGGCTCAAGGGTGCTCAGCTTCTAGCCCAACGCCAGCCACCACTTCTATTTATAGCCCCATCAACAAATTGAGCCGTTGCCCCTTCACTGGGCTAAAACCGGTACTGTTGAAGGGTCCAATGCACGGGTCCAATGCCCTGCTCAACCATTCCTGTGCTGCCACGTGTCCCTATTGAATTTCCCGACCGTTGCATGCCCAATGGTCGCCTTCCTCCCGCTGAATGAGCCGTCAGACCCGGCTGTCGGACCCACCATTAGACTCCACATTAGGAGGGTCCGACGCGGTCCAGTAAGGTCCAGAGATGGTAAAAACAGTCAGACCCTAGTCCGATGCCTCCCATCAGACTCAGGGTTGAGTCCAACACTACCACATGTCAGCACCACGTCAAACCTCTTCTCTTGCGCGAAGCAACAGTGTGCGCGTCTGGTCCGATGCCGTCGAACCCTAGGGTCCGACACCCCTCCTTGCTAGGGTCCGACGCCCCTCTCTTCACTCTTTTCTTCTCCGAGTTGATCCATTTGAACTCCAATGACTTATCCTTTATAAATGTGCTAACACCACCATGTGTACAACACCTTGTGCACGTGTGTTAGCTTTTCACAAATATTTTTTAAAGGATTAGTCACTCAACTTGCCACACCACTCGATCCTAGCAATGACGCAAAGTTAGATCACTCTAGTGGCACTAGATGACTGATATGCAAACAAGTTTGCCCCTCTTGATAGTACGACCATCTATCCTAAACCTGGTCATAAACTTCTCTACACACCTATGACTAGTGAAATAAAATGCCCTAGGTTATACCTTTGCCTTGCGCATTCCATTCCATCTCCTTTGATGTCGATGCAACATATGCACCAACCATATCATAAATGATATGATCCACTTCATATCATCACGTGACCGTATTGGTTCATCGATCTTGACTTCACTTGCTCTTCACCGTTACCTCGATCCATCGGCACCAAGTCATCACTCAACTTGCCCTTCACACTTGCAACCGGTCCATCAAGCCAAGTCTTGTCTTGACCTTCTCCACCTTGATCACATAACTCCATATCATGTCTCATATGCAATGAGCTCCTTCACCACATGTGTGAGCTTTGCAACATCTCCAAGCCATTTCACCATGAAAGCATCTAGGCCCCTAGCTAGGTTTCGGTGATTAATGTCGATACAAGATTACTATGACTAACATGTGTTTTGCAGAGGCAATTTAAGTTAGGTCATGCTAATGATAATTGTTTGGGCAATTATGGTTTTCATGCCCCTATCGATGGAAATTGTTTTGGTTTTCAAAGGATGGACGACAAGGTTAAGGACGGACTAGTTCTAAGCATCGTTTGGAGTTGGAGAGACACTTAGAGTAGTTTAGGACTTTATTTTTCCTTTGGCCATACTATTAAGGGGGGTATGAATGAGTAGCTTGACCTAGGCAAGTCTAATGGTTTAGGTGTGGTGCACACTTGTCAAACTTAGCACTAGGTAGCTCAGGGTTTGCCCTAAGATCGATTGGAGACAAACTTATTCATGAAGATGTTGAATTGGAAGTGAATGGAGTGCTCATTTACTGACCGAACGCTGGTTTGGTAGTGACCGGACAACAGTGCGAGTCTGGTCAGTACATTTGCTCGGGAGTAGAAGGCAAACTACGGCCGGACACTGAACAGTAATGTTCACCGGACGCACCGACAATTACAACTGTAGCAGCATGGACTTGCTATTGACTGGACCAGACACTGGAAGGTAAGTGACTGGACGCAGAGCTTGCAGAGTTCGGTCAACAACAAAGAAGGTTCAGAGAGAATAATTCTTGACCAGACACGTTAGGTGGACGCTGACCAGCGTCAGGTCACTCTAATGGTCAAGTCTGATAGCTAACGTGTTTGTGGCCATTGGCCACTGACCGGCGCGTCCGATCACCTTGACCTACGCGTCCGATCACTATGTAAATGTGCTAAGTTGGACAGTCATGGTTATGTTTTGAAGTGGGGAGTATAAATACTTCTCCCACTCATCCAACTTAGCTCTCTTGCCCATTTGTTCAGCTGAGAAACACCTTTGGAGTGCAAGGGAGAGCAAGAGCCTAATGGGGTGTGAAAGCATCTAGGCCCCTAGTTGGGTTTTGATGATTAATGACAATACAAGATTACTATGACTAACGTGTGTTTTGCAGAGGCAATTTAGTTAGGTCATGGTAATGGAGATCAATTGGGCAATCAAGGTGGCCATGCCCCTACGATGGAAATCGTTTCGGTTTTCAAAGGATGGACGACAAGGTTAAGGATGGACTAGTTCTAAGTGTCGATTGGAGTTGGAGAGACACTTAGAGTAGTTTAGGACTTTGTTTTTCCTTTGTCCGTACTATTAAGGGGGGTATGGATGGGTAGCTTGACCTAGGTGAGTCTAGTGAGTTAGGTGTGGTGCACACTTGTTAAAACTAGCACTAGGTAGCTCCAAAACAGCCCTTAGATCTAATGGAACAAACTTCATTCACATATGATCGAGAGTTGGAAGTAAATGGAGGGTCAAATACTGACCGGATGCTGGTTCCGGGTTGACTGGATGCTGGCGCAGAGTCCGGTCAGTTCATTTGACCAAGGCGAAAGCGTCTGGCACGACCGAATGTTGAGAGGTGAAGTGACCGGACGCTGAGAACCTATGTCCGGTCGACTCCAGTAAGGTTCTAGAGAGGGAAAATCATGACCGGACGCGTCCGATCAGTGCTGACCGGACGTTGGCCAGCGTCCGGTCACACTGTAAACACTGGAGTTTAGGGAGTACTGGCCGGAGCGTCCAATCAACATGACTGGAGCATCCAGTCATCCCATAGTGGCCATCGTCGAAGTATCTTCACCGAGTCACGTCGTCGTCCTTCGCTTGTCAGGTGATGCTTCGCGCATTCTCTCAATGGTCTAAGCCACTATTCTGGCATTCCCTTGGCTAGCTTCATCTTCACCCTGGTGTCCTAGTTTGGTGACCAGCAGTCGTGCTCCAACGTTTCCCTAACGGCAGCAGCTACTCTCAGGAATCCTCACTATGACATCATGGTGCAGCATTAAGTCAGCTACTCATCTATTCATAGGGTTTCTTCTCGTGTAGCACCCGGTTTTAAGAACAAAACCAGATACACACCATATGTGAGCCCAGGAAGTCAAATCTCACATATAGCTACAAATAAGGGTAATACCAATAGACAATGCTTAAATATATAACGTATTAGTATAAAGAATATAACCTCAGAGTATAGACAGCGAAAAGACAACTCTGATCTTCAGGCAAAGACTCCAAATCCACAGGGACAACTGACTGGTTGATCACAAGCTTAATTCCTCCAAACTCTAGCAATCTGGTACCCATCCGAGATTTTTATCCAAATAATTGAAAAATAAAGTAAGCATAAGTACATGTCGTACTCAATAAATATAACATGGGGTTCATGAGGCTCAAAAGGCTAACACTGGTTTAACTGCGATTAGCTTTTAATGAGTCATGATTTTAGCAATTGAGTAGCAACAAGTTTATCCACAAGCCCATAAACACATGATCAGGTAAACATAAATAATGAATAACATAAACAATTAACCATTAGTGAGCATCTTCATCATCCATATCATTAGTGTCCATCATCTATTCTGTAAGGGTTCCAAGGCCGCTCGTGACCATGAGCACGGCTGATATACCAGTTTTATACTCTACAGAGGTTGTACACTTTCACTATGAGTCGTAATTTACCCTTTCGCCCAAGGTGATTAGCCTCTTGACCCACTACCAAGGAAGGTCGGCAGGGTTCACTATGAAGCCTTTCAAAGGTTTGTCTAACAAGTTAGGGCCATTAGATTCACTCGACAAACAGATGTAGAGCCCTCCTTCCCGATGGCACAATGACGTGTAGCCTATACACGAGGGGATAGAGGCCGCACTATACCCGATTCGGCAAGCCATTCTTACGCCAATAAAGGTAACCACTAATAAGCTAGAAAAGGTCCTCATACTGAGCTAAAGCCAGAGCCATGTAGCCCTCACAGTTGTACTATAAGTCTCGGATGATCACTTACAAATAAGTCCTTAGGGAGAGGAATCTAGAGCACCATAAAATAGCCCAATGCTCTAGCCCCCTTGTTCCATGTTACTAAAAAGCATATTTTAATGTTTATTGCATACTCCATTAGTCAAGTTACAAGATCATGGTTGTAGTGGAGCACTAGCATCATACTACTCAATGTAATAACCCATAGGAATCAAGGCACAAGGTACAAAGTACTAGGAAATCCTTAGTGGTAGTCAAGGTAGACACATACAGCATGAATTAAATGATTAAAGGTGAATAGGTAACAAGGAAGATCCCATGCTATACTTACCTTAACTTGCTTTTCCCCCAAAGCAATATGCTCAAAAGCCTTTAGTATTCAACTTTTAATCTTCTGCTTCCAATTCTCAGCTTCTAGTCTTCAGAGAACAGCTTCTTAATCACCATGTAAACCTCACCGATTGACTGAATCATATATCACCACACAAGCATCCATACAATCATACACGAAGCAAACAATAGATCTAAATTAGAATAGTACACCAAACATAAAATCAAGATGAAAAGTTTGTGAAACGAATCTACGTCTCGCTACGAACACAAAGATGCGAGAAGCATGCTAATCGGAGCTACGGTTGAAAAGATACATCTACCGAAAGATCTACACATGAAAGAAAAATATAAAACCATTAGCTTCATGTGTTTTAATGGTATAAAAACATATATAAGATATTTTATAGATAATATAAATTAAGTCAAACTTAGATTTGAATTATAAAACTAAAATAAAACAAATCATATTTTATTTACAAAACCCAGTTGTATAATTGTTATTTAAGATATGATTAAAACCATGAAATTACAGTATTAGTGACATGATAAATGATGTTACTAATGCGTAGTTTATGTTGTTATGAATCCAACGCAACTTGAATGGGCTAAAACGGAATTAAAACGCAGAAGATATGATTTAAACAAGATTTCCTTTAATAAAATAATAGATTAAATCTAACCTCGAATTTTTAAAAGTTGAAAGCTTTTCTAACAGTAGTATGAACATGTAGATTATGAAATTATGAACCTAACGCAATTTGAACGGATCAAATCGGAGTTAAAACGGAGAAGTTATGGCTAAAACAAAATCAGTGGCAAATCTGTAAATAAGTGAAAACGTATTTTGGATCTAAACCGAAGAAACTACGCTTTTCAAAGAAGAAAACGTAATTTGTGATTTCGCTATGGTCTACAGGTTGATTTCAGAAAACATCAGGGCTCTTTTGCAAAATTCCCAGACGAAGGGGTATGGATGAATATCGGTCGTCGGATCAGACGCCGGCGGCCGAGATTGGATCAGCGATGGAAGAGGCGACAGTGGCCGACCAGAACAGGGAAAATCACGGCGGTGCGCCATGGCCGGCAATGGAGCTCGGCGGCAAAACTCAAAAACGACCCTACGGTGCATGGTTTTCGATGGAGAAGACACGGAAGGATAGAGGAGGAGATGGCGAACTTACTATGAAGGATTGCGGCGGCGTAGAGCAAGCGGAGGCGGCGTGGAGCTTGGCACAGCGAACGGCTCATCGGTGGCACGGACAGCGCGGCAGCGATGACGACGGCGATGGCAACAACGAGAGAAAGAGGAGAAAAATATAATTTACTACACAAGGGATTTCTCAAACTAAGGGCTTCCCTTATGGTAGTTTTGGTATGCTTTGCCCAAGGGGTTGGTTGATATATATAGGAAGAAAAACTTCCCATATCCACGTCAACTAGCGATATGGTACTAACTGATGTTACACCCTCCATATTTACTAATGGGCCTAAATAATCATTAAAGCCCATTAATAAATAAATGCATGGGCCTTTAGGATTTATTAGGATTATTGCACATGGGCTTTGAGCGTTGGAAAAATGAGAGATTTATTATTTTCAGAATTAATTAATTTTGTGGATAAAATAATTCTAGAAAAGTCAAGAATTAATATTTAAGCCACGAAAAATACTCCGAGACCTCCGAAAATTGGGGGAAAATTCATAGAGACACTTTGGAACATGATGAACCCAAATAAAGTATTTGGAGCTTATAAAAAGATTGTTGGGAACTTGGAACATAAAGATGAAGGTGAAGGAGGTAGGAATTAAATTCCAGAAAGAAGCTAGTAAATTCCTAGAGATAGATATTCGTCTCCTAAACGTATAAAAAAACACACACTTTTGCACATAGAAACACGTGGTGCGACTAGCATGAATGCAACAAACATGTTTCTACCTTATGATAAATTTTAAATTAATGAAAATTTTTATTTTCCTATGTTTTCATGTGCACAAAAATTCACAAATAAATCATTTTAACTCTATTTTCAAAAGTGACAAATTTTAGGGTGTTACAATTCTACCCCCCCTTAAGATGAATCTCGTCCCCGAGATATGGACGACGTCGACTGAGAGATAGGGATACTTCGTCTTTGGATTCTTCTTTACTTCATCGTGTAGTTCCATCGTCTTGATAAGGATCCCACTTTACTTTGCGTACCTATCAACCTTACTCCAAGTATCTTGCTAAACTGATTCCAAGGTTCTGATAGATACTCCAAATGATACTCATGTAACTTCAATCACTAAGCACCTTTCCTATAATACCAATTTTCTTCCTTAAAATACTTATCTTTCAACAGAGCCTGACGAATCTCTTAGTTAGAAGAAAATTCTACCACCAACCTTCAAAACATTAATGATTCCGGTCAAGTTGCTCAAACTTGGAATAAAATTCTTAGCCCTTGGTGTCACCCGAACCTTCTTAGCATGACTCTCCGTTGCTAAGGGCATCGGCCATGACTTTGCTTATCCAGGTGATAACATTTTTCCAAGTCATAAGCAATTTCATTCCAACAAGGGTAACACAAGCTCAAGACCAACTTAGTGAAGATGTCCTATAGATTCTTGTGTTCCTCCTATATGTCACTTTTACTTCCAAAAGACAGTACTTCCATGCTCCACAATAGATAACTCCAGATAACGCATTAGGTAATTCAACTCATGCTTCCTTAGCTGACTTAATGAACAAGGTACTACATTTTTCTTCTTGCATAAGGACACATTCCACACCCTAACAAGGTGCATCATTGTAGATATGAAGCTCTTGTCTGGATCTGGAAAAGCTAATACATAGGTTTTACTTCACCCTTTTCTTGAATTCCTTCAAATACTTACCTGGAGTTTCTCGATCCGAACTAACTTAAAACTTCTTCCAGTAGCATTATCAATATCTTGATGATCTTGGTTAAACCTCCCTTGAACCTTTAATCAAACCTCATTGAGACTCTGAGTTTCTCTCACATCTTTGGGTACCACCACGCTTCCGCTGCGAAAACTAGAACGTAGGGTACTTCATCTTGTAAATTCTTCAACTTGGCTACCCCTCTTAAGAAAAGATAAACTAGGGGACACCAAAGTATAGCTTGCATCTCCTAGATGAGCTAACAAATATCTAGACGTTCTGTCATCCCAATGATACTCTCATGAATGAGCAAAAACAAGAAATCTGGAATTTCTCGCGAGCAGAAAAACAACAGCGTAGTAAAACAGTTGTAACTCTCATTATGTTAAACCAATGAAGTTGTAGCTTATACCGTTGGAAAGCTTATAAAATTCTTCACAACTTCCTTATAGAACATGTTTCCAAATTCTGTAGTTAACTTGGCCGAAAATGGTACACAACAGAAACTATTCTAGGTTCCAAACAGCACAGATGCATCGTCTTGTGATTTTCGTATCTCCACAACCAAAATAGCTATCAGGGTGATTCTTGCGCTCAGAGAAATATATTGATGTCTACGTGTCGACAGAATATCGTCGGCAGTCCTCCGAGGGGTATCCCACGAAGGTAGATTGATCGGTAGAGGAGCGTGAGATCAAGAACAAGAAAGCAACAGAGACACACGAGTTAGACAGGTTTAGGCTGTCAGTATGACGTAATACCCTACTCGTGTGGTCTGTTGGTTTGTATTAGCTATTGTATGATATGCCGTGATTTTAGAGGGGTTCCCTGCCCGCCTTATATAGTCCGGGAGGCAGGGTTACAAGTCAGTTAGATCTGAGAGATAACCGGAAAGTAATAACTGATTACAGAAATCTTGGGATCATACATATCCTAACAGATCTTGTAGTATCTTCAGGATATCTTCTTGATGTCTTGCGGAAGGCTGAAGGGTCGAGATGGCAACTAGAGGGGGGTGAATAGTCCTTTTTTTAAAAAACTTAATCACGTTGGCTAACCGAAATAAGTGCGGAATTAAATCTATCGGTCTAGCCAAGACTACACCCCTCTATCTATGTTCTCTAGCACCTTGCAAAGATACTAATCAAGCAACAAAGGTGCCGGGCTAGCTAGAGCTCACCTAACCAATTCTAGGAGCAAGGCCACACAAACCTATGCCACTAGTACTTTAAGCAACAAGGGAGCTCCTACACATGCTAGTAAGCAAAAGCACAAAACCAACTAAGCTCACTAGCAATGCTCAATAACAAGTCAACCAATGCCGATTTAGAGAGCGCAATTACTTAGCTACACAAACTAAGCAATGTGACTAATAAGGTTACACAAACCAAATTAGCCACGCAAGGGAGCTACTTCTATGCTACACAAGCAAGATAATTAGCAAGCTACACAAGCTAACTAATTACTAAAGCAACAACACAAGCTTAATGTATATGAAAGTAATAGCAAGCTTGTGTATCGGGGATGTAAACCAATGGGAAGAATAAGGTTGACACGATGATTTTTCTCCCAAGGTTTACGTGTTTTCCAACACGCTAGTCCCCGTTGTGTCGACCGCTCACTTGGTGGTTCGGCAGCTAATTAGCATCACCCGCTAAGCCCACACATCGGGCGCCGCAAGAACCTACCCCTTGAGTGAGGGTAGCTCAATAACACGCTTTACTAAAGTTGCTCTTCGTGGCTCCCGCGGGGTGAGCACAATGCCCCTTCACAAAGCACTTCTCCAGAGTGTCGCACAAGCTTCTTGCGGGCTTTGATGGAGTCCACCACCAAGCCATCTAGGAGGTGGCAACCTCCAAGAGTAACAAGCACCACCGGCTTGCAACTCGATCACCTAGTGCCACCCGATGCAACCTTACGATGCAGTCACACTAGAATCGCTCACTCACACAATCGAATGATCACTATCAAGTATATGTGTGATGGAGGGCTCCCAAGCACTCACAAGCATGGACACTAAGTCCCCTTAGGTGCTCTGCACAGCCATGGCCAAAGGCTACTTCTATTTATAGCCCCAAGGGCTAAACTAGCCGTTACCCCTTTACTGGGCAACTGTCGGGTTGACCGGACACTCTGGTCATGTTGACCGGACGCTGGACCTCAGCGTCCAGTCGCCCGATGACAGCCACATGTCACCTACGTTCAACGGCATTCTTCTGATCTCAACGGTCATCTTCTGACCGGACGCAGCAACTTCAACTGACCGGACGCTGGACCCTCAGCGTCCGGTTATTTACAGTAAGGTACCGACCTTGACCGGACGCGTCCGGTCATACTCCAGCTCCTGTGTCACCATGCATCAGCCTGACCGGACGTGCCCTGCCAGTGTCCGATCACTTCCAGTGCCAGCGTCCGATGCACTCAGTGAGACCCTGTCTTTTCTGTGTAGGGCACTGGTGGCACCATCGGACTCTCCGCACTCTACGGGCGGACACTCCGCCGGTGGAGTTTCTTCATCAAGTTAATCCACATCAACTCCAACTCCATCTCCTTTGTAAATGTGCCAACACTACCAAGTGTACACTACCATGTGTATGTGTGTTAGCTTTTCACAATCATTTCCCAAAGGATGTTAGCCACTCAACTTGCCACGCCACTCAATCCTAGCGATGATGCAAAGTTAGATCACTCGAGTGGCACTAGATGACCGATATGTAAACAAGTTTGCCCCTCTTGATAGTACGGCCATCTATCCTAAACCCGGTCATAAACTTCTCTACACACCTATGACCGGTGAAATGAAATGCCCTAGGTTATACCTTTGCCTTGCGCATTCCATTCCATCTCCTCCAATGTTGATGCAACACAGGCACCAACATGATCAACAATGATATGATCCACTTCATATCATCATGTGATCATATTGGTTCATCGATCTTGACTTTACTTGCTCTTCACCATTGCCATCGTCCATTAGCGCCAAGTCTTGCTCAAGCTTCACCGCCACATGGTCCATCACTCCAAAGCCTTTGACTTGCCCTTCACGCTTGCAACCGGTCCATCAAGCCAAGCCTTGTCTTGATCTTCTCCACCTTTGATCACATGACTCAATGTCATGTCTCATGTGCATTTAAGCTCCTTCATCACCACATGTGTGAGCTTTACAACATCTCCAAGCCATTTTCACCTTCATGGCATATGTTTCTCACACACATGTACCTGTGGACTAATCACCTGTGTATCTCACATAAACACAATTAGTCCACCTAAGTTGTCACTCAATTACCAAAACCAAACAATGACCTTTCAATCTCCCCCTTTTTGGTAATTGATGACAACTCTACAAAGATATGGAAATTAAGCTCTTTTGGATTCATGTTGCTTGCCCAAGCAATTTTACCATGTGAAAATGATTTTGGACAAGTACCACAAACCCGATATGGTAGTATTAGCTCCCCCTACATATGTGCTAGAGTGTTTTATTTTAAGTTCGCACATATGCATAGATTTAAATTATAGGAGAGTAATTACTACCGAATGATGCTAAGGTGTATAGAATAAACCTTTAAAGCGTGTACCAATCGGAGTTGCACCTTTAAGTTCATCCTTAGCACCATGGTTAGCTAGATATCACTTGGCAATAAAAAACACTAGATGCTTTGTGAGATCAACATTAAAAGCAAGATACTAGCATTACTTGAAAAGCATACCAAGTGTCTAGCTATCATCCTATGCATGCTAGTTATCAAGTCCTCATTCAAGTTCTACAACTAGTATACACCACACAAGCATGCATATTGAATTTAAAATCTTATGCAATGCAAGCAAGCACATGAATATGCACATATCAAATGCAAGCAATCAAAGTTTATGAGCTTGCTCCCCCTACTTGTGTGCTTCTCTTGTCCAAGAATTTTGATCCATCTCTTTTCTTCAATGTTGCTCCCTCTTTGTCCATGTCCAACCTCTATTTCTTTTATATCTCATCTCTCTCATTGTACAATCTCTCCCCCATTCAATCAAGCTTTCATATCTTTGTACAATCTCTCCCCCTTTGTCATCAATTTCTATAAAAGGTGTGCTTCTCATTGATGCAAATGTATGCATTTGGGGTAGATGGTTGAGGCTTGAATCTTGCATTTTTGATGGACATCACTTGATTGTTGGAATGACACCATTTGTAAATACCACTTGTTGCTTGTACCTCTTGTATCTTGTGTAGGGCTTCTTGAGATACCACACATAAGATTTTTGATCTTGTGATCAATTTGTGAGACACCTCCCCCTATGTGATAGCATGGGTCATCCATTTGATACACTTGAGCTCTTGTAGGTGAGGGATGCATTCTTCATTTGATGATCACTTAAAGTTGAGGATCACTTGTGGAACCATCATCTTGCATGAATGATACTATGTATAGATACCACTTGTAGGAAGTAAATACCATTTGAAAGAATCTTCTAGTATGGAACCACTTGTTTGATTTATCAATAAAGACCATTTCTTGAACATTTGCTATCTTCATGAGTACCACTTATAGGATATCACTTGTGAGTTGATCTAGACATCACTTATGAAATCTTGATGAAATACTTGAGTCTAGATACCACTTGAAACATACAAACTAGATATTCATTTGCATTGTTGTCTTATGCTTGTACTCTTATCACTATCATGAGCTTCTATGATTGACTTGAACTAAATTGATTTGCCTAAGCGTTCAAGTTCGGTTTGAACCAATGATAAGCTTCTTCACACCTCTTGCAAGGGTTATCTTGCCAATGTTGTACTTGTCACTTGTTAGCAATCCAAATTAGATCAAGTACTTAGGATCACTAGCTCATGAACAAATTCATATATTAACCACTAGATCAAGTAATCATTCAAACAATAGTGGTAGGCTATGAATTTAAACATTTTATTTGTTATGCATGATCCTATGAAGCATGTACTATATGCACTAACCACATACTAGTAAGGGATGAAATGATCATGCACATTACAATGATACCTTTGCTATGTTGGAGTAGAGGATAGTCACATAGATTCCAATTCATTACTCCAATAGCAATGTGAAGTCCAATTATAAGCTTGGTGAAGATCAATAGATACCATGTTAAATTTTATTATTCACCCATATGAAATGAATACCACTTATAATCAAGTGCACTTTCTTGTTGTGGTTGACTTGCTTTATCTTTTGATCTTTGCTTGCATGAGAGTATCAATTTGAGAATACCACTTGAAATATCATGATTAGCTCTCTTTTGGGTGTTGCTTGCTTTTCTTGATCAACCCTTTTGATTGCTTCAACTAAGCATCTCAAATGTTCCTTGGATCACCACTTTCATGTTAGCCTTCCAAGTACCACACTTGGTTTACCTACACATAGGCGGCAAGCCCCTACACTAGGGAGAAGTGACCTTTCTCCAAGAATCATTCTTGATACTCACTTGAAATGACTTAATTGATTGATCCAAGTGATGGACTTAACTTGATAAGTAACCTTGATTCCTTCTTGAAGTCCTTTTCTTTCTTCTTGTTTAAGTTCTTCTCTTTCTACTAAATGATTTCCAATAGTCACTAGAACTTAAACTTTAACTTCATCTAGAGTTTGATCTTGATCTTCATCTTGAGTACCAAAGGTGTGCAAAGTACACTTCACAATCAAATGGCCTTGTACTCATATCTTGTCATGCTTCTAGATCATCTCAAAACGAAACTTAGGTGCCTCAATTACTTATAAATATGTTTCCAACTTGAGGATCTTTCAATCAAAGTGACTTTAGATCAATCCAACATTTGTCACTTTTCTGACAGATTTTGTACCCTTCAAAGAAATAAGCATATCTCCTAAAGTACAAATCCAAATATCACTAAATTTGGTGGAGATGTGCTTCACTAAGTTATCTAGCAGCTGTAAAAATTTGAGTTTCATTTGACTTCTAGATTACTACCAGATTTCAATTCTTCCACCACTGCTACATGCTGAAAACTGCTGCACTATAGCTGACAAGAACCACTCCAAAACTGAAGCATTTCTTATCCAATTTTCATGAAATTTCTACAGCATCTCATACCATAAGTCTAGAGCATGTACACTAATTTTCATACCAATCCAATAAGATTTGATCACTCAAACATGGCTATGATCACAGCTAGCTCAGATTTTGAATATAGGACAGATTTCAAGCAATTGAGCTATACTTCATCAAATATGAATCAAACTTGATACTAACTTGTTTGAATACGTCTATAAGACATATATCCATTCAAACCACTTACTAAATGTCATCTTATGAACTTATCCAACATAAATCAATCCAAACTTGACTACTAATCAATTATCCATTCAATCATCTCATAGCAAGCAACATTGCATATTTATCCAATTCAATCAACTCATATGCACCCAAATAAAATGATCAACAAGAGATATACCTTGGTTAGCTCATGATCATCCAACTAGCAAGCTTCAACTTAATTATTTGCAAGTCATCAAATATATCTAATGAATCACCAACAACTTGAAATTTGCACTTGTATGTTGTAGCACATTTGGACTTCACTCAATTTGTCATGGCATTGGGATAATGATGTGCACTAAGCTTCATAACTTGATTCAACAAATGATGAATAATGTGAGATCAATTGAATCAAGTCTCCAATGCCGATGGTACCTACAAACAATCATCCACTTTTTGATGTTACCCAAACAAGTTTGGGTCCTCTCAAGTTAGGAGCAACATACTTAGGCAACGCCTTAGTATGAGTAGCGGGATGTTTTGCAATAGCAACCATAGAGGTACCATTACCATCCTTTCTAAGCACATTATTATCAACAATTGAAATAGGCTTAGAAATGTCACCTAGGGGACATGAATGTGTGATGTGTCCCCTTTCCCGACATGAGTAGCACTTTCTCTTTGATTGAGCCTTCTCTTCCTTGCTCATGTGGTGCTTCTCATTGCCTTGCCTCTCATGGATTGCTTGAGCCTTCTTCTCAAGCTTGGTAGGACACTTAGAGGCAAAGTGTCCCATACTTTCACACTTGAAGCACTTGATGTGAGCAAAATCTTTCTTCTCATCTTCATTCTTGCTCATCATCTTGGCATCTTGAGTTTGCATTGGATGCCTTACCTTTCCACCCCTTATTGTTTTCTTCTTCTTTATCATCAAATCACCACTATCTTCATAGTTGATCTTGATTTGAACTTGGGGTGTCTTCTCTTGCTCAACTTGTGGCTTTGGTTGAGGCTTCACTTGTTGCTTCACCAATTGCTTGGTTGGGCACATTGAGGTAAGATGACCCCAAGTGCGGCACTTGAAGCAATTCACATGCCTTAGCCTCTCTTCTTCTTTCTTCAACTTGAGCTTTTCTTCATTGGGGCAACCATTTGCAAGATGTCCCACTTCATGGCACTTGAAGCACATGAAATGAGAGAGCTTCTCTTGTTCTTGCTTCTTCATCTCTCTTTCATATCTTCTCTTGCCCCATCTTTTGCCCTTGATCTTGCTCTTGTTAAAGCCAATGCCACTTATGTCATTGTGGCTTTCTTGATGATTGACTTTGCTAGTCTTGAAGCCGACTCCACTCTTGTCACCAAAGTTTCTTTGAGTCTTCAACATATGCTCAAAGGTAACTTGAGAGTTGTAGCACCTCTCTAACTTGTTTCTCAATTTCTTCACTTGTTCATTTAGCTCATTGTTCTTCTTCAAAAGGTTAGTCTCACAAGACATAGAAGTAGAACAAGCTTCTATATATGAAGAGCATGGCATATCTAATAAATCATCATAAGAGGTGGATACATGCTTTTTGCCTACATCACAAGGGTTAGCAACAATTTATGATTTATCATTTAATCCATGTGATGAGCTCTCATTATTTTTTAGTTTCTTTGTAAACACTTTAATGAGAGAAGCATGTTGTTCTAATAATTCATCATGAGATGCAAGTAGTGTCTCATAATTCAATTTTAGCTCATCAAGTGAAGATTTATAAGCATCAAGTAATTTCTTATGTTCTTCACAAGAGTTCTTTAGAAATGAGTTTTCATTTTCTAATTTCAATGTTTTATCTTTCTCATTTTCTAAAGACATGGTTATGCTAGCAAGTCTACTAACAAGCTCATCATATGAATCAACATGATCAATCACATCATCATTTGATACCTTGGTGTCACCTTGTGACATGAGACAATGTGGTGTAGTGGATGGGCTTGTAGTAGCATCATCATGGCTTGAGCATGAACCATCATCACCATCAAGTGTGCATGGGGTAGCATCATCACTTGCAACACTTGTGGCACCATCATCAACCTTGTCAAGTGAACTTGTAGTAGATCGATCATTATCATCATCACTTGACCATGAGGTGGAGCAATCTTCCACAATCACCAAATTGTGGTTATGCTCAACACACTCATGCGCCTCCTTCTTTGGTTCATCCTCCTTGAATTTACCATCATCCCATGTGGAGGAGTCACCGAAGGTTTCCTTGATGGACTCCCATATCTCATGAGCGGTTCCCTTGATGTTTACTTGTTTCATCAAATCAAAGCTTAAAGCATCCATTAGAAAACAACAAGCATGTGCATCAAATTCATAGAGAACTCTTTGAGCTTTGGTGAGATTTCTATGGTCCAAGACATGTGTGAGACCACTTGTGATAACCCATCAAAATTTAGGTCCCTTTGCACGAAAATGATCAAGCATGTGATTTTTCCAAAGTGCAAAGTTTGTGCCATAAAAAATGTGTGCCTCACAAACATCTAGCCCATTAGACGCCATCCTCTCGGGTCAGTGAAGACCACAAATGAGAGACCAGGCTCTGATACCACTTGAAGGGTCGAGATGGTGACTAGAGGGGGGGTGAATAGTCTTTTTTTTTAAAACTTAATCACGGTGGCTAACCGAAACAAGTGCGGAATTAAATCTATCGATCTAGCCAAGACTACACCCCTCTATCTATGTTCTCTAGCACCTTGCAAAGATACTAATCAAGCAACAAAGATGCTGGGCTAGCTAGAGCTCACCTAACCAATTCTAGGAGCAAGGTCACACAAACATATGCCACTAGTACTTTAAGCAACAAGGGAGCTCCTACACATGCTAGTAAGCAAAAGCACAAAGCCAACTAAGCTCACTAGCAATGCTCAATAACAAGGCAACCAATGCCGAATTAGAGAGCGCAATTACTTAGCTACACAAACTAAGCAATGTGACTAATAAGGTTACACAAACCAAATTAGCCACGCAAGGGAGCTACTTCTATGCTACACAAGCAAGAAGATAATTAGCAAGCTACACAAGCTAACTAATTACTAAAGCAACAACACAAGCTTAATGTATATGAAAGTAATAGCAAGCTTGTGTATCGGGGATGCAAACCAACAGGAAGAACAAGGTTGACACGATGATTTTTCTCCCGAGGTTCACATGTTTGCTAACACGCTAGTCCCCGTTGTGTCAACCGCTCACTTGGTGGTTCGGCAGCTAATTAGCATCACCCGCTGAGCCCACACATCGGGCGCCACAAGAACCTACCCCTTGAGTGAGGGTAGCTCAATGACACGCTTTACTAAAGTTGCTCTTTGTGGCTCCCGCGGGGTGAGCACAATGCCCCTTCACAAAGCACTTCTCCAGAGCGTCGCACAAGCTTCTTGTGGGCTTCGACGGAGTCCACCACCAAGCCATCTAGGAGGTGGCAACCTCTAAGAGTAACAAGCACCATCGGCTTACAACTCGATCACCTAGTGCCACTCGATGCAACCTCACGATGCAGTCGCACTAGAATCGCTCACGCACACAATTGAATGATCACTATCAAGTATATGTATGATAGAGGGCTCCTAAGCACTCACAAGCATGGACACTAAGTCCCCTTAGGTGCTCAGCACAGCCATGGCCAAAGGCCACTTCTATTTATAGCCCCAAGGGCTAAACTAGCCGTTACCCCTTCACTGGGCAATTGTCAGGTCGACCAGATGCTCTGGTCGTGTTGACCAGACGCTGGACCTCAGCGTCCGGTCGCCCGATGATAGCCACGTGTCACCTGCGTTCAACGGCATTCTTTCGATCTCAATGGTCATCTTCTGACCGGACGCAGCAGCTTCAACTGACCAGACACTAGACCCTCAGCGTCCGGTTATTTACAGTAAGGTACCGACCTTGATTGGACGCGTCCGGTCATATGTGATCGGACGTAGCCTAGCGTCTAGTCATACTCCAGCTCCTGTGTCACCATGCATTAGCCTAACTGGACGTGCCCTGCCAGCGTCCAGTCACTTCCAGTGCCAGTGTCTGATCACTCAGTGAGACCCTATCTTTTCTGTGTAGGGCGCCGGTGGCACCGTCGGACTCTCCGCACTCTACGGGCAGACACTCCGCCGGTGGAGTTTCTTCATCAAGTTGATCCATATCAACTCCAACTCCGTCTCCTTTGTAAATGTGCCAACACTACCAAGTGTACACCAGCATGTGTATGTGTGTTAGCTTTTCACAATCATTTCCCAAAGGATGTTAGCCACTCAACTTGCCACGCCACTCAATCCTAGCGACGATGCAAAGTTAGATCACTCGAGTGGCACTAGATGACCGATATGCAAACAAGTTTGCCCCTCTTGATAGTATAGCCATCTATCCTAAACCTGGTCATAAACTTCTCTACACACCTATGATCGATGAAATGAAATGCCCTAGGTTATACCTTTGCCTTGCGCATTCCATTCCATCTCCTCCAATGTTGATGCAACACATGCACCAACATGATCAACAATGATATGATCCACTTCATATAATCACGTGATCATATTGGTTCATCGATCTTGACTTTACTTGCTCTTCACCGTTGCCATCGTCCATCGGCGCCAAGTCTTGCTCAAGCTTCACCGCCACGTGGTCCATCACTCCAAAGCCTTTGACTTGCCCTTCACGCTTGAAACTGGTCCATCAAGCCAAGCCTTGTCTTGATCTTCTCCACCTTTGATCACATGACTCAATGTCATGTCTCATGTGCATTTAAGCTCCTTCATCACCACATGTGTGAGCTTTGCAACATCTCCAAGCCATTTTCACCTTCATGGCATATGTTGCTCACATACATGTACCTGTGGACTAATCACCTGTGTATCTCACATAAATACAATTAGTCCACCTAAGTTGTCACTCAATTATCAAAACCAAACAAGGACATTTCAAAGGCGTCGAGCAGAGTCGTGCCTCGCAAGGCTTCTTCTTGTGGGCTGGGCCACCCCTAGAGGCGCAGCCCATGTGGTCTGCCATGGGTATCTGGGGTCGTACCCCCCACAGCTAGTCCCCAAGCGCCTTGTACCCATTGTGCAATGCCGTCTTGAGCTTGTCCAAGCAGGTGCAAACCAAAGCCAAGCAGTCCAAATCATGGTCCAACAACCGTGATGAGTCGCTGAGCAGCTGTGAGCAGTTGCCAAGCAGCGTGCATCATAGCCAAGCAACGTGGACCATCGCCGAGCAGCATGCCCCAAGCATGGCTTGCCATAAGGGTGTAAGGAGCTCAAGCCTAGAATTAAAAATTTCCTCTTAGTGGACCAAGTATGCCCACTTAGAGTCCGACCACGAGGAAAGGAGATAATCTTCTTCGACTTTCAGAGTCACGGAGTCTTCTAGAAAAATCAAGCACATTCACCGCAAGGTGAACTATGCCCACTTAGTCCCCGAGCCTGACAGTAGATGACATAGTCATGTGGTGCCATGGTTAGAAAGTAGAAAACCCGCTGAGCAGGTAGCCAGTCCCCGGGTGAAGCCTCAAGATGAGGAAAAGCACACATTCACCGCAAGGTGAAGTGTACCCACTTAGTCCCCAAGCCTGACAGTAGATGACATTGTCATGTTGTGCCAGGGTCAGAACCAGAGGAATAATGAAAAAACCAGCCGAGCAAGCAGCCAGTCCCTGAGCTTCAAGCAGAGATACCGGAGCAACCAAACTGTGGCGAAAAAATCAGAGTAACGGCTATACAGTAACGGTTACTGAGCCTTAATAAATGTCGGAGAAATTGACAATTATTCATCGAGTAGCAACAAAGGCAGCGATAAATGAGCGACATGGGCTATGGTTGCACAAAAGCCCAGTTTACGGCCCATTAAACCACGTTGGAGAATTCGGAGCAGCGCAGATCACGGGAACGGTTTCCCAAAAACCCTCAGATGTAAAAAGGGTGGGGAAAGTGCTTTATAACTACGCCGCCACAGTCCCCACTCCTACCCTTGCCACTTCATCTTTCTCCAATACTCCCGCATTTCCAGATTCGTAGGCACATCTGCCTCCGCCGCCAAACCCTAATCGGAATCTAAAGGATGGCGCCGAAGAAGGGAGCTGTGAAATCAAAGAAGACGAGCCTAAAGAAAGCGGGCACCGAGGCCCAGAGGGATGAAGAGTGGGTGCCATCACGCACTGGAGAGGCAGAGCTGAACAGACTGGTTGAGGCAGGCGTTCTTCCTGACCGCGCGACCGCCGGATGGCGGCCAGCCCTCGGTCAGCCCTTTCCAACACCTCATACCGATGAAGTTGTGGTATTTGAAGATTACTTTTGGCATGGGTTGGGATTCCCTGTTCATCCATTCCTTAGGGATTTGTTGGAGGTATGGGTAGTTAGTTTGTGCAATCTCCACCCAAATACCATTCTTCACATCTCTATCTTTATCCACTTCTATGAGGCATTCCTTGGTATCCTTCCCCACTTCAACCTTTTCCGTTATCTATTATGGCTGAAGAAGAGAGGCGGTGGTGGTTTCAAGGTGGTCGGCAGAGTATACCTTCAACTGCGTGACGGAATGGCAGGTGAATATCTTACTGTGCCACTAAACACATCATTGAAAAACTGGAACACAAGGTGGTTCTACATAAGGCAGACTGACCCAGCCATCCGCTGTGACCCTGATCACATCCTGAAGAACCAAAAGAGCTGGTCGGAGATGCCAAGAAATGCTGATATGGACCAGGTGAAAGAGCTTCTTGACTTAATCCGGGGTGTGAATATCAATGGCGGATTGGTAGCAGTGAGTTTTATATCGCCCCGCGTTGAACCCTTCAAGGAGAGAGCCCATCCTGCCTTTGAATTCAAAGGGAAAACTGATGGTACCCGAGAGAAACTAGATATGCTATTGAAGGAGGTTATCGAAGAGCAAGCTGCAGAGCTGTTCACTTCGCATGTCTCATTCAACATGCGAGGGTATTCAAAACCCTTTAACTGCAGTAACCAGCCACCCCAAGTAAATGTCTTAGCATTATGTTCTTGATGCTTTTAATCTGTCGTCATTTCCAAACATCTAGACTCATTCACCTGTAAAAAGATCCACTTGCAGGATAGAGCCATATACTTCTCGGGTGTATCGAGGAGTGAATGGCCGACAGCCAGCGACCACCGTAGCCCAAAGAGGAGGGGCTGAGCACCTCATCGAATAGTCTGTCTCTAGTATCGGAGAAAATCCATGGGAAAAGGCTAGCGGTAGATGAGTCGGCTCAGAAAAGGAGAAAGACAGCGGGCACCGCTTCCTACAAACCAGGCGTCATCTCGCTTGGTGATGACTAGGCTACTTGACCGCGAAGGAATGTAGTGTTGGAGTGGTCTGACAATGATGAAGACCTGATAGTGCGTCCACCGAGCACGAAGGAGCCACCGCTCCATGCTGAAATCCCCGCTCAAAGAGCGAAAGAGATTCTTGCACAACCGATGATGGAAGTCCCGGTGGTGCAGATGATCGGAGTCCTCGAGCAACAAACATAAGTAACCTCAGAGCAGCATGTAGAGAGGGCTCTGGAACACCAAACGGATCGGCGATCTTCTATAGAAGAGCGGGAACCTCCCCAGCAGAACACTGAGGCAGACCACGTAGCTACACTTGGAGGATCAGGCAGGTTTCGCCGGTTCAAGAAGTTGAACTGGAAGACCACACCATGAGTATATTTGTCTTATAGTAGTAATGTTGTTCCTTGACCTCTTTTGAATACCGACAAGCCAACATTATGTAGAGCAACACCGAGGACCACACCTATGGTAGAAACAACACTGACTGCTCCCGTCCCGGAGTCCCCGAGTGCTTGGCAACCAGAAGAGAGGTCAGCTACCGCTGCTGGAGGTCTCGGCAATAGCGAACCATTGGCGCAAACAACAGGCGCGTCGGCGATAGTGACCGAGGCTACAACTAAAACTATCGGTACTTTGGGAGCGGAAGCTGCAGCTGCTATTGATGCGTCGAAGGCTAGGGAAGCAACTCCAACAACGGTCGAGGAGCAAATTGCACCGCCCCGTAGCGATGCCAGGAATGGTCGAAACCATTGTCCGACCACAGAGCCCCCTAGTGGTGCCTCGAGCGACGGTGGAAGAGGACGAGGTTGAGGAGATTGAGCGAGCCAAACCTCAACCCTAGTCCATCCGGATTATCCAAAAACATGGGGAAGAAGTGGTTGTTATCGAGGATGAAAACACCACCAAGGAGATGAAGAGGCTGAGATCCACGGTAGCTGGAGTAATGACTCAAATCGAGGTTAGTACTGCAACTATAATATTAATAAATGGTGTTGGAGATCGAAGTTCATCACTGGCATTGTGCATCCACAGGGTATAACGCATACAGCCGAGCAGCGGCATCAACTGATAAAGAGGATGGAGCCCCTTGCCGAAGAGAACAAAAAACTCCGGGAGGCAATGAACCTATATGAGAAGAACATCCAGAGGGCCCGACATAAGCGAGACCTTGCAGAGTCCAATTCGTAGGACCTAGAACATCAGAAGGGGGTTCTGTCCAAGCAGTTGGCAGCTGTAACCGAGCAGCTATAGAGGAAATCCAATCAGTTGGTAGCAGCATCCGAACAACTGTAGAAGAAAACCGAGCAGCTTGCCGTTGCGTCAGAACAACTGAAAAATGCTTCTGACCAGTTGGAAAAGAAAAACCAGCAGCTCAAAAGCTTAACCGATCAGAACACATGTATGATTATCGGCAAATATACTTTGAATTTGTTTGAACAACCATCTTTTAGGTGATAACTATTTTGCTTATAGAGCGAGATGCGGAGCTTGGCCAGCTTCACAAGACCGTCGAGCAAATCCAACAAGAGAAAGCAAAAGAGTCAAAGCAAGCAAACAAACTGGCCGAGGAGCTGAAAGGTGAATACCTCCTGGTCAGAATTACTGTTGAAGTATTTTTCTGGTATGACGGAATATTATAACGTTTGCAGGTTATCGCCGTAAAGCCAAGGCACAATTCAATGTGCTGGTGCAGGAAGCCTAGGTCCAAAAAGATAACTTCAATGATGTAGTTACCATAATAAAACCAGTGCTTGACTGCGTCGACCCAGAAACAGCACCCCGACTTGACGGTAGGAGGCAAGGGTCAGATACCATCATCCAGAGGTGCAAGGCAGCATGGGAAAATTTTAGGATCTTCAACCACGACGCCATTATGACCGTTGCTACTCATGTCCTTGTGGTTGTTCGGTCCCACTACCCAACCATCGACGTTCAGTCGATAGGGGGCGGTTTCGCCGAAGGACTGAGCGATGCAGAGACCCAGAAGCTGGAGGATGAGGTAGAGGACACAACGAAGAAACTGGCCGGCGACATAGATCTATTTGGTGAGATAGATGGCAGTGACGTAGCCCAATGATCTGCTTGGGTGATATCATCTGTAATTTCTGCACAATGCAATTAGAACGCGCGAAAGCGCAAGAACACTTATATATACGATAAATGTTATAATGTGCATGTGTATGCAGTTAGATTGTATTTCGGCAAAAAAATCTTCGTAGTTATGACCATAAGATATTTATACTGAGTATAAGTAGAGTTCGAGCAGTTAATTTGCTACTAACCCCCATGGCCTCAGCTAGCCCATAGTCCATGACGTCGAGCGCGGAGCCCGAGTACATGTAGGGGGAACACGTGTGACCAAGGGACCTTAGCCGACCACCCATAACGCAGAGCGCGGAGCCCATAGCATGTGTAGGGAGAGATCAGAGACTAGGTCTTCTCCATAGAGAAAAGAGTGAAACGTATGCTGCTCGGCAGCTATCGAAATGACTACAGATGGCATAAACGGTGACCGTGCAATAAATTCTGCTCTGAGCTCTCAGCCTCAGATAGCCCATAACCTATAACGTCAAGCACAGAGCTCGTGCACGTGAAGGAAAAATAGGCGTGACCAAGAAGCCACAGCCGACCACCCATAACGCAGAGCGCAGAGCCCGTGGCACGTGTAGGGAGAGATCGGAGGTTGGGTCTTCTCCGAAGGGAACAGAAAATAAAGTAGGTTGCTCGCTGATCGGCAAAATATCTTTAAAGGTTTACAGTGAATTATTCGGCGGTTTGGAGAAAAACATGTGGCGAGACACGTTGGCGATTTGGAGGAGACGTGTTTGGAGAAAAATTATTCGATGTTTTTTGGCGAAAATGTGTCGGTGTTTTGGAGAAAACATTCGGAGTTTTTTGGAGAGAACCGTTCAGAGATTTTGGAGATTTGGAGAACTTTATTCGGCGAAATCGTGGTCGGCGATTTGGAGAAATTGTTCGGTGATTTTGGAGAAAACCGTTCGGCATTTTTTGGAGAAAACCGTTTGGCGATTTTGGAGAAAACTGTTCGGCGATTTTGGAGATCGTTATGGAGTATCATAATGCTCGGCGACCGTATGCGGAGATCAAAAGTTAAAGGGGAAAAAATGGAGACAGATTATGGAGACCAAAACTTTATTCATCATAAAATGGAGAGTACATATCTGAAGCGTTTCAAGGGTAGAAACATACGAGGTGCTTGATGTGCCATGAGTTTGGAACATCAATCCCATCTAAGCCGCATAAGCGATAAGATCCTGGTCGGGTGACCTCTTTGACGACGTAGGGCCCTTCCCAAGGGGAAGAAAGCTTGTGCAACCCTTCGGTCTTTTGTTTTCTGTGGAGAACGAGGTCGCCGACGATGAAGGAACGACCTTTTACGTTGCGGTTATAGTTCCTTCATAGGTCTTCTAGATACTTGGCTGTGTGGACACAGGTGATCAGGCGTTCTTCCTTGGCCCGGTCAATGTCCTCTGTTCGAACAGACATGGCTTGCTCTTCAACATAATTTTCCACAATAGGTGCTCGGAAGGCAACATCTGTTGGTAGTATGGCCTCTGAGCCGTAGACCAAAAAATATGGAGACACGTTGGTACTGTGACTTGCTTGAGTGCGTAGTCCCCAGACCACAGCCGGTAGCTCTTTGAGCCATCTGCCCGGAAGCTTTTCTTCTTTCTGATATAGCCTCTTTTTGAGGGCGTCAAGGATGATACCGTTAGCCCGCTCGACCTGGCCATTAGCTCTAGGATGAGCAGCGGAAACGTATTTAACGGAGATGCATCGGTCTTCGTAGAAGTCCCAAAAATGATGGCCGATAAAAGTGGTTCTAAGGTTGGTGATGATGCTGTTCGGGAGACCGAATCTGTGTATGATATCTTCAAAAAGCTCGACTGCTTTCTTTGTAGTAGCTGAAACGAGCGGTTTGTACTCAATCCACTTGGAGAACTTATCAATGGCGACGTACACATACCAGAAACCTCCTGGCGCTGGCTTGAAAGGCCCGATCATATCCAGTCCCCAGCATGCAAATGGCTAGGAAGCTAGGATGGTCTGCAGTTCTTGTGCCGATATATGTATTTCTTGGCAAAAAACTAGCACCCCTTACATCATCGAACGTGGTCTTCTACATCGGAGATGGCTGTGGGCCAGTAAAAACCTACTCGGAAAGCTTTGCCGACCAGGGTTCTCGGAGCCGCGTGATTGGCACAGGAACCAGAGTGAATTTCATAAAGTAGCTTCACACCGTCGTCTTGGATGATGCATTTCTGTAGTATCCCTTCCTTGGCACTCTTCCTCATCAGGTTACCATCTATCAGCATGTAATGCTTACTTCAGCGAATTAGACGTTCGGTTTCGATCTTGTCGGCGGGTACTTCAGCATTGGTGAGGTATTTGATGAACTACTCCCTCCAATTGACGACCGGCGAAGGCACCGCAAGTACCAACTGCTTGGCAGGGGGAACCTCCTCAACTTCCTTTTCTTCTTTAATGGATGGCACCAAAAGATCTTGGACGAAGACCCCCGGCAGAACCACAGCACGAGACGAACCTATTTTTGAGAGCTGGTCAGTTGGTTGCTTTTGATCTCGTACCACATGGTGGTACTCGATACCGTAGAATTTCCCTTCGAGCTTCCTGATTTCAGTGCAATATGCGTCCATCTTCTCACTGGAATAGGACCAATCTTTGTTGAGTTGGTTAATAACCAGCGTGGAGTCCCCATACACCATGAGGCGTTTGACGCCAAGCTCGATAGCTATACAGAGACCATGGAGACATGCTTCGTATTCCGCGGCGTTGTTGGAGGCCGGAAAGTGTATGTGGAGAACATATCGGAGTTTGTCCTTGGTCGGCGTAATGAACAGAATGCCCGCACCAGCACCGTTGATGTTAAGGGCGCCATCAAAATACATCACCCAATGCTCGGGGCAAGTGGTGGCAATGGGTTCTTGGATCTCGGTCCACTCAACGACGAAATTAGCAAGTGCCTATGACTTAATGGTAGGTCTGCTTCTAAATTCAATGGAGCAAGTGTCGAGCTCAACAACCCACTTAATGATGCGGCCATTGGCTTCTTTGTTGCGAAGAATGTCCCCCAGAGGGAACTCAATAACCATGGCGATCTTGTAATACTCGAAGTAGTGTCAGAGCTTTCGCAACGTAATCAGAATTGCATATAACAGCTTCTGTACCTAAGGATAACGAGTTTTGGGCTCATTAAGCACCTCGCTGATGAAGTATACCAGACGTTGCACCTTGTAGGCATGGCCAGACTCCTCGCGTTCGACGACAATAGTCATGCTGACGACGCGAGAAGTGGCGGCGATGTAGATCAGTAGAGTTTCATCTGGCCGTGGAGCTATCATGATCGGAGGTTTGTTAAGAACAACTTGAGCTGCTCGAAAGCTATGTCCGCCTCCTCTGACCAGGAAAAACACTCGGAGGCTTTAAGGAGCTTGAAGAAAGGTAGCCCTTTTTCGCCGAGTTGTGAGATGAAGCGACTTAACGCAGCCATGAAGCCTGTAAGCTTCTGTATATCCTTGACGCATGTCGGCCGCTTCATGTTGGTGATGGCGGAGACCTTGTTAGGGTTTGGTTTGATGCCTCAAGCACTAATGATGTAGCCCAGTAGTATATCGGATGGAACTCCAAAGATGCACTTTGAAGGGTTTAGCTTCCATCGGTATTTGTTCAATTTGGAGAAAGTTTCTTCAAGGTCGGCGATAAGATTGTCGGCAGTTTTGGTCTTGATGACCACATCGTCGATGTATGCTTCGATGTTGCGGCCGATCTATTGGTCGAGGCACATCTAGATAGCCCTTTGATAGGTCACCCCGGCGTTTTTGAGTCCGAAGGACATAGTGGTGTAGCAGTATGCACCGAAAGGTGTGATGAACGACATCTTGACCTAGTCTTCTTCCTTGAGGGAGACCTAATGATAGCTGGAGTAACAGTCAAGAAAGGAGAGCAGTTCGCAGCCGGCGGTGGAGTCTACAACCTCGTCTATCCAAGGCAGGCCAAAGGGGTCTTTAGGGCAGTGTTTGTTAAGATCAGTATAATCAACACACATTCTCCATTCTTTATTCTTTTTTTGAACGAGAACATGATTAGCTAACCAATCTAGATGATACACTTCTTTTGTAAATCCGGTAGCTAAGAGCCGTTTTATTTCTACCCTAATAGCCTTCTTCTTGTCTGGCGCGAATCGGCGGAGTTTCTGCTTGATCGGTTTGGCGGTCGGTGAGACATTCAAGGAGTGCTCGATCTTCTCCCTTGGTACCCCTAGCATATCTGCATGTTTCCAAGCAAACACATCGGCATTGGCACATAGGAAGGAGACGAGCGTGCTTTCCTATTTGGGGTCAAGGTGAGCCCCGATCTTCACAATCTTGGAGGGGTCATCGAGGCCGAGGTCGACCTCCCTGACTTCCTTGGACTTGGTAGAAGTGCGAGGAAGCTCCAGCTCTGGGATCTCCATGTCATCAGCGGGCACCATCTTGGCTTCGGCGACTACGCTAGCCATCTAGATGGAGAGGTCGGTGGCTTCGGCGAGGGTGAGACTCTCTATCTCGCAGGTGTAGGCGACGGAGAGGTTGGCGTGTAGAGATAGGACTCCTACAGGCGAAGGCATTTTTAACACCAGATACGCATAGTGCGGTACGTCCATGAACTTGGCCATAGCCAGCCGACCAAGTATGGCGTGGTAGGCGGTGTCAAAGTTAGTGACGTAGAAGTTGATATGCTCAACGTGGTAGTTGCTTGCCATGCCGAACTATACTGGTAGGGTAATCTCTCCAAGTGGTCTGGATGCCCTGCCAGGTACCATGCCCCAGAAGGAGGAATCCAAAGGCATGAGATCTGTTGTCCTGAGACACAACTCTCTTAGGGCCCCGACGAAGAGTAGGTTAAAAGCGCTCCCACCGTCGACAAGGACTTTTCTAAAGAGTACCTTCTAGACGGTCGTGTCGAGGATGAGGGGAAAATGCCTTGTGTAGGGTATGTCTGCCCACTAGTCAGCCCTACTGAAGGTGATGGGGACCTCGGACCATGGGCAATAGATGGGGTTGGCAGTGGTTTCCTCTGAGGTGACAGCGAGCACTCATCGGGCGGTGAGCTTCCATTCTCTCCTGCTCTCATTGGAGGCAAGGCCCGAAGATGGTGGCGACCACCTTGTCATGATCCTGGAAGGCATTATTATTGCCCCTAGGTGGTTGGCGGCCTCCATTCCCATTGGCGTCATCATCTAGCTTCTTGTCCTAGAACTCCTTGGCCAAGCCAAGGCAGTCTTTCATCTTATGTTTTGCGTTCTTGGGCAGGGGGCACAGGCCATCAAGGATCTTCTTGTACTGCTCATCATAGTTATGCTTGGCTCATGGTTCATTGATGTTGTCAATGAAGTGGTCTGGTCGGTGGCGGCGATTCTGACCAGGCTTGAACCCTTCTGGCTGATCACGGCCGCTGGCCCGGTGGAAACCGCGGTTGTCATAGCGGCGGTCGTTGTGCCATCGGTCGTCGTAGCAGCGAGGTGGGCGATTAGTGCCTGTATCTTCATTAAAATGCACCTCTGCTTCCTCGGCGTCAGCGTACTGGTTGGTGGTCGTGATCATCTCGTCGATGCCTGTAGGCGGCTTATGGTTGAACTTGGATCGAAGCTCGTGGTGGTGAAGTCCTCGGACAAAGGCGGTGATGACCTTAGCTTCCATGATGTTGGGAATAGAATTCCTCATCTTGGAGAAGCATCTGATATAGCTGTGGAGGAGCTCGGATGGCTTTTGGGTGATGCGGTTGAGATCATGCTTGGTGCCCGAACACATACATGTAGCCATGTAGTTGTCGATGAAAACTTTCTTCAGCTCTTCCCAAGATGCGATGGAGTCCGGGGTGAGGCTTATGAACCAACTCATGGCGGCTGGTGTGAGCATGACAGGGAGGTAATTTGCCATGATGTTGGTGTCGCCTCTAGCAGCGCGAACGGCCATGGTGTAAGCCTGCAGCCACTGGGTTGGGTTCATCCTTCCTTCATAGGGCTCGACCCCAGTGATTTTAAAACCATGTGGCCACTAGAGTGTTTGGAGTGCCCTAGTGAATACTGAAGGTCCTTCAAGATTGCTGGCTCCATCATCTACGATGTTGCCGATGGCGATCGGCTCTAGAGCTCAGTCTGGGTTACCGTACTCTCGCTCGCACTCCTGGTGGCGTACTTCATCTTCATGGTGACCGAAGCAACGCTGCTCGATACGCCGTCGTGCATCCTAGAGATTACTGAGGTGCACTCAAGCGTCCTATTCGACCACCTGGTCGTGTTGGCGATGGTGCTCAGCGCGGTGGCCCCCAACTCCACCATGGAGGGGCAGTGACTGGTCGGCGAAACGACTTTGGCTAGGGCGGTGATTGGATCTTGGCGCAGCTGATCGATGAATTGTGCTTGTCGAGCACGAGGGTCTTTGGTCCTAGTGGATCTCGTTGACCTGACAGTGCGCCACTTTTAGCATGGCAGCAACCTCAGGAGTTTGCGAGAGCTGAGCGAGCTCATTGGCTGCTACGGTTAGGTTAGCGCTTGGAGTTTTGTAGATGTCGTGACCGTCGACACGGAGAAAATCTTTGTCAAGGTTGTGATGAAGTGGCCTCCCTTGCGAGTCGAATTGGTTATTGCGAGCGATGCGTGTGGTTGATGTTCCTGTTTTCATGAGCGGCGCGTTCCTCATCGGTTTCGCCGTTCCGAGGGGGCTGTTGATACTAACATTGAAGATGGCACCACCCCAAAAAGGCGGGAGAGAAGGTTGCTCGGTGAAGGTTTCGGCGAGGGTCTCCGTGGAGCCCTGAGATTCAGAGTCTGGACCTTCCTCCAAGATGGTTTGGAAGGATGCTCTAGGGCATCGGCTGGTGTGCAACATGTTGACCATCGGCGGGAGCTGGTCGACGATCTGGTCGGCAAGAGGGTGGATATCCCCCACCTGGTCGGCGAATTTGGCCCTCAGGGCATCTTGGTACGTGGCGGTGGTGTTGGCGAGCCCAAAGGGTAGGGCCGTAATCCCTGGAGTTTGCCGAGCAGCTTCTGATAGATCCAGATCAGAGAGTGGCCGGCGCCGAATGAAAGTGTCTAGAGCTAATTCGGTGACGGAGAGGCAATCGGTGAGCTTCAGGCTAACCCGATCGATGGATTCGATTAGATTGTCATTGTTGATGTGCCTCCTCTGGTAACGAGGAAGCGAACAACGAGTCATTGATGAAGGCAACCTTAGAAGTGGATCCAAGATTGGATCTGTAGTTGCAGGTGCGAGGGTAGTCGGCACAGAGCGGATCTGTACCGGCTCGAGGAGCTCTCCAACTCTGTCAACGTTGATGACCCATGAGATGGATCCAACCGTGAAGATTTGGCCAGGCTGCAGGAGGGATGAAGAGCCTACAGAAAAAGCCATCTTGTTCAACAAGGAAACAGCACGCTAGCCCCTACCTGGCATGTCAACTGTCAACATAATATCATCGACAGTCCTCTGAGGGGTATCCCACGAAGGTAGATTGATCGGTAGAGGAGCACGAGATCAAGAACAAGAAAGCAACAGAGACACACGAGTTAGACAGGTTCAGGCCATCAGTATGATGTAATACTCTACTCCTGTGGTCTGTTGGTTTATATTAGCTATCGTATGATATGCCATGATTTTAGAGTGGGTCCCTGCCCGCCTTATATAGTCTAGGAGGCAGGGTTACAAGTTGGTTAGATCTGAGAGATAACCGAAAAGTAATAACTGATTACAGGAATCTTAGGATCATACATATCCTAACAGATCTCGTTGTATCTTCAGGATATCTTCCCGATGTCTTGCGGAAGGCGCCGAGCAGAGTCGTGCCTCGCAAGGCTTCTTCTTGTGGGCTAGGCCACCCCTAGGGGCGCAGCCCATGTGGTCTACCATGGGTATCTAGGGTTGTACCCCCCACACTACTATTGTACATAATTTTCTCATGATTTTTTATCATCCAAGATTAAAGATATAAGCCGAAGAGTGCAGACTGCTCCAAAAAGATAGGATAGGGAAAATAAAAGAAAACCAAGACCCGACTATTTATTTCATTAATCCTTATATCTTAGGCCTATAAGCTAAATGAAATTGTAGGCAAATGCCATAAGATCAATGCAATCATTTCAAAGATGCAAAACAATCCTAAGCACAATGACAATTCAACAAGCAATAAATATGCATAATTCAATCATTGACTCAACTTGCGATACTATCGTCCTCATTATGCTAGGGGTAACAATCCTAAGACTCTTCTTTAGATTATGCAAGAAGATGATGAGGAACCGTTCTAAAAGCATATCAAATCAAGGAGTGGAGATGAGAACAAGGACTTTTAAATAAGCACCAAGGTAGAGATGAATAGCAAGAATAGAGATATAGTAGAGAAGAAAATATCAAGGTTTATAGAACAAGGATTTTATATCAATTTCAAAATCTTAAGACGACCAATTTCTAACTAGGCTTGCGTCCTATAGTTAGCATTGCTTTGATACCACTCTGTAGCACCCAATTTTATGAACAAAACCAGATACACACCATATGTGAGCCTAGGAAGTCAAATCTCATATATAGCTACAAATAAGGGTAATATCAATAAACAATGCTTAAATATATAACGTATTAGTTTAAAGAATATAACCTCAGAGTATAGACAGCAAAAAGACAACTCTGATCTTCAGGCAAAGACTCCAAATCCACAGGGACAACTGACTGGTTGATCACAAGCTTAATTCCTCTAAACTCTAGCAATCTGGTACCCATCCGAGATTTTTATCCAAATAATTGAAAAATAAAGCAAGCGTAAGTACATGCCATACTCAACAAATGTAACATGGGGTTCATGAGACTCAAAAGACTGACACTGGTTTAACTGTGATTAGCTTTTAATGAGTCATGATTTTAGCAATTGAGTAGCAACAAGTTTATCCACAAGCCCATAAACACATGATCATGTAAACATGAATAATGAATAACATAAACAATTAACCATTAGTGAGCATCTTCATCACCCATATCATTAGTGTCCATCATCTATTCTATAAGGGTTCCAAGGCCGCTCGTGACCGTGAGCACATCGGATATACCAGTTTTACACTCTGCAGAGGTTGTACACTTTCACTGTGAGTCATGATTTACCCTTTCGCCCAAGGTGATCAGCCTCTTGACCCACTACCAAGGATGGTCGGCAGGGTTCACTATGAAGCCTTTCAAAGGTTCGTCTAATAAGTTAGGGCCATTAGATTCACTCGGCAAATAGATGTAGAGCCCCCCTTCCCGATGGCACAATGACGCGTAGCCTATACACAAGGGGATAGAGGCCGCACTATACCTGATTTGGCAAGCCATTCTTACGCCAATAAAGGTAACCACTAACAAACTAGAAAAGGTCCTCATACTGAGCTAAAGCCAGAGCCATGTAGCCCTCACAACTGTACTATAAGTCCCAGATGATCACTTACAAATAAGTCCTTAGGGAGAGGAATCTAGAGCACCATAAAATAGCCCAGTGCTCTAGCCCCCTTGTTCCATGTTGCTAAAAACATCTTTTAATGTTTATTGCATACTCCATTAGTCAAGTTACAAGATCTTGGTTGTAGTGGAGCACTAGCATCGTACTACCCAATGCAATAACCCATAGGAATCAAGGCACAAGGTACAAAGTACTAGGAAATCCTTAGTGGTAGTCAAGGTAGACACATGCAGTATGAATTAAATGATTAAAGGTGAATAGGCAACAAGAAAGATCCCATGCTATACTTGCCTTAACTTGCTTTTCCCCCAAAGCAATATGCTCAAAAGCCTTTAGTATTCAACTTTCAATCTTCTGCTTCCAATTCTTAGCTTCTAGTCTTCAGAGAACAACTTCTTAATCACCACGTAAACCTCACTGATTGACTGAACCATATATCACCACACAAGTATCCATATAATCATACACGAAGCAAACAATAGATCTAAATTAGAACAGTACACCAAACATAAAATCAAGATGAAAAGTTTGTGAAACGAATCTACGTCTCGCTACGAACACAAAGACGCGAGAAGCACGCTAACCGGAGCTACGGTTGAAAAGATACATCTACCGAAAGATCTACACATGAAAGAAAAATATAAAACCATTAGCTTCATGTGTTTTAATGGTATAAAAACATATAGGATATTTTATAGATAATATAAATTAAGTCAAACTTAGATTTGAATTATAAAACTAAAGTAAAAAATCATATTTTATTTACAAAACCTAGTTGCATAATTCTTATTTAAGATATGATTAAAACCATGAAATTCCAGTATTAGTGACATGATAAACAATGTTACTAATGCGTAGTTTATGTTGTTATGAATCCAACGCAACTTGAATGGGCTAAAACAGAATTAAAACGCAGAAGATATGATTTAAACAAGATTTCCTTTAATAAAATAATAGATTAAATCTAACCTCGAATTTTAAAAGTTCAAAGCTTTTCTAATAGTAGTATGAACATGTAGATTATGAAATTATGAACCTAACGCAATTTGAACGGATCAAATCGGAGTTAAAACGGAGAAGTTATGGCTAAAACAAAATCAGTGGCAAATCTGTAAATAAGTGAAAACGTATTTTGGATCTAAACCGAAGAAACTACGCTTTTCAAAGAAGAAAACGTAATTTGTGATTTCGCTATGGTCTGCGGGTTGATTTTAGAAAACATCAGGGCCCTTTTGCAAAATTCCCAGATGAAGGGGTATGGATGAATATCGGTCGTCGGATCAGACGCAGGCGGCCGAGATTGGATCAGCGGTGGAAGAGGCAACAGTGGTCGACCGTAAGAGGGAAAATCACGGCGGTGCGCCATGGCCGGCGACGGTGCTCGGCGGCAAAACTCAAAAATGACCCTACGGTGCATGGTTTTTGATGGAGAAGACTCGGAAGGATAGAGGGGGAGATGGTGAACTTACTGTGAAGGATTGCGGCGGCGCAGAGCAAGCGGAGGCGGCGCGGAGCTTGGCACAACGGACGGCTCGTCGGTGGAACGGACAGCGTGGCGGCGACGACAACGGTGACGGCAACAGCGAGAGAAAGAGGAGAAAAAATATAATTTACTATACAAGGGATTTTCCAAACTAGGGGCTTCCCTTACGGTAGTTTTGGTGTACTTTGCCCAAAGGGTTGGTTGATATATATAGGAAGAAAAACTCACCATATCTACGTCAACTAGCGATATGGTATTAACTGATGTTACACCCTCCACATTTACTAATGTGCCTAAATAATCATTAAAGCCCATTAGTAAATAAATGCATGGGCCTTTAGGATTTATTAGGATTATTGCACATGGGCTTTGAGCGTTGGGAAAAATGAGAGATTTATTATTTTCAGAATTAATTAATTTCGTGGATAAAATAATTCTAGAAAAGTCCAGAATTGATATTTAAGCCACGAAAAATACTCTGAGACCTCCAAAAATTGGGGGAAAATTCTTAGAGACACTTTGGAACATGATGAACCCAAATAAAGTATTTGGAGCTCATAAAAAGATTGTTGGGAACTTGGAACATAAAGATTAAAGTGAAGGAGGTAGGAATTAAATTCCAGAGTGAAGCTGGTAAATTCCTAGAGATAGATATTCGTCTCCTAAACGTATAAAAAACACACATTTTTGCACATAGAAACACGAGGTGCGACCGACATGAATGCAACAAACACGTTTCTACCTTATGATAAATTTTAAATTAATGAAAAATTTTATTTTCCTATGTTTTCATGTGCACAAAAATTCACAAATAAATTATTTTAACTCTATTTTCAAAAGTGGCAAATTTTAGGGTGTTACATCTCGTTTCTAGGTGGCTAGCCGTTCCTCTATTTCTTACCCAATTGCTTGCTCCAATAGGATTACTCGCTTATCTCTAATTACATATTGTTCTTATATATATCCATCTATGTGGCGAGTCGGTGTGTTTGAGGTTGCTTGATCATTGATAGAGGGCAGTGATAGCTAAACTCGGTGCCAAGCCCATAAGTATGGATTGAGGCCAAGCCTCGCAAGTGTCAGTGGGTAGCGATTGCATGGTCAGTGGCAGTGGTTCTTGTAGTTGACCTTGTTCAGTGACAGTTGTTCTCTCAATTGATAGTCATGGCTTGTAGCAAGAATGTCGGGGGTGGTCTCGATGATGATGAGAGGTGTCCACCTCGTCTGACAGAGCAGGAAAAGGCAAAGGGGCCAAAGAAAACGGTTACAAAGAAGAAGCGCAAGTGTGGTGACATAGATGCAGAGAGGACAGCAATAGTGGACACTGCATCAGAGCGTGCTGAGAGAGGTGGCAGGTGTAGTGGTGTTTGTATTGGCGATCAGTTGTCACCAGCTCAGAGGGCCATAGTGGAGGAGTTTGAGGCTAGGCATGGTAGTCCACGTGGTACTATCATGCTTGGAGGTCAGCGTGTATCTCTAGAGGAGGCACCAGAAGGCACTCGTGTGGAGGAGATTAAGCCCTAGTAGGAGACCGAGTAGCACCAGGAGGAGGCAGAGCAGGCTGAGCAGCTACGGCTTCGATGTTCTAGTCGTACTCGCACCCAGGTGTCACCGAGGCCTGAGACATAGAGACGTGGTTCTCGTCTGCCTCCTAGACCACATGGTCTGCCTCTAGTGGTACACTTAGACTTGAGGGCAGCCACAGCTAGGCAGGTGCAGCAACTCTGTTTTGTGGAGTTCGAGCAGTGGTTTCCACCGGGGCGGTATAAGCGAGCTTCAGAGCAGTTCTACACAGTGTTGCAGGAGGACTTCTACAATGCCTACCTCAATAATGGTGTGACATTTAGGTCTCAGAGAGTGTGCTCTAAGAGGCTATAGTTGCAGTAATAGGGGAGCAGATCCATCCCCATCTTAGCTACCTGCCAGGTCTGGTAGATCTCTTAGGACGGACTAGTCGATATGTTCCATCATGGGTCAGAGAGTTCTTTGCTTCTTTATGGATTGACCCAGGGCATAGGTACATTCACTTTGCTTTTAGACACCATGACTATAGGCTACAGAGCTCGAGGGCTAGATAGATATTAAGGATTCTAGAGTCTTCTATTTGGATTCATGAGATCTGCTATGGAGAGACAGAGCCACCGAGATGCCCTCATGGCGGACGGGTACCACCCACAGACTTAGTCAGAGCTTGCTTCACTGAGCCATTTGGAGAGGGACCGAGCCACACATCGCATGACCTTACACCTACAGCTCGTATCTTTGACTCAGTCATAAGGAAGTCTTTGCTCCTGAGGGGTGGCTATCATAAGGGATCAACACGTATTCAGCTTTGGTTAGTCCACCACTTGATCTCTGACTGTGTTTGATATTTGGGATGTGATGCTCTCAGAGATGGAGGACACCTTAGCAGAGGGTTTCAGGGGCCATCGTCAGTTGCCATATGCTCACTGGATCACCTTTCTTATTTGGAAGGCAATTTCATAGATGTCCCCAGAGACAGTGGCTGCATGGAGTGGTGCTACTATAGAGTTCCCAAAGTACGACAAGAGCCAACTATTACATCACAGTCATGGGAGGACTCTTAGCCAACCGAGCCAAAGACCAGAGGTGCCAAAGACTATAGCTGAGCAGGATGAGGCCATCAGGGCCATTGTTGAGACCGAGCTAGAGTAGCTAGAGGCACAGCAGAAGGACATGTTGATGAGCGACCGACTGACAGCTTAGATGAGGACTACCAGCCTATCCTACATATGCCACCATGTGCACATGATAGAGAGGCCGGTGGCTCTAGCTTAGCTCCACCACAACCACCATAGATAGACCCTGCCTTGCTCGCTATACTTGAGCGCATGTGGCAGGACAAGGCTCATTAGGCATAGGAGACAGTAGCTACCATTGCTCAGGTGTAGGCACGTCAGGATTAGTTCTAGCAGCAGCAGCATCTAGTCACTCAACAACTGCTTCTTGGTTTTATGCATCATGTCCTTTTGGCTACAGGGATTGCTCCTTACCATCCCATGTTGCAGCTTGATTAGATTGTTACTACTACCCTAGTGACTCTAGCTATACAACCTAGTGGGCTTTAGAGTCAGGGATAGCTGACTACACATTTTGCCTCATCTTCTGAGCAGGTGTCTTAGTGGTTTGCTTCACCAGGGATAGAGCAGGCTCAGCGCTTCACTCCAATAGTTACAGGCTTCACTCCTACTCAGTTCGAGTCAATGCTAGTGACAGACACTCCAGTCTCCAGGAGTTTGGGTGCTACTTTTAGCGAACTCATAGTACAGCCTACACCTCCTAAGTTCTGAGTCCTTGCTCCTACCATAGCACTCCAGTCATAGGGACTACTGAGACGATCCCATCTTCTGTTGTCTCGTCCGAGCCACCTCTGATAGTCACTCCTACACTTGAGGCTTCAGCAATAGAGATAGCGGTAGTTGTGGCTCCACTTCCTACAGAGACACCTTCTGAGCCATAGGGCTAGGCTACTACCATAGCTTTAGAGTCTCTATAGGCCGACCTAGCTACCGAGTCCACCGAGCAGTCCTAGACCGCTTCACCTCCACTTCCAGTGATAGAGGGTCTGCTTGAGTCCGCTCTAGAGGGTCTGACTGCTTAGAGTTCAGGGTCCGAGGATGATGCAGCTCAGTTTCAGATCTCTCACCGCACCTTAGCACCTGACTCATCTGCTCCTATCCCGCCGTCCGACCCTTAGGTTTTGGTGCTTGACGCCAAAGGGGGAGAGGGAGCGAGTATGTTAGACTTAGGGGGAGCGTGTGAGATGGACTTGTTCTTTTGTGTGCTACTTCATGCATTCACGTTTACTTTCATGCATTGTGATATATGTGATATATGTGTGATTGTGAGACTTATGTGACATGTGTGCTCTCTACTTGAATATATTTATGTCATGTCACTTGGGTTATGCTCATTTGCTTAGCTTCCGTGTTCTACTTCGATTCAAATGAGCTTTATATTTTGTACTCATGCTTAATTCATATCTTGTGTGTACATTGTGTTGGCTTGGGTCATATAAGCATGCCTAACCCCCTGTTCTTATTGTCAAATGCTTATATGAACATGGACGCTGAGGTCCAGTGTTCGGTCAACACGACCGGAGCGTCCGGTCAGCTCGACCGTTGCCCAGTGAAGGGGTAACGGCTAGTTTAGCCCTTGGGGCTATAAATAGAAGTGGCCTTCGGCCATGGCTGGAGTGGAGCACCTCAAGGGACTTAGTGTCCATGCTTGTGAGTGCTTAGGAGCCCTCCATCACACATATACTTGATAGTGATCATTCGATTGTGTGAGTGAGCGATTCTAGTGCGATTGCATCGTGAGGTTGCATCGAGTGGCACTAGGTGATCGAGTTGCAAGCCGGTGGTGCTTGTTACTCTTGGAGGTTGCCACCTCCTAGACGGCTTGGTGGTGGTCTCCGTCGAAGCGCGCAAGAAGCTTGTGCGGCGCTCCGGAGAAGTGCTTGTGAGGGGCATTGTGCTCGCCCCGCGGGAGCCGCGAAGAGCAACTCTAGTAAAGCATGTCATTGAGCTACCCTCACTCAAGGGGTAGGTTCTTGCGGCGCCCGACGTGTGGGCTTAGCGGGTGATGCTAATTAGCCACCGAACCACCAAGTGAGCGGTTGACACAACGGGGACTAGCATGTTGGCAAACACATGAACCTCGGTAGAAAAATCATCGTGTCAACCTTATTCTTCCTGTTGGTTTGCATCCCCATTACACAAGCTTGCAATTACTTTTATACATATTAAGCTTGTGTAGTTGCTCTTGTAATTAGATAGCTTGCGTAGCTTGCTAATTACCTTCTTGCTTGTGTAGCATAGAAGTAGCTCCCTTGCGTGGCTAATTTGGTTTTAGTAACCTTGTTAGTCACATTGCTTAGTTTGTGTAGCTAAGTATTTGCGCTCTCTAATTAGGCATTGGTTGCCTTGTTATTGAGCATTGCTAGTGAGCTTAGTTAGCTTTGTGCTTTTGCTTACTACATGTGTAGGAGCTCCCTTGTCGCTTAAAGTACTAGTGGTATAGGTTTGTGTAACCTTGCTCCTAGAATTATTTAGGAGAGCTCTAGCTAGCCTGGCACCTTTGTTGCATAATTGTTATCTTTGCAAGGTGCTAGTGAACATATATAGTGGGGTGTAGTCTTGGCTAGACCGTTAGTTTAAATTCCGCATTTGTATTGGTTAGCCGACACGATTAATTTTAGAAAAGACTATTCACCCCCCCTCTAGTCCACCATCTCGACCCTTCAAGTGGTATGTGAGCCCGGTCTCTCATTTGTGGTCTTCACCGACCTGAGAGGATGGCGTCTAATGGGCTAGATGGTTGTGAGAATCACATTTTTAATGGCACTAACTTTGTACTTTGGAAAAATCATATGCTTGATCATTTTCGTGCAAAGGGACCTAAATTTTGGTGGGTTGTCACTAGTGGTCTCTCCCATGTCTTGGATCATAGAACTCTAACCAAAGCTCAAAGAGTCCTCTATGAACTTGATGCACATGCTTGTTGTTTTCTATTGGATGCTTTACATTTTGATTTGATGAAGCAAGTAAACTACAAGGGGACCGCTCGTGAGATATGGGACTCCATCAAGGACACCTTCGGTGATTCCTCCACATGGGATGATGGAAAATTCAAGAAGGAGGATGAGCCCAAGAAGGAGACACATGAGTGTATTGAGCATAACCACAATTTGGTGATTGTGGAAGATTGCTCCACCTCATTGTCAAGTGAGGATGATGATGATCAATCCACTACAAGTTCACTTGACAAGGTTGATGATGTTGCCACGAGTGTTGCAAGTGAAAATTCTACCCCATGCACACTTGATGGTAATGATGGTTCATGCTCAAGCCATGATGATGCTACTACAAGCTCATCCACTACACCACATTGCTTCATGTCACAAGGTGACACTAAGGTATCAAATGATAATATGATTGATCATGTTAATTCATATGATGAGCTTATTAGTAGACTTGCTAGCATGACCATGTCTTTAGAAAATGAGAAAGCTAAAACAATAAAATTAGAAAATGAAAACTCATTTCTAAAGAACTCTTGTGAAGATCATAAGAAATTACTTGATGCATATAAATCTTCACTTGATGAGCTTAAATTGAATCATGAGACACTACTTGCATCTCATGATGAATTATTAGAAAAACAAGCTTCTCTCATTAAAATATTTACAAAGAAACTTAAAAATAATGAGAGCTCATCACATGGGTCAATTGATCAATCACATACTATTGCTAACCCTTGTGATGTAGGCAAGAAGCATGTATCCATCTCTTGTGATGATTTATTAGATATGCCATGCTCTTCACATATAGATGCTTGTTCTACTTCCATGTCTTGTGAGACTAACCTTTTGAAGGAGAACAATGAGCTCAAAAATGAAGTGAAGAAATTGAGCAACAAGTTAGAGAGGTGCTACAACTCAAAAGTCACCTTTGAGCATATGTTGAAAACTCAAAGAAACTATGGTGACAAGTGTGGCATTGGCTTCAACAAGAGCAAGATCAAGGGCAAAATATGGGGTAAGAGACGATATGAAAGAGAGATGAAGAAGCAAGAACAAGAGAAGCTCTCTCATTTCATGTGCTTCAAGTGCCATGAAGTGGGACATCTTTCAAATGGTTGCCCCAATGAAGAAAAGCTCAAGTTGAAGAAAGAAGAAGAGAGGCTAAGGTATGTCAAGTGCTTCAAGTGCTGCACTTGGGGTCATCTTACCTCAATGTGCCCAACCAAGCAATTGGTGAAGCAATAAGTGAAGCCTCAACCAAAGCCACAAGTTGAGCAAGAGAAGACACCATAAGAGCAAATCAAGATCAACCAACATGATGGTGATGATTTGATGATCAAGAAGAAGAAAACAAGAAGGGGTGGAAAGGCAAGGCATCCAATGAAAATTCAAGATGCCAAGATGATGAGCAAGAATGACAATGAGAAGAAAGTCTATGCTCACATCAAGTGCTTCAAGTGTGGAAGTACGGGACACTTTGCCTCTAAGTGTCCTAACAAGCTTGAGAAGAAGGCTCAAGCAATCCATGAGAGGCAAGGCAATGAGAAGCACCACATGAGCAAGGAAGAAAAGGCTCAATCAAAGAGGAAGTGCTACTCATGCCGGGAAAGGGGACACATGGCACATTCATGTCCCCTAGGTAAAATTTCTAAGCCTATTTCAATTGATGATCATGATATGCTTAGAAATGATGAAAATGGTACCTCTATGATTGCCATTGTAAAACATCCCGCTACTCATACTAAGGCTATGCCTAAGTATGTTGCTCCTAACTTGAGAGTACCCAAAGTTGTTTGGGTACCATCAAAAAGTGGATGAATGTGTGTAGGTACCATTGGCATTGGAGGCTTTGATTCAATTGTCTTCATAATGATCATCATATGTTGAATCAAGATATGAAGCTTAGTGCACATCCAATCCCAATGCCATGACAAATTGAATGAAGTCCAAATGCTACAACATACAAGTATCATATTCAAGTTGTGGTGATTTATTGGAATATTTGATGACTTGCAAATAATTAAGTTGAAGCTTGCTAGTTGGATGATCATGAGCTAATCAAGGTATATCTCTTGTTGATCATTTCATTTGGGTGCATATGAGTTGATTGAATTGGATAAATATGCAATGTTGCTTGCTATGAGATGTTTGAATGGATAATTGCTTAGTAATCAAGTTTGGATTGATTTGTGTTGGATAAATTTATGAGATGACATTTAGTAAGTGATTTGAATGGATATATGTCTTATGGAAGTATTCAAACAAGTTAGTATCAAGTTTGATTCATATTTGATGAAGTATAGCTCAATTGCTTGAAATCTGTCCTATATTCAAAATCTGAGCTAGCTGTGATCATAGCCATGTTTGAGTGATCAAATCTTATTGGATTGGCATGAAAATTGGTGTACATGCTCTAGACTTATGATATGAGATGCTGTAGAAATTTCATGAAAATTGGATAAGAAATGCTTCGGTTTTGGAGTGGTTCTTGTCAGCTATAGTGCAGCAGTTTTCAGCATGTAGTAGTGGTGGAAGCATTAAAATTTGGCAGTTCATATGAGATCAAATGAAGCTAACATTTTTATGGCTGCTAGATAACTTAGTGAAGCTCATCTCCACCAAATTTCATGGTATTTGGATTTGTACTTTGAGAAATATGCTTATTTCTTCGGAGGGTACAAAATCTGTCAGAAAAGTGACAAATGTTGGATTGATCTAGAGTCACTTTGATTGAAAGGTCCTCAAGTTGGAAACATGTTTACAAGTGTTTGAGGTACCTAAGTTTGGTTTTGAAATGATCTAGAAGCATGACAAGATATGAGTACAAGGCCATTTGATTGAGGAGTGTATTTTGCACATATTTGGTACTCAAATTGGAAGATCAAGATCAAACTCAAGATGAAGATGAAGTTTAAGTTCTAGTTGTGATTGGAGATCATTTGGTAGAAAGAAAAGGACTTAAACAAGTAGAAAGAAAAGGACTTAAAGAAGGAATCAAGGTTACTCATCAAGTTAAGTCTATCACTTGGATCAATCAATCAAGTTATTTCAAGTGAGTGTCAACAATGGTTCTTGGAGAGAGGTCACTTCTCCCTAGTGTAGGGGCTTGCCGCCTATGTGTAGGTAAACCAAGTGTGGTACTTGGAAGGCTAACATGGAAGTGGTGATCCGAGGAACATTTTGAGATGCTTAGTTGAAGCAATCAAAAGGGTTGATCAAGAAAAGCAAGCAACACCCAAAAGAGAGCTAGTCATGATATTTCAAGTAGTATTCTCATATTGATGCTCTCATGCAAGCTAAGATCAAAAGATGAAGCAAGTCAACCACAACAAGAAAATGCACTTGATCATAAGTGGTATTCATTTCATATGGGTGAAGAATGGAATTCAAATTGGTATCTATTGGTCTTCACCAAGCTTATAATTGGACTTCACATTGCTATTGGAGTAATGAATTGGAATCTATGTGACTATCCTCTACTCCAACATAGCAAAGGTATCATTGTAATGTGCATGATCATTTCATCCCTTACTAGTATGCGGTCAGTGCATATAGTACATGCTTTATAGGATCATGCATTACAAATGAAATGTTTAAAATTCATAGCCTACCACTATTGCTTGAATGATTACTTGATCTAGTGGTTAGTACATGAATTTGTTCATGAGCTAGTGATCCCAAGTATTTGACTTAATTTGGATTGCTAAACAAGTGACAAGTACAACATTGACAAGATAACCCTTAAAAGAGGTGTGAAGAAGCTTGTCATTGGTTCAAACCGGACTTGAAAGCTTAGGCAAATCAATTTAGTTCAAGTCAATCATAGAAGCTCATGATAGTGATAAGAGTACAAGCACAAGACAACAATAAAAATGGATATCTAGTTTGTATGTTTCAACACACAAGTAATATCCTATAAGTGGTACTCATAAAGATAGCAAATGTTCAAGAAATGGTCTTTATTGATAAATCAAACAAGTGGTTCCATACTAGAAGATTCTTTCAAATGGTATTCACTTCCTACAAGTGGTATCTATACATAGTAGATGATGGTTCCACAAGTGATCCTCAACTTTAAGTGATCAAATAAAGAATGCATCCCTCACCTACAAGAGCTTAAGTGAAATAAAATGGATGACCCATACATAGAATGATAAGATACAAGTAGTACAAGTTGCAACTTCTAAATGATATCTACAAGTGGTGTCATTCCAACATTCAAGTAATGTCCTTCAAAAATGCAAGTCTCAACCATCTACCCCAAAGTGCATACCTTGGCATCAATAAGAAGCACACCTTTTATGGAAATTGATGACAAAGGAGGAGAAGTTGTACAAAGATATGAAGCTTGGGGAGAGATTGTACAAAGGGAGATGAGATATAAAAGAAATAGAGGTTGGACATGGATAAAAAGGGAGCAACATTGAAGAAAAGAGATGGATCAAAATTCTTGGACAAGAGAAGCACACAAGTAGGGGGAGCAAGCTCATGAACTTTGATTGATTGCACTTAATGTGTGCATATTCATATGATTGCTTGCATTGCATAAGTTCTTAAATTTAATATGCATGCTTGTGTGATGTATGCTAGTTGTAGAACTTGGATGATGATTTGATAACTAGCATGCATAGGATGATAGCTAGACACTTGGTATATTCTTTAAGTAATGCTAGTACCTTGATTTTAATGATGATCTCATGAGGTATCTAGTGTTTTATTATCAAGTGATATCTAGCTAACCATTGTGCTAAGGATGAACTTAAAGGTGCAACTCCGATTGGTACACGCTTCAAAGGTTTATTCTATACACCTTAGCATCATTTTGTAGTATTTACTCTCCCACAATTTCAATCTATGCATATGTGCAAGCTTCAAATTAAATACTCTAGCACATATGTAGGGGGAGCTAATACTACCATTTCGGGTTTATGGTACTTGTCCAAAATCATTTTGACATGGTAAAATTGCTTGGGCAAGCAACATGAATCCAAAAGAGCTTAATTTCCATATCTTTGTAGAGTTGTCATCAATTACCAAAAAGGGGGAGATTGAAAGGTCCTTGTTTGGTTTTGGTAATTGAGTGACTACTTAGGTGGACTAATTGTGTTTATGTGAGATACACAGGTGATTAGTCCATAGGTACATGTGTGTGAGCAACATATGCCATGAAGGTGAAAATGGCTTGGAGATGTTGCAAAGCTCACACATATGATGATGAAGGAGCTTAAAGGCACATGAGACATGACATTGAGTCATGTGATCAAGGTGGAGAAGATCAAGACAAGACTTGGCTTGATGGACCAGTTGCAAGCGTGAAGGGCAAGTCGAAGGCTTTGGAGTGATGGACCGCGTGACGGTGAAGCTTGAGCAAGACTTGGCGCCGATGGACGATGGCAATGGTAAAGAGCAAGTAAAGTCAAGATCGATGAACCAATATGATCATGTGATGATATGAAGTGGATCATATCATTGTTGATCGTGTTGGTGCATGTGTTGCATCAACATTGGAGGAGATGGAATGGAATGCGCAAGGCAAAGGTATAACCTAGGGCATTTCATTTCACCGGTCATAGGTGTGTAGAGAAGTTTATGACTGGGTTTAGGATAGATGGCCGTACTATCAAGAGGGGTAAACTTGTTTGCATATCGGTCATCTAGTGCCACTCTAGTGATCTAACTTTACATTATCGCTAGGATCGAGTGGCGTGGCAAGTTGAGTGGCTAACATCCTTTGGGAAATGATTGTGAAAATGCTAACACACATACACATGGTGGTGTACACTTGGTGGTGTTGGCACATTTACAAAGGAGGTGGTGTTTGTAGGGGTGAGATGGCTTTGACGTTCCAGTCGTACTCGCACCCAGGTGTCACCGAGGCCTAAGACATAGAGACGTGGTTCTCGTCTGCCTCCTAGACCACATGGTCTGCCTCTAGTGGTACACTTAGACTTGAGGGCAGCCACAGCTAGGCAGGTGCAGCAACTCTATTTTGTGGAGTTCGAGCAGTGGTTTCCACCGGGGCAGTATAAGCGAGCTTCAGAGCAGTTCTACATAGTGTTGTAGGAGGACTTCTACAATGCCTACCTCAACAATGGTGTGACATTTAGGTCTCAGAGAGTGTGCTCCTTAGAGGCTATAGTTGCAGTAATAGGGGAGCAGATCCATCCCCATCTTAGCTACCTGCCAGGTCTGGCAGATCTCTTAGGACGGACTAGTCGATATGTTCCATCATGGGTCAGAGAGTTCTTTGCTTCTTTATGGATTGACCTAGGGCATAGGTACATTCACTTTGCTTTTAGACACCATGACTATAGGCTACAGAGCTCGAGGGCTAGATAGATATTGAGGATTCTAGAGTCTTCTATTTGGATTCATGAGATCTGCTATGGAGAGACAGAGCCACCGAGATGCCCTCATGGCGGACGGGTACCACCCATAGACTTAGTTAGAGCTTGCTTCACTGAGCCATTTGGAGAGGGATCGAGCCACACATCGCGTGACCTTACACCTACAGCTCGTATCTTTGACTCAGTCATAAGGAGGTCTTTGCTCCTGAGGGGTGGCTACCATGAGGGATCGACATGTATTCAGCTTTGGTTAGTCCACCACTTGATCTCTGACTGTGTTTGATATTTGGGATGTGATGCTCTCAGAGATGGAGGACACCTTAGCAGAGGGTTTCAGGGGCCATCGTCAGTTGCCATATGCTCACTGGATCACCTTTCTTATTTGGAAGGCAATTTCATAGATGTCCCCAGAGACAGTGGCTACATGGAGTGGTGCTACTATAGAGTTCCAAAAGTACAACATGAGCCAACTATTATGTCACAGTCATGGGAGGACTCTTAGCCAACCGAGCCAAAGACCAGAGGTGCCAAAGACTATAGCTGAGCAGGATGAGGCCATCAGGGCCATTGTCGAGACTGAGCTAGAGTAGCTAGAGACACAGCAGAAGGACATGTTCATGAGCGACCGACTGACAGCTCAGATGAGGACTACCAGCCTATCCTACATATGCCACCATGTGCACACGATAGAGAGGCTGGTGGCTCTAGCTTAGCTCCACCACAACCGCCGTAGATAGACCCTGCCTTGCTAGCTATACTTGAGCGCATGTGGCAGGACAAGGCTCATTAGGCATAGGAGACAATAGCTACCATTGCTCAGGTGTAGGCACATCAGGATTAGTTCTAGCAGCAGCAGCATCTAGTCACTCAACAACTGCTTCTTGGTTTTATGCATCATGTCCTTTTGGCTACAGGGATTGCTCCTTACCATCCCATGTTGCAGCTTGATCAGATTGTTACTACTACCCTAGTGACTCTAGCTATACAACCTAGTGGGCTTTAGAGTCAGGGATAGCCGACTACACATTTTGCCTCACCTTCTGAGCAGGTGTCTCAGTGGTTTGCTTCACCAGGGATAGAGCAGGCTCAGCGCTTCACTCCAATAGTTACAGGCTTCACTCCTACTCAGTTCGAGTCAATGCTAGTGACAGACACTCCAGTCTCCAGGAGTTTGGGTGCTACTTTTAGCGAACTCATAGTATAGCCTACACCTCCTGAGTTCTGAGTCCTTGCTCCTACCATAGCACTCTGGTCATAGGGACTACTGAGACGATCCCATCTTCTGTTGTCTCGTCCGAGCCACCTCTGATAGTCACTCCTACACTTGAGGCTTCAGCAATAGAGACAACGGTAGTTGTGGCTCCACTTCCTACAGAGACACCTTCTGAGCCATAGGGCTAGGCTGCTACCATAGCTTCAGAGTCTCTATAGGCCGACCCAGCTACTGAGTCCACCAAGCAGTCCCAGACCACTTCACCTCCACTTCTAGTGATAGAGGGTCTGCTTGAGTCCGCTCCAGAGGGTCTGACTGCTCAGAGTTTAGGGTCCAAGGATGATGCAGCTCAGTTTTAGATCTCTCACCGCACCTTACCACCTGACTCATCTGCTCCTATCCCGTCATCTGACCCTTAGGTTTTGGTGCTTGACGCCAAAGGGGGAGAGGGAGCGAGTATGTTAGACTTAGGGGGAGCGTGTGAGATGGACTTGTTCTTTTGTGTGCTACTTCATGCATTCACGTTTACTTTCATGCATTGTGATATATGTGTGATTGTGAGACTTATGTGACATGTGTGCTCTCTACTTGGATATATTTATGTCATGTCACTTGGGTTATGCTCATTTGCTTAGCTTCCGCGTTCTACTTCGATTCAAATGAGCTTTATATTTTGTACTCATGCTTAATTCATATCTTGTGTGTACATTGTGTTGGCTTGGGTCATATAAGCATGCCTAACCCCCTGTTCTTATTGTCAAATGCTTATATGAACACGGATGCTGAGGTCCAGCGTCCGGTCAACACAACCGGAGCGTCCGGTCGGCTCGACCGTTGCCCAATGAAGGGGTAACGGCTAGTTTAGCCCTTGGGGCTATAAATAGAAGTGGCCTTCGGCCATGGCTGGAGTGGAGCACCTCAAGGGACTTAGTGTCTATGCTTGTGAGTGCTTGGGAGCCCTCCATCATACATATACTTGATAGTGATCATTTGATTGTGTAAGTGAGCGATTCTAGTGCGATTGCATCATGAGGTTGCATCGAGTGGCACTAGGTGATCGAGTTGCAAGCCGGTGGTGCTTGTTACTCTTGGAGGTTGCCACCTCCTAGACGGCTTGGTGGTGGTCTCTGTCGAAGCGCGCAAGAAGCTTGTGCGATGCTCCAGAGAAGTGCTTGTGAGGGGCATTGTGCTCGCCCCATGGGAGCCACGAAGAGCAACTCTAGTAAAGCGTGTCATTGAGCTACCCTCACTCAAGGGGTAGGTTCTTGCGGTGCCCGACGTGCGGGCTTAGCGGGTGATGCTAATTAGCCACCGAACCACCAAGTGAGCGGTCGACACAACGGGGACTAGCGTGTTGGCAAACACGTGAACCTCGGGAGAAAAATCATCGTGTCAATCTTGTTCTTCCCATTGGTTTGCATCCCCATTACACAAGCTTGCAATTACTTTTATACATATTAAGCTTGTGTAGTTGCTCTTGTAATTAGATAGCTTGCGTAGCTTGCTAATTACCTTCTTGCTTGTGTAGCATAGAAGTAGCTCCCTTGCGTGGCTAATTTGGTTTTAGTAACCTTGTTAGTCACATTGCTTAGTTTGTGTAGCTAAGTATTTACGCTCTCTAATTAGGCATTGGTTGCCTTGTTATTGAGCATTGCTAGTGAGCTTAGTTAGCTTTGTGCTTTTGCTTACTAGCATGTGTAGGAGCTCCCTTGTCGCTTAAAGTACTAGTGGCATAGGTTTGTGTAACCTTACTCCTAGAATTGTTTAGGAGAGCTCTAGCTAGCCTGGCACCTTTGTTGCATAATTGTTATCTTTGCAAGGTGCTAGTGAACATATATAGTGGGGTGTAGTCTTGGCTAGACAGTTAGTTTAAATTCCGCATTTGTATCGGTTAGTCGACACGATTAATTTTAGAAAAGACTATTCACCCCCCCTCTAGTCCGCCATCTCGACCCTTCAGGCACCCAAGCATACCTACACAATCCACCAAGTCTCAAGGGTGCTCAGCTTCCAGCCCAATGCCGGCCACCACTTCTATTTATAGCCCCATCAACAAATTGAGTCGTTGCCCCTTCACTGGGCTAAAACCGATACCATTGGACCCTCAGATACGGGGCGTTGGACCGTCCAACGCCTGGGTCTGATACCCTGCTCAGCCACTCCTACGCTGCCACATGTCCCTATTGAATTTCCTGACCGTTGCGTGCCCAACGGTCGCCTGCCTCGCGCTGAATGAGCCATCGGACCCGACCATCGGACCCACCATTAGACTCCACATCAGGAGGGTCTGACACGGTCCAGTAAGGTCTAGAGATGGTAAAAACCATCAGATTCTAGTCCGATGCCTCCCATCGTACTCAGGGCTAAGTCCGACACTGCCACGTGTTAGCACCACGTCAAACCTCTCTTCTCTCGCGCGAAGCAACAGTGCGCGCGTCTGGTCCGATGCCACCGAACCCCAAGGTCTGACACTTTCCAGAGCATGCCCACAGGCTAGGGTTGGCCGTCGGACCAAGAGCCACAGGGTCCGATGCCCCTCCTTGCCAGGGTCTGACGCACCTCTCTTTCACTCTTTTCTTCTCCGAGTTGATCCGTTTCAACTCCAACGACTTATCCTTTATAAATGTGCTAACACCACCATGTGTACAACACCTTGTGCATGTGTGTTAGCTTTTCACAAATATTTTTCAAAGGATTAGTCACTCAACTTGCCACGCCACTCGATCCTAGCAATGACGCAAAGTTATATCACTCGAGTGGCACTAGATGACCGATATGCAAATAAGTTTACCCCTCTTGATAGTATGGCCATCTATCATAAACCAAGTCATAAACTTCTCTACACACCTATGTCTAGTGAAATAAAATGCCCTAGGTTATACCTTTGCCTTGCGCATTCCATTCCATCTCCTTCGATGTCGATGCAACATATGCACCAACCATATCATAAATGATATGATCCACTTCATATCATCATGTGACCGTATTGGTTCATTGATCTTGACTTCACTTGCTCTTCACCGTTGCCTCGATCCATCGGCGCCAAGTCATCACTCAATTTGCCCTTCACACTTGCAACCGGTCCATCGAGCCAAGTCTTGTCTTGACCTTCTCCACCTTGATCACATACTCCATATCATGTCTCATATGCAATGAGCTCCTTCACCACATGTGTGAGCTTTGCAACATCTCCAAGCCATTTCACCATGAAAGCATCTAGGCCCCTAGCTGGGTTTTGGTGATTATGTCAACACAAGATTACTATGACTAACGTGTGTTTTGTAGAGGTAATTTAAGTTAGGTCATGGTAATGATGATTGTTTAGGTAATTATGGTTTTCATGCCCCTATCAATGGCAATTGTTTTGGTTTTCAAAGTATGAACGACAATGTTAAGGACGGACTAGTTCTAAGTGTCGTTTGGAGTTGGAGAGACACTTAGAGTAGTTTAGGACTTTATTTTTCCTTTGGCCATACTATTAAGGGGGTATAAACGAGTAGCTTGACCTAGGAAAGTCTAATGGTTTAGGTGTGGTGCACACTTGTCAAACTTAGCACTAGGTAGCTCAGGGTTTGCCCTAAGATCGATTGGAGACAAACTTATTCACAAATATGTTGAATTGGAAGTGAATGGAGTGCTCATTTACTGACCGAACACTGGTTTGATAGTGACCGGACGCAGCAGTGAGAGTCCGGTCAATACATTTGCTCGGGAGCAGAAGGCAGACTGCGACCGGACACTGAACAGTAATGTTCATCGAACGCACTGACGATTGCACTGTAGCAGCATGGACTTGCTATTGACTAGACTAGACACTGGCAGGTAAGTGACCGGACGTAGGGCTGGCAGAGTTTGCTCAACAACAGAGAAGGTTCAGAGAGGATAATTCTTGACCAGACGCGTCAGGTGGACGCTGACCGGATGCTGACCAGCGTTAGGTCACTCTAACGATCAAGTGTGACAGCTAATGTGTTCATGGCCGTTGGCCACTGATCGACGCGCACGGTCACCTTGACCTGCGCGTCCAATCACTACGTAAATGTGCTGAGTTGGATAGTAATGGTTATGTTTTGAAGTGGGGAGTATAAATACTTCTCCCACTCATCCAACTTAGCTCTCTTGCCCATTTGTTCAGCTGAGAAACACCTTTAGAGTGCAAGGGAGAGCAAGAGTCTAGTGGGGTGATTGAGATTTGAGAATCCAAAATTAAGGACCCCATTAGTGCATAGGGAGTAGCAAGTGTGCATCCACCTTTCTCTTTAGGCTTATCTTGGTCAAGTGAGAGTTTGTGCTTATTACTCTTAGTGATCGCCATTGAAACTTGGTGATCATCCGGTAGAGCTTATGGATGACCCAAGTCATGGAGTGAGCGGTTGTGGGCGATTCACTGCGACGGAGTGTCAAAGAATCAGCCCGTAAAGAGCACTTGATCCTTGCGCGGATCAAGGGGGAGCTACACCCTTGCGCGGGTGCTCCAATGAGAACTAGTGGGGAGTGGTGACTCTCTGATTTCTCAGAAAAACATTGTCGTGTTCCTCTCCTTCTCTTTACTTTGAGCATTTACATTTGAGCAATTCAATTCATGTCTTTACATTCTTAGAATTGCCATGCTAGAGTAGGATTGGAACCTAGGGTGCAAAACTTTTATGCGGTAGAACAATAGAAACACTTCTAGGCATAAAGGGGTGAAATAGGCTAAGTGTAGGGCTTAATTATTGTAAGAAATTTAGAATTAGCCCAATTCATCTCCCCTCTTGGGCATCTTGATCCTTTCAACCTCCATGGCAAAGGTTGCTCACACATGATGTACCTGTGGACTAATCACCTGTGTATCTCACTCAAAAACATATTAGTCCACCTAAGGTTATCACTCAATTACCAAAACCAAACAAGGACCTTTCACCCCAGCGTCACCAATTAGCGACCATTATCTCAGGTCATCATAACGGCGGAACGAAAAGAGACGCTCTCTTTTATGCATTATAGCTACTGGCAATTGGGAAGAGGACCCCAGTTAGCCCCAACATTTCGCCTAGGCGAAATAGCAATCCAACAATGGGGCCTCCCATGCGCTAGAGCGGAGCGGCCCAAAGGAGTATGAGTTATAGCCATTACTCTTGTGAATCTAATTGTGTTTTTAGGTTTCGCCACGGTGATCGGCCGTGCGGTTTTAAAGCGCCAAGGGGATTTCGCTCAGTCGGGCCCGCGGATATAAAGGATGCGGGGACCAGGCGGGAGCTGAGGCCGGCGGTAACCAGGGGAGGCATTGTCCATGGTTGACGCCGGTGTCCAGATGAAGACGGAATAGACCTCGAATATGTAGTGGTTGCAAGGGTATTTTTGTCCATTGAAAGCCTACGGGCGTGCATAAATAGTGCCCCAGAGGGGTTGTAAGGAGAGGAAGAATAAAACCCTAACTCTTTCGATTGACAGTGAATATTTCAACATCATTCATTCCTTTCTTTCATAGTCATCCGAGTGGATGGTTGGGCAACAACATGGTGTTCGAAAGCTAAGGGCTAGAACAACATTGGCTTCCACCGTGGTTGTTGCTCGAGCTTACCATGGCCCCAAAGAAACGAACGAAAACAGGCAGTGAGAATGCGGAGACATCCAAGGCAGTTGCAACTGCCACTGCGGCGAAATCAGCAGCGAAAGCCGCGGCGACAGCTGCAGCGATAGTGGCGAAATTGAGAGGCTACCATCCACCAAATAGGTAATCAAGCCTTGATTTTGACCATCCTCTTTAGCTCTACAGATGAATATGACTAACATATCTGCAACTAGATTAAAAAAATAAGTGGGAGTGGACCACCTTGCTGTAGGGCTTTTTTGTTTTGAAAATAACACCCGACATTATTGTTCAATTTCACAACAACACTCCCACTAGAAATAAATTATTGGATCCATTGATGCAAAAATGTGCAAATCCTTTCATCCTTAGTGTTTGCTGGAGGAAAGTCCATTTTACTTTGTCATATACTTTCTTAAAATAAACTTTAAAATCATTTTTTTGACTCGGACTTTAAAATTATTTCGTTTAGTTTTTCCTTATGCAATTCACGGATTATTTCGTGCAAAATCATCTCTCCCTTTAAAATACATCAACTTGAAAGGAAGGTTGTCCGGGAGGCTTGTATTACCTTCTATAAGCCACATTATATATTTTATTTGTCCCTACTTTTGTAAATATTGTGAAGCTCACATTTAAAAGTTAGATAGATCCGTATTGTTGAATGATAATTGCCTCTTAGCATTTTGGTAGAAGTGTTATGATTCCGAAGTTGAGAGAAAAAAAAGGGGTAGATAGTGAAAGTGAATGAGCCCACGACGCTTTGGCACTTCGCTTGTCAGTTGTGTTTTTGGCATCTTGTGAGTGAATTAGGGTGACTATGGTCCGTAGAGGGCCATACATAATACACAAGAATTTTATAAGAACTATAGAGAAATATAGCAAGCACTGTAATTTGCAATGCGGATAAGTTTCGCTGAAATTTGGCTTATGCTAATGCTTATACTGATTTGTTATGAGAAGAAAACTACTGCTAAAGTAGTTCAGGCAAACATGGCTATATCACGCGGGTGCGTTTCTTCTTTTGGTAATGCTATGAAGTGGGCGTCCAGTAATGCTCCGCGTGCCCCGCACCTGCCTGCGCCATTCCTCGCTCCCCACGGTCGCGCTCGCTCTGCGTGCACCGTCTGCCCGCCCGCACCATTGCTCGCTCCCGCCCGCGCGGATCGCCCTGGCCGTCGCGCGTCTCGTCTATCGCTGTTGTCTCGCCAGGCCACCTCTACTGCGTCAGTTCACCGTGTCGCCTGTCCATGTTGCACTGAAAAACGTATGTTGCAAATGTATGTGTCTAAGTGTTTTATATGGATGTTGCAAAAGTATATCTGGATGTTGCATATGTTGCAATGGCTATACACTCATGTTATAAGTTCTATTGAAAATGTTTCATCTACTTCAGACGTTGCAAGTGTTTTATCTAGATATTGCATATGTTACCGTGATATATATATATATATATATATATATATATATATATATATATATATATATATATATATATATATATATATATATATATATATATATATATATATACAAATATTTCATCTACTCTTGACTATTTTGCGGTAAGTGCTTTCATGGTGTAATGGGTAGACGCAGACGGTCCCCGCGTGCCTAATACAGACCGGGCGCGGGCGGTCCCCGCGATACGGCCGGTGTAGCAGCAGAGCAGACAGCAGCAGACGATACGGCGCAGCAATAGTGCAGGCAGCCACATGCGGTACGGCGGAGGCTGTTGAGCAGGCACTGCAACATGCGAGGGCGTCAGGACACGTGATTCTGTCCTAGCCTATTCCTTGTTCTTTAGGCCATGTTTAGATTGCAAAAAAATATTAACCTGATAAATAGTAGTACTTTCGTCTTATTTAATAAATATTGTCTAATCGTAGACCAACTAAATTTAAAAGATTCATCTCGTGGTTTTCAACTAAACTGTGCAATTAGTTATTTTTTTTACCTATATTTAATACTCCATGCAAGCGGCTAAAAATTGATACGATGAAAAGAGAGTGAAAAAACTTAGAATTTGGAGGTGATCTAAACAAGGCCTTAGAGGTATTAGAGGGATGAAGAGACTTGCTGTGTGAATTAGCAAGTGTCATTTTCCTCCTAATTTTTTACTATTTAACTTTTTTTTAAATAAAATTTACATTTAACTTTCTGAAAGACTTAAACTCATCTTTAGACTCTAGAGTCAGCGTCATGAGTCCTGACGTTAATATAATACATCTCAGCGCCACAGATTTTGATGTCGAGGTACCTAGCCATACACAGAAGAAAATCATAAGTGACTGACACCTCAGCGCTATAATACATGGCGCCGACGCCGCCACAGGTCTCACCGCCGACCTCGGACACACGGATAGTCATGACACGGTCAGTGCTACAGTGTTCGCTGCTTTTCTCTATGTACAGTGTTTCGCTGCAGTGCTTCTTCCGGGGGATGGCAGCCTTGCTCGCCCACGCCGCGAGCAGTAGCAGGCACAGTGATGGGACGAGGCGGGACGGCTCGCCTGCCTCTCTCTGTGTCCAAAATCCCCGATTAAAAAAACGGAAAAGCTATACCTTAATCCATAGGCGACGGACTGGCCCGTGCGCAGCGGAACTGCATGTGCAAGTGATAGGGGCAGGTGCAGCGACAGGTGCAAGTGTAGGTCTGACCCGTCGCATCAGCTCCTATACACATGCATGCTTTGGAGGCACGGCCTTCTTTGGAGGCCATAGGCCCATAGTAGTACTTTCTTTTTTTTTCCATCTGAGCTTCACAAATTCACTGTTCGCTCGGAGAAATTTAGAAGATTCTGAATGAATTTAGATGATTTTGAAGAAATTTATAAAAGAAAAATACTGTTTTGGATGAAAAAAAAGCGGATCAAAATCCGGTTTAAGGACACATGAACAGGACCAAATAGTTCTCGTACACGATAAATTCCACTATCAACGCAAAAACATAAAACTCCTCTCATTTACTTGGAGGAGGCGCTGCTGCTGCTGTCGATTTTATTACGCTAAGACGCCTTCTTTCTTATCACGCTTTGCGGACGGGATGAAGATGTGAGAACCAGGCCCACGACGTGCAGTGCGCTGCAGGCCTCGTCTCCGAGACGGGAGCCCGGTAAACACTGCACTACGCGCATTGCACTGATCAACAAAAAGAATCTGGTACATGAAATAAAACAGGAGTTAAAAAAATTAGGATAATAATGCCAGACATTGATGACATTGTTCATAAATCCAATGGCTCGCTTCATATTTATTTTATCTAGCCACGTAGAATTATATAGTCAGGAGATATAAATTGAGGAAAACACGACAGGGAGATATATTTAGCTGTAGTTCGATATGTATTTCAGTATTTCACTACCACCGTACCGTACGTTGCAGTCTTCCCAGTCCATTCCCAAACAGTGACAGTACCACTATTCCCAAACAGTGACAGTACCACTATCATGCACGCAGCGCTGCAACAGTGCCTCGTTGCCCCAGTGCCTTGCCTGCTCTGCCCGTGGTATGTATAGCGGATTATTAACCGTGTGGTCGGGTACTCGGGTGAGTACACGCGTGTAGTCGATCGTCGTAAAGACGGTGGACAGGCAGGCAGGCTTCACGGATCAGCATGGTCGTCGTCACTGTGCCTGCTACTGCTCAGGGGCGTGGGCGAGCAAAGGCTGCCATTCCCAATTCCAGAAGAAGCACAGTACCAAACACTGTGCAGGGGGAAAAAAAGCAGCGAAACACTGTACAGGAAAAGCAGCGAATGCTGTAGCACTGACCGCGTCATGACCATCAGTGTGTCCGAGTGGTGTCGATCTCGACGCCATGTATTATAAGGTGGATGTATCGGTCATGTAGGATTTTTTTTTCTGTGCATAGCTAGATATCTTGACGTTAAAATTTATGGCACCGAGACGTGTTAACTCAACGTCAGACTTATGGTATCGACCCTTAAAACCAAAGATGAGTTTAAGTCTCTTATGGGACCAAATATAAATTTTATTCAAAAAAGAGTTAAATAATAAAAAATTAGGTACTGTCCTCACAACACAAATACATTTATTTACAAATATTTATTCCAAATTTGAAATATAATTATACATGAAATAATTATTCTCTTCTGACGATAACAAGGCAATTAAATCAATGTAACAAATTCCTTTTTTTTTGAATAATATAACAAATTCTTATGATAGCACGGTTTGCAATCCTGATGAATGAACTACCGATTAGTGGAGCAAAGAGGCTACAAATCACCTAGGCCATGTTTAGTTCACCCTAACTCCCAATTTTGATACTATGCAAAAAGAAGATTTTCCATCACATTAAATTTGTGGTACATGCATGAAGTACTAAATGTTGATGAAATCAAAAACTAATTGCACAGTTTTGTTGTATTTTACGAGACGAACGTTTTAAGCCTAATTAGTCAACGATTAGACAATTATTACCAAATACAAACGAAATACTACAGTACACGCTACAGTGTCAAAAACTCTGGCGGCGCCAAATCTGTGGCCAACTAAACATGGCCCTAGACTACTTCTGTTTTTTATATACTATACTATTACTAATAATATATATGATCTGTTTGACACAGCTCACAATAACTTTATGAGCTGTTGTGAGCTGGTTTTTTTTTTACCAAACACTCATTTCCAAAGTAGTTTTATGGGTGAAACTATTTTTCTCCACCTCTCACAAAGATATGAGTTAGTATGAAACTAAAAAATAACTTATCCCAGCTTCATCTCTTATATTATAATCATTCTATTTATTGTTCCATCATGTAAAGCTGTTTTGTCAAACACTTAGTTTCAAAATAACTCAACTTCAAAAAAAAAAATTGCTCATGAAGCTATTTTACAAATAAACAACTTATATAGTGAAGCTAAGCTGTGCCAAACAAGAAAAAAAAAAAAACCAAAAATTGTCGACTAATCCCCAAAGGCGGCACTTTTATTACTGCTCTGCTTCCCGTCATCAGGCCGACGGAACATAGGAGCGGAGGAGGCGGCACCGGCCAGCGAGGCGCCGGAGCCCCCCGAGGACTGTGGCGACGTGCCAATGCTCCACGAGCCGAGGAAGCGTCCGTTCCCGTGGCCACCGAAGAGCCCGTTCATGGTGCCGCTGGGCTCGGCGGCTTCGAGAATCCTCGAGTAGTCGAGGTAATCGACCACGTCGTCGTCGCCTGCGGCGGCCTGCGACTGCGACTCGAGCAGCGTGGCGGGCGGGCCGGCCCTGGCCGCGGCGGAGGCTGCCTCGGCGTCCCTGGCGCGGCGCGCGGCGTCAGCCTCGGGAAAGTTGAGCTTGGCGCGGCCGCTGCGGAAGCGAAGCGCGGCGGCGTCGTAGGCGCGCGCGGCGTCCTCGGCGGTGGCGAAGGTGCCGAGCCACACCCGCGCCGCCTTATGCGGGTCCCGGATCTCCGCCGCCCACTTCCCCCACGGCCGCCGCCTGACCCCGCGGTACTTCCGCGCCGCGGGCGCGGGCGCCGCCACCCCTGCGAGCTGGCCATGGTGGACGGCGCTGTCGTCCGCGCGGTGCCACTGCGGCATGACGAGCGCCGGCGCCTGGCGCGGTGGCCCGCGGCCGCTGGATACTACGTGCGTGAGCGCCGACACGATCGCCGCCGTCTCCGTCGCCAGCAACTGCTCCGAGCACCCCATCGTCGGCGTCGACGTCGTGGCGGTAAAGCCGCATGGCATCACGAACGCTCCCTGTTTTATAGCTCATTCTCCGAGAGAAATGGCAGGAAGAGCAAGAGGCCAAGAGCACGCCGCAGCGTCGTCGCCACGCGGAAGCGAACTTGGATTAGGCCTGCGATTAGCAACAGCAGCAGCAGCCCGCGGCACGGACGAGTACGCAGGCACGCGCCATCCCCTTCTTGAAGCTGCTAACAGCATCGCGATCAATAAACAACGCCATAAAAATCAACGAACCGACCTAGGCAAACGCTGTCTTGGCGGCTAAGGATACGACGGTGCGTAGCAGTGTAGCACGCTGCCATGGCTATGGATGTCATGTCATCGTCTGACGTCTGCAGTCTGCACTTCCCCGTTTGGACTCTTCTTCCTCGTTTGGAAGAAAGCTCTTAGAAGCCGCGAATCGCCGAGACTGCTAGCGGATACTGGATAGGAAGCGAAAGCAGAGATACATACATTATTTTATTCATATAGAAGGAGAAGAAATGTTTTCTTGGTCCCAATTTTAATATCGACATTTCCAAAAATATAATTTCAGTCTAGTCAACTCTGACGTCAGACTGCTGATGTAACATTTGCTTCCGCTAGCAGGATTGTCCTATACGTGGCCGAGGGGGAAGAACCGCATTTTTTTCTTGGGGAAATTCCTTCTAAATTATTCAAAACTATAATTGTTCCATATGTATGTACCAATAAAAAAGGATTTGCTAAAATTTAAGTGTCTGAATTTTAGTTTTCTTTCAGGCAACGGTTACATATATTTGGTGTTTGCCTAAACGGCCTAAACGGCCGATTAAACGGCCACTAAACGGTAAACCCTGGGCTACGGTTATTACATATATTCTGCTACAGTACTGCATGGGCCCCTAGGCCGGCTCCACTTGCCATATCAAATCCACATGTATTAGGAGGGAATGGGTTTGTATGAATAACCCCTTAAAAAGAAATCAGGTTCTAGGAGGTCTTGCATGTTGCTTATTCTTTACGTTACACTTTAATGGCAATTATGCTGACACTTAATCTCTGTGTTGGTAGCGGTTCCAAAAATGTCAATATGCCAGGACAAGACTTGTAAGAACTGAAGGGCGTGGATGGGGCCTTGTGGCTGATGAGAATATTATGGTGAATGAATTATGTTGGTGCTTTTTTTCCTTATATCCTCCAATATACTGAAGTGAATATGCTTAAGTAACTTGGAACTAAAATGATTTTAGGCTGGTCAATTTGTTATTGAATATTGTGGAGAAGTAATATCATGGAAGGAAGCCAAACGTAGAGCTCAAGCTTATGAAACCCAGGGTCTGCAGATACTCTCTCCCTTCTAATATTTGAATTGTGGCACACTGGTCCTTTTTTAGCTAGCTATAACATCTAGCTTCTGTAACTGTTAGGTTTAAAGGACGCCTACATCATTTACCTCAATGCTGATGAGTCAATTGATGCAACAAGAAAAGGGAACCTTGCGAGATTTATCAACCATTCATGGTAAAGTTTGTATTAAACGTACAACATATTTAAATTTCATTCTTGCTTCTTATGTGTGTGATTTGATTATTGAAATTTTCTGTCATTGACTTGTAAGTAATTAAGTCTAATAGTTCGCAATTGAAGCATACAGCCAACCGAATTGTGAGACAAGGAAATGGAATGTCCTTGGGGAAGTAAGAGTTGGAATCTTTGCAAAGCAAAACGTTCCGTTTGGAACAGAATTATCCTATGACTACAATTTCGAGTGGTATGGTGGTGTGATGGTGCGCTGCCTCTGTGGAGCTCCCAGCTGTTCTGGGTTTCTTGGGGCTAAATCACGTGGTTTCCAGGTGGATGAACAAATTTATGATGTGCATGTGCCTTCCTATTTCATGCTTGACACTAGTGTTCGGCAGAAGGAATCGCCACTATCTTTTAGTTGTTGTATGCCAATCCTCTTTGTCAGACATTGGAAGATTGATTGATTGCACTTGTTTTCTGCATTTGCTCATTTTCTGACATAATGTTTTGAGCCTTTGTGCTATCTACTTATTGCTTGGAAGATCGACATTCTGCATCATTATCTGGCCATTTTTGTATTTCCTTGTAAGTTGATATTTGATATGTTCAATATGTGCCTAATGAGCTTTGTTGATTGGTATGTTGCAGGAGGCCACGTACCTGTGGGAAGATGATGATGACAGGTTGGTTGCACTTGTTTGACCTTTATGTTAGTCTCTGTACAATATAATAATGTTCAGTTGTTCTTTTCAAAATATATTTGACATGGACCGATGAGAAAGCTTTGATTCTACCTCAGTCAGTTTCTAAACTTAGGTTCACTTGGATTATCTCTGGGAGAAGTTTTATGTGCTTGTTTCTAATAGGCAAATAATTTTGTTTACCAACATATTTGCTTTGCCTGTTAAGATAAACTGGAAGAAAGACTGAAAACTTATTAAATGGCACATGCAGGACTTCGCATATTTTAACCAATATTAATACTACTCCATGTCTTGATTTATCATCACAGAGAGAGGAAAGAAAATCAGTGCTGACTTTTCAAGATATACATTATGTCTAGAAAAGCTAAACAAATTAGAATTTGGAATGGAGGGAGTACTTTTTAGTGAAAAGTATGCTTGCTCTGGTTTCCAGATCTACTTATCCTGACTAGTAAAATCTTTGATGCTTGAATAATTTTCTTTATGGATGCAATGATTTTGAGTAGCAATTATACAACAATTTCTGTTGATCTGTGCAGGTTTTCTGTTGAGAATATCCCTCTTTATGATTCTGCTGACGATGAACCAACAAGCATTAACAAGGATATCCTCTTATCAAGTCATGGCATGGTTACTGAATACAGCAGCATCAGCACAGTCCAGAGTACCGAGAATCCTGGAAACGCTGGAACAAATGAATTTGCACCAATTATTGTCGACGAACTGACAGCAAGCTCAAATGGATTAGCACCAATGAATATTGAACCATTGACTGCAAGCTCAAACGAATTCACACCAATGACTATCGAGCCATTGAATGCCATGCCAATGGTAGCTCATGTAGTCGAGAATGGGTCAACTGAATGTAGTGTACAAGGCACTCATGATCATGACGTTTCTCAGAATTCAGTGCCCAAAGCTGCAAATCATGCGAATCAAACTGGATCTCAAAACAACAGCAACCATTCAGCGTTGGTCCCTGTAAAGGCCGCACCGAAACGTCGTGGTAGGAAACCTAAACGCGTTCTGCACAAGCAGCTGGATATTCCAGATATCTGTGACCGGCTTACATCATCTGTGGCGTGCGAAGAAATACTGTCTTGTGAGGTAATGGTCTGCTATGATTAAAAACTCCCTTCTCTTGAAGCAGTATAGTAGTGGCAAATCCTGTGAAGTTTAAATGCATGCAACATTTATTTAATCCATCTAATTCTGCAGGAAGTGAAGAATCAGGCTTTTTCCGAAATCGACGCCCTGTATGACGAGATACGGCCTGCGGTTGAAGAACATGAGAGGGATAGCCAAGACAGCGTCTCCACAAGCCTCGCGGAGAAGTGGATCGAGGTCAGCTGCTGCAAGTACAAAGCCGAATTCGACCTGTATGCTGCAATAATCAAGAACATTGCCTCCACACCGCTAAGATCGAAGGACGATGTGGCCCCGAGAGAGCAGAACGGATTGAAGTACTTGGAGAACGGTTCATGATTTAGCTTGAATGAACGCCTTCATCAGTCTGTAGTTTAGGAGGTAGATTGTTTTTTTTTTACTGTGAATGTGATTGGTCTTGTATTTAGGTAGAGCGCCATTGTAAGGTTACAGAGTTATAATAACGTGGAATCATATCATACACATTTTTTTTTTCTCGAACGTACCTCAGGCACGGTTTTCATTAAGCAGAAGCAGAGTTTTTTTTTATAAAGGACTGGCCGGTAATCCTAGAATTACCAGCGCAATCCCACAAGCACAAACGATACAACAAGAAAGAAGGGGGTTCCTCCACCACCAAACCCTTACAGACTGAGCCTATTACATGAAGACAAAAACACATTGATAGCCTAAGGTGTAGTGTAGCCGCGATAGCCAGCATCCACCAAGGAAGCCAAGGGAGCCGGCTCGACAACAGCGGCAAAGCATCCGCACGGGAAACGACCACGGCGGCCAAGCATCCGCCGGAAAAGTACCATTACGGCAAAGCATCCGTAATGAGGGCCATCACACGCTCTGCAGCTGAATGAGCGTGGAGACCGAAGCGACGAGGTGGCCAAGCATCCACCCAAGCAGCAACAGCGGCAAAGCATCCGCCAACGAACCGAACGACAGCAACAACAACAAACACCGAAGGATAAACCAATGTGAAGATAGAGTTGAAGCACAGATAGGCACAGCAGAGCAGGCAAGAACACCGACGATCGACGCGCGGGTAAGAGAGTTGTGGCAGCAATAGTGCCCCAAACGAAGCCTTCAAGAAGGGAATGACATCCGCAGATGCCAACAACGAGGAACTCCTCCAGGAGCGAACGGCAAGAACCACAAAAAGACGACGACCACACGGGATTCTTCAGCGACGCCTTCAGGAAGGAGGTGGCACCCAAGTGAACGATCCTAGATGCCATCGTCGCTGGCCTTAGAGGGTTCTAAGGCGGGGCTTTCGCCTAGAATCTGGTGATGTTGGCACAAAAGCACGGGGTTCAGAAGCGACGCCTCCAAGGAGGTATGTGGCGCCAAGGCGTCACGTCGCCCGCCCGAATAAAATTGGGCTGAGCTTTCGCCTAGAACCCGTGCAACTACCGTCGCTCCACCAAGAGTCCCATGAGCCCCGCCACAGCAGCCCCCAGTGCGCCGACCATCCGCGTGCCTCCGCGGACGGGATGGACCGACCGGGCCAGAGCCATGTCCGACCGACCAGACCCCCACGCAAGTCCGGCCCTGTGGCCGGCGACAGCCGCGGCGCAGACGTCGGCACCGCGCGGATCCGGGCTCAGGGCGAGCAGCTGGATCTGGTGACAGCGCGTCACCAAACAGCTGCCGCCGGCCCCGTGACCGGAGGGCCCCGCAGCGCGGACGCCAGCATGCCAGGCCGGTGGCGACCCCCGAACTGGCCGTCTGTCGAGCGCGGCCCTGGCGACGGCCGCGTCCACCGACGCCCCATAGCAGCGGCTACAGGGGGCCGGCGCGGAATGAGAGGCCCCGGAGGCCGCCCATGCCGAGCACCCTGCTGGACGACAGCAGCAGGCGCCAGATCCGCACACGGGGGGGCAGATCCGCCGCCAGGCCGGCCGCACCAACACGTCGAAGAAGCCGCCGCTCAGGCCCTACCATCCATCCCTCGCCGTCACACCGACGAGGAGGAGGCCAGATCCGGTCCAGAGGAACCCGGATCTGGGCTGCCGGCCGGTGAGCCCGCTGGGGAAGCGCCGGGGAAGTCATGGTGGTGGAGGATTGGGAGGGGGAGAGAGAGGTAGAGGGGGGGGGGGAGGATGCGGCGGGCACCATTTTTCGGGCCACCGCGGGCCGCCGCCGCCACACGCCGATGGACGACGACGGCATTCGATCTCATGTTTATGTTGTCTAGGTTTGCTAACACGATCTGCAGGTGAGCGACACTGGTTGGATTTCAGTTTATGAGCCGGGCAGGTGGATTGGTGGGCAAAATGGATCTCGATGGCATCGCATCTGCGCTCCTATATTAAGATACTGAGCACCATCTCAGAGCGTTAAATTTCTTGCATTGGCGAGATGCACACTTGCACAGGCACAGCTATTGGACTTGCAAACAGCCCGTAATAATAAATAATAGAGAATAGGCTTTTTTTTGTCCGTAAATAACGAGATTTGTTTGGAGTTTGACTTTGGACTTCTTTCCCTTCAGCAAACAGCCCGGCGGCACTTTTCCTACTCTCCCGCTTTCCCGCGCGCGCTCTCTCGTGCGGCAGCTGGGCGACCGCCGCCCTACGCCAGGTGCCGAGGTCTTCGTCGGTACCTTCGCCAGGTCGTTCGCCGGGTCCTTCGGCGGCGACGAGCACCAACCAGGTATGCGCACCCTTTCTCTTCCCTACTATGCGAAACCGAGCACCCGAACCCTAACTTAAGCTATCTGGCTATTTGCATTCGGATCTGTTCTGAGCACAAGTGTATACATGCCTTCTAACTTCGACCTTTTTTTTAAAAAAATACGGGGTGTACATTTGCATTGCGTGCTCATGGTTACACTCATGTCCTTGTACTTTCTCCGTCCACTGCTCTTAGCATAAGTTGATGTTGAACTTACTGTGTATTGGGCAATGAGACTGCATGAAGTCTTGAAGAAGTTCCAGTTTGGGACAATAGCATTGCCAATTTTCATCTGAAAACTGGGCTTGTTGATTTTGCTGAAATAACTATTCAATGTGCCATGCTTTATTATAAATAAGGAGCTGACGATGAGTGATTTGCCCGTTGAGAGAGAGAATTAGAGATACCCCCATACACTTTTTTTATTATTATTTAAGTGTTCACACTTGGCTGCCTTATTTGCTGTACTATCACATCAATGCCCGGGCATTGATTCCTTTAATTTTGTCCTTTGGTCATTTTTCTTATTAAATTTTTTTATGAAGACTATTTCTGCTGGTTCAGGTGCGAATCATGGGGAAGTTTATGCATGACAATCGACTGCTTTCTCAGAGAGAAGTAAATATACGTCACTATAGTCTTGCGGCAGTTGCTGTCGGTTTGGGACTAGGAGTTGCTGGGTTATGCAAGGCATTGCATAGTGGTTTGTCCATACCATGGGTTTATCCAAGGAATTTATTTTTGGGGTCAGGGAGAGTATACTATGTTGGAGGTCTGCGAAATCTTGGCAACAATTGCTTTCTTAATGTCATCCTCCAGGTAAATATCGACTCTGTAATTCTACTAACATCCAGCTGGGTTAATGCTAAATAAGATAGCCTTTCCTTGGCAGGCACTTGCCAGCTGTGATGGTTTTATTTCCTTTCTAGATAATTTGCTTGCAACTGATGGCTTGCTACCTGAAGAAAAGGCTGTAAGAATGCCTCTTCTTCTCGCTCTAAGTTCTCTCTTGGAAGGTAAGATTGTTACTATGGACTATTGAACTTATCATTTTCGAGATCCCCACTTTGAAATCTTGTTACTGTGGACTATTGAACTTCCTATCATTTTCGAGATCGCCACTGTGAAATCTTGTCACAACTCTAGATTTGGTTTCCATTGCAAGTATTGTCCCTTTACTGCAGTAAATTTCAGGGGGGGGTCCTTCTATTGAGATTTTTGGAATTGTATGTGAACCCCTATACAGTACGGGCGTGATTGGTTCTGGAATGTACCCAGCCTGGCTAGCTGCTGCGAACCAGGCCGCCGCTGGCCAAGCTAAGCGCATGCAGGATGACGCTGTTTGGTGGTGGCCTGGCTCCTGCGAGAAAGTGTTCGGTTGCCTGTTTTTTCATCATGAGATGCCTTTCCGCTTTGTTGTGGGCAGGAGCGTCGCACCTTGCGGGCCTGGCTCGCGAGAAATGGAATTCATCCGCGTTTCCGCGGTGCCAGGCTGAGACACGCCGCTTGCACCCACTCTGCCAGGTTTGGATGGTCAACCAAGCAACCAAACAGCTAAATGTTGCATCCCTGGAGCCTGTTTGTCCTGGATACACCCAACCAATCACACCCTACATGGCTTATAAGTTCAAATATCAAGTGGGGTTCTCAGCTGCATATGCAATATAATGCATCGGTGGTGGAATCCATACACCCTGTAATTTTTCAACAGTGTTTTCTCCTATGCTCTAATCTTCTTGGGAATTGATGGGTCCTTGTTATTTGCATTGCTTGGATCCTTTGCCCCACATAATATATTCTTGGTTCTATATAAAACCACTGAATGGGACTTATTTTATTTTTCCGCTTTATTCTTCTGAAATTAGTCATGTCCTGCAAAATGTAAATGTATGACACTCTGTTCTTCCTGCCGCCATTTGATTATAAATGTTTTTTGGTTACATGATCATAAATTGTTATTATTGTACCTGAGCTTTGCATGTTGCAGACTTGAGCATAGTTCGAGATGAAAGAACTGTGTTGAATCCACATGGAGTAATGCATGCTTTGAATTTCTATGTTAGTCACTTCAATTTGACCAGACAGCAGGTATAATATTTACTTCTCTATCTTGTTTTCATATTTTAGTATTGTATTAGATGAGCAGTCATCATGGGAACTAATTTTCCTTATAGGACGCTTCTGAAGCTTTTCTCCATCTTCTGATCTCATTGAGGGATGAATTTTCCCATTGTTATGTACCACATAGGAGTTCTCTGGCAGACATCACCCTTTCTCACTCCAAAGTATACAAGCAAAGGGAAGGTAACCTGCCTGAATGCAAGCGCTGGAAAAAAAATCTATTTGGCCCCTTTGATGGGACAATTGGCAGCATATTGTCTTGCAGAAACTGTTCATCTGTGGTAGATTCCTATGCTTCTTATTTTGTCGCTGTTAAACTGTGGCTTATAAAAAAATAACCTACTGTTGTCTTCATAGCTGAATGCATTTTATTCCCTCTATACAACTAGATACATAGATATTGACACGATCTCCAGTGCATGCCCCTACCTTTTGTAGCTGTGTGGTAAAATTAAAGAATCATATTTTGGAAGTCATTTAGCCAACCACTACTGATGCTGTTTTCATATTACCAATCAAAGTAATTTTGTGCATTTTGACAGTTAGCTTAAAATACTCCTATTTTGTTAACTTTTAATGTTCTGCCCTTGTTACATATCACACAGCTGTCATTGGACTTCGAGAATTTCCACTGCTTGCCTCTTTCGCCAGTGCTTAATGCAAATGGAGATATTGTATGACTGCATGAACCTTCCTAAATTTCATTGCGTGATTCAAGATTTTTTTTATTCATTTGCTGTGCATTTTATGCTCATTAATGATACTTTTGTTTCTTCCATTTATACTATGACATGACACTAGACCAGTGGGTGTAGCTTGGTGGATTGCCTAAAGTACTTTACTGTGGTGGAGCATCTTGACAATTATCGTTGTGATCGGTGTTGGCACATCATTGCTGCCAAATTTCTGTCTCTTAAATCTGAAGTTGATGAGGTAATTATATTCTACTTTGTATTAATTGTCACTGCACTGGAAATTCTATGGCACCCATGTTTTGTTATAAAATTTGACTTTGAAATGTTGAGTATGACAACTTCATTGATAACTGTTACAGGAAAAGGTTAGCAAGCTTAACACCTGCGTCGACTATGACACTTGCAGTTGCGGGGATATGTTCCCCATGGAGGAAATGCCACGTTCATCATCTTCACGAGCAACAAAGCAGTTGATTATAAGTCATTGCCCGAAGGTATCCAAAATTGAAGTACTTGTTGAGACTTACATGAACTGTCATAAAATTAAGTAACAACCTCCAATATGTCCTCTTCCAGATTTTATGCATCCATTTGCTACGTGCTTCAGTCAGTCTTGACGGTGAGCCCATCAAACATCAGGTAAGCCTGCTGCTATATGCGAAATGTGGTTACTCTATCACACAATGTAGCATACCGAGAGATCAGTACTTCAACTGCAGGGACATATTTCTTTCCCTTTAATTCTCAATCTATCCCCATTTGTGGGAGGTGCATCGAGCGCTGGACCTTTAGTGATGAATGTGCAAAGAGATGGCCAACAAGCTCTCCATCTATATCGACAACTGAATATGCAGATGAGCTTAAATGCCTTGCCTACTGGAGGGCACTTATCAAGTCAGCCGTGTAAGGAAGAAGCAACAAACAATAGTGGCCACTCAATTCACGTGGTTGGTTACTCCACTTTAAAATTTTACTACCTGATTTGGGTGGTAACTGATAAGGATCTGATCACTTGTCATTTTCAGGCAAATGTTGATGCGTCTAGTAGTTCATCATCATCACCGCATCCATCAATGAGCAAGTTATATGGTCTCTCGGCTGTCGTTGAGCACTACGGGAAATGTGGAGGAGGGCATTATGCAGTTTACAGGAGAGTTGCATCAAATCCTGACCCTGATGATCCAGGGAAACCTCTTGCAGGCCTTGGCAGGCGGTGGTTTTACATATCGGATGGCAACGTATCAGAAGTTCCAGAGGAGGATGTTTTGTGTGCAGAGGCCACGCTCCTTTTCTATGAAAGATTATAGTCGCTTGTTGAGTAGCTAACATATGCATCATAACAAAATTTAGGGCAGTTTTGTTGTGAAGACTCGATGTTCTTCGCTGTACGGTAAGCCTCCAAGTAGAGGAAGAAACTAGCCGTGGCACGAAAACATCTCAGCGTCTCGCCATGGCTGCTTTCAGCTTGATACATGGACTTTAGGCGTGTCCTAGGCAGTGGCCTTCTGGGCATTTTCTGGGCCCTGCAAACGGGAAAATTCTTCTTAATGCAATACGTTTGGGAGGTGTTCCTCTTAAGAATAAATCAGACCTTCATTATTTTGTGACATTGTAAGCAGCAATTGGTGGATCATGTGAGTTTTGTTCTGATGATTATGAAATCCGTGAATCAACTTTCGGCTCACTGTGTTTCTGGTTTTCTTTTGTCCTTTTTGACAAGGAGTTTGTGGTTTTCTATCAGCAGCATAATAAAAAAACGCCAAAAATGCAGTTCCACTGCAAAGAGCCTTTTTTATAAAAAAAAAAAGGAAAAAAAGAAGGGTGTATGAGAAGCCAAATGCAGAAGGCTGCATGTGAAGCCAAATGCAGTTTCAGTGGGACCAGAAGAAAAGGGGTGATGTCTATCAGGAAGGACAACTGGGTAATCACGCCAATTGATAATCAGCTGTATTTTTTTTGGAATGACTCTATCACTCTATCTTTAATCTCTCCTTTCGTTGGCAGGCGTTTCCAAGAGCTGGAAAACTGCAACTCTGCCGTAAGGGAAATTGTTTTGGCAGCCCCTCACACGACGCAGCAAGGCACAGCCCCTCACACGATGCAGCATGCCAGCATGCCTTTTACCTGTTTTCCTGTGGTACCTGCCAAATGTTTGGCGAGCCAGCTTGCAATGCAAAACCAGCCGCGATTTATTATCTGTGGTATTCTTTTTAAAAAAAGGTATCATCTGTGGTATTGCCAGTGCCAAAAGAATACAATAATACCGCCGAATAGCGCGATATATCGAAGAATGAAAATATCGCCGTTATATGCCAACTTGTGTATGGGCCAGGCTTTTTTGGGCCATTTGTGCCCAATCCCAGTTCCCAGCCCGAGTGATCCTTAAACTTGATTCAAATTGAGCGGGAACAACCGTGGTCCTCAACACCATCTTCTTCCGTGGATCAAGATGAAGATGCTGAGATGGGTATGAGTCTAGGAGCTCCTCTTCTGAATCAGAAATGGGTCGTGAATAAGATGTTTGATGTTTATGGAACAGTACAGCTTGTAAATCCGATGCTTAACTGTTTAGTGCTTATTACCTTGTTTGTGAGTTGTAGGCTCGTGGCTGTAGTTAGTATAATCCACTGCTGAAGAGTTGTTACTTTGGAGTATGAATTGTTATCTTGGTGTTAACTTCCCTACTATCTTGAAGAACTTGGATTTTGGCCTGCAGAATTTAGAACTTGGATCTTGAAGAACTTGGATCTTGAAGAGCTTGCCCTGGCATGGCAAAATGGTTTTTTGAGGTGTTATCAAGTGGGAATTCCTTCAGGGAGACATTTTCCATTTTGGTAAAGCAAAGTTGTAACTTCGATTTGATGCATTGCTATTGGCAAAGCAAAGTTGTTACTTTGAGTTATGAATTGTTATCTTGGTGAAGTTGAACTTGTTTACTTTTACTTTTGGAGTGTAGAAAGTTCCATAAATGTCGTGCCGCGTGATTGCCCTAGTAGAATTTTAGCTCAAATTGGTAGAACCATTCAACCATGTATTCTTAACAGGGATCGTTGTACTTCATCAAAACACAAAATTTCACATACAAAGATATATCAAAGAAAATAAACTACCATAGATTTCAAACTTTGTCAAAGTGCTATGTGTCTTGATTAGCAAAAACTCCTAGCTATGCAATATCATAGTAGGTAAGTTGCCATTAGTAATATTCTTTTAACATTTATCGCCCGATTTTTTTTTGTGTGTGGAGCATGTTTGATATTCTTTTTAACTCTTTATCGCCCGATATATCGCACTTATATCGTTAAACGATAAACAGAATTTCAGCCGATATGCGGCGCTTTATACTATCTCTAACCTTGATGATGAGGCACAGAAGCTGCTAAAAAATGCTGTTGGTGGTGTAAATCTTTTCTTTGTGCCAACCTCTCCATCACAAATGCGCCCCCCCCCCCCCCCCCCCCCCCCCCCCCCCCCCCCCCAACTCCCCTGCACACCCCACACCCTCCTCTCCTCCTGCATCCACTGCGCCATGTCTCAGGAAGGAGCCAACCTGCCCCAAGAAGTGGAGGGGGGCCATGATCAGGCCACCGCCCTCCACGGCAGCATCCCGGCGACGCCGACCGTGATGCCGGCCGGTTCCAACTCCAGCTCTGTCAGCATGCTGGCCAGCGCCGTCAACAACGCTGGGTTGTCCGAGCGTGCCAGCCCGGCGGTGCTCTCTACCGGTGAGGACAGCAACGCCGCGTCCAAGATAGCCAGCTTGGCGGTGCTCCAGGCCGGTGAGGACAGCAGCGCCGCGTCCAAGATCGCCAGCCCGGCGGTGCTCCTTGCCGGCGAGGAAAACAAAGCTGAGTTCAAGCTCGCAAGCCCGGCAGTGCTCCTTGCCGGCGAGGAGAAGGGCAACGATGCTGCTGGGTCCAAGCTCGCTAGCCCGGCGATGCTCCATGACTGCGACAACAGCAAAGCCGGGTCCCATGCTGGCGTGGACAACAACAACGCCCGATCCAAGCTCGCCAGCCCGGCGGTGCTCCACGCCGGCGATGGTAACAACGGCGGATCCAAGATCGCCAGCCCGGCCGTGCCCCAGGCCATCGTGGACATCACCACCGGGTCCAAGCTCGACAGCCCGGCGGTGCTCGCCGGCGAGCACAACAACGCCGGGTTCAAGGTCCCAAACCCCACAGTGCTCCATGCCAGCAAGGACATGGACAACAACGCCGGGCAGCCGAAGTTCGCCAGCCCGGTGTTGCTCCATGCTGGCGAGGACAACAAAGCTAGGACCAAGCTCGCCATCCAGGCGGTGTCCCATGCCGGCGGTAACGCTGGGTCGTCCAGGCTCACCAGATCGGCGGCGGCTGCGCTCCATGCCGCCAAGGAGAACGCATCCAAGCTCGCCATCCAGGTGGTGCCCCGCCCCCATGCCGGCAAGGACAACAACGCTGGGTCGTCCAAGGCTGTCACCAGACCAGCGGCGGTCGACGCCGGCGAGAGCAACCTCAGCAACGCCAAGGAGGGAAAGAACAACGTAGCTGGAGAACAACGTGCCCATAAGGCCGACGTGGGCGGCGTCAGCGGGAAGGGCAACGCCGCCGCGGTGGAGGACGCGGACCCCAACTTGCACATCTTTACGGAGAGGGAGCGGAGGAAGAAGATGAAGAACATGTTCAGCACCCTGCACGCGCTCCTCCCCCAGCTCCCCGACAAGGTCCGTGCATGGCTCTTTTTTTTTTTTCTTTTCTTGATTGAAGTTTTCCATGAGCGATGTCGAGATGATGTGCGCACGCAAGTTGAAAAATCGTTCCTTTGTTTTTCTTCGCTGTTTTCGTAAATCTTTCTATTCATATGCAGATCCCCAACTACATGCGTTGTCGCGAATTCTAGATTTTCACTTATTAGTGCTTGCTTTGGCAATGGTGTGATCATTAGAAGTAAATGGGGGAACTTCTGTATTTCTTATTAGGCAAAATTTGCTTGAGGACACCGCAGAAACATGTAATTGGTCAGCACACGCCACCAAACGGAAAATTTGCTTAGTACCATACAAATCTGTGGTTGTTTGCCGATGGACGCCGCGCTAAATAAAATAATTATTTCCACCATTACGAATAGCGGTGCATGTCAGGCAGGTAGAGGCAAAAATATCTACTCACTATGCTTTCTCTCTCCTGAGCAGTGGAAATGATTATTTTATTCGGCGCGGTGTTCACTGGCAAACAACCATAAATTTGTAATGGTAGTGGGCAAATTTTTCGTTTAGTGGTGTGTGCCGGCCAATTGCATATTTCTATATATGGTGTCCTCCAGCAAAATTTGCCTTCTTATTACTAAAGCATTTACGAAGTTCCCCACATCCGAATTTTATCTTCTCCGTCTTCGCACGACATCCTTCATCAGCTAGGTTAGGTTTTAGATCTCTAATTTGGATGCAAGTAGTAAGGAGGCAAGGGCATTCTGGGTTTTCTAGGTATATAGTTTTTGCTATGCTCCAAGACACACATTATGTGTAGATATATAATAAAAAGGAAAAACGGTGTTTTTGCCCCTGTCCAGAGGTTCAATTGTGATTTTACCCCTGTTTTTTTCAACTTTGTGATTTTACCCCTGTTATTTCGAAACGGAGCCGTTTACCCCTGATTTGGATATCCGTTATTTAGAGACTGATTAAACGATTAAAAAAAACAAAACACATAAAATCAGATGCGAAATGACTGAAATACCCCTTCCTCTTCTTCTTATCCGCCAAGACGGCAAGACCGGAACCGGGAGAGGCGCCCAGGCCCACCACAGCGAGCACTCCTCCGGTCCTCCCCATTCCCGAGTCCCGACCAACCACCGGCACCGACGCGGCCGCTCCCTAGCATGGCGTCCACCTCCGCGGCGCCGCGCACCACGAAGGAGCTCATGGACGCCCTCACCGCGCACCTCTCCCTCTACCACGCCGCGGCGAACCCTAGCCCCGCCGCCGCCGCTGCCTCCTCCCCGTCCTCCTCACCGCACGCCGCGATCCTCCGGTGGCTCGCCTCGCTCTCCCCCGCCGCGCGCGCCGTGGCCGCCGCCTCCCTCCTCTCCCCCGCCGCGGCTGCCACGCTGCTCTCCATGGTCCGCCGCCTCCACCTCCGCGGCCACTCCTTCTTCTTCGTCCTCCACTCGTCCCCGTCCACCTCCTCCGCGCACGGGGCCGAGGAGCCAACCGTCCTCTCGCGCCTCTCCCGGGGCCTCCTCGCCCGCGTCGCCGCGGGCTCCCGGGCGCAGGCGCTCCTCTTCGCCAACATCCTCCTCTTCCCCTCCTCCCCCGCGTCGTCACGGTGCCCCGACGCGATCACCGTCGCCGAAGCCTTCCTCGCTGACCTCGACGGCTTTGTCGCGGCCATGGACGAGATCTCTGGCGGGAGGTTCCTCTACTGCGGGGAGGGGGAAGTTGACCTGGCCGCACTGGTGTGCCAGGATTTCCCGGAGCTACCCTGGCTTAATGCCAAGGGGTACTACGTGATCGAGGAGTTTCTGGCCAACAGGTTGGAGATCGCACTGCGAATGTCATGGGCAGCGGCAGGGGGAGGGGGAGTTGGAGGGAGGAAGGCGGTGAGAATTGGGAAGGGTGTCAAGGAGAAGGCTGGACTTGCTGCAAACGTGTTCTGGAGGGAGAAGGGATATGTGGATTGGTGGATGAGGCTGGAGCCTCGGATGAGAGCAAGGATCATGGGGGCATTCTTTGGGAAAGGTGCAATTGCCCTGGTAATATGCTTTCTGTGCTGCATTTTGATATAATCTGGCAATTATGGATTTCAAATACTTTTGGGTTGCATTTCACAGTTGTATGCCTTATTTGCATAAGTGAGCTCCAGATTTCAGAGTCATATCTGTAATTTCGTATAAACTTTTACAATGATTTTAATTCAAGTGAGATGGTTTGGGATAAGATGTTTATTTGTTATTATTACATGAATACATGAACATTGTCAACCTGTGATTTAGTTAAGATGTGCATGAGTCAAGTAACTCTGGTTTGTGTTTATTAGGGGTGGTGTATCCCATACTGATGCATTTTGCGGTAGCTATTTTATTGTAAGAAATGTGTGGAAAGGCCGTTGATGGTGATGGAAGGATGGAAAAAGTGAGAGAAATAACATGGCATACTCTAGTCTTGCAATCTTATTTCTAAAAAACAGTTTAGGGAAAACAAATCATATTTCTTAATCTCGTAATAGGCCCTTGTATAGGAAATAGAAGCAAATTGTCTTTTCTTGTATTGACGTTAATTTATGCAAATGTAGGTGCACCTTTCCTTTAAATAAAAAAAAGCAAGGCAATCTAGTAGGTTTCAAAGAAACTTTTTCAAAAAGTATCTGAAATATGAAAGCACCTGGTTCAGGAATATGATGAAGATGGATTTCACATATATTTTTAAAGCATTGGTTCTTCTCTTGTTTTGGAAATGACATACAGAAGTTGCCTATTGTGTTATGTTTCTGCTGAGAAAAAAACCCTTCTTTTCCTCAAAAGGCACTAACATGTTCAAACTGTTTGGCAAGTGATGTTTTCTGAAATCCGCGTGCTTTATCTAACTGAAGTTTCGGCATAGTCTTAAATCAGGCTATGGAAGAGTTCATGGCTGCTGTATGCTGAGAACTTATCTGTGCATTTTCCTTAATGGCAGGAGTATGATGAGCTTATGGAAGAGTTCATGGCTGCTGTTAAGCAAATCTACGGTGAGAAAGTCCTCATTCAGGTGAGTTAGACTCAAAATTGTACTTTTGCTATGCCAGATTAATTGAGATAACCATCCTTCAGTTTATTGCCTTTTGTGGTTGGAACACTCACTAGAATTGCTGCCGCTCTGTCGAGAAAAATATTTTAATGTTAGTATATTATATAAGCAACTTTTCTCTGCCAGTAACGATGTGGCTGTAGTTCGTTCTCATCAACTTTCACATGTTTTCTTATACATTCATTTCTGGAAGGACATCTGGTATAATTTTGCCATCATTCTTTCTGTCCTGAGGGAGCGTTTAGCCACCTGGAGATCGCCATCACCTGCGTCCTGCCGCCGCCCCTGCGCCTTGTGCCAGAGACCATCCTGCGTCTTGTGCCAGAGACCATCCTTTTGATCCTAAAATTTTGAATATTTATCAATATTAAATCTGAGTTCAAATAATTGCAAGTTGTGCCAAATATGTTTGACCAAATTTAATCAATTGTCAGCATACAATAAAAAAGTCTAATTCCAAATCAAGGTAAAATCACAATTAGGCATAAACAGGGGCAAAATCGCATGGGCATTTATGTCCTTTTGTACAAAGTTTAACACCGTTAGGGGTGGATGACGGAGCAGGGGCAAACTGGTGCTTCGTGAATGGCACAGTAGGGGTAAATTCACAAAGTCAAAAAAAATAGGAGCAAAATCACAATTTCGATACAAAACAAGTGTACAAACGCAAGAGCCCCCTAATAAAAACTATGTATCTAGAAAAGGTAGGATGACTTGCAATTTAGAGCGGAGGCAGTAGTAAATAGCGCGTTAGCACTAGATCTTTATGTTAGGCTATTGGATATGAGTTAGCATGTCAACGGATTGGATGCTACAAATTTGGCATGATGTTACCGAAGACGAGCACTAGATGTGGATACCCGATCCAAATAAGGAAGAAAGTCGATATAGCTTGTTGGGTTTGGATCCGTTCGATATGTAAAATTAAAGTACTACTGTACATAACGGCTTGACGTAGTTTCTTGTCTTTGATCGAAATATAGCTATGATAAGCCATGACTGAAAATACCGTTGGCTGATTTGTTATGAGAGAAAATATTGTTCATTGGCTGAAAAAGTACGGTTTATAAGCCAAGCGAACATGACAGAGGCTTGATGTAGTTTCTTGTTTTGGATGGAAATCCAGCTCACAAAATAAATTAGGTGAGAAAATCACATAACTTAAGAGCATCTCGAGTAGTTTGGTAAAAACAACTCCCTATCTTAATTTTTTAGCAAAAAGGAAAAAAAAGCCTCCTTCAACAGTTCGATAAAAGAGCTCCTTAAAAAATAAAAAGTTGTCAAATATCCTCAACTCGTAGATTTTCAAAGTCCAGAGAACTCTATCTCTCCTCCGTAGACCTGTTTTCACGGCCAGAGTTTGTTTTTACCAGATATATTGTTGGTTTGATCTATTTCGCCGCCGCCTATCGGTCCGACCGCCGCTGCCCTTCTTCTCCGACACAGCTGGTAAGTACATGCCCTCCGCCCTTGCAGCCTTGTTTCCACGGTTGTGTGCCTGATGGTGGCATATAGCAACAGCCAGATGCATGGCCAAGCGCCCAGGCCATTGCTGAGGCTGCTTTGAGGTTGTAGCAGGTGTAGGTCTGCGGTGCCAGGTGATGGTTGCTGGCGCCTGGCAGAGCACTCACACATAGAGGGATGAAAGGGCGGTGGCAGTGTGCACGGATTAGATCCAAACCGATCTGAAAATAAATAAGACGTGAACCCTACTTTAGATTTTAGAAAATTTAAAAATAGAAAATTATTGGAGAAGGACAAAATATAAGGTTGCTATTTTTTTTATTAACTTGCTAAATCAATTAGTTTAGCAACTAAATTATATCAAAATCCTGGAGATGCTCTAACTAGCTTCTTGATAAATCATATACACAAGCTAAACCTGTTTATGGAAAGGCTAACCCAACTAGTGCATTGAGTGGGTTACACTAGTCCACTCTAATTCTCTGGGCCGGGCTTGGGCTTCATTTTCTTGCATCTGGGCACTGAAGCCCGAAAAGAGCCTAGACTTATCAGTAAAAATGCATGATGGCTAGGGACAAGCTCGGGCTTTTCTTTTTCTTTGGCTCGGTGTTAGCCTTTGGGTGGGCTCGAGCTGTAGGATTTGTCATTGGGCTTTTTAAAGCCCATCCCAGCCCGAGGTCTGAACATGTCTAATGTCTGCCCTGGTACTTGTTTTCACATACCCCTCCTCCCTCCAGCTTCAGTCGCCTTATTCTAACATCGCCTCTTCCATCATTCTAATCTCTCGTCTTAGCCATCTTTCTTCGCAACATAAAGCATCCTCCCTAATTTTCAATTATGGATTTTATTGCATACTAACCCCTCCCCCCTCGTCATCATATCCCTCCTCTCCCAGACCACGCTAGCAGCATGACTGGGAAACTACAATGAGGATGTGGAATCACTTGGCAATTGCAACATTTGATATCTAAATGTGGAATACTCCATGTTCAGTGAATTGTGTACTAGAGGGTGTGACACCCCCTCCCCTGAAGGGACAATATTTCTTAATTTTCATTAAAGCTAAGGAAACTGCAATACCTTATTTGCCATCGGTGTGCCCATGGCATCTGTGGCCTAGGCATATGGTGATGACAGATAAATAAGGGATTATGCAAAATTGCGTTGACAAGTAAGAAACTATTGACCTGATGAGTATAGTTGGTCCTGTCTTATTAATATAGGCTGTTTATTTAGAGGGTAATAGTCGGCACCGATGTTTGGCCAAATGAGTGGTTACTACTATGCATTATGGTTATAGTAGGAATGTGCTTTGAACCTTTTATGAGTGTTTTCAGTTAATTTTATTGGACTTAGATTCACCTTTTGTCCTGTCTTAATCTTTCATTTTGTAAATATGCATGTGTTCTGTTGGTAATTCAATGATTTTTCAGGGAACGTTTCCAGTTGTGCAAATATGCGTCGATTTCAGCGAATGTTTCTTCGTTCGATTTTATAATTAGTAATTCAATGATTCTTCAGTTGTATTGGTAGCATCTGCTGTAGCACAGTTATAATGGGAAAAACTGTAGAACGAAACTACTACCTTGAAATTTTGCAATGACTTGTATATATTTGAAGAGTTAAAAGAAATGGATACAATGAATACCGTACAGTTTATGCTCAAATCTATACAATAGTATAATAAGCGTCTATACAATAGTATAATAAGCGTGCAGTCCAAAAACTCCGTCTCCTCTCACAGAACACTGTTACCGGCACAGTCAACGCGCGATGTGTTTTCCCTGCTGAACAGTAACGGGTTTTCGTAAACAGTAACCAGGTTTTGGAACAGTAATGGGTTGCTATGAACAGTACTTACCCGTTAAGGAACAGTACCGCCCTGTTTTTTTCTCTTTTTTTTTTGACGCAAAATAAATATTTTTTCCCCACTATTACCCGCGCAAAGCGCGGGGTTCCCTGCTAGTTTATATGATGCTGCTGCAGGCTGACAAGGCCACCATAGTTGGGGAGGCCGTAACCTACATCAGGACTCTGGAAGGCACCCTCCAGAAGCTGGAGAAGATGAAGCTGGAGCGCAAGCGCGCGCGGGCGGCGCAGCAGCAGCTGGCGGTGGGTGCCGGCAGCAGCCGCGCGTCGTCCGCGCGCCACCCCGCACCAGCGCTGCCAGCACCAGCACCAGCGCCGGCGGCGTCGTCGAGGGAGGCGAACCTGGCGGACATGGTCCACAGCCTGGCACAGCAGGCCGCCGTGGCCGCCACGAACAAGGCCCTGGCGGCGGCCGGGGCCGGTGGCTCCGCCTCCTCCGCCGCTGCGCAGCTGCCCCGTGGTGCGGTGCCCTTCCCCGCGCCCGCGGCGGGGTTCCAGACGTGGACCGGGCAGAACGTGTGGTGGTGAGCGTGGCCAACAACGAGGCGTACATCAACCTGCACTGCCCGCGGGAGCCCGGCACGCTGACCAAGACGCTGTTCGTGCTGGAGAAGCACAGCATCGAGGTCGTCACCGCCACCATCTCCACCCACGACGGCTTCCGCATGTACGGCATCCATGCCCGCGTAAGTCACCAAACATTACCAGCTGGGTTCTTCTCTCTCTTGTATGAGTAGCTTCTCTCTATAATCAATCTATAACTGGGACCTTACAATTTTTTGTTTGCGTCGTGGACGACGGACCTGCAGGCGAATCCGGCGTCGGCCTCAGCTAGCTTTCCGGAGAATCTGTGTGCTGAAGACAGGTTCAAGCTGGCGGTGTCGGACATGGTGCAGCTCATCAACATCTGATCTGAGGCCAACGCGCTCATGCCCATGCTCGCCAATGCAACAAATCGCTCTGCTCCTTGGACTTGGAGTTGAGCTAGCTATGCTGCTGCCGTCGTCCTCGTTTCGTGTTAAGACTTGAGTCTGGTCGTCGTCGAACTCTTTTAATTTGTTTCTCAAGGAGTCTGGTTCGTGTCAAGTTTGGTCGTCGGTTTGAACTGTTTTTTTTTCTGAAAAAAAAGAGAGTCTGGTTCGTGTCAAGTTTGGTTGTCGGTTGAACTGCATGTTTTATGTCTCAAGATAAGAAGAGTCTGGTTCGTACCGTATAATAAGTACTGTTTGAAGTTAAACCTGTCGTGGATGACCTGTATGATATAGTTTGCTGCTCAGTAAGGTAAGTTCGGTTCCCAGAGAATCACGTCCTGAAACCGTTCCAGCCAGAAACACTTGTGTAATTTGTATAGGCCAGCCTTCACCAGGAATCATTCCTAGCAGGAATGATACTAGCCGAACGAGCCCTAAGGCTTTGTTCGGTTCCTTTGGATTTGACACAATGCGGATGGTTTCAGAGAGTCAATCCGGAGGACCGAACAAGGCCTAATGGAGTTGCAGACATGCTTGCTATTCGATCAGAAAATTCTGGGGGCCACGACCTCGTTGCTGTTCGTGACCCTCTCGTAAATTTTGGGCAGATCTGATGTTCCAATGCATGCGAAGTGAATCTACAAATGCTATGCATGGATTGTTGGCTTGCTGCCTTGATGCCCAACACTATCTGTTATTCTGTTTCCTCGTAGTTATTAGGACTGAACTAGTCATCGAACTGATGAGAGCATCAGTTCATTGGTTCACTGGTTCAACTATTGAGAATTGAAATAGCTGTAGACCATATAAATTGAACCGGCGACAAATTACATACTTCGACCCTCATATACAAGTCCATACATACACAAGAGTTGGCTATGTAATAGTATACCTAGTTTTTTTTTTCTTTTAAAAATTGAATCTCCAATGTTTCCTTATGAAACACAGTTCCTGTTTGACAAACCCAATCTTATAGCTTTCCTATATCTGGGAATTATTAGTTACACCCATGATCAGAAACTACAATAGTTTTTTTTTTCTTTGGCAGGTGACATGACGATGACAAATAAAATGATTTCATTTTTGCTATAGTTTTAGTATTTCATTTTGCCATTGGCAAGACAGCTTGCTCCTTCAATACTTTGTTCGTTCAAGCGAACAATTCATTGATGTTCGACAACCCCAAAACAAATTGCTGGAGAAGATGATGCGAGGTAGGAAGGGCTGTTCGATTTAGGCCATGACAACAACATTTACCATCTTAGTATTTAGCCAACAAAATAAGCCATTATGATCTAAAAATTACGAGATTAATCAAGAAAAATACATCCATAGTTTGATTTTATGATGAACTGATGGCTTAGATTAAATCAAATCGTTCATTCCTAATATATCTGTAAGATAATATTCAGAAAAAAGAAAATAACCTAGGTTGTTGGATTTTACGATGACGATCTAAATGTTTTAGATCAAATCAAAGAGTCGATGCCTAATTCAATTATAAGATTAATTTTAAAAAAGGATTAACATACAACTGGAAAATATGCCATTTTCTGGCTCCTCACTCACAGATTTGACACAAATGATTACAAAATTATCATTGGAGCTATTTTTTGCCAAACATTTTTCAAAATGTCTCAGCTTCACCAGAAAAGTTGCTCCACAAGAGGAGGTGGAGTGCCCTTTTAGGCCGAAGCCTAGCCAAACTAGCCCTTAGTGGGTGACAGTTGTAGCCCTATTCATCTATTAAAAATGTCAACCTTCCTAGGAAAAAAAGGACCAAGGCCTCTATGGGAGATGGAAGTGTATAGTTTGACAAAAACCTGTTCTGTATTGTAATGTAATCCTACTCATCTATGATATAAAGGTCAACTTTTCCTACAAAATAGGGTTAATTAGAGCAATTCCTTTATAAATTCAATGTTTTTGAGAAATACCACTACTTTCATCTAATAATGTTGGTACCATTATAATTCGTTTGAAACATGAAATATGCCACTTTGTACACCCATGGGCTACTTGGACCCACCTGTAGCCAATAATATTTTTGTATAGACCAAAATGCCCTTGCCATTTTGCCTCTCTCCACTCGTAGACACGTGGGCCCCATCTGTCATCCCTTACCTTTCCTTTACCGCTCAACTTCAGGCACCATGTGCCACATGCCGCTGCCATCACATGCGGCTCTCCTCTCCTATGTCGCGAGCCACCGCCGCCTAAGGTCCCCATCGTTGGAGTAGGCAGCACTCGAACTTGTCGTCCTCCGTGCGGGCCTTGCAGTGGTCGGCAACGATGGTTATGAAGGCCGTGGGCGTACCTGCTACACGCGCACTCTGCTCGCACGTGTGTTGCCTCCTGCACAGTCGTCATTGGTTGAACCTATCTCACTGGGTAAATGTCTCTGGTGAGTGGAGGAGGACACCATCAGGCGCGTCTTTGGTGAGCAGCGTGACTAGTGTTGCAGTGGAGGAGGTGAAGCGAATGACGGAGATAGGGTGGCGTCGATGACGCCTTTTATGGGGAAGTTGTGGTTGTCTGGTGAAGGACAAGAAGGGGATGATAGGTGGGACCCACATGTCAGTGTCAGACTGGGCACATTTTCACCAAAAACCGAAGACCGAACCGAAGACCAAACCAAACCAAAATTTTGGTTTTTTCGGTCTTCGGTTTTGGTTTCGGTTTTAAGTTCAGTGAACTTCGGTGTTCGGCCTCGGTTTCGGTTTCTGGGTGCCACCGAACCGAAACACCGAGCAACCAAGCAACGTTCAGTAGCAAGCGACACAGGCTAAATAAAAGCAGCGAGCCAATAGCCAACACACGGAGCAGCAAGCGACAGCCCAGCCCAATAAAGGCCCACCACACTCCAAGTCTCCAAGTTACACGAGTATAGCCCAGCCAGCTGCCGCACGCGACCTGTATCAATCATTCACTCGTCCCAACCCTATCCATCCATCCATCCATCCACGCACCACGCAAGTTGCAGCGGCTGCAGCGGCGACCGGTGACGGCGGGTCGGCGGCACTCTGAAAGCTCTAGTTTGGTTTTGGTTAATTGATGAAACCCTAAGTGCTAACATAGTTTATCAAAGTGATTATGAGATAGGTAGCACTACTCCAAGTGATGAAGCAATGGCGAAGATCATGACGATGGTGATGGCATGGTGATGATCAAATGCTTAAACTTGGAAAAGAAGAAAGAGAAAAACAAAAGGCTCAAGGCAAAGGTAAAATTATAGGAGCCATTTTGTTTTAGTGATCGAGACACTTAGCGAGTGTGATCACATTTAGGATCGATAGCCGTACTATTAAGAGGGGTGTAACTCGTATCGAAATGCGGTTATCAAAGTGCCACTAGATGCTCTAACTCATTGCATATGCTGATATGCATTTAGGATCTAGTGGAGAACTAACACCCTTGAAAATGTTTGTGAAAATATGCTAACATATGTGCACAAGGTGATACACTTGGTAGTTGACACATTTGAGCAAGGGTGAAGAAGTTAGAGGTGAAATGGAGTTAGTCGCAAAGATGCTGGGTCGCTCATCGACTGGACACTGAAGGGTTGCGTCCGGTCGTGTTGTCGGTCAGCACAGTAAGAAGTCACAGTGTGACCGGACGCTGGCAGAGTCTGGTCGAGCATGACCGGACGCGTCCGGTCGGCAAAAATGGGTTTTGGAACCTTACCGTAAACGACCGGACGCTAGGTGTTCAGCATCCGGTCAACTCAGGCACAGTGTCCGGTCAAGTCTGATGATCGTTGAAGTCAGGACACGTGGCTGACTGCGAGCGACCGAACGATGGGTGCTCAGCGTCCGGTCAACTGACCGAAGCGTCCGGTCAGCCCGCGTTATGCCCAGTGAAGAGGTATAACGGCTCTATTTCATGGGGGCTTCTATTTAAACCCCATGGCCGGCTCAAGCTCACTCTCTTGCACATTTTCATTGACATAGCAACCTTGTGAGCTTAGCCAAAGCCCTCCCACTCATCTCTATCATTGATCCATCATCTTTGTGAGATTAAGAGAGAATCCAAGTGCATTGCTTGAGTGATTGCATCTAGAGGCACTTGGTATTCGTGTTGCGCTGCGGATTTCGCTTGTTACTCTTGGTGGTTGCCACCACCTAGATGGCTCGGTGCAGCAATGGAGGATCGGCACGAGTTGGTGATTGTTCGTGGCCGTCTCCGATGATTGTGAGGGGAGTTGTACCTTCCCCGGCGGAGTGCTAAAAGGTAACTCTAGTAAATTGCTCGTGTCATTGAGTTACCTCACTTGTGGGTAGGTTCTTGCGGTGTCTAATCGTGTGGACGAGGTTTGTGAAACACCTCTTAGCCGCCGAACCACCAAGTGTTGGTCGACACAACGGGGACTAGCATGTTGGCAAGCACGTGAACCTCGGGAGAAAAATCAGTTGTCTCTTGCCATTTGATATTCTCCCGGTGATTGGTTTCATATACATCTTGTGATTGATTCATTCCTCTACACGGCGGTATAACCATCCTACTCACTCGTTTACATTCTTGCAAATTAGTTGTAGCAAGCTCTTTAGTGTAATTAGATTTGAGAGCTTGCTTTGCTATTTAAGTTTGCTTAGTGGAGCTCTTTAGAGTAGAAAGATTGAGAGCTCTTAGTGAGTAGTATCGTAGCAAATTGTGTGTCTAGCTATCATTGCAACTAGAATTGTTGGATAGGTGGCTTGCAACCCTTGTAGAGCTAGAGCAAGTTTGCATTTCACTATTTGTCATACTAATCAAATTGCTCTAGTTGATTTATAGATTTTTAAATAGGCTATTCACCCCCCCTCTAGCCACATTAGGACCTTTCACACTCGTAACCCTAGCCCAGCCTCAGAGTTGGAGGCGGCGCGCGATGCCAGGCGAGCGGCGACAGTGGCGAGCCACTTCCGGTGAATCGGCAGTTGAGGCCGACGACAGCGGCTTGCTGGCCAGGCAAATCAGCGGCGGCACGAGCGGCGTGGCGGGACCTGGAAGGCGAATCGGCTGCAATGCTCATCGCGAGCAGCACTAGCACCTGCGGGCGCGAGTTGAGTAGGGCATCAGAGTGGGACATCGCGGCTGCGGGCGGCATCAGCGGACCACTGTACCTTGCTCGATTTGTTCGTTCTGCCGTTCTTCATTCTCCCTATTGATTTGTTTTGGTGTTTGCCTTGGTTGGTTCGGTGGAACCGAAAAACCGAACAACACCGAATTCGTCGGTTTTCGTTTATGTGGAAAACCAATCAGTTGTTGATTTCTGCAAACCGAAGTTTACAGGAGCCGAACAAACCGAACCAATTCGTCGGTTTTAACCGAATGCCCAGGCTGATGTCAGTGAGTAAGGAGTTGGAGAGCAGTGGAGGCATTTTGGTTCCATATGAAAATATGATGGTTTGCATGTGGGTCCATGTAGTTTACGGGGGAAGAAAGTGGCATATTGTAAGTTTTGGTTGAATTGTTATGGCACTAGTGATATTAGATGAAAAATAATAATGTTTTAGAAATGCTAAATTTATAAAGGCATTGATTCTAATTGTAATTAACTCAAAAATTAAAAAGGGTCTACGTCTTCTATGGGAGACGAGAAGTACATAGTAAACATGTTCAGTATCGGGCGCGTCTTCGGCGAGCAGCGCGGCCAGTGTTGCAGTGGAGGAGGTGAAGTGAACGATGGAGATGGGGTGGTGTATTGGTGTCGACGACGCCTTATGGGGAAGATGTGGTTGTCTGGTGAAGGAGAGGAAGGGGATGACAGGTGAGACCCACATGTCAGTGAGTAAGGAGTTGGAGAGTAGTGGAGGCATTTTGGGTCTATATGAAAATACGATGGTTTGCATGTGCGTTTATGTAGTTTACGGGCAAAGAAAGTGGCATATTGTATGTTTTGGATGAATTGTAATGGTACTAGTGATATTAGATGAAAAATAATAATATTTCAGAAACGCTAAATTTATAATGTAATTAACTCAAAAATTAAAAAGGGTCTACGTCCTCTCTATGGGAGACGGGAAGTACATAGTAAACCTGTTCTGTATAGTAAGCGGCAAAATCGTCAAAAACAAATAAAAATGTTCTGATTGCAAGAAGAAAAAATCGTAAATTTTTTTTTTGCAAGGCGCACCTGGTGTATTAACCAGGTAGGTCCTGGTGGCTGCCAATTTTTTCTTGAACAATGTTTAGGTTCGCTATGTGCACATACCGTGCACCGTGCCACCAGCACACGAGCTACGGCTAACTCGTGCTCTGAGTGTGCCTTCATTTGTGGCATGCCTGTCGTTGGCTCCGTCGCCCATTTCAGCTCAATCGCGCATGCCTAGCCCTCCTCTATGGGACTAAAGCGAGAGCCACGTCTCCTCCTGGTATCTCCACAGTTGGTTCACTGGTTTATTACCTAGGCTTTTATGTGTTTATTATTAGAGAGAATTTCTTATTTGGCCCTGATTGAAACTTGCTTTTCTTTCTTGGCCCTGAAACAAATTTTCTTACCTATTTAGCCTCACTTTAACTTTTGATTTCTAATCTGGCCTTACCGTCAGCTGCGGCCTCTAACGGTGTTAAGTGGTACATGAAATGACCAACTTACCCCTCAGATGTTATGAGGAACCAAAGAGCATTTGTGGGGTTTGGTGCTTGATTGTTCCATGCTTATTTGCCTGCTCAAAGTTGTTTATAGTAGCATTTGCATCACAATGCTAGCAGCGGTTCCAGGGCCATGGAAAAAAAGCAACACGCTTTCCTTTCCACAACCATCGCAAAAAAAACACGAGCTCCGCTCGGTCTGGACTCCACCACTGCTGCCTGCCGCACGCGGCCCCTGGCAAAGCCGCACCCCCCACAGAGCTTGCAGCTGCGCCTGGCGTCCACCACCGCCCGCAGCCCCGTCAGTGCCTCGCCGTCTGTCGCCCGCGCTTGGCATCCGTGCGCCGCCACCTGCCGTGTGCCGCCCTTGGCCCCCGGGAAATCACACCTGCCGCCGCGCCTGCCTATTTTGCTTTTCCATTTGTTGATTGTCATTGGCGATGTGTTCAAGAGCAGTGCATTAGATCTAGGACAGACCCACAGCTTGTGTAACGAGCAGATAACTGGGTCATCATCTTCCTGGCAGCCAGCAATGTCAGCCCATTGCATATTTCTGAGTCCAGCTCCTAGCAGTAGATTCGTACTTCGCGCGATCAGTCTTGTACATGTGAGCAATCTCTGGGACCAATGGATCATCAGGGTTTGGGTCCGTTAGAAGGGAACAAATTGAGAGGAGGACCTGAAAATTATGGGCATGTATTAGCTAAAGATGCAAACTAGAAAAGTTAACAGATAAGTGTGCAGGAGGTTGGTATGTTTTGGTTAATCTGCAGAATCTGCTAGATGATCCCAACTTCTTAAATAGGTCACACTAGAGTTATCTTGAAGTAGCTTGTAGCAATGTTACATGGAGAAGAGAATAAATACTAACCTTAGAAACTGTCAAAGCAGGGCTCCATTGTTCCTTCAAGATATCAAGATAGATGCTCCCATTATTGTTGATATTCGAATGGAAAACCTTTGTCTTGAATGCAACCTGCAAAATGTAATAAATGATGAGCACACAGACAGGTATTTCAGATTCAGTTGGATTGCTAATGCGCATGTGTAGATAGAGCTAAGTTTTGCAAAGAACAAGGTTGGTTCTCACATTAAACAGGCTAAATCAAACCAGTGGTCCAATATAGAATGGAATGGCAAAATAAAGAGCTAACAATTTCACAGAAATCATAGTATGCATGCATAGATTATAACATGTCATGGGCAGTGTCGATATTTGTTGACAAGCAGCACATAAGTGTCAAATTCAGAATTAGTTGGAGACGTTCCATGCCAGTAATTCTTCTAATTGGGATCTAGCCATCTAGGAAATAAGTGGACAACTAGGGTAACAGGAATGGGGGTGCAATAATTCATATGAACTGACGTGCATAAACAAATGGAAACTAATTGCTAGTTCTGTGTACAAGTACAACTGAAGACTGTTGTTATGTACATACATCAGCATATTAGATTTGCTAGTGTCACAGTGTAGGGGCTGATGGCCCTGAAAGCACTCAGCAGGTTTGCATGCAAGTACATGACTATCATGGTGCGTGAGCGCTGCACTTATCTAAACAACAACGGCTTGTTTGATGCCGACAAAATTACTCAACCCATCTGAACAGAAAGGTGAATTTATTTTAGGGCCACGAAAGAAAAGCAAGTTTTAATTAGGACCAAATAAAAAATTTTCTCTTATTATTACGTCAGGTCGATCAATGGAGCCTGGCTGTGTCTTTTCCGGGCTGAAAGCTTCTATAAGAATTTAGTTTAGGGCCCGTTCAATTATCTCAGTTCCGGGCTCATCCCGGACGAAACCGTTCCGACGCTATTTAAATTAGGAAACTCAGCTAAGAATCGTTCCCAACCCCAACCAAACGAGGCCTTAGTTGCAAACACGCTGAAACCGATGGGATCCTGAAAGCTTGCGCGTAACTTGCAAATTGCAATCTGCTCCGAATTTCTGTTTTCTAACAGTAGACGACATGCCACGTGTCACATAGCTCGTGTGCTGGTGTGACATGTGACATGTGACATGTGTGTCCAAATATCTTGTGCAAGAATTCTGTACAAACAGTGGAAGCAAAGGTACAATGCAATCTTAGTCACAACACAACACGTTGTGGATTACGGATGGATGGGGTTGCAGACAAGTTTCCGTTTCCCAGATGATTCCCGTCACGTCAGCCAACCATCGCAGCAGGAGGTGTAGTTGTGATGCCGGCGAAGTTAGGGCGTGTTTAGATTCCAAAAAATTTTGCGCAGTATTCGTCACATCGAATCTTGCGGCATATGCATAGAGTACTAAATATAGATGAAAAAAAACTAATTACACAGTTGGGTGATAAATCGCGAGACGAAACTTTTGAACCTAATTAGTCCATAATTATACACTAATTGCTAAATACAAATGAAAGTGCTAACCAAAATTCAAAAAATTTTAGATCTAAACGGGGCCTAAGTTAGTTGCGTGTGCACAGGTGCGCGAACGCGGCGACGAGCAGAGCAGCCTTGAGCCTGACGCTCCATGGGATGCCGTAGCTTCCCTTGCCGACGAGCCCCCTCACGAACGGCCAGAAGCAGAGCACCAGCCATCCACAGCACACGAGCTCCCCGGCGCCCGGGCCACCTGCGGCGGGCACTGCACCGGCGACTACCCTCCACGCTCCGACGGCGACGGCGACGATGCTCAGCATCGCGAGCGCCGTCGGCGGGACGAACACCGGCGACGAGTCGAAGGTGAACCGCCCCGGGTCTGCGCCGCCGTCCACGCTGTCTCCATCGCCGCCGGCGACGTCGGGCGAGCTCTGCTGCTCCTTGCGCGTCACCTCGAACACCGTATCCGAGAGGCCGACCGTCTTGAGGACCACGGTGAGGAACGCGAGCAGCCAGGCGGACGACGACACGATCCGCTGCATGCTGTGGTTGTTCCACCAGGCGCGCACCGAGAGCCGGCAGTCCTTGTACTCGCCCAAGTTGTACACGTTGTAGGCCAGGAACAGCGCCAGCGGGATGACGAAACCCGGTTCTGACAACTGCATCACAAGAAGATGAAATTTCAGAAACTCTGCCACTTTGGCAAGAAGGACCGGCCGGTGATGGAAAAAGATTACCTTTGGCAAGAAGGAGCGATTCGCAATGAGGCAGTAAGGTGCTAGCAATGCATAGCACAAGTCGAAAGGTGCCCTGACGGGCCACACGTCGATGACTAGGTAGGCGACGCATTGCCGGAAATCGAGGCGCTTGAACGCGGAGAGGAGGAGCGGGTTATGACGGCTGAGGAGTATCTCCAGCAAGCCCGTCGCCCATCTCTTGTACTGGGTGAGGCTGGCCGGCCCGCCGGTGGGCGCGCCGCCGAGGAACGCCGGCGGGTCGGGGTTCAGGATCGCCGACCTCCAGCCGGCGGCGTGGATGCGCTGCCCCGTCAGGACGTCCTCGGTCATGGACCCGTAGACCCAGCCAACCTCCTGGCCCCAGCTCGTGCCGGCCTCGTAGCTGCAAGCAGAGACTTGGTTCGCTGCTTCGATGCGACTCGTTAGGTCGTCTGCCACCACAGTCGTTGGCGCCTTGGACATGTCGCCGGAGATGGTGCTCCTCGCCGATTCGATCAGTTCATTCGATCTGCCGAACCTGTTCTGTAGCTCCTTGTAAGATGGTGAATCTGCCAGAGTTTGTATTGTACAATACAACCAGTCAAGAGCATAGTCTGAATCAGAATACATTGCGGAGCACAGTCAGTCATTCGAAAGATGTCACCTTTGATGCTGGTGGTGGTGGTGGCGGAGTCTGGTGGCACGCCGTACATGACTTTCCTACGGTGAAAGCAACCCGTGCCACAGTAAAATAAGCCTTGAAGTCCGGCAACTCCGTATCCAATTTTCTACATAAGCTCACCAGCACAGACGACGACAAAGGTGTCGATATATACAAGCTAAGACAGTGTTTCTCTTAGTGATCGAGCTAGTACTCCTATGATAATGATAGTCATCTGCACGACTGTACCTCGAATAGAACCTGCATCTGGTTGCCAAAAGGATCGTCCTTGAGGGCGCCGTAGAACTTCTGCGGCGCCTGGACGAAGCCGCTGTGGACGTCGTCGTCGAAGCCCATGAGGAGGCACATGGCGTGGAGGGCGACCTGCGGGTTGTTGGCAAACATGTCGCAGTCCACGTTTAGCATGATGGGAGAGTTGGTCACCACGCCGGACACCCTCGTCTGCAGTCAGTGCACAGGCAAATGCATGTTCAGGCTCAGGAGGCACCTCTCCACTCATCAGTTGCACTACGGACGGTGAGCTTATCCTGCTGCATGCCATGCCGTTGCCTTGCCAGTTGCCACCCATGGCAATATGCGGCACGGACTGCCCGTGAGACGGGACCGAACGCTCATGACTGTACGCACCAGGACGTTCATGGCCCCGGCCTTGAAGTGGTGGTGCTGTGTGGGGCTCTTCTCCCTGGAGACGTATATGAGGCTTGGAATTCCATCGCCTGCAGCCTGATTGCTCTTGCTCTTGCTGCTGTTGTCCCACAGCACCTGAACACTCGCCGGCAGGACAAGAACGTGGGCCGTGTTTGTTAGCAAGAAAACAAAGCAACGAGATGTGGGCACGCGTTTCACACGAGTACCATTTTGCCATCTATCAGTTCGTCTCTACCTTGACTATGGTCAGATGGTTCCGGTGGTCAGCGCCCACGAACTCGGCGAACTCGCCGTCGCCGCGCCGGACTAGAGATTCCTCTTCCGCGTTCTCGATCCGGCGGACCAACTCCTCGTACTCGTTCTACATGCAAGAACACGACCAGACACTGGCACGTAAGTGTACGTGCACGGCGGATGTTACTGACATCAAGAAAAAATTTACAGTAGCTAGCAGCTTTACCTTCATGAACGTCCAAGCGCGCAGGAACTCGGAGTCGTCGGCGGCGGCCCCGGCAGCGCCGGAGGAGAAGTACACGAAGGGAGCCCGGACCCCGACACCGTACTCCTTGCAGAACGGCACCCAGAGCTTGGCGAACTCGGCGGCCTCGCGCAGCGCGTAGCAGGTCACCGGCGAGCACCCATCGTCGGAGACGTAGCACGTCAGCTTGCCCGCCGGGTAGTCCAGCGCCAGCAGCGACAGCACCGTGTTCACCGTCACCACCGGCGGCTCCAGCTTCGGGTCCGCCGTCGTCACGAACATGTCCACCGCCGGCAGCTCGTCGGTGCTGCAGACGACGAATAAATAAATAAATCATTACGATCGTTTTCCGGGAGAAAACCTAGCTTAGTCTTGGTGGCACAGTACTTGCCAGCACCACCACTCACCGTTGAGCGAGGCGTTCAGGGTGCGTGTCGAAGCGGACCGGGTTCCACTTGGCGTTTATGTTGATGAGCCACACCACCGTGAACCACGCCTCGCAGATGAGCGCGGCGACCCAGCACCACGTGCACGCCGGCGCCGCGCCGCCCGCCGCCACCAGCGAGGACGCACGGCGAGCGAGGAGGGCCAGGAGCAGGAAGAGAACGGCGAGGTCGGCTAGCTTCCACGCCGTGCGGGGGAGCCGGACCCTCTCCTGCAGCTGCAGCTTCGTCTTGGTGCTCGCCATGGCCGACCGATCCAGCCGGACGGGCGCTTGGTCACTCTCACCACTCAGCTGTGTAGCACGCGAGAACCACAAGAAAACATATACAAGAACCAGTTGGTACGGTTCATCATATATAGGCGACACACGCTCGCAGCCAAGGCATAGTGTCTAGCTTCGCCTGGCACATTGCAGTACATTGTCTAATCTCCAACATAGTTAAATTATTTTCCTTTGTTTTAGACATTCTCAGCGAAGAGTTTCGTAGAGATGTTTCCGAGAACGTATAATCTCTATCTCTTCTCTTCTCTTCTCTTCTCTTCTCTTTTCTCTCTACAACTAAAAAATTCCTATGGTCAACATCTACGCAGCAGGACGATAGGTCGTGCGACCTTCGCTTCACCCCGACGTATGACTCCCCCGGCGATTCCTGACCGCACGGAACGATCACCTGCCTGATTGGCTCGTGCATGCAAGGAACGCTCGTGCATGGAAGCAAACAAATCGATCACTGATTGGCTCGTGCATGCAAGGAAACATTAATCATGCGGTTCCCCACCGGCGAGGCCACTAACGCCGGGCGGCACGCTTCGCAACGGCCTCATCCCGCACCGTCGCCGCGTCTTTCCCTCCCCGCCCTCTATTCGCACCGCGCTGGTGTTCCTGGGCCTGGCGGTGCTGCTCCCGTCGACAGGGGGAGGAGATAGCGGCAGAGCCAGGGGTGGGAGGGCAGGGCGGCAAGGGCATGAATGCCGCGCTCCAACGACATGGGCGACAGCACCACCACCACCAGTTATGTAACTTCCTCTCCTTGCATTCTCCACTTGCATATGCATCTCTTATGGCTAGCTTCGATTCTCTCATCTATTTGTCTCTCCTAAATCTCTGTTCTCCCGTTTTTCCCAAATCGGCAAACCCTATCCATAGGGGTGGGCGCCTGGGTGGCTGCTGGGCTACGAACTCCAGCGAGGCCAGGATGGCGTGTCGGCGTGTTAGCATGAGGCTGCGGCGGATTGGTCCACGTTTATTTTTAGGAATTTAAATTAAATTTGGTGCGGATTAGCGGAGATACATTTAGATGTGTACACGATAGGAGAACAAGGATTAGTACGTACTGTCGCGTGCATGCAAGGGTTACGATAGTGTACGTATTTATATACATTATAAACTTGTTGCTATCACAACAACACTAATTTACCATACTATAATTTTGATACTTACAAGAATTGAATTACGATAATGCAAGTGTATGTCAAGGCGTCCATGTGCAAAGGTTACAGAAGTGTACACGCCTGTTACGAGAATACAAAGTGCCGCTAGCTAGGAGGTATTTGGTTACTTGTCGATACGGGACCCACAGGATACCCCGCAAGAGAGAGAGAAGATCTAGTCTAACTAGGATTCTTTCCATTTAATCTTAGTAGTAGTACTATTCAGTAATCCTACTAGAAACTCTCATTGTAAACCGACTATGACTCTTGCCTTCTGACTATATAAAGGAGGGCAGGGCTCCTGGGGAAGAAGACAACAGAACAATAATTGTACGGCACTTCATAATCAATCCAACGTAGAGGCTAACGCCGGCTGGACGTAGGACTGTTACTCGATCAACGATCGAGGGTCCGAACCAGAATAAGTCGTTTGTCTCTTGCGTTCACCATCGAGTTCTGCATACGCTAAAGCCCGAACATACTGCCTCGGGTACCCCCGTGGCAGGCTATCGGTGGTAAAACATCGACAAGAAGCGCTACAAGGTTTCACTCCAGAAAGCACTCGGATGACGTTTGTTCCTACTCAACAAGACCTGAAGGAGCAAAACGAGACTTTCAGAGCTCAACCATGAAGTGCTCGGGGGCTTGTCGATGCGGGACCCACAGGATACCCTGTAAGGGAGAGAGAAGATCTAGTCTAACTAGGATTCTTCTCATATAATCTTAGTAGTAGTACTATTCAGTAATCCTACTAGGAACTCTCATTGTAAACCGACTAGGACTCTGGCCTTCTAACTATATAAAGGAGGGCAGGGCTCCTGGGGAAGAAGACAACAGAACAATAATTGTACGACACTTCATAATCAATCCAACGTAGAGGCTAACGCCGGCTGGACGTAGGACTGTTACTCGATCAACGATCGAGGGTCCGAACCAGGATAAGTCGTTTGTCTCTTGCGTTCACCATCGAGTTCTACATACGCTGAAGCCCGAACATACTGCCTCACAGGATACCCCGCAAGGGAGAGAGAAGATCTAGTCTAACTAGGATTCTTCCCATGTAATCTTAGTAGTAGTACTATTCAGTAATCCTACTAGGAACTCTCATTGTAAACCGACTAGGACTCTGGCCTCCTGACTATATAAAGGAGGGCAGGGCTCCTGGGGAAGAAGACAACAGAACAATAATTGTACGACACTTCATAATCAATCCAACGTAGAGGCTAACGCCGGCTGGACGTAGGACTGTTACTCGATCAACGATCGAGGGTCTGAACCAGGATAAGTCATTTGTCTCTTGCGTTCACCATCGAGTTCTGCATACGCTGAAGCCCGAACATACTGCCTCGGGTACCCCCGTGGCAGGCTATCGGTGGTAAAACATCGATAGCTGGCGCGCCAGGTAGGAGCTTTCGGCAACTTTGCATCCGAGAGCTCGATGGACCTCGATAACATGATCTTCCCGACGGTATCAATTTTCATCTTTGGCTCATGGATCTGCGAGGCGGACAACTACGGCAAGCTTCAAGGCCATCTCCTCAAAGATCCGAATCATCATGGAGAATTTCCTATTTCGACAACTACGACGGATCAGCTCACCAGAAGATTCGCGCAGCTCATAATATCCGATTCAAATTAGATTTCACGGCTACGCGCATCCGACTCGAATTCAAGTTCCGTGTCCAAGGTGAAGTTTTATCCGAGTTCTTTCAAGAAACCAAGTTCTTTTTCGGCAGGATTCCAGAGCACAACCCAAAACAACTCGGATTACATTCAGAGTTCTAGCGGAACCCAACTAATCGGCACAACAACAACAGCTATTCTACCTTACCAAGAAGGAGACTCGATCTGCGACATCGAGGCATCTACTGAAGTCATTAGCAACTCCGACAGTATGAAAACTAACACCAATAATAGAACGGCTCACGCACGGGAAGTACTCATGGTTCGACGTCCTTGGTCACCATTAAATCCCCCAGAAGCACCCGATGTTAGGTCATCAGATGAATCAGAATCCAACATATCACCCTTTGCCCAGGGCTACGATGGAGAAACCGAGAGTCAGAAACAAGCTAGAGAAAGAAAAAAACAAGTTGAAGCAAGGGTGCCAACACCATGCTAGGCAGCGTAGGGAAGCCTGGATCAGATATGAGTCAGAGTTGGCTGAATACGACAGAAGAAAATCACAACGAGAAGTCGAAGGAAGACACACGACAAATACGCCTTACAATAAGATTCGAGAAGCATTAGAAGAACTCAGGGCAACTTCATATCCTGGTGAGAAGTATGAATAGCTCCAAGACTTGCTCCGGTTGACGATCCTGAGAACGCATGAAGAGAGAGCCCAATCAAGACTACCCGCCAGATCAACAACCCACAGGCAAGAAGATCAAAATCAAAGGAAGTCCGCTTTCGAAAGACTTGGACCAGGTGGAAGCCATAATGGAGAAAGTAGGAAGGAACATAATCAAGGCCACCAATTTGAACAACCAAAAAAGACCAGGAGTAGGGTGCCTACCCAGACAGCCTCGCAGAATTATTCCCATCAAAACAATAGTTGGCCAGAAGGAGGTGCCGAATCCGAATTCAAAGAAGCCGGAACACACGACAGATTCCCCTGTTTCGCGAACAGGCTTGCATCGGTACGATTACCCCACAAGTTCAAACCGTCTAACCACTCTAAGTATGATGGCAAAACCGAACCAAGGCAATGGCTCAGAATATATTCACAATCAATTGAACTAGCCGGAGGAGACGACGATATCAAGACCCCGTTCTTTCCCATGGCACTAGAAGCCATGCCCCTCCAATGGTTTGACAAATTAAATCCAGGATCTATCAGAAATTGGGAGGACTTGCAAAGAGCTTTTTGTGAAAATTTCGCAGGAATCATTACACACCCAATCACTCATGCAGAATTGAAAGGACTCAAGCAAAAGGGAGGCAAAAGTCTTAGAAATTACTATCGACGATTCGGCGAACTATGGGCTCAAGTGCATGACATCACCGAACGAGAAGTAATTGAAGCTTTCTCTCACGGAATCATGGCTAGGTGGCAATTTCAAGACTTCTATAAAGAAAATCTGAGAAACAATGAAGAGTTTAGACGAACAGTAGAAAAAATGATTACTGCAGAAGAAAAAACACGAGAGAGGTTCCCGGATAGAAACAACCAGGACAACCCAGACAAGCAAAATCATCGAAATAGCAGACATCAAGAAAGAAAACATAGACCAGACAATACCGTGGTAATGGCCGACAAATCAAAGAAGTTTTCTAAACCCAGAAGATATGATGACATTAAAAACATACGTTGCCCATTGCACCCTAATGGGAGGCACACCATCGGAAATTGCTACACTTTCAATGATCGATACACAAGAAAAGATAGTAAGGAGAACACCAAAGAGGACAATCAGAAAAAAGATGAAGACAACCACGAGGACAAAAGATTCCAAAAACCCAGGGGAATGGTAGCAGTGATCTTCTCAGGGGCTCCAGATTGCAGAAGCAAACATCAAGAAAAACTAGCACTACGGACTATCATGACAGTAGAATCAGCTACACCAAGATATCTCAATTGGTCATAGTATCCTATCCAATTTACTAGAGAAGACCAATGGACTAGCGTGGGAAACGCAGGCCATTATCCACTGGTTCTAGATCCAACTATTGCTGGTATGACTGTCACCAAAGTACTAATCGACGGGGGAGCCAGACTCAACATCATCTTTTCAGAAACACTAAGGAAGATGGGACTACAACTCGCCGGGATGATCACACCAACAAGCACACCTTTTTACAGAATAGTACCCAGCAAAGCAGCCATGCCACTTGGACAAATTACTTTACCCGTTACTTTTGGAACTCCTTCGAACTACCGAACAGAGTTTATCAAATTTGAGGTCGCAGACTTCGATTCGTCATATCATGCAATCCTCGGACACCCAGCACTAGCAAAATTCATGGCAATACCACATTATCCGTACTTACTGCTTAAGATGCCGGGACCCAATGGTATCCTTTCTCTTAGAAGTGATTTGAAGCGTGCTTTTGACTGCGATGTTCAGGCAATCCAAATTGCAGCCAAAGCACAAGCCGACAATGGAAGAAAAGAAATAGCCACAATTGCTGCAGAGATGAGCCAAGAAGAATTAGAAATACCGGCTAAAAAGCCCAGCATCATCACACCACCAAAAGAAGCCGACGTCAAGCAAATCGACTTGGGCACTGGCGATACCTCCAAGACAGCAACCATCAATGCTCACCTCTCGGTAAAATAGGAACTCGCGCTCACCAACTTTCTTCGGGACAACAAAGATATCTTCGCTTGGAAGCCGGCCGACATGCCAGGTGTCCCAAGAGAGTTGGCTGAGCACAGAATTGATGTTAATGAAAGCTCCAAGCCTGTAAAGCAACGGCTACGACGATTCTCACCCGACAAAAAGGCAGCGATTAAAAAGGAAATCACAAAACGGATGGCAGCCGGATTCATTAGAGAAATCCTTCATCCAGACTGGCTAACAAACCCGATCCTTGTGCAGAAGAAGAACACGGACGAGTGGCGCATGTGCGTTGACTACACAGATCTCAACAAACATTGCCCAAAAGATCCGTTCAGGCTACCACGCATTGACCAGATAGTCGACTCAACAGCAGGGTCTGCACTATTATCCTTTCTCAATTGCTATTCAGGGTATCACCAGATCGCATTAAAAGAACAAGACCAGAGCAAGACGTCTTTCATTACTCCGTTCGGTGCTTACTGTTACAAGACCATGTCGTTTGGACTAAAGAACGATGGCGTCACATACCAAAGAGCTATCCAAACTTGCCTTGGGGATCAAATCGGTGAAAATGTGGAGGCATACGTGGATGATGTAGTGGTGAAAACAAAGAACCCAGACACTCTGATTGAAGATTTATAGCAAACCTTTGAAAACTTGAAGAGATGGAGATGGAAGTTGAACCCAAATAAATGTGTATTCGGAGTTCCCTCAGGATAACTACTCGGATTTTTGGTCAGTCAGCACGGGATTGAAGCCAGCACCAAGCAAATTCGAGCTATAATAGAAATGGGCCCACCTAGAAGTATCAAAGATGTGCAGAAACTAACAGGATGCATGGCGGTCCTCAACCATTTCATATCAAGACTCGGCGAAAAGGGGTTACCTTTCTTTAAACTACTAAAGAAGACAGACAAGTTCGAGTGGACAAAAGAGGCCGACGAAGCTTTCAAAAAACTTAAAGAATACCTCACCTCATCGCCTGTCCTGACACCTCCAAAGAAAGACGAAGATATGATGCTATATATTATGGCGACTTCTACCGTGATCAGCACAGCGATAGTCATAGAAAGAGAAGAACAAGGGCGTGTGTATAAAGTGCAACGTCCCGTATATTACATCAGCGAAGTACTGTCAGAATCCAAAATCCAGTTCCCGCATGTACAAAAACTACTCTACGCTCTACTTATCACCTCACGCAAGCTTCGCCACTATTTTGAAAGCCACCAGATTACCGTGGTGACAGATTTTCCACTCGGAGACATCCTACACAATAAAGATGCCACAGGGCGCATATCTAAGTGGGCAGTCGAGCTTGGTGCTCTCAATATCGATTTTACCCCATGCAAGGCAATCAAATCTCAAGCCCTTGCTGATTTTGTTGCCGAGTGGATAGAGATCCAACAACCTATATCAAATACCATCTTTGACCACTGGAAGATGTATTTTGACGGGTCACTCAAACTAGGCGGAGCCGGTGCAGGCGTTCTCCTCATTTTTCTAGAAGGAAAACAACTCAAGTACGTCCTTCAGATATTATGGCAAGCTACAAATAACGAAGCAGAATATGAAGCCCTCATCCATGGGCTATGAGTGGCAATTACCCTCGGAATAAAGAGATTACTCGTATACGGCGATTCAGCAGTAGTCATCAACCAAGTCAACAAAGATTGGGATTGCACCAAAGAAAACATGAGTGCTTACTGTGCTGAAATACGGAAACTTGATAAATATTTCCAAGGATTAGAAATTCTACACGTCCTGCGCGATTCCAACATTGCAGCAGATGTCCTCGCCAAGCTCAGATCAGACAGAGCGAAGGTTCCACCTGGCGTATTCATAGAAGAGCTATCAGTTCCCTCTATCAAACAACCCGGTGAAACAACCCATGAAATTCAGGCTAAAGGTGTTCAGATCTTGGTAATCAACACTTCATAGAGCCAAGTTTTCATCGACTATATCAAAGAAAATAAATTGCCAGCAGATAAAGCAGAAGCCACCTAAGTTGTTCGCAGAAGCAAAAACTATATTCTAGTAGGAGATAGACTTTACAGAAGAGCAGCATCATCAGGAGTACTCCTAAAATGTGTCTCATTTGAAGAAGGCAAAGAGATCCTAGATGAAATACACTCAGGTTGCTGTGGAAATCATGCCGCTTCAAGAACACTGGTTGGCAAAGCATTTCGCACCGGATTCTACTGGCCAACCGCTTTGAAAGACGCAGAAGAACTTGTCAGAAAATGCAAAGGTTGCCAAATGTTTGCAAGACAAGCCCATGTGCCAGCTCACAGTCTTATCTGCATCTCACCTGCTTAGCCTTTTTCCTACTGGGGGCTGGATCAAGTAGGACCTCTGAAGAAAGTAAAAGGCGGCTTCGAGTACATCTTTGTAGCAATTGACAAGTTCACCAAGTGGATTGAATACAAACCACTCGTGAAATACAGCGTAGCCAAAGCAGTCGAGTTCATCCAAGACATTATGCACCACTTCGACATGCCTAATCGAATCATCACAGATCTAGGCTCCCCCTTCACAGCTATAGAATTCAAAAGCTGGGCACAAGACTGTGGTTTCAGTATAAACTACGCGTCTATTGCACATCCAGAAGCCAACAGACAAGTAGAAAGGGCTAATGGACTCATACTAGCCGGATTAAAACCAAGGTTATACGAAGAACTAGTGGACTATGGGTCCAAATGGATTGAAGAATTACCCAAAGTAGTATGGGGGCTACGAACTCAAATAAGCAGAGCAACAGGCTACTCACCCTTCTTCCTAGTTTATGGGTCAGAAGCCGTACTGCCTGCCGACTTGATCTGGACATCACCAAAGATAGAACAATACGATGAAGGAGAAGCAGAACACACAAGAAGATTAGAACTCGACAGCTCAGAAAAAGTCAGAGTAAACGCTACCCTCCAATTAGCTAGATACCTACAAGGTTTAAGACGACACTACAACAAGAGTACCCATCCTCGATCATTACAAGTCGGAGACTTAGTGCTAAGAAGGATACAAAAAACTAACGGACGACATAAGCTACTCAGTCCATGGGAAGGTCTGTTCATTGTCACAAAAGTCACTGGACCAGGCACATACAAGTTAATAACCGAAGATGGAAGAGAAGTCAACAATACATGGCACATCAGCCAGCTAAGAAGATTCTACGCGTAAAAACAACTCAAGAAAAAACAGATATGCAAGCCACAAGGGACCAACGTTCACAATCGACAAATGACAATATTCCTCGACAACATATGTATTAGTTTATATTCATGATCAATAAAGATGATATTCATCCACAGCATGTCTTGTCATGACTTTCAACGAGTTGTTTTCATGAAACAAAAAGCAAAATCGCTGAAAACATGCCTGAGCATCCCAGCCGAGAGCAAAATAGCTGAAAAGACGCTTGAGCCCGCCGATGAGGGTAGCTAAAAGCTAACACCCGAAACAAAAAGCAAAATGGCTGAAAACATGCCTGAGCATCCCGGTCGAGAGTAAAATAGCTGAAAAGACGCTTGAGCCCGCCGATGAGGGTAGCTAAAAGCTAACACCCAAAACAAAAAGCAAAATGGCTGAAAACATGCCTGAGCATCCCGGCCGAGAGCAAAATAGCTGAAAAGATGCTTGAGCCTGCCGATGAGGGTAGCTAAAAGCTAACACCCAAAACAAAAAGCAAAATAGCTGAAAACATGCCTGAGCATCCCGGCCGAGAGCAAAATAGCTGAAAAAACGCTTGAGCCCGCCGATGAGGGTAGCTAAAAGCTAACACCCGAAACAAAAAGCAAAATGGCTGAAAACATGCCTGAGCATCCTGGCCGAGAGCAAAATAGCTAAAAAGACGCTTGAGACCGCCGATGAGGGTAGCTAAAAGCTAACACCCGAAACAAAAAGCAAAATGGCTGAAAACATGCCTGAGCATCCCGACCGAGAGCAAAATAGCTAAAAAGACGCTTGAGCCCGCCGATGAGGGTAGCTAAAAGCTAACACCCGAAACAAAAAGCAAAATGGCTAAAAACATGCCTGAGCATCCCGGCCGAGAGCAAAATAGCTGAAAAAACGCTTGAGCCCGCCGATGAGGGTAGCTAAAAGCTAACACCCGAAACAAAAAGCAAAATGGCGGAAAACATGCCTGAGCATCCTGGCCGAGAGCAAAATAGCTGAAAAGACGCTTAAACCCGCCGATGAGGGTAGCTAAAAGCTAACACCTAAAACTAGTCGAATGAAATTAACCTTAAAAAGACCCTCCAGCTCTTCGTTCCGAAAAGCAAGAGGCTCGGGGGCTACATCCAGACAGGAATACTTTTTCCTCAGAAAAGCACAAGCGCCACTCAAGAAAGCACTCGGATGCCGAAGTTTGTCAAGGCAACATTCTATGACGAGTCGTTTTACACAGCGCAGACGAAAGGTTGTCAACACAAAGATCTACATCTAACAAGTCATAGCGCGGACAAAGCACTCGACGGATCACAAAAGAGGAAGAAAATAAAAGTACTCGACAAATCGAGGGATTTCGTCAGGATAACGCACAGAGTTGTTTACAGGGCAAAAACAAAAACGGGACAAAGTACTCAGCAAGTCAAGTAACTTCGACCACACCCGGGCAAAGAATACATCAACGAAAATAAAGAATCTTCATTTGAAGAGGAGTGTAATATTACAAGAGGCTGGTCAATTGGATCAGGCATTGTCATCAGGAAGGGAAATATCAATATTAAGACTATCTACAACCCTACTGGCTAAACCTTCGACCTCAGGCTCCATCCTCTCAACGGCATCAAGGTATTCTTGGCTATTAGCTTCCTCTGCTATCTTGGACAGAGGCGCCTTTGGAGCAAGGACCTGGACCTAGGCCAGCACATTCTTGGTACATACTTGAGCGCACTTCTTCATGAACTCTTGGAAACAAGTCGGAATTCGAGGAATGAACTGAGCCCAAGATTGCCCGTCATCTGCTGGAGTCCGGAGAACATCAGCTACTGAACGAAAGGATTCCACAAAACGTTCCAATTTTCAGTAGCCGTCGCCAGCTTCCCAAACAAGTCTTCAATAGTTTTTTGGGCCTGCACAAGATCTTTATTAGCTCCACGCCTGATCAACTTAGCAAGTGCAAGTTCTTCTTCAGCATGAGTAATTACCTCCTTAGCCTTGTTATGACTTGTACGAACAAGAGTCTTCATTTCATCAATGCCCTCCGAGAGCTTTTTTCCTTCAACTCGGAGAGCTGGACAAGACACCAAACAACAAGTCAGCAGGAGGGAAAGGTTTGAATACTGAAAGAAACAAAGAGAACCCAGAATACCTTTACATTCTTTCTTCACGGCTTCCAAGCTCTTCATGGCCTCCGAGTTCTTTGAAGCCTCCCGGATAGCAGCATCTTTCTGTTTCTACAACTCCTGGGCAATAGTGTCTCTCTGTTTCTCTACCTCTACCACCTGGGCATGGAGAGCCTTTTCCTCTTTTTGATGCGACTTACGCTCAGTCTCCAACTTGGCCTGGAGGAGGTCAAGGTCAGTCTTCAGAGAACTTACCTCAGAGGACAACTTCTTCTCGGTTTCAGATGAAAAGAAGAAGCCGGTATGGTCACGAGAGAAAGTCTAAACAATTAAAGAAAGAGAAAAATAAGGCGTAAGGATGAAGGCAAAACAAATGGCCTAAGAAAGAATCTCAGAAAAACTTACGTGAAGCTTCTCCCCGAAAGAAGTCACAGAGGACGCCAAGCTCCCCCATGCTGCGGTCAGCTCCGATAGCCGATGGGTGGCATCGAACTATTGCACCACGTCATCAGTAAAAGAGGGACCACCGGAAGCAAGAGAAGGGGAAGGAGAGGCCAGTTGGGGCAAAGAAGGAACGACCAAAGCAACCTCCCGGGAAGCCAAAGCCAATCCCTTAGAAGGACCCGATGCGATGGCCACAGTCACCTCCGGGGCGGCCAAGTCCGCAACTTCACCAGGTAGCTCCGAAGCCCCCACAGCAACTTCACCAATAGTATGTTGCAAGTCCTGAGGCTCGGAACTCAATGGCATGGCGGAAGGCTGAGAAGAAGTCGATGAAGAAACGAGAGAAGATGAAAGATTGAAAATTGATAAAAGAAAGCACCGATGAGAACCAGAAGAAGGAAGACAGAAGCAAAAGGATGAAGCCAGAATCTACTCTCCTAGCCACTTTCTTCTTGTGAAGCCAAAAGAAGGCCTCACAGGGGGGACCACGACGGTGAAAATGTCCCCGCCACCTGACGACGGGAGCGGGATAGCAGATACCGGAGCCACGGAAGAAGCTGGGGCTAGAGCCATGGAAGAACTCTGCACTGGAGGAGCGGTAGAGCTCGGTACCGAGGCTACCAAAGAACTCGACACCGAAGCTTCAGAAGAAGTCAGCACAGGAGCCTCAGAAGAACTCGTACCCGACGTCCAGTTACTTCAAAAAGTTCAAGACAAAAAGTCAAGACAAAGAAGAGAAATTCAATGCAACAGGAATATGAAAACAACTCACCGCTGCATGATGAGGGGTACTTCGTCATCCTCCTCTCCCTCGGCCTCAACCAAGGAAACTAGAGCACCTACTGAAAAAGGAATAAAAGTACTCGGTTCAAGAGAAAAACAGGAAAACAAAGGAACAAAGAGTATTAAATGTGCTCACCTAAGAGCATGCTAGCAACAACTAAAGTACCTGAGAGAGTACTTGGTTTGCGAGACTTCTTGGAGACAGGCAGGCCAGATGAAGACCCATCTGCTCGCCCCCTCTTCGGGACACTACGAGGACCGCGAGGGACTAGACGAGGAATATATTCTTCATATACATCAACAAAACCGGAAGAAACTCTAGGAAGCGCTGTGGAGGTTGGGGACTTACTAGTTGCAGAAGTTCCAGCAAGTTTATCCCCAGTCTCCGCCACGGTAGGGAGAACATCAAGAGGGATCGGATCAACAAAGTTCCACCCAAGCTCCTATGAAAAAGGATAAAATAGCAAGACAAGGAAAAGCTAAGCAAAAATGGATGCAGCAAGAGTATATAAAGTACCCAAACAAAGAGATAAACAACTCACGGTTGGGGGTGGATTGTTGGCAGAGAACTCGGAGACAGCAGGAGGAACAACGCTCACTCCTTTCAACATCTTCTGGAGATGCTCGAGTACCTCCTCATCGGTCAGCTCAAGAGCTGGGACCATGCATGAAGGATCCTCGGCCCTAGAATACTCGAAGCCAAGGTGCTCCTGCTCTTTCAAAGGCTGAACTCGACGACGAAGAAAACTCGAAACAATACCAAAACTGGTTAAACCCTGCTATTTCAGCATGCTAATCCTATCAAGGAATGGCTGAATCACTTGAATCACAGCAGGTGACTCAAGTTTCTTATCCCATCGGTCATTCACCACAGGACCAGATCTAGAGTGGACGACAAGGGAAGGGATCAAATTGGCAGCATAAAACCAGTCGGCACGCCAATCTTTTATAGAATCAACCAGGTCATAGTCAAAGAACTTGCTCTTAAGACCCTAGCGAAACTGAATCCCGCAACCGCCAAGAACGCTGGTTTCTTCGCGGCGGGGTTGGGGTTTCAGGCGAAAGAAGTAACGAAACAGAGAAAGAGAAGGGAGAATTCCAAGGAAAGCTTCGCAAAGATGAACAAAGACAGAAAGGTGAAGAACTGCATTAGGAGAAAGGTGGTTTAGGCAAATCCCAAAATAATCAAGAAATTGGTGAAGAAAAGCGGAGACAGGAAGACAAAGTCCAGCGCGAATGAATGAGACAAAAAGAACGATCTCACTAGGAACTAGAACAGGAACTCGATGCTCGCCTAGAACTCTCCATTCAGCAAAAGCCTGGCCCTGGATCAAGCTGTTGCTGACAAGCTCACGAAGCTGCGCTTCGGTGGTTGTCGGAGCCGGCCAAAACTTCTGGGCGGCCCTCATGGCGACAAACTCCTGATTCTCGATCAAGGAGAGTGAAGACTCCTTGTCCATGAAAGAAGATTGGGACTTACTGGCAGTTTTCTTCTTGCCCATGTACTAACGAAGGCAAAAAGAAATCAGAGGAAAAAGAAAACCTAGATGGCGGTGCTAAGGACGGTGGCGGCAATGGCGACGGCGGATGATTAAGAGCTAGGGTTTGAAGGCAAAAGAAAGGCAGCAAAGAAAAAGAGGACAAAGGGTCTATAAACAAATTTTACAGCGTTAGAAATGGCCCACCAGGCCCGATAAAACACTATGAGAACGCAACGGTCCATTTACCGACGCAGCTAAAAATAACGAAGGGCACAAATCCACGCAACGGTACAATCCAACGGGCAGATTTCAGACTTATCCATCCAGCACTACTGCGGAGCCATCAGATAACTGCAAGAACAACTCATCCTCAATGAAGAAAGGGAGGGTAACTTTTGAAGGAACAAAAGAACCCGGTTCTTGATAAAAGAACTCAGAAATTCCATAAGCAATACAACAGGAGAATGCATGGCAACTAAGAAGGCAAGAATCTTTTTTATTACAAATGAAATCAAGAAGTACAAGATTACACATCTTACAAGACCCGACGAACTCGGTACTACAACAAGCAAGGTAGCAAAGAGGAACCCGGACACAGCTAGGCTCTGGAACGACTACGTGTTCCAATTTGCTGCCAGGTAGAACAAACCGCCCTCGGCTACACTATTTTCTTCAAAGGACAAACACAGTGCATCCAAGATGGAAATCAGCAACACAGGAGGAAAGCATGGACCAAAGGAGGCTGGCAGGCATCTGTCTACCCAAGCCCAACGTGATGTAGGATCAGGTGTTGATCTGCACCGGACAGCCGCAGGGCAGACAAAGAGTGCCAGCCAAGAACTACCGGATGAAGGGATGAAGCCCACATCACAAGACTTCCTCCAACAACCGCCACCAACTTCCAGATTCAATGCCACTGCGGGATTAGTCTACCTCTAACCCCTATCACAAGACTTCCTCCAGCTACGACGAGATACACAACAACTACAAGATACGCCCGGGGGCTGCTCAACTTCATAAACTACCATATCCATGACTACAAAGACTTCAGGCCACACAACAGAATGCTCAATGATTCAAAAACAAGCACCATAGGAGGGTATTTATAGACCAAAAGAGCGGTGCACATGAACCGGGAGCACCGAAGGTAAAGACCTGACAAAGGGAACAGTGAAAAGATAGAACTCAATGAAAAAGGACTCAAGCGTGAAGGAATAGTAACCAAGGACAAGCATATTTGGAAGGATATACCACCATGGTACAACCCGTCATCAAACATCATTTACACCCAACCAACTCCACACAACTACATCTGACAACAGAAGACTAGCGGAGAGTATGCCAAGGCCATGTAACCAAGTTCTTTCCGACAAAAGAACCCTGACATAAGCTTGGAGGCTGGATGCCACAAAACTACAAGGATGATGGTTTAATCCAAGACTAAAGGGCTGCTTCGGAAAGATACCGCAAAACTACTCGGATGATGACATAATCCAAGTCTTGGGGACTACTTCAGAACACAAATTTTCAAACAACATAAAGATTCAAGACCCTCCAACTTTTTGTTCCAAATAGCAAGAGGCTCGGGGGCTACACTAAGTGAGTGCACTTTTTCTTTGAAAAAGTGTACGTCACCAAAAGACTTCCTCAACGCAGACCACTTCAAGACATTACGACAAAAAGAACCCGGAACGAGCCATATTCGAGTTCTTTTTGATAAAAATTCAACAAACAATCAGAGCAACTTCAAGACAAGATCCTCCAGCTCCTTGTTCCAAATAGCAAGAGGCTCGGGGGCTACAACCAGATGGATGTACTTTTTCTTCAAAAAAGCACTCACCACTCGAAGATATCAAGAAGCGCTATAAGGTTTCACTCCAGAAAGCACTCGGATGACGTTTGTTCCTACTCAACAAGACCTGAAGGAGCAAAACGAGACTTTCAGAGCTCAACCATGAAGTGCTCGGGGGCTTGTCGATGCAGGACCCACAGGATACCTCGCAAGGGAGAGAGAAGATCTAGTCTAACTAGGATTCTTCCCATGTAATCTTAGTAGTAGTACTATTCAGTAATCCTACTAGGAACTCTCATTGTAAACCGACTAGGACTCTAGCCTCCTGACTATATAAAGGAGGGCAGGGCCCCTAGGGAAGAAGATAACAGAACAATAATTGTACGACACTTCATAATCAATCCAACGTAGAGGCTAACGCCGGCTGGACGTAGGACTGTTACTCGATCAACGATCGAGGGTCCGAACCAGGATAAGTCGTTTGTCTCTTGCGTTCACCATCGAGTTCTGCATACGCTGAAGCCCAAACATACTGCCTCGGGTACCCCCGTGGTAGGGTATCGGTGGTAAAACATCGACAGTAATTGTACAACACTTCATAATCAATCCAACATAGAGGCTAACGCCGGCTGGACGTATGACTGTTACTCGATCAACGATCGAGGGTCCGAACCAGGATAAGTCGTTTGTCTCTTGCGTTCACCATCAAGTTTTGCATACACTGAAGCCCGAACATACTGCCTCGGGTACCCCCATGGCAGGCATCTTATGGAGACGCTCGAGTACCTCCTCATCGGTCAGCTCAAGAGCTGGGACCATGCGTGAAGGATCCTCGACCCCAGAATACTCGAAGCCAAGGTGCTCTCGCTCTTTCAAAGGCTGAACTCAACGACGAAGAAAACTCAAAACAATACCAAAACCGGTTAAACCCTGCTGTTTTAGCATGCTAATCCTATCAAGGAATGGTTGGATCACTTGAATCACAGCAGGTGACTCAAGTTTCTTATCCCATCGGTCATTCACCACAAGACTACATCCAGAGTGGACGACAAGGGAAGGGATCAAATTGGCAGCATAAAACCAGTCGGCACGCCAATTTTTTACAGAATCAACCAGGTCATAGTCAAAGAACTTGCTCTTAAGACCCTGGCGAAACTGAATCCCGCAACCGTCAAGAACGCTGGTTTCTTCGTGGCGGGGTTGGGGTTTTAGGCGAAAGAAGTAACGAAACAGAGAAAGAGAAGGGGGAATTCCAAGGAAAGCTTCGCAAAGATGAACAAAGACAAAAAGGTGAAGAACTGCATTAGGAGCAAGGTGGTTTAGGCAAATCCCAAAATAATCAAGAAATTGGTGAAGAAAAGCAAAGGCGGAAGACAAAGTCCAGCGCGAATGAATGAGACAAAAAGAACGATCTCACCAGGAACTAGAACAGGAACTCGATGCTCGCCTGGAACTCTCCATTCAGCAAAAGCCTGGCCCTGGATCAAGCCGTTGCTGACAAGCTCATGAAGCTGCACTTCGGTGGTTGTCGGAGCCGGCCAAAACTTCTGGGCGGCCCTCATGGCGACAATCTCTTGATTCTCGATCAAGGAGAGTGAAGACTCCTCGTCCACGAAAGAAGACTGGGACTTACTGGCGGTTTTCTTCTTGCCCATGTACTAACGAAGGCAAAAAGAAATCAGAGGAAAAAGAAAACCTAGATGGCGACGCTAAGGACGGCGGCGACAATGGCGACGACGGATGATTAAGAGCTAGGGTTTGAAGGCAAAAGAAAGGCAGTAAAGAAAAAGAGGACGAAGGGTCTATAAATAAATTTTACAGCGTTAGAAATGGCCCACCAGGCCCGATAAAACACCGTGAGAACGCAACGGTCCATTTACCGACACAGCTAAAAACGACGGAGGGCACAAATCCACACAACGGTACAATCCAACGGGCAGATTTTAGACTTATCCATCCAGCACTACTGCGGAGCCATCAGATAACTGCAAGAACAACTCATCCTCAAAGAAGAAAGGGAGGGTAACTTCTGAAGGAACAAAAGAACCCAGTTCTTGATAAAAGAACTCAGAAATTCCATAAGCAATACAGCAGGAGAAAGCATGGCAACTAAGAAGGCAAGAATCTTTTTTATTACAAATGAAATCAAGAAGTACAAGATTACACATCTTACAAGACCCGACGAACTCGGTACTACAACAAGCAAGGTAGCAAAGAGGAACCCGAACACAGCTAGGCTCTGGAACGACTATGTGTTCCAATTTGCTGCCAGGTAGAACAAACCGCCCTCGGCTACACTGTTTTCTTCAAAGGACGAACATAGTGCATCCAAGACGGAAATTAGCAGCACAGCAGGAAAGCATGGACCAAAGGAGGCTGGCTGGCATCTGTCTACCCAAGCCCGACGTGATGTAGGATCAGGTGTTGATCTGCACCGGACAGCCATAGGGCAGACAAAGAGCGCCAGCCAAGAACTGCCGGATGAAGGGACGAAGCCCACATCATAAGACTTCCTCCAACTACCGTCACCAACTTCCTGATGCAACGCCACTACGGGATTAGTCTACCTCTAACCCCTATCACAAGACTTCCTCCAGCTACAACAAGATACACAACAACTACAAGATACGCCCGGGGGGTGCTCAACTTCACAAACTATCATATCCATGACTACAAAGACTTCAGGCCACACAACAGAATGCTCAATGATTAAAAAACAAGCACCACAGGAGGGTATTTATAGACCAAAAGAGCGGTGCACATGAACCGGGAGAACCGAAGCTAAAGACCTGACAAAGGGAACAGTGAAAAGATAGAACTCAATGAAAAAGGACTCAGGCGTGAAGGAACAGTAACCAAGGACAAGCATATTCGGAAGGATATACCACCACGGTACAACCCGTCATCAAACAACATTTACACCCAACCAACTCCACACAACTACATCCGACAACAGAAGACTAGCAGAGAGTATGCCAAGGCCATGTAACTAAGTTCTTTCCGAATAAAAGAACCCGGACATAAGCTCGAAGGCTGGATGCCGTGAAACTACAAGGATGATGGTTTAATCCAAGACTAAAGGGCTACTTCGGAAAGATACCGCAAAACTACTCGGATGATGACATAATCCAAGTCTCGGGGACTACTTCAGAACACAAATTTTCAAACAACATAAAGATTCAAGACCCTCCAACTTTTTGTTCCAAATAGCAAGAGGCTCGGGGGCTACACTCAGTGAGTGCACTTTTTCTTCGAAAAAGCGCACGTCACCAAAAGACTTCCTCAATGCAGACCACTTCAAGACATTACGACAAAAAGAACCCGGAACGAGCCATATTCGAGTTCTTTTTAATAAAACTTCAACGAACAATCAGAGCAACTTCAAGACAAGATCCTCCAGCTCCTTGTTCCAAATAGCAAGAGGCTCGGGGGCTACAACCAGATGAATGTACTTTTTCTTCAAAAAAGCACTCACCACTCGAAGATCCCAAGAAGCGCTATAAGGTTTCACTCCAGAAAGCACTCGGATGACGTTTGTTCCTACTCAACAAGACCTGAAGGAGCAAAACGAGACTTTCAGAGCTCAACCATGAAGTGCTCGGGGGCTTGTCGATGCGGGACCCACAGGATACCCTGCAAGGGAGAGAGAAGATCTAGTCTAACTAGGATTCTTCCCATGTAATTTTAGTAGTAGTACTATTCAGTAATCCTACTAGGAACTCTCATTGTAAATCGACTAGGATTCTGGCCTCCTGACTATATAAAGGAGGGCAGGGCTCCTGGGGAAGAAGACAACAGAACAATAATTGTACGACACTTCATAATCAATCCAACGTAGAGGCTAACGCCGGCTAGACGTAGGACTGTTACTCGATCAATGATCGAGGGTCCGAACCAGGATAAGTCGTTTGTCTCTTACGTTCATCATCGAGTTCTGTATACGTTGAAGCCCGGACATACTGCCTCGGGTACTCCCGTGGCAGGCTATCGGTGGTAAAACATCGACATTACTATTATAATAAGGTCAATGTGCCAGGGTAAATTTACGATAATTAGAATAGGTACATGTTGAACCAATGCTTGCAAACTATGGAATTACCACAATTGTTATTGCTCGGACTACAATATGAGTAGGAAGTTACCATAATTTTATGCCCTGAGTATTTGATTACTATAATAATAAAACAGATCTGCATGATAAATTCCCGATAATTCAGGATTGAGGTTGCCGCAATTTATCGTCCTGATGTTTCTGGTAACCATTTACAATAATATCATCAAAGCTAATAAATTACAAAAACACAAACAATAATTTGAATTGCTCAAGACGATGATAATTAGATTGGGAAGTCAACAAAAATTGGTGCCATGAGTCCGGTTACTATAATGTCAAGACCACCATGAACTATTGTCATTGTTGTCTGCACTCATGGGATAATGCTAGAAGTAAAATCAAAATACGTATACAGCAGTGAAGCCATACTCACATTTATATAATATAATATATTCTAAAGGAATAATCTGTGCTAATCCGATGGTAGTGGCCTCCAGGTTGAACGAGTACGATAATAGTTACCGGAACTTGTACGTTGGTTACGATAATTAGAGAGAATCATCAAATCCGTGCCTCGTCGTGGACGAGGCCTGCCCAGGTCCTACATCCGCCATGGCAGAAGGCCACCCGGGCACCACAGGGACAGCGCCGCCATCAATGCTTGGAGGTGTCCGTCAACGCCACGACGGGGTGCTCCGGACAGGCCGCTCCCTCCATGAGTTCATCGTGGAACAGCCCTCGCCCAGATCTGCCATGGGAAGAGGGCTGCTGGGGGTACCGTAGGGAGAGCACGTCGCAGGGCCGCCGGTGAGGTCACCGCGGTGGAGGCCCTCGTCAGTCACGTGGTGGAGATCGACGCCGCAGGGAGCACGCTGGAGGAGCGCGCCATTGTCGGTCACTGCTGGCGGCGAACGCGAGCAGGTCCGGCATAGCTCATGGGATCGTTGCTCCATTGTCGCTCAATTAAAAGGGTGCCGGGGCGGAGAACGAAGGGGAGGGCTGAGGGGTCGGTTATTTGGTCGCAGCGGAGGAAGCTATGAAAACTGACGCCGGATTTTGACAGCGGTGATTTGGGAGCAATTTTGGCCCCCCTGCACCGCGCGGCTTCCATGCGTCCTGGTAAGCCGAGCCGGAAACTGGCTGGGTGAGCCAAGCCGATGGGCATCGCAGTCAGGATGGTTGGGTGGGACGGGCTGGCTGGGCCGCACGTTTGGTTCCGGCTGCCTACAAAATAAATTATTTTGTAGATAGTATATATATAGAGGAAGAGTATATTCGGTAGCCAGCTATAAAATAAGTTATTCTGTAGGCACCTCTATTTACGATAATTTTATATATTAATTTACGATAATGTCAATATATATTTACGATAGTTGGGTTACTATAACACATGGGGATATTTAGCATAACGTTATAGTAAACCACTCAGTAAAGAGTTACTATAATCTCGTAAATTAACATAGTAATTATCGTAACTCAAAGTGGCTATAGAATAAGTTATTTTGTAGCCAGCTATAGGGTAGTAGTTCTATATATATATAAAGCTTAGGGCTTTCAATCTCCTATACAACTAAAAAGAATAAAGTGTAGATATTTTTTGGTGTGATATTTATTTTGGTTCATCCGTCTGCCTACGCCTGCGATCTCACGACATCTTCCTCATGCTGCGTCCTTTGTTGCGATTCTCCTTGATTGAATATTGCCTGTCATGTGATAGAGAAATCACGACAAAATAAAAAGTAGAAAATTATTATGCTATCCATATACACATTGCATATTTGCATGCACCAGCATATATGGCAACGAGTAAAAGGAAAGAGAATTAACACAGAAGGAAAGATAATTAAGACAAAAGAAACATCTTTGCATTTCTAAGAACCTTACCAAATCTGCCTACATTTAATTACTTTTCCTCTTTGCATTTGCAAAAGGGACATCTTTTTTCTCTTTTTATTTGGTTTTCACACTCACGTGTTCCATCGCCCTCGCTTGCTGTTTCTTGATGAAATTGCCCTTGGGTCTGTTCATTTTGAATCATTTCCCTATATTCTAATTAAACTATAAAATTTTGAATTAGGATATGAGGTAAGACATGCAAACAGATATTTCAAAACTACATGTAGAGTCCCAAGAACTTAATAAATAAAATCCTTCTGGAGGCGATGCAAATTCTCTCTAATCTTTCATTTGGTGTAGTTAGTGTTATCATAGTACCCGCATGTATTCATGGAAAATAAGTGTGGATATTTTTTTGGTGCAACATTTATTTTGGTTCGTCCGTTTGCCCACGTCTGCGATCCCACGACATCTCCCGCATGCTACGTCCTTTGGAGCGATTCTCCTTGATTGAATATTGTCTGTCATGTGATAGATGAATCACGGTAAAACAGAAAGTAAAAAATTATTTTGCTATCCATATACACATTGCATGTTTGTATGCACCAGCATACATGGCAACGAGCAAAAAGAAAGAGAATTAACAAAGAAGGAAAGAGAATTAAGACAAAAGGAACCTCTTTGCATTTCTGAGAACCTTGCCAAATCTGCCTACATTTAATTAATTCTCCTTTTTGCATTTGCAAAATGGATAGCTTTTTTCTCCTTTCATTTGGTTTCACGCTCACGTGTTACATCGCCCTCGCTTGCTGTTTCTTGCTGAAATTGCCCTTGGGTCTGTTCATTTGGAATCATTTCCCCATATTCTAATTAAACTACAAAATTTTGAATTAGGATACGAGATAAGACATCTAAACAGATAATTCAAAACTATATGTAGAGTCCAAAAAACTTAATAAATAAATTCTTTTGGAGGTAATGCAAATTCTCTCTAATCTTTCATTTGGTGTAGTTAGTGTTATCATAGTACCCGCATGTATTCATGAAAAATAAATCATGGACAAAACATGGATACTTTTTGGTGTGATATTTCAACATGGGTCCATCGTCCTGCCAATATCCTTGAGGCAGATCACATAAAGGATGAGAGTCCCTCTATGAGATTGTTCACAAGAGACTCAAACTTATATCTGATCATGGTAATATTGAATTGCTTTGCATCAAAAGCATCGACAATGATAAACGGGGACATAGGTTTTAGTATGCATAGTGGAGAAAAACTCAACTTTGGCCTTCTCAGCAGCTTTTCTGAGCCTTTGCAGTTGAAAGGTCCTAATGGCTAGAGGGGGGTGAATAGCCTAATAAAAATTTCTACAACAACACTTAACAAAATGGTTAGACAGTTATGAGGCGAAGCAAGTGTTGCGCTAGGCTACTCAAAATGCAAGCCACCTACCATAATTCTAGTTTAGATAGTGTCTATTCACACAATAGCTATGACACTACCCTATGTTAGTGTGCTCTCAAAGGCTAACTAAAGAGCCACACCAACCAAGCAAGCAAGCTCTCACAACTAGCTACACTAAAGAGCTTGTCAACTAGTTTGTGGTAAAGTAAAGAGAGTGATCAAGATAGTTATACCGCCGTGTCGAGGAGTGAACCAATCAATCACAAGGATGAATAACAATGAAGACCAATCACCTCGAAATCAAAGGATGAACACAATGATTTTTACCGAGGTTCACTTGCTTGCCGGCAAGCTACTCCTCGTTGTGGCGATTCACTCACTTGGAGGTTCACGCGTTAATTAGCTTCACACGCCAAACCCTCAATAGGGTGCCGTACAACCAAAACAAGATGAGGATCACACAAGCCACGAGCAATTCACTAGAGTACCTTTTAGCGCTCCACTGGGGAAAGGTCAAGAACCCTTCATAATCACCACGATTAGAGCCGAAGACAATCACCACCCTCTGCTCAACGATCCTCACTGCTCCAAGCCGTCTAGGTGGTGGCAACCACCAAGAGTAACAAACGAAATCCGCAGCGAAACACGAACACCAAGTGCCTCTAGATGCAAACACTCAAGCAATGTACTTGAATCACTCCTAATCTCACTATGATGATGAATCAATGATGGAGATGAGTGGGAGGACTTTGGCTTAGCTCATAAGGTTGCTATGTCAATGAAAATAGCCAAAGATATGAGCTATAGCCGGCCATGGGGCTTAAATAGAAGCCCCCATGAAATAGAGTCATTGTACCCCTTCACTAGGCACACTGCGCTCTAACCGGACGCACCGGTCCAACAGACTTGACCCTAGACTCAGCGTTCGGTCCACTGATGGACGCCACGTGTCACTGGCTTCAAACGCAGTTCATCAGATTTCAACGGCTACAAAGCTGATCGGACGATCCGGCAAAACTGACCAGACGCTGAAGCCCTAACGTCCGGTCGAGTACAGTAAGGGTCTAAAACCGGTTTTCCTCGACCGGACGCGTCTGGTCCACCTTGACCAGACACAGCCTAGCATCTGATGGGAAACCCTAGCCACTGTACCACCAAGTCAGCGCGACCGAACACAGGTAGTCAGCATCCGGTGCATTTGGATCTAGCGTCCAGTCACTTGACCGACGCTGGCATCTCCTCCGTTTTCTTCACCCTTGCTCAAGTGTGCTAACCACCAAGTGTATCACCTTGTGCACATGTGTTAGCATATTTTCACAAATATTTTCAAGGGTGTTAGCACTTCACTAGATCCTAAATGCATATGCAATGAGTTAGAGCATCTAGTGGTACTTTGATAATCGCATTCCGATACGAGTTTCACCCCTCTTAATAGTATGGCTATCAAACCTAAATGTGATCACACTCTCTAAGTGTCTTGATTACTAAAACCAAAATAGCTCCTATGGATTATACCTTTGCCTTGAGCTTTTTGTTTTTCTCTTTCTTCTTTTCAAGTTTAAGCCCTTGATCATTGCCATGCCATCACCATTGTCATGTTATGATCTTCATTAGCTTCTCCACTTGAAGTGTGCTACCTATCTCATGATCACTTGATAAACTAGGTTAGCACTTAGGGTTTCATCAATTCACCAAAACCAAACTAGAGCTTTCAGCAGTGCTAACTTGTCCTTACTTAGATAGTCAAGAGGTGCACCATAAAATTATGCACCACTAAGAAAAGTGTCACCATTGGTTGCCTTGACCTGAAAAGTGTGTCGAAATTAAGAATTACAACATCTAATTCAGCATCTTAGAACAGACACTTAAGTGGATACCTTATTCTATAATATATGTCTGTATGAAATAGTCCTAAAGCCACACATATTTATACGGTGAGTATAACATACTTTGTTTTAAAATTTTATGAGAGATTTTTTAAGACACGCAGTATTATCCATGTGACAGACACTAATATTTACATATATACACGAACCTGTGTGTACAAGATTATATGGAGATGCAGCGGAACTTATTCATGGATTTATTGGCGCATGAAAGAAATGCATATAGGAGAATTCTTTCTGCCGATATAAAATATTATCTTAGTCATATCACGAAAAAGTCTATACAGTAGAGTTTGTGAGCCTGCGACGCCGCGCTCTCCATGACTGTGTTAATTTCATGAACTTTGTTTTTTGAATTAAATGTCACTTTAACGTCGGTATTTAATTTAATAATATTGTTATCTTATTGTGTGATCCATGTGTTTTTAGTACAAAAGATTTAGTTACCCCGTAGCAATGCACGGGCACGCTACTTAGTAGTTACAAAAAGCCTCGACCCAAATTGCAGCTAGCTGGTTCCACCAAACCAACAAGCACCGACCGGACCAAACCTGCGTGTTGAACCCAACCAGGTGGGATGTTCCCACCCACGACCCACCCATCCCATGTCAGCCTTCTCTCCTTGCCATTTCAAAATCCCTTTGTAGAGTCTCATCCGAAATAAAAAAATGCCTCTCCTCTCGCTGCTGTCCCGGCGGTGCCCCTCCCTTGCCGACAGCACGCTCCCCATCGTGGCGCTCCTCCCCAATGATTTACTCCTCCCCAGCGATGGGGTTCTCCTACGCGGCGCACTTTCCCATAGCGGGTGCCCTCTCCTCATGCGGCGCCCCTCTCGGCTGCGACTTTAGCGGCTTCGCGTGGCGACAGCTATGGCAGCGGCAATGGCTCTGACTGCACGTGCAGTGGCTACAGCTCTGGCCTACCTCCTATGGAGCCGTCGAGGAGCTGGCCTCCATCCTCGCCGCTGGTTGCTCGTCAACCCAGCAGGATGGATGGAGGCAGGTTAGCAGCCGAGCTCCATCAGATCCTGGTAGCTCCTTCCTCCCTCAACGTAGGTCCTGGTGGCTCGTTCCTCCCCGACCTATGGTGGCACGGCCTCCTCCCCCACCAGCGGCCCCTGATGTCGTCACGTCCAGGCCCGCATGCAGCGCACACAGTGAAAATGCAATCAAGCCCTAATTGTGGGTTTTGGTGATAATGACCACACAATTAGAGAACTAATGAGATTTATCGAGATGACAAGCAGGGAATTTATATTCGAGGATGCTACACGAAACGGAGGAGCCCCTAATTCCAAATGTTCATGGCTTCAAACTCAAACAAGATTTAAATTCTTTTATATTTTGAATTTGAGTATAAAAAAAGTCATACTATAAAGGGGGCACAATGCTTAAGCTAATATGTGATACTAAATGCTCAAACATACACATGCATCCTTAGATTCATAGCCAAGACAGTCTACACTTTACTCTTTCCCTTGCTGTCTTGCGTGGTGCGGCACTACCGCACTTGAAGAGAGGCACTGCCGTAATGCGACACTGCCGCACTAGAGCCATGGCACTGTCGTGACTTAAGTGACCGTTGAGGGCTAGGGGGTATTTATACCCTTTCCCTTCCTCCCCAATGGCTCTCTACCTCTTCTTCCTCACTCCAGCTCATCCAAAACAGAAAGGAGCCTCTCTCTCTCTCTCCCTCCCTCCCTCCTTTGTTGACCTTGAGCCTTCAAGCAAATCCATTGATTTCCCCATCAATCCTTGAGAGAAAAGGGTCCAAAACTCGATTAGAGAGCAGCTCCATTGATTTCTCAACTCAAAAGAGCACTGGGTTCATGTTTTACCTGGCAGTTGTGTTTGTTACTCTTAGAGCTTGGCTCCTAGTTGGCTAGAGCGTCACTCGTGGAGCTTGCCAACTTGTGTGGCATCCCTGGGAAGTTTGTAACCATCTGTTGAAGCTAGCAAACTCACCCCTCATCTCAAGAGTAAAGTCTCTAACTTGAGAACGAGTAAGGGTTGGAAAGCCCTAAGCCTTAGTGGCTAAACTCAGCAACATGGACGTAGATAAGCCTTGGTGGTGAGCTGAACCACGGGATAAATCATTGTGTCTCTTGTGCTTGATTTACATTACTTGCATGTCATATTATTGTTGAGGTAATTTCTAGGGTTTCTAGTCGATCTACTTATGTGTAGTGTTCCTACAACTTCTAGCTTTTGATCTGTGACTATCATACCTACAGTTGGCTGAGAAATTTCTCCAATCTAAGTTTTCTTTCACTGATTTTGAACTATGACTCATAGTTGTCTGCAGGTGCAGCAATGCCGCTGTTCTAGCCTGGCAGTGCCACGGGGTGAATTTGATAAAAGTTTGAGTGTTTATTTTGACAAGCCTATTCACTCCCCCTCTAGGCCAACCAGAGATCCTACAAGTGGTATCAGAGCAGGTTACCTCATATACGCTTCACCGCATGAGGTATGGAGCCTGGAGGAGGAACTAGTGGCATGAAGTGGATGGATGTCGACACGGATAGCAACGAGCTGAGCGCGTTGACAACAAGCAACACCACACTACCACATCTTGAGGCTACCGATGTCAAAAGAGTTCTCAATGATAATGAGAGAAGAAGAAGGAAGGAGGCAAGAAAGCTAAAAGGAGAAGCAAGGGAGAAGAAGAAGAAGGAGCAACGGTTAGAGAAGAAGCAAAGGAAAGAAGGAAGAAGGCTCAAGAGAGAAGCAAGAAGAAAAAGAATAGAAGCTAGGAATAAGAAGGAAGAAGAAGAGAAGGCAACAAGTGTATCATCAAGCATATTAAGTAGTTCCGAAGATGGAGATGATGATGAGTCATACCAAGTGTCAGAGGGGAACAAGAAGGAGAAGAAAGGAAAGGGCAAGGCCAACAACAACAAATATGTCATCATATCCTTTAACTACTCTTCTATTCCTATGACTAACCATGATTGGAGGTCTTTCATCAATGTGCCCGCGGGCAAGTTACCTCATTTCAATGGGACTAACTTTACTAAGTGAAAGCACTTGATGAGACCCTATCTTATAGGACTTCACCCCAGCATTTGGGAGATTGTTTGCAATGGATTTGAGCCACCAGTTGATCCCAAGAACCCAACACTAGAAGAGACGAGAATCATTCACCTCAATGGTCAAGCCATAAGTGTGTTGCTTAGTGCCTTGGATGGTGATGAGTACAATAGAGTGATTGGAGTTGATGTTGCCAAGCAAATATGGGACACTTTGTGCCTAGCACATGAAGGGGTTAACAAAGTGAGAAAAGCAAGAATTGACTTGTTGATGTCAAAGCTCAACCGGTTTGTAATCTTAGATGGAGAGGGGCCACAAGAGATGTTTAATAGGTTGATGACAATGATGGGCAAGATTAGAGGCTATGGTTGTGTCGGCACGAAAAAGTGTCGGGCACACAAGCAAGCCAGAAGGGTCTGCTCGATGAAGCTGGAGATCCGCCTGGCTTCAACACAGGGATGATCGATCCTACGTACTCCTTCCGAGATGTGCCAGTCAACTTGACCCTACAATTGACAAGGAGAGAAAGTTTATCAATAATTTAAGGTGGAATATGTCGGTCTGTGCCTAGATAGTTCCAAGTGTGCCGCTTTGGGAGCAGCCATATGGGAAGAGCGACTGAATAGCCGATCCGCATAAAAATCGGCTGTTACGGACTGTAAAGCTCGTGCATAGCGATTAATTTCATATCGATAGGTACAGTACTTATAGATGTAAATAAGATCATTAGCTTGATAGATATTGCTAGTGTAAAGCATTGAGCCGATGAATCTAACTAGGAAAAGATATAGCACATGAATGAATCGACTATCTGATACGAATGGATCTACAAACGCTCTGAATCTAATCTATTACCACCAACAGTGAGGTTCGACCGGATCGATGACAGCTATGATGATAGTAAATAACTAAAACTGAAGAATCCACAAAAAACATCCATACTTCGATAGGCTTTCCAAAAGACATGCTATACATGAAGGCTCGGATGAATCGGCTAAAATAGTCGATTCAGGTGAAAAGGACTACAGCATGTGAACAAACGACTATTTCACATGAACAAACCTATGGACTCCTCAGACTCAACCTATTATCTCTAACAGTGGGGTTCGACTAGATCGATGCAGCCGTGAAAAAGACAACGAATCAAACCCTTAAAGTACATAGATCTATTCATGATTAACAGAATCATTGACGCACACCATTGGCGTTAACACACAGGCGATCGGCTATTTAGCCAATCCAAGCATAGCAAACACCTAAGGTCATGCCTAACCAGGAACAAATCTACTAACTAGTATCCTCCAATCTACAGTACCATCAGTGGGGATCGACCAGATCGTTACAGCCATAATGGTGAACTATAAACCAGATTCAACTAGCCAGCAAACCTCTTCAAGATTAATCATGCCTTAACCGCGTACTATGCACGATCAAGATCAAAGTAAAAATAGCCGATGAAGCATAATCCATCGCTCAGAGTAAGAAACATCATGTTGTAGTAAAGTGAACGACAGACTAAAAGGATATAAGGCCGATCTAATTTGATCTCGACTGGGTGGATTGATGTTGCTGTAAACTAATAATGATGAAAAAACATCAGCAAGATGGGTAACTTAATGAATCTACCCGAAGGACGCCACCCTTAGATAGAGCCAATAACTTGACCTTAATCTAGTTCAAGCAGTGGAGGTCAACCAGAGTGATGTAGCCGTACTTGAACTAGACAAGAGTCGATAACTAGCTTATACTAGAGTCGTAGTGGAGGTCGACCAGATCAATGCAACCGTACAAACAGAAGTATAAGCCATGATGGAACTTATAGATAAGCCGGAGGTTGGTCGGACCGATGCAGCCCTGCTCACTGAAGAACTCATCGAGATCTACTCTACTCCTACTCCTAAGGGTTGGTCGGACCCGAAAAAGTATATGACTTATATTTGATTGATTGTGTGTCTTACAATAGCCGGGGTCCAATATTTATACCCGGAGCCTAAACATGAATCCTACTCGAGTACGACTCACTACAATCTTTGGTATAAAAAAAACATTCCTATTTTAAGATAACTTGGCCCCTAATCTTTCTATTTTTGTAGAGTCCGATATGTAGTTTCCCGATGCCAACCGTAGCTCATCATCGTTATCTGCTGACGTCATTCAAAAGAGAGTCAATTCTAATGTCGCATCTGAATCAGTTGATATCGATCCTCAAGCAATCGATTCCTCAATTGACACAATCTTGGAAGCCTTCGAGTTCCCACATTCTTCTCCCAAATTTTGGTGTAAACACATGCCCTCCAATTTTGGGATAAAAATAATTTTATTCCAAAATTTCTGTTTATCTGTTCCCCACGCTGCAACCATTTTGTTCCGAGATATACGCGTTACGCCTGACTTCCTGGCCTGAGTCTTATATAACATCCTAATAGTATCCTTTCCAATTCACTCGGCCTGTTTGCTTTCCCCTTCTTTCTCGAGCAAATCTTAATAGCCAACGCCGCCTCCACCAAGGCCTTAAACCTAACAAATCTTCTGCCCTACAAGCCTTCATTCAATCGGTCTTCCTTAGATTCAAATCTATCTCGGCTACAATGGTGACTAGTGACCACGTCCCTGAGGTATGCTTTTAAGTTCCTATTCCCAGAGCATTGGTCGCTACCCTGCATTTCCTTTGTTCTCAAATTTATTTTATCCAATTTCTAGGAAATGAGGAATGAAATCTTGATTCCATCAACTGTTGCTTCCAATATTTATTTTCTTGAGCCTATGGGTGACCCGGATCTATCTGATTTTATCCATCAAGAAACCAACCAAATCCCCTTCAAATAGTCTACAGTGGATTCGTCCTCCTAGAACACCAAAACTCCCTTCAGAAACTGGCCCAAAATGCCCAAGGGGCGGAGAAATTGGTTTCGTAGGGTGTCTAAGAAAAAGGGTGGAGATTGGGAGCTTTATGATCTGAGTCAATGCCTGACACTCTCGTTGTCTGGAATGGAGATGAATCATCCACTCCTGATTTCTACATCTTATTTCTGGTCCAATACCCTAAATGCCTTTGTTTTTTGTCATGGCCCAATGACTATCACTTTAGCTGATGTTTATATGATGTCCGACCTTAGAATAATAGGATCGATGTAGCCTTATGACTTCTTAAGTGCTAGATCCAAGAAATTATCTAGGATATCATATTGCACAGGATGAGCCATTTACATTCTGAATAATATTGGAGACGAATCAACTGTCAGTGAAAGGGAATATGTGGCCTTTCTAAACATGTGGTTGGAGAGATTCATCTTCTGTGGGTCTTCTTGTGGTCCGACTTATAATCATAAACTCATGGTAGAGCATCTAGCAGTAGGCAAGGATATCCATCTTAGAAAGTATCTGCTAGGAGCTGCATATCATCTGATGCACCAGGTAGCTACCCAATTACTGAAGAATGAATCAGTGCATACTATTAGTGGTCCTTGGTGATTGATACAACTATGGCTCAACATGTATATGCACAAGATTGTAATTAGAAACCTGAGTTTCCCTTCCTCCAACTTTGATGAGAAATATAGAGGCGAAGAAGGAAGAACCCGTCAGTGCACGAGCTATGGTGAAGCTGCATCTGCTATAACAATTGCTGTCGATGTTGGCTACCTCTTCAAAAAGTTTTACAGAGGGTTTGATGTAGATATCCTGACTTGGTTACCCTATGACGAGGATGAGAACAATGAGCTGATCTTCCCGTTCAAATTTCAATTTGAATCAGGTTGTTTGGATGAGACAGCGACTGTAATCTTTAATTCCTTCATCAAGCCCTGTGTCCTTCCAGCCGAATTTCGTCATGGTCATGGCAAAATGGCTACAGGCTCCTTCCTCCCAGGCAACCTTCCAACCTATGAGTTTTACAACCCCTCTTTTGTAGCTCGTTAGTTTGGTCTTGGTCAATTGCCTCCTCAACTTTTCTTCAAGGACATGTTGAGGCCAAGAGAAGATATCAGTGAAGTACTAGAAGCCTCTAGAGTTTTCCAACTGGGATCAGATCTTCCTTCCCTTTGCTTGCATGACTGGATCAGAGTTAGCTTCTCTTCCACTCTTTTTGACTCCTGGTGGCAAGAATGACATTCCCATCTTTTCTATGGGTTGGTCCACCCTTTGTGCATAGCTCTAGATGGGGAATTTGCTTCTATAAGAGAGGTAACTTGCCATTTATTTTTAAGAAAATTGTTCAATGAATTCTTTTGCCAACTGTTCTAAATGACCCTCTTAGGACACTTAATTTGATCCTCTGAGCTTGGATAGGAAGGGGCGTCCTATAGATTATCAGCCACCATTTCCTAGTTTTAAGAATAGAATCAGCCGCACCTTCGCTGAAGAAATGGATGAAGACCCATGCTGCCCCCACGATCGTGACATATCAATCTTCAAAGCGCAAGGAGGTCTAAGAGGCAACCTAGAAAGCCATCACTGGGAAAAGACTCCATAGGATGAGACCATCAGCTGCTCAGGTAAATAATTTGTTTTTTCCTCAAAATGATATTCAACTTCTGATCCTCTTTCTTCACAGTTATCAACCATGGCATCCCAATCGGCTCTGGGTGTGGAATTGTTGTCTTAGGCATTCAAGTTAGCATCAACTGAATTTTCATCGGCCAATCCTCAATAGGAGCCAATTTCAATTGAAACAACCGATGCTTCCAAGACAGCGGAAGATGTAAGTCTTTCCATTTCACCCCCTGATGCTGCCAAGGCATTTTCTTAACTTCTTGATTTATTCAGTTTTCATCCTCCATCTGACTCCTTACCATGTCAAATACTTCTCGAGGAAACACCTATGCAAGAGCAGGAGTCTGATAGTCCCCTCATCAAAGATGATCCTGCTATTGTTGATATCCAAATTATCGATTACCCAGTCCAGCACATAACTGATGGTAAGAAAGCCATATGCCTAGTTTATTTCTCTACAACAAACATGAACTAAAAATTTTCCTTGATGTTTGCATATATCAATGTTGAGAGTTTAGAGCCGATTCAACTAGATATTACTGGTGCATCATCAGTTATTCCTTCTCTTTAGATAGAGGTTACGACAGAAAAGGTATCGTATCCATTTTCACCGTTCATTTTATTATAAACTAATCCAAACCTTCTAATCAAGATTTTCTTATATATAGGCACTCAATCTTCCAGCTCTGAGCTACTCTTTTAATCTTGAGGAGTATCTAGATGAAGACGAGATCAACTCATCAGCCACCTCCTCTAAGGAAGCTTTGTCAGAAGAGACCAGAAATCGGCTAAGGGATGCACTATCAACGTTTGAGAAGAATGTAGCCGATTCGGTCCAAGATGTTGATTCAATGCAAAGAGTCTTCTTGGATATTAAGGATAATCCATCCCCAGTTCTTTCCAGAGTCTTGTCACCTTTATCCATTATTGAAGATCAAGTCTCAAAGGTGAAAAAGGCTCAGAGGAATCTGTTCGACCGTGAAACTTTATTGGCCAAGGGGAACTCCAACAGGCAAGAGGCCAAAGAGCTGACACAACTGATTGATCATTTGAAAAACTCCTCCCTTAGGATCGACCTAGAGTTGTCTCAACTAGAAATCAAGTGTGCAGAACTTGAGTGGGAGCTAGAAAACATGAAGGCTGCCATTGATCATCGTAAGTCCACCCTGCCTCAAATGCCCGATGCCATCAAACAAAACAAATAGGAACTACTGGCCAAAGTCAGAGAAGGCAGAGCCATCCGAAGTAGCCTTGAGAACATTCCTGGATCAGCCGAAGAAGATAAGCAACAAATCACATAAGTTGATGCTTTTTGGCTAGAAGTGTTGAAAGCAATCTAGAATGTTCTAGACTTGTAATTCGTGTATTATATATCTTGTGTAGAATCGATGGTGATCACACTCTCTGTCGCCTAATTGTACTTCTTGTTTTGGCTAAAGAGCTGATTTGAAAATAGCCGATTCCAAACTTCCAACCTTAATCCAATTAAGTCTAAAAACACAACCTTTATTAAGAGAATCCCTCAATCTTCTATCCTTAGTCACCCAGCACCGTATTCTCTTTGACATTAGTGAAGTGACGCTTTGCCTTCTATTAATTGCGGTTGCCTTTTGCACGTCCCGAGGCATCCACCTCTTCGCTCTGTGGCTTCAAATACCAGCCGAGGACCACAGTCTCGAACACATCTACATTTGCAACCATAACTGTTCCTTTGCACTTCTCCACGCTCGCAAAAACTCTGTAGCGGACTTCTTCCCATTCTAGTAGATCCAATCAACTCAATGGCTGGCAAGGACAACCGAGGCAAGCGTGCAGTGGAGGAGATCCTAGAAGAGAATATGCCGGTGAACCAGCACCTCCAACGCATGAGGTGAGATCAAAATCTTTTGTTCATGATGATGAACTATTCTGACTTGCCCATAGGTTTGTTTTGAATGACAGTCTTCATCCTCTTCCCAAGGCTGGCGAGCCCTCTGATGCTACATCTTCTGCACTGACCTTGTTGTCAGATTCTTTCAACTCCTACAATGGCGATGACCCCCAGTGTTTCCTCTGAGAGTGGAGGGTGGCCCAAGACTGTTATTTCAAGGTGACTCAAGAAAATAGTTAGCTTGAGATCCATCTAAGGGTCTCCCAAGCTACCCTTCATGCTGCCGAAGAGGAGGCTAGTGCCATTTGGGCATGGCTACCTAAGTCCGATGCCATGGTGGGGGGTAAGATGAATTCTAGGAACGCTCTATTTCGATTTCCATTGTCTTTTATGATGATAACTTTCCTGTTTCTATGATCGCTAGCCCTGATGGTGCAGTTGGAGTCCCTTCAACTGGCGGTGAATGCGGCCATAGATGCCATCAATGCTCAGGGCCCCCTCATCAATGTCTGCCTCCACGACATCCCGGCCCGCGTCTAGGAGATCACTCTCCACGGCGTTCATCATGGCGCATCGGTGGTGCTGGCCATGGCACAAGTTTAGACCGGGTACGAGCTCCATGCCATGGAGACTGGCTTTCCGATGGGCGACAACCCCAAGGAGCATGAGGATCTGATCGAAGAATTCATCTTCGTGGCGGAGGCCATTGTGAACATCACATCTGCTCAGGTTGTGGTGAACAAGGTCTTCGATTAGTTTGTATTTAGGGCGAACTAATGAATGAAATCTTCTACTTTTCCATGACCGTGTTTTAGTGCAATGCCCTTGTATGTGTCACAATTGTCTTCGTTTTTGTTTTTGCTCTATAGGTGATATAGATCGTATCGGCTTTTACATCTTCGGGTTTATTTTGAACTGAAGGTGATACTTTTTCGGTACCGGCTATTAGAGCCAATGACTAAACGCATCGACTGTCGAGTGTTGATCAAACGCTAGGATAATATCCCTTCAAATATTTTTCATCGATCGCTATTGATAGGTTGCACCAGAAGTTTTCAGACCAAAGGTTAAACGATCGATTGATCTAGGTTAAGCATCTCATTAAGCGAAACAAAACTTTCTTTAATAGATCTATCAACTCTGGCTTGCACTTAGGATTTGACTTAGTGCTCACATACGTCGGCCTAAGCCTATCTCTAGGACCAATGCTTATTTCCCTTAATCCAACGGCTGACGCGAAGCCATGAGTATTCATTAAAACAAACTCTCAGAGCCGATTGCTTGGATCAGCTATTGGCCTTCATTACTGATCTTAATAAAGCCTCCTTCCCATAGCTTGCTAGAAAAACACTTGAAGTCTTCTAGTCCCAATACACTGGATCGACTGTTGCAATACTCATGGACTCATCAGTGCGAACCAGCTTGACATCATCTCCATGCCATTGAATCAAACATTGATGCATGGTTGATGGCACACAGTAGTTTGCATGAATCCAATCGTGACCAAGGAGTAAACTATATGACCATTTTCCATCGATGACAAAGAATGTGGTGAGTAAAGTTTTACTTCCGATTGTCAGTTCGACATTCATTGCCCCCTGGGTCTTAGATGCATTACCCCCAAAGTCCTTAAGCATCATATCAGTCTCAATCAAATCTCCTGGTCCCTTACCAAGCTTGCAAAAAGTGGTGTAAGGCATAAGATTGACAGAAGCACCTCCGTTCACCAACATCTTGTTCATCAGCTTCCCATCAACAAAACCTTTTACATATAAAGCCTTTAAGTGTTGATGCTTGACAGGTTTATCGAATATAGCTTGCTGTATAACTGTTAACTTGGCAACTATTTCTTCATACACTGATTCATCAAAATCTAAATAAACTTCTTGATCCACTGGAGCTCTGAATTCTAATGGCAACAGAAAAGTCATTTGAATATTAGCCGATGGTTGCCTTCTATCGGTTGTTTGCTTAGCACGCCATACTTGAGGTTTATCGGATGCCTAAACCTGTTCCAACTCTCTATTCCTTAGGCGTTGCACCCTTCTTTTTTGGCTTCTTGTAAGACCTCTTGGACACCATTGGCCTTCCAGCCAAACATATTCTTCCTCATTACTTCTTCATAATCAGCCCAGTTTTGATCAACAACTCATTTTCCAAGCCGATCATGAACACTTCTATTTTTTAAGCGTTGATCCATGTTATTATGATGATACGCATCTTGAGCATGTATAGATCGGCGGTTGGTTTGAGATTTCCTAAACTCCTAATATTTTTCGCTACACTCTAGACAGTTATTTCTGGTAGGCAATTTCAAACCTTTGTTCCAGCAATGTCTGAAGAAAGAACAATTCCAATACAATTTAGCTTGCTTTCTTTTATACCTCTCTTTTTCTTATTGACGCTGGTATTCTTGCTCTTCTAACCAACGCTGATAATCCTTTTTCTTCTACCACTGCCATTTATCAAACAAAATTCGAGATGTAACACGTAGATTTATCGTCCCATCCTTTGACGTTTCTCCCTGCTCATATCGGCTCTTTTGTTGGTCACGACACCTTCTAATTTCTCTGTATTCATCAGTCAATATTTGCATCTCAAGATCGACTGTTTCAGTTTCTCTTGATCTAGTTGATGTTAAGACCTTAGTCTTCCCTTTGAGCAGCCTAGCATCAACCATGTTCTAATCTCCTGGAAAAGGATTATCATCAACTTTCATCATCCGAGACGTATCGAATTTGAGCCTTCCTTGCTGAATAGCCCTCTGTATATACTATCAGAAAACTCAGCACTCATTAGTAGAATGAGATGTAGCATTATGAAACTTATAGAACTTCTTATTCTTCAATTGATCAAGAGGCAACATAACATGATTATCAGGCAACTTGATCTACCCCTTCTCAACCAAGAAATCGAAGAGCTTGTCTGATTTCATGATGTCAAAGTCATAGCTTTCCTTGACTCCTCTTCCCCAAGGATTTGGCACCATTACCATCTTCTTACCCCAATTCCATTCAGCAGTGGCAACCTCTTCTTCTTCATTGTCTTCATAGCTGTCATCGACTGAATATGGATTATAGGCTTCGGCCATTGTGGTACTTTTCTAGAATCGGGTATCTCTGCGCATACTCTAGAATTGGCTATTGAGCGCTACCACTCGTTGAGCCAATTGACCCAACTAATCAAACTCTTGTCCTAGCAGCTTCTCTCTCCATGTTGGCAACATTCCTTGAATGGCTAAAGTAGCTAGCTGATCATCAGCCAAGTTTAATGAGAAGTACAAATTTCTAGTCTCTCGAAACTTCTGAAGAAACTCGGTGCCCGATTCATTTGTTCTATGCCTTATAGTTGTCAAAATGATAATCTTATTTTCTCCTATCCCAGTGTAAAAATATATATGAAACTTATTCTCTAGGTTAGCCTAATTGGCAATGGAGTTAACTGGCAGTAATGAGAACCAAGTGAAGGCTGGCCCTGATAGGGACAAGGAGAAGAAACAAACTCGATGGGCTTCTTCAATAGATGCTTCACCCAACTGTGTAAGATACCGACTGACATGTTCTATTGTGCTTGTGCTATCTTGGCTAGTGAACTTAGCAAACTCTAGGAGTCTGTAATTTGTAGGAAGAGCAACCAAATCATACCATTCTGGATATGGGCGTTAGGATCTATATCTCTACAGATCCTTTGAATTGATGGTGCTATTTTTTGAGTCGACGATGGTATGTAGCCTGATGTGCCAAAATTAATCATCTGGTTTTGACCTTGCCTCGCCGGCTATTGCACATGCTGCACTGACAATCTAGGATTATACTGTATCTGATTTGTAGTACCACCTTGAACTTGCTTAGATGAACTGTGAACTATCTGGACATCATCATTATTGGCTAGTGCTGCTTCTTGATGGCTAGTACCGGCTTGATTAGTCCCCTAAATCGATGGATGTAGAATGTTGTAATAAGCCGGTGCAACCTGATCAACTTGAAACCCATGAAACACCTCTTCAATGGTGTTGTGGAATGTGTTCAAGAAAACTTCATTATGGTTCAATATGGCATCATGAATAGATTTGTGTATAGCTTCCATGAAGAAACATCTGTCTCCAGCTTCATCTACATCTGTCTGCCCATGCAACAAAACTCTTGGTAGTGGATATTTCTGAACAATTATATTGTCATGTGTCTTGGTGTAGGATAACAAACACTTGTTCTAAAATTTTTCTATAGCTTTGATGATGACATCTTTATCTCCATCAGGTAGGTCTTCATAAGGTACCATAAGGATGTCGTTATTGTTGTAAGCTGCCATGACGATTGTGGTGTCCCACCAGGCATGCCAGAACGTGTGTCGGCATGAAAAAGTGTCAGGCACACGAGCAAGCCGGAAGGGTCTGCTCGATGGAGCTAGAGATCCGCCTAGCTTCAATGCAGGGATGATCGATCCTGCATACTCCTCCCAAGATGTGCTAGTCAATTTGACCCTGCAATTGACAAGGAGAGAAAGTTTATCAGTAATTGAAGGTGGAACATGTCGGTCTATGCCCAGATAGTTCCAAGTGTGCCTCTTCAAGAGCAACCATATGGGAAGAGCGACTGAATAGCCGATCCACATAGAAATCGACTATTACGGACTGTAAAGCTCGTGGGTAGCGATTAATTTCATATCGACAGGTACAGTACTCGTAGATGTAAATAAGATCATCAGTTAGATAGATATTGCCAGTGTAAAGCATTGAGCCGATGAATCTAATCAGGAAAAGATATAGCACATGAACGAATCGACTATCTAATAGGAATGGATCTACAAACGCTCTGAATCTAATCTGTTACCACCAATAGTGAGGTTCAACCGGATCGATGGCAGCTATGATGATAGTAACAAACTAAAACCGAAGAATCTACAAAAAACATCCATACTTCGACAGGCTTTCTGAAAGACATGCTATACGTGAAGGCTCGGATGAATCGGCTAAAATAGTTGATTCAGGTGAAAAGGACTACAACGTGTGAACAATCGACTATTTTACATGAACAAACCTATGGACTCCTCAGACTCAACCTATTATCTCTAATAGTGGGGTTCGACCGAATCGATGCAGCCGTGAAAAAGACAATGAATCAAACCCTTGAAGTACATAGATCTATTCACGATTAACAAAATCATGAACGCACACCGTAGGCGTTAACGCACAGGCGATCGGCTATTTAGCCAATGCAAGCATAGCAAACAGCTAAGGTCACGCCTAACCAGGAACAAATCTACTAACTAGCATCCTTCAATCTACAGTGCCATAAGTGGGGATCGATCGGATCATTACAACCATAATGGTGAACTATAAACCAGATTCAACTAGCCAGCAAACCTCTTCAAGATTATTTATGCCTTAACCGCGTACTATGCACGATCAAGATCGAAGTAAAAACAGCCGATGAAGCATAATCCGTCGCTCAGAGTAAGAAACATCGTGTTGTAGTAAAGCAAACGATGGACTGAAAGGATATAAGGTCGATCTAATTCGATCTCAACCGTGCAGATTGATGTTGCTGTAAACTAATAACGATGAAAAAACATCAGCAAGATGGGTAACTTAATGAATCTACCCGAAGGACGCTACCCTTAGATAGAGCTGATAACTTGACCTTAATCTAGTTCGAGCAGTGGAGGTCGACCGGATCGATGCAATCGTACTTGAACTAGACAAGAGTCGATAACTAGCTTATACTAGAGTCACAGTGGAGGTCGACCGGATCGATGCAGCTGTACAAATAGAAGTATAAGCCATGATGGTACTTACAGACAAGCCGGAGGTCAGCCGAACCGATGTAGCCCTGCTCGCTGAAGAACTCGCCTAGATCTACTCTACTCCTACTCCTAAGGGTTGGCCAAACCCGAAAAAGTAAATGACTTGTATTTGATTGATTGTGTGTCTTACAATAGCCGGGGTCCAATATTTATACCCGGAGCCTAAACATGAATCCTACTCGAGTATGACTCATTACAATCTTCGGTATAAAAGAAAACATTCCTTTCTTAAGATAACTTGGACCCTAATCTTTCCCTTTTTGTAGAGTCCAATATGTAGTTTCCCGACGCCAACCGTAGCTCATCATCATTATCTACTGATGTCATTCAAAAGAGAGCCGATTCTAATGTTGCATCTAAATTAGCTGATATCGATCCTCAAGCAATCGATTCCTCGATTGACACAATCTTGGAAGCCTTCGAGTTCCCACGTTCTTCTCCCCAATTTTGGTGTAAATAGGTTGTGATGAGCTAGATGATCACAAAGTTGTCAAGATTATGTTGGAAGCTTATTCACCTCGAAATGAGACCATAGTCACTCTAATTAGAGACAAGAAGAAGTTTGAGTACTTCACACCAAATAATGTACTTGGGAGGATCTTGACCTTTGACATGCAAAGAGAAGAAGCAAATGAGAGGAGGAAACTTGGAGAATTGCAAGCAAAGCTAGAGGGCATCAAGATCAAAGATGTAGCTCTCAAGACCAACAAATCAAGCAAGTAAGGCTCCACAAGCAAGTCCAAGATCAACCAACAAGCTTCAACTAGCAAGCCCAAAGAAAGCAAGCAAGTTCAAGAAAGAGTACAAACCACATCATCTTCAAGTGAAAGTAAAAATGATGATGATCAATATGAGAAGATTGATGATGTTGCTCTCTTTATGAAGAGATTTCACAAGGGGCTAAAGAAGCAAGGCTACAAGGTAGCGAAGAGAAAATTTCCAAACAAGAAAAAGAGGATATGCTACAATTGTGGTAGCACCGATCACTTCATTGCCAAGTGTCCATATGAGATCAAGGACAACAAATACAAGAAAGAGGACAAGGCCGACCGGAGGAAGAGCAAGAAGAACATGGGAGAGGCTCACATTGGGCATGAATGGGACTCAACTAAAGAGAGCACAAGTGAAGAGGATGAGAAGATTGCAACCATTGCCATTCACAAGTCATCCCCTAAACCAAGGCTCTTTAACAACATGTCCGATGATTACTACTACTCCCCTCACATTTGTCTCATGGCAAAGCATGAGAAGGTAAAATCCAAATCAAAGGACAAATCTTCTTCACCTCCAAGTGATATCTCTAGTAGTGATATTAGTGATAGCTCTAGTGATGATGAATCTAGTGATGAAGAAATAAACATGATAACTAAAAATTTGAATGGAAAGACTAAATTATTCATCACTAAGCTAATGGAGGATTTAGAGAGTGTCCAAGCCGAGCTAGAATCTAGAGAATAGACTCTTATTCAACAAGAGGATCTCTACATTGCTAGCAAAGAAGCTCTTGCATTAGAGAGAAGTGAGGTGGAATCCTTGCGTGAGGCCTTGGCCAAAGAGCAAGAGGACCATGCTATCACAAAGAAAGTAAATAAAGCTCTCAAGAAAAAGTATTGTGACTTAGATGAAAAGCACAAAGAACTTGAGATGCAATATAGCATTCCTTGAGATAGCAACTCACATCTCACTAAGGCAAAGGAAACCTCTACTCCCTCTAGTAGTCAAGGTTGTGGAAAATGTTTTAATCTTGACTTGAATGCTTATTCCACTAACCATGCAAACATGGAGGCTATAAGAAAGGAGATTGTTAGTCTTAATGAAGTCATTGGAAAAGGGTGGATAAGTGTGACCCAATCCAATGACAAGAAGGTTGATGAATCAAAAGGGCCACAATTCAAGCAAAGAAGGCATCCCTCAATCAAGCATGGGCTCGATCATACAAAAGGAGCCAAGACAAATAGAAGAAGGATAGTGAATGGCTATGAGTGTGTACAGTTTGAGAGGAAGGGCAAAATTGGTACAGATCAACCTACACATACCGTGACAGTGCAGCGTCCCAGAGCGATAGTGCTACAGTGAAGGGCGGCAGTGCCACACCCTGCAAAAATGGGAAGGCTACCAATTCTATTCCTAATCAAACTAAGCCCAAGAAGAAGGTGTATCAAAAGAAATATGTTTTCTAGAAGCCTAAGGAATCAGTGTGGGCCACCAAGAATAAGTATGCCTACCAACCGAGGACTTATACACCTCGACAAAGCTTGACATCGTGCTTTGTTTTGAGGAACAACAGCAGTGGGAAAGTGGCGGCAAAATATGTTGGAAAGGAAACCAACATATATAGGAATACTTTTATTTGGGTTTCTAAGATTCTTGTGACTAACATGCAAGGCCCTAAGTCAAATTAGGGACCTAAATCTAGCAACTAAACTTGTTTTGTAGGCATACTCCTCTAGTGGATCATGTTGGGTGCTTCATAGTGGATGTACAAATCATATGACCGGAGAAAGGAGTATGTTCTCATCATATTCCCCGATGACGCACTCAAATAAAAATATTGTCTTTGGAGACAATTCAAAGGGGGTGTGATTGGTCTCGGTAAAGTTGCTATAACCCTTGAGCATTCAATTACAAATGTATTACATGTTGATTCGTTGAGTTACAATTTGTTGTCCATTTCTCAATTATGTGAGATGGGCTATAATTGTCTCTTTTTGGATAAGGGTGTGGAAGTCTTTAGAAGGGAGGATTCCTCTATTGTCTTTATGGGTCAATTAAAGAACAAGCTTTACTTAGTTGATTTCAACAAAAGTAAAGCTAAGCTTGAGACTTGTTTAGTGGCAAAATCTAGCATGGGTTAGCTTTGGCATCGCCGACTAGCCCATGTTGGGATGAGGAACTTGGCCAAACTTCTAAAAGATGAACATATCCTTAGACTAACAAATGTTCACTTTGAGAAAGATAGGATTTGTAGCACTTGTCAAGCCAGAAAGCAAGTTGGAGCACCTCACCCACCAAAGAGCATCATGACCACCAAGCAATCATTGGAGCTAATACATATGGATCTCTTTGGACTGGTCTCCTAGCTAAGTATCGGGGGTAACAAATATGGTCTTGTTATTGTTGATGACTATTCCTATTTCACTTGGGTATTTTTCTTGCATGACAAGTGCCAAGTTCAAGAGAAGGTGAAGATATTTGTTAGAAGAGCTCAAAAGGAGTTTGGTCTTTCCATCAAGAAAAGTGAGAAGCGACAATGGGACTAAATTCAAGAATACTCTAGTTGAGGAGTTTCTTGATGAAGAGGGCATCAAGCATGACTTTTCAACTCCATACACCCCTCAACAAAATAGTGTAGTAGAGAGAAAGAACCGTACACTCATTGACATGGCAAGAACAATGATAGATGAGTACAAGATGCCGAACATCTTTTGGTGTGACGCCGTCAACACCGCTTGCCATGCCATCAACCGCCTCAACCTACACAAGAACTTGAAGAAAACTTCATATGAGCTTCTAACTGGTAACAAGCCTAAGGTGTCCTACTTTAGAGTGTTTGGGTATAAGTGTTTCATACTTAACAAGAAACCCAAAATCTCTAAGTTTGCACCTAATGTTGATGAAGGTTTTCTTCTTGGTTATGAATCAAATGAGCATGCCTACCGTGTCTTCAACAAAACCTCCAGGAGAGTTGAGATTGCGGTAGACATGATATTTGTTGAATCTAATGGCTCTCAAGTGGAGTAAGTTGATTTAAGTGTTGTAGGAAAGTAGGATCCAGCATGTGAAGCAATCAAGCAATTGCTATTGGTGATATTAGACTACAAGAAGTCACTAAAGTGGAGGTTCCTCAAGTTGCTGCTACACCTATTTCCACTAACGTACCTGATGCTACACTGCAGCATGAATCTACTACAACTCTAGAGTGTAGCAGTGCCGCACTTGAGGGCGGCAGTGCTGCACCTACATAGTTAGCAGCAGCTGATTTAACAAACTTTTGTCACCGAAGATGATGAAGACCTACAACCCATATTTGAGCAAGAAGATGATGAAGATCTAGAAGATGAACAAGAGGCCATTGAGCATCCAAGGCTAAGGCAAACCATACAATGGGATCATCCCATTGATAACATCCTTGGAAGTCTTCGAAAGGGGATAACAACTCGTTCACATTTAGCAAACTTTTGTTAATATTACTCGTTTGTTTCCTCTTTGGAGCTCTTAAGGTAGAACAAACACTTAGAGACCTAGACTCGGTGATGGCCATGCAAGAAGAGCTCAATAACTTTGAAAGAAACCAAGTGTGGACTTTGGTAGAATGACCCAATACCAATGTCATTGGCACCAAGTGGGTCTTCCGCATCAAGCAAGATGAGAATGGAGTGGTGACAAGGAACAAGGCAAGGTTGGTTGCTCAAGGTTTCACTCAAGTAGAGGGCTTGGACTTTGAAGAAACATATGCACCGATGGCAAGGCTTGAAGCAATCCAAATGCTTCTAGCCTATGCCGCTCATCACAACTTCAATCTATATCAAATGAATGTGAAGAGTGCATTTCTCAATGGCCCTATTCAAGAACTTGCCAATGTTGAGCAACCATCGGGCTTTGAAGATCACAAGTTTCCTAACTATGTATACAAACTCCAAAAGGCACTCTATGGGCTTAAGCAAGCATCAATAGCATGGTATGAATGCCTTAAGAAATTCTTACTTAAACAAGGCTTTGAAATAGGCAAAGTCGATCCTACCATTTTTACTCATAAAGTTGGCAAAGATATATTTATGTGCCAAATATATGTCGATGACATAATATTTGGTAGTACTAATCATTCTTTTTATGAGGAATTTAGTAGGATCATGACCAAGAGATTTGAGATGTCCATGATGAGTGAATTGAAGTTCTTCCTTGGATTTCAAATCAAGCAAGTGAAGGATGGAACTTTTATTAGCCAAATGAAGTACACCCATGATATGCTCAAGAAGTTTGACATGATGAATGCCAAGCCTATCAAAACTCTCATGCCAACCAATGGACATCTAGATCTCAATGATGAAGGGAAAGCCATGGATACTAAGGTATATCGCTCCATGATCGTCTCTCTACTTTATTTATGCACATCTAGACCCAATATTATGCTTAGTGTGTGCATGTGCTAGATTTCAAGCTAACCCAAAAGAGTGTCACTTAGTGGCCGTTAAGAGAATCTTGAGATATTTAGTACATACTCCTAACCTTGGCTTATGGTATCCTAAGGGCTCTAGGTTTGATTTACTTGGGTATTCGGATTCCGATTACGTCGGTTGCAAAGTAGATTGAAAAAGCACTTTAGGGAGATGTCAATTCCTTTGATGGTCCCTAGTGCCTTGGAGTTCTAAAAAGCAAAATTGTGCGGCCCTTTTCACCACCGAGGCCGAGTATGTTGCAGCCAGTGCATGTTGTGCTCAACTACTTTGGATGAGGCAAACCCTTCAAGATTTTGGATGTCACTTCACTAAAATCCCACTCTTGTGTGACAACGAAAGTGCCATAAAGTTAGCCAACAATCCTGTAAGCCACTCAAGAACTAAGCACATAGACATCCAACATCATTTCTTGAGAGACCATGAAGCCAAAGGAGATATCAAAATTCGATATGTGAGCACCGAAAAGCAACTAGCCAATATCTTCACTAAGCCTCTTGGTGAGTCAAGGTTTTATGCTTTGCGTAGTGAGCTAAATATTCTTGATTCTCATAATGTGGTTTGAACTATAGCATACCTTGATTGATGAACTAGCATGGATAGGAGAAATGAATTCTAAAAGTATAAATATTGTGCTTAAAATGTTTTATCATAAGAAACAAGTGCATTATGATCACTGTTTGTATTGATTATTTGTTGCTGATCATAGTGTAATTGAGATATGTGTCCATATCCTATATATATAGAGGTATTTAGTTAGTAGCTAAATTTGTTGTACTGGGGAGTGCGGCAGTGCCGCGTGTGGACTACGACAGTGCCGCACTTTGAATTTCAACTAAATTTCGGCCCACGACAGTAGTTACTATGGGGGCCCATTTTCTTACCTCTTATTTCACCGCCCCCAAGGTAAGCCTCTTCTCTTACCCGACACCGATGCCTCTCCCTCTTCTCTCACGCACACGCAGTCACCGCCACGCCTCTATCCAGCGCTGATGCCACCTCCAGCTATGCCGCGCCCTGCTGCTGCTCTTGTTCATCATCACCTGCAGCAGCTATAGCTCGTGGACACTACCATTCTCTTCCTTTCCTCCTCAATCCATGTAAATCAAGGTGAAACCCTAACCTAATCCCGATCTATGCCATGGAGTTTTATATTTGTTGGAAGATGGTTTCTAGTGATTGCATGATTAGGGTAGAAACTAGTTTGATGGATGAATTGAATCAAAACAATGATTCATTGGTTGAGCCTCATCTGTACCCGTGGCAGTGTCGTATGTTGGGTGCGGCAGTGCCAAACTCAATAGATTGAACTTGTAAATGCAAATGTTGTTCCATCGATGACTCTCTGTTTTGGTTGGATTTGTGCACCAGATTTGTTTCTATCTTAAATATGTAGCCACTTTACCTACATTGTAGACAACTCCATGTATTTATTTAGGTCTACTCATTCTGAGATTGTCTAGTGGTTTAGGAGAATGTTTAAGAAATAGTTTGAATAGTTGAGAAGAATTGAATCGTGGGAGAGGTGAAGCACTAGGTGCGGCAGTGCCGCTACTGTCGCACCCTCTGACCTGATTAGTTCAGAGTGCTTTCCTAACTCGAGATTTGAATCATCTCATCTATCCAAAATGTTTTACAAGTGTTCTTTTATACCCCTTATGTACAGTTTCTTATTTGGACCTACATTTGTTTGCATAGATGTCCTCTAGAGGTGATGATGACCGGAGAGGGAAGAGGAAGATGACCAAGCCTCAGGATAAGTAGATGCCTCGTTGTGGTTGTGGTAGGACCACAGGGGGCAGCAGCAGTGCAGCAAGCAGATATGTTGCTAGAGATAGGGGGAGAGATCAGATGATCCAGGATGAGGAGAACCTAGAGAGGGCTGGCCATATCATTCCTCCAGGTGCTTGCCTAGATACTCCACCTCATCTTGAGGAGTTTGATAGAAGCTACATCATAGAGTATTCTCTCGTTCACATTTAGCAAACTTTTGTTAATATTACTCGTTTGTTTCCTCTTTGGAGCTCTTAAGGTAGAACAAACACTTAGAGACCTAGACTCGGTGATGGCCATGCAAGAAGAGCTCAATAACTTTGAAAGAAACCAAGTGTGGACTTTGGTAGAATGACCCAATACCAATGTCATTGGCACCAAGTGGGTCTTCCGCATCAAGCAAGATGAGAATGGAGTGGTGACAAGGAACAAGGCAAGGTTGGTTGCTCAAGGTTTCACTCAAGTAGAGGGCTTGGACTTTGAAGAAACATATGCACCGATGGCAAGGCTTGAAGCAATCCAAATGCTTCTAGCCTATGCCGCTCATCACAACTTCAATCTATATCAAATGAATGTGAAGAGTGCATTTCTCAATGGCCCTATTCAAGAACTTGCCAATGTTGAGCAACCATCGGGCTTTGAAGATCACAAGTTTCCTAACTATGTATACAAACTCCAAAAGGCACTCTATGGGCTTAAGCAAGCATCAACAGCATGGTATGAATGCCTTAAGAAATTCTTACTTAAACAAGGCTTTGAAATAGGCAAAGTCGATCCTACCATTTTTACTCATAAAGTTGGCAAAGATATATTTATGTGCCAAATATATGTCGATGACATAATATTTGGTAGTACTAATCATTCTTTTTATGAGGAATTTAGTAGGATCATGACCAAGAGATTTGAGATGTCCATGATGAGTGAATTGAAGTTCTTCCTTGGATTTCAAATCAAGCAAGTGAAGGATGGAACTTTTATTAGCCAAATGAAGTACACCCATGATATGCTCAAGAAGTTTGACATGATGAATGCCAAGCCTATCAAAACTCTCATGCCAACCAATGGACATCTAGATCTCAATGATGAAGGGAAAGCCATGGATACTAAGGTATATCGCTCCATGATCGTCTCTCTACTTTATTTATGCACATCTAGACCCAATATTATGCTTAGTGTGTGCATGTGCTAGATTTCAAGCTAACCCAAAAGAGTGTCACTTAGTGGCCGTTAAGAGAATCTTGAGATATTTAGTACATACTCCTAACCTTGGCTTGTGGTATCCTAAGGGCTCTAGGTTTGATTTACTTGGGTATTCGGATTCCGATTACGTCGGTTGCAAAGTAGATTGAAAAAGCACTTTAGGGAGATGTCAATTCCTTTGATGGTCCCTAGTGCCTTGGAGTTCTAAAAAGCAAAATTGTGCGGCCCTTTTCACCACCGAGGCCGAGTATGTTGCAGCCAGTGCATGTTGTGCTCAACTACTTTGGATGAGGCAAACCCTTCAAGATTTTGGATGTCACTTCACTAAAATCCCACTCTTGTGTGACAACGAAAGTGCCATAAAGTTAGCCAACAATCCTGTAAGCCACTCAAGAACTAAGCACATAGACATCCAACATCATTTCTTGAGAGACCACGAAGCCAAAGGAGATATCAAAATTCGATATGTGAGCACCGAAAAGCAACTAGCCAATATCTTCACTAAGCCTCTTGGTGAGTCAAGGTTTTATGCTTTGCGTAGTGAGCTAAATATTCTTGATTCTCATAATGTGGTTTGAACTATAGCATACCTTGATTGATGAACTAGCATGGATAGGAGAAATGAATTCTAAAAGTATAAATATTGTGCTTAAAATGTTTTATCATAAGAAACAAGTGCATTATGATCACTGTTTGTATTGATTATTTGTTGCTGATCATAGTGTAATTGAGATATGTGTCCATATCCTATATATATAGAGGTATTTAGTTAGTAGCTAAATTTGTTGTACTGGGGAGTGCGGCAGTGCCGCGTGTGGACTACGACAGTGCCGCACTTTGAATTTCAACTAAATTTCGGCCCACGACAGTAGTTACTATGGGGGCCCATTTTCTTACCTCTTATTTCACCGCCCCCAAGGTAAGCCTCTTCTCTTACCCGACACCGATGCCTCTCCCTCTTCTCTCACGCACACGCAGTCGCCGCCACGCCTCTATCCAGCGCTGATGCCACCTCCAGCTATGCCGCGCCCTGCTGCTGCTCTTGTTCATCATCACCTGCAGCAGCTGTAGCTCGTGGACACTACCATTCTCTTCCTTTCCTCCTCAATCCATGTAAATCAAGGTGAAACCCTAACCTAATCCCGATCTATGCCATGGAGTTTTATATTTGTTGGAAGATGGTTTCTAGTGATTGCATGATTAGGGTAGAAACTAGTTTGATGGATGAATTGAATCAAAACAATGATTCATTGGTTGAGCCTCATCTGTACCCGTGGCAGTGTCGTATGTTGGGTGCGGCAGTGCCAAACTCAATAGATTGAACTTGTAAATGCAAATGTTGTTCCATCGATGACTCTCTGTTTTGGTTGGATTTGTGCACCAGATTTGTTTCTATCTTAAATATGTAGCCACTTTACCTACATTGTAGACAACTCCATGTATTTATTTAGGTCTACTCATTCTGAGATTGTCTAGTGGTTTAGGAGAATGTTTAAGAAATAGTTTGAATAGTTGAGAAGAATTGAATCGTGGGAGAGGTGAAGCACTAGGTGCGGCAGTGCCGCTACTGTCGCACCCTCTGACCTGATTAGTTCAGAGTGCTTTCCTAACTCGAGATTTGAATCATCTCATCTATCCAAAATGTTTTACAAGTGTTCTTTTATACCCCTTATGTACAGTTTCTTATTTGGACCTACATTTGTTTGCATAGATGTCCTCTAGAGGTGATGATGACCGGAGAGGGAAGAGGAAGATGACCAAGCCTCAGGATAAGTAGATGCCTCGTTGTGGTTGTGGTAGGACCACAGGGGGCAGCAGCAGTGCAGCAAGCAGATATGTTGCTAGAGATAGGGGGAGAGATCAGATGATCCAGGATGAGGAGAACCTAGAGAGGGCTGGCCATATCATTCCTCCAGGTGCTTGCCTAGATACTCCACCTCATCTTGAGGAGTTTGATAGAAGCTACATCATAGAGTATTCTCTCGTTCACATTTAGCAAACTTTTGTTAATATTACTCGTTTGTTTCCTCTTTGGAGCTCTTAAGGTAGAACAAACACTTAGAGACCTAGACTCGGTGATGGCCATGCAAGAAGAGCTCAATAACTTTGAAAGAAACCAAGTGTGGACTTTGGTAGAATGACCCAATACCAATGTCATTGGCACCAAGTGGGTCTTCCGCATCAAGCAAGATGAGAATGGAGTGGTGACAAGGAACAAGGCAAGGTTGGTTGCTCAAGGTTTCACTCAAGTAGAGGGCTTGGACTTTGAAGAAACATATGCACCGATGGCAAGGCTTGAAGCAATCCAAATGCTTCTAGCCTATGCCGCTCATCACAACTTCAATCTATATCAAATGAATGTGAAGAGTGCATTTCTCAATGGCCCTATTCAAGAACTTGCCAATGTTGAGCAACCATCGGGCTTTGAAGATCACAAGTTTCCTAACTATGTATACAAACTCCAAAAGGCACTCTATGGGCTTAAGCAAGCATCAATAGCATGGTATGAATGCCTTAAGAAATTCTTACTTAAACAAGGCTTTGAAATAGGCAAAGTCGATCCTACCATTTTTACTCATAAAGTTGGCAAAGATATATTTATGTGCCAAATATATGTCGATGACATAATATTTGGTAGTACTAATCATTCTTTTTATGAGGAATTTAGTAGGATCATGACCAAGAGATTTGAGATGTCCATGATGAGTGAATTGAAGTTCTTCCTTGGATTTCAAATCAAGCAAGTGAAGGATGGAACTTTTATTAGCCAAATGAAGTACACCCATGATATGCTCAAGAAGTTTGACATGATGAATGCCAAGCCTATCAAAACTCTCATGCCAACCAATGGACATCTAGATCTCAATGATGAAGGGAAAGCCATGGATACTAAGGTATATCGCTCCATGATCGTCTCTCTACTTTATTTATGCACATCTAGACCCAATATTATGCTTAGTGTGTGCATGTGCTAGATTTCAAGCTAACCCAAAAGAGTGTCACTTAGTGGCCGTTAAGAGAATCTTGAGATATTTAGTACATACTCCTAACCTTGGCTTGTGGTATCCTAAGGGCTCTAGGTTTGATTTACTTGGGTATTCGGATTCCGATTACGTCGGTTGCAAAGTAGATTGAAAAAGCACTTTAGGGAGATGTCAATTCCTTTGATGGTCCCTAGTGCCTTGGAGTTCTAAAAAGCAAAATTGTGTGGCCCTTTTCACCACCGAGGCCGAGTATGTTGCAGCCAGTGCATGTTGTGCTCAACTACTTTGGATGAGGCAAACCCTTCAAGATTTTGGATGTCACTTCACTAAAATCCCACTCTTGTGTGACAACGAAAGTGCCATAAAGTTAGCCAACAATCCTGTAAGCCACTCAAGAACTAAGCACATAGACATCCAACATCATTTCTTGAGAGACCACGAAGCCAAAGGAGATATCAAAATTCGATATGTGAGCACCGAAAAGCAACTAGCCAATATCTTCACTAAGCCTCTTGGTGAGTCAAGGTTTTATGCTTTGCGTAGTGAGCTAAATATTCTTGATTCTCATAATGTGGTTTGAACTATAGCATACCTTGATTGATGAACTAGCATGGATAGGAGAAATGAATTCTAAAAGTATAAATATTGTGCTTAAAATGTTTTATCATAAGAAACAAGTGCATTATGATCACTGTTTGTATTGATTATTTGTTGCTGATCATAGTGTAATTGAGATATGTGTCCATATCCTATATATATAGAGGTATTTAGTTAGTAGCTAAATTTGTTGTACTGGGGAGTGCGGCAGTGCCACGTGTGGACTACGACAGTGCCGCACTTTGAATTTCAACTAAATTTCGGCCCACGACAGTAGTTACTATGGGGGCCCATTTTCTTACCTCTTATTTCACCGCCCCCAAGGTAAGCCTCTTCTCTTACCCGACACCGATGCCTCTCCCTCTTCTCTCACGCACACGCAGTCGCCGCCACGCCTCTATCCAGCGCTGATGCCACCTCCAGCTATGCCGCGCCCTGCTGCTGCTCTTGTTCATCATCACCTGCAGCAGCTGTAGCTCGTGGACACTACCATTCTCTTCCTTTCCTCCTCAATCCATGTAAATCAAGGTGAAACCCTAACCTAATCCCGATCTATGCCATGGAGTTTTATATTTGTTGGAAGATGGTTTCTAGTGATTGCATGATTAGGGTAGAAACTAGTTTGATGGATGAATTGAATCAAAACAATGATTCATTGGTTGAGCCTCATCTGTACCCGTGGCAGTGTCGTATGTTGGGTGCGGCAGTGCCAAACTCAATAGATTGAACTTGTAAATGCAAATGTTGTTCCATCGATGACTCTCTGTTTTGGTTGGATTTGTGCACCAGATTTGTTTCTATCTTAAATATGTAGCCACTTTACCTACATTGTAGACAACTCCATGTATTTATTTAGGTCTACTCATTCTGAGATTGTCTAGTGGTTTAGGAGAATGTTTAAGAAATAGTTTGAATAGTTGAGAAGAATTGAATCGTGGGAGAGGTGAAGCACTAGGTGCGGCAGTGCCGCTACTGTCGCACCCTCTGACCTGATTAGTTCAGAGTGCTTTCCTAACTCGAGATTTGAATCATCTCATCTATCCAAAATGTTTTACAAGTGTTCTTTTATACCCCTTATGTACAGTTTCTTATTTGGACCTACATTTGTTTGCATAGATGTCCTCTAGAGGTGATGATGACCGGAGAGGGAAGAGGAAGATGACCAAGCCTCAGGATAAGTAGATGCCTCGTTGTGGTTGTGGTAGGACCACAGGGGGCAGCAGCAGTGCAGCAAGCAGATATGTTGCTAGAGATAGGGGGAGAGATCAGATGATCCAGGATGAGGAGAACCTAGAGAGGGCTGGCCATATCATTCCTCCAGGTGCTTGCCTAGATACTCCACCTCATCTTGAGGAGTTTGATAGAAGCTACATCATAGAGTATTCTCTCGTTCACATTTAGCAAACTTTTGTTAATATTACTCGTTTGTTTCCTCTTTGGAGCTCTTAAGGTAGAACAAACACTTAGAGACCTAGACTCGGTGATGGCCATGCAAGAAGAGCTCAATAACTTTGAAAGAAACCAAGTGTGGACTTTGGTAGAATGACCCAATACCAATGTCATTGGCACCAAGTGGGTCTTCCGCATCAAGCAAGATGAGAATGGAGTGGTGACAAGGAACAAGGCAAGGTTGGTTGCTCAAGGTTTCACTCAAGTAGAGGGCTTGGACTTTGAAGAAACATATGCACCGATGGCAAGGCTTGAAGCAATCCAAATGCTTCTAGCCTATGCCGCTCATCACAACTTCAATCTATATCAAATGAATGTGAAGAGTGCATTTCTCAATGGCCCTATTCAAGAACTTGCCAATGTTGAGCAACCATCGGGCTTTGAAGATCACAAGTTTCCTAACTATGTATACAAACTCCAAAAGGCACTCTATGGGCTTAAGCAAGCATCAACAGCATGGTATGAATGCCTTAAGAAATTCTTACTTAAACAAGGCTTTGAAATAGGCAAAGTCGATCCTACCATTTTTACTCATAAAGTTGGCAAAGATATATTTATGTGCCAAATATATGTCGATGACATAATATTTGGTAGTACTAATCATTCTTTTTATGAGGAATTTAGTAGGATCATGACCAAGAGATTTGAGATGTCCATGATGAGTGAATTGAAGTTCTTCCTTGGATTTCAAATCAAGCAAGTGAAGGATGGAACTTTTATTAGCCAAATGAAGTACACCCATGATATGCTCAAGAAGTTTGACATGATGAATGCCAAGCCTATCAAAACTCTCATGCCAACCAATGGACATCTAGATCTCAATGATGAAGGGAAAGCCATGGATACTAAGGTATATCGCTCCATGATCGTCTCTCTACTTTATTTATGCACATCTAGACCCAATATTATGCTTAGTGTGTGCATGTGCTAGATTTCAAGCTAACCCAAAAGAGTGTCACTTAGTGGCCGTTAAGAGAATCTTGAGATATTTAGTACATACTCCTAACCTTGGCTTGTGGTATCCTAAGGGCTCTAGGTTTGATTTACTTGGGTATTCGGATTCCGATTACGTCGGTTGCAAAGTAGATTGAAAAAGCACTTTAGGGAGATGTCAATTCCTTTGATGGTCCCTAGTGCCTTGGAGTTCTAAAAAGCAAAATTGTGCGGCCCTTTTCACCACCGAGGCCGAGTATGTTGCAGCCAGTGCATGTTGTGCTCAACTACTTTGGATGAGGCAAACCCTTCAAGATTTTGGATGTCACTTCACTAAAATCCCACTCTTGTGTGACAACGAAAGTGCCATAAAGTTAGCCAACAATCCTGTAAGCCACTCAAGAACTAAGCACATAGACATCCAACATCATTTCTTGAGAGACCACGAAGCCAAAGGAGATATCAAAATTCGATATGTGAGCACCGAAAAGCAACTAGCCAATATCTTCACTAAGCCTCTTGGTGAGTCAAGGTTTTATGCTTTGCGTAGTGAGCTAAATATTCTTGATTCTCATAATGTGGTTTGAACTATAGCATACCTTGATTGATGAACTAGCATGGATAGGAGAAATGAATTCTAAAAGTATAAATATTGTGCTTAAAATGTTTTATCATAAGAAACAAGTGCATTATGATCACTGTTTGTATTGATTATTTGTTGCTGATCATAGTGTAATTGAGATATGTGTCCATATCCTATATATATAGAGGTATTTAGTTAGTAGCTAAATTTGTTGTACTGGGGAGTGCGGCAGTGCCGCGTGTGGACTACGACAGTGCCGCACTTTGAATTTCAACTAAATTTCGGCCCACGACAGTAGTTACTATGGGGGCCCATTTTCTTACCTCTTATTTCACCGCCCCCAAGGTAAGCCTCTTCTCTTACCCGACACCGATGCCTCTCCCTCTTCTCTCACGCACACGCAGTCGCCGCCACGCCTCTATCCAGCGCTGATGCCACCTCCAGCTATGCCGCGCCCTGCTGCTGCTCTTGTTCATCATCACCTGCAGCAGCTGTAGCTCGTGGACACTACCATTCTCTTCCTTTCCTCCTCAATCCATGTAAATCAAGGTGAAACCCTAACCTAATCCCGATCTATGCCATGGAGTTTTATATTTGTTGGAAGATGGTTTCTAGTGATTGCATGATTAGGGTAGAAACTAGTTTGATGGATGAATTGAATCAAAACAATGATTCATTGGTTGAGCCTCATCTGTACCCGTGGCAGTGTCGTATGTTGGGTGCGGCAGTGCCAAACTCAATAGATTGAACTTGTAAATGCAAATGTTGTTCCATCGATGACTCTCTGTTTTGGTTGGATTTGTGCACCAGATTTGTTTCTATCTTAAATATGTAGCCACTTTACCTACATTGTAGACAACTCCATGTATTTATTTAGGTCTACTCATTCTGAGATTGTCTAGTGGTTTAGGAGAATGTTTAAGAAATAGTTTGAATAGTTGAGAAGAATTGAATCGTGGGAGAGGTGAAGCACTAGGTGCGGCAGTGCCGCTACTGTCGCACCCTCTGACCTGATTAGTTCAGAGTGCTTTCCTAACTCGAGATTTGAATCATCTCATCTATCCAAAATGTTTTACAAGTGTTCTTTTATACCCCTTATGTACAGTTTCTTATTTGGACCTACATTTGTTTGCATAGATGTCCTCTAGAGGTGATGATGACCGGAGAGGGAAGAGGAAGATGACCAAGCCTCAGGATAAGTAGATGCCTCGTTGTGGTTGTGGTAGGACCACAGGGGGCAGCAGCAGTGCAGCAAGCAGATATGTTGCTAGAGATAGGGGGAGAGATCAGATGATCCAGGATGAGGAGAACCTAGAGAGGGCTGGCCATATCATTCCTCCAGGTGCTTGCCTAGATACTCCACCTCATCTTGAGGAGTTTGATAGAAGCTACATCATAGAGTATTCTGAGGATGTAGTCATAAGGCGTCCTGTTGACACACGTGCTCATCCCATGCTCAACTATGCAAGAAAGCTAAAGATGGTGGAGGAAGCACATGAGAACAATCCCTATGAGCAGCCAAAGGATTTAGAGACAGACTATAGGTTTTGGAATGAGTTTCATTCCAACTTCTATGCATCTATGAACTCCAACTCCAAGAAATCCAAAGTTGTCAAGATGCATTATGTTGATTGGGAGGAGATGAAGGCAAAGAATGAGCCAGAATTCAATAAGGTGATCAAGGCTTGTGAGTTGTTTGGCCTCACTAATATTATGAGCTTCAGATATTTTTGGAATGAGGAAGTGCTAGCCTAGTTCTATGTCACTTTCTTCTATAGCATCTACACTGATGAGATTCACTAGATGACTGAGGGACGGTATTATAGAGTTGATTTTGTGACTTTCAGCCGGATCCTTGGTTTTGGAGAGGAGCGGGGCTTCACTTATATTCATGATGAGGCTAAAGCTGAGATCCATGATATTGCCTATATGTGGATTGACAAGAGAAGTGCAGATGGAAAGGTCAGTGGCCTAAAGAGCTATTATTATATTTTGAACAATTTGATCAAGCACACTATCAATCCCAAGGATAGAGCAGCTTCTGATCTTAATGGATATATGAGGAATGTGCTTGCTAGATTTGCTCCTAGAGGTGATAGGTTTAATGTCCCTCGCTTCATGTGGCGTGATCTGAGGAACGCCATGGAGGATGAGAGAAAGGGGATACCCTATGCCCCCTATCTCATGTTTATGATTGAGAGGGTCTCTGGCTACAGATTTGAGAAAGATGGTCTTCACACCGTCTACAAAATTGAGAAGACCCGAGGGGCAGGTGCTAGCAGGGCAGTGAAACGGTGTCCATTAGTTGAGGACGAGCCTAAGTCATCCCGATCTAGGCTTGCAAGGAAAAGAAGATGGAGAAGTTTGAGAAATAGATTAAGGCTATTTTCACCACATGCAGCTATGCAGCAAGGACCGCATATTAGGACCGGTTGGAGAACCGTGAAGCTTACCGGGAGAATAGAGAGCATGCAGGGCTACCACCTCTTTCTCCAGTTCAGTCACCGCCAAGGTTTGATGACCTTCCTAGCCTTTCTGAGATAGATTTAAAGGAGAAGGAGCAGGAGCAGCCAGAGCTTGATCCTCATACGAGTTTGAGGCCGACCTTGCAGTCCATGAGGAGGAGCACTAGGCGTGAGCGCTACACTTCGATCACTCATCACCATGGGAGGGAGGTGGTGTCTTCTTCCTCCTCCTCCTCCTCCTTCGACGACGATGATGATGGAGGAGAGGAGGACGTTGCAGGTGCTAGTGGAGCTACTGGTAGGGATGATGTCGATTGGGACACCATCCAAGAGGATGAGGAGTGAGTGTTGGTCTTTCTTCTTTTCTTCTCTTTTTAGTGCTTTATGCCAAAGGGGGAGAAAATTAGAGGGGTCAACAACTTTTTCGACGCTATGGAGAGGAGGTTGCTGCAGCTAGAGTCATGTTCATATCCATTTAGAGTAGTCTTCATTAGGTGAGAGTTTGAGAGTCCATTAGAAACTCTATATATGTAATAATGCTACTTAAGTACTTTATATATGTGTAGGATATGAACATATATTAATCTATGTTGTCGCTTGTGAAACAATTGTGCTAGAATGTATATCTTTATATGTATCACATGCCGTGTGGTGTCTGTTCTGATCTGTGCTGTTATAGCAAGTGCGGTAGTGCCGCACCTAGCGGCAACAACAAACCATGTTGTGCATAAACTGTCATTTGCATTATGTTTTATATACCTGACATAGTATGCAGCACCCCACAGGAGCATGGATGTAGGGGGAGCCCCATCACTTTCACTAAAATGTGAATCTTGGCTTCTTATGCCAATTTGAGATCAATTCTCTATTCACACATTTAGGGGGAGGCTCTACACCCATGGCTCGAAAATCTCAGTATTTATTTTATATCTTTTGTAAGCTCTAATTGGGTTATCATCAATCACCAAAAAGGGGAGATTGAAAGTGCAATCAAGCCCTAATTGTGGGTTTTGGTGATAATGATAATGCAATTAGAGAACTAATGAGATTTATCGAGATGACAAGCAGGAAATTTATATTTGAGGATGCTACACGAAACAGAGGAGCCCCCAATTGCAAATGTTGATGGCTTCAAACTCAAAGGAGGTTTAAATTCTTTTATATTTTGAATTTGAGTATAAGAAAAGCCGTACTATAGAGGAGGACACAATGCTTAAGCTAATATATGCTACCAAGTGATCAAACATACACATGCATCCTTAGATTCACAGCCAAGATAGTCTACACTTCACTTTTACCCTTGTTGTCTTACGTGGTGCGGCACTGCTACACTTGAAGAGAGGAACTGCTGTAGTGTGGCACTGCGGCACTACCACGACTTAAGTGACCATTGGGGGCTAGGGGTATTTATACCCTTCCCCTTCCTCTCCAATAGCTCTCTGCCTCTTCTTCCTCACTCCAACTCATCCAAAATAGAAAGGAGCCTTTCTCTCTCCCTCCATTGTTGACCTTGAGCCCTCAAGCAAATCTATTATTTTCCACATCAATCCTCGAGAGAAAAGGGTCCAAAACTCGATTAGAGAGCAGCTCCATTGATTCATCAACTCAAAAGAGCACTTGGTTCATGTTTTGGCTAGTGGGTGTGTTTATTACTCTTGGAGCTTGGCTCCTAGGCGGCTAGAGCGTCGCCCGTGGAGCTTGCCAACTTGTGTGGCAGCCCCAAAAAGTTTGTAACCATCTCTTGAAGCTAGTAAACTCACCCCTCATCTCAAGAGTTAAGTCTTTTGACTTGAGAACGAGTAAGGGTTGGAAAGCCCTAAGCCTTAGTGGCTAACCTCAACAACATGGATGTAGGCAAGCCTTGGTAGCGAACCGAACCACGAGATAAATCATTGTGTCTCTTGTGCTTGATTTACATTACTTGCATGTCATATTGTTGTTGAGGTAATTTCTAGGGTTTCTAGTCGATCTACTTGTGTGTAGTGTTCCTACAACTTCTAGCTTTTGATCTGTGACTATTATACCTGTAGTAGGCTGAGAAATTTCTTCGATCTAAGTTTCCTTTCACTGATTTTGAACTATGACTCAAAGTTTTCTGCAGGTGCAGCAGTGCCGTAGTTCTGGTCTGGTAGTGTTGTAGTCCGATAGTGCCGCTCTAGAGAGTGGCAATGCCACAGGGTGAATTTAATAAAAGTTTGAGTGTTTGTTTTGATAGGCCTATTCATCCCCCCTCTAGGTCAACCAGAGATCCTACACACGACGGTCCCTGGAGGCAACGCGGACGGGCCCACGTGCACAGCTTCGGTCAGTGGTGGCTCCTCTCCTCGGCCGGGGGCTCCTCAGGGGCGGACCATGGCTGGTGGAGCTTCCCCAACTAGCGCCACCTCCTACACCGGCTATGGCGGCGTCTCGTCTCCCAGCAGCGATGGCATTCCCCAGATCGGGTGGCGGTACCCTGATGACGACTATGGCGGTTTCCCCCCACATTGACTGCTATTCCGACAGTCATCGCCCACACCGATGGCGGAGTGCATAGTCTAGGTGGATCCCCTATCTGCAAGGTCTCGTACTCCTATTATTCTGCATGAATTTAAACCACAATCTGTGCTTCTTGAGTCAAGAATTTTATGCAATCTGTGTCATCCATCTGCAAGCTGCTGAGAAGGAACAGCAAGGTTTATGTGCAATTCATTTTTTTTGAGCCAGCCGTGTAAGCAAGCAAGCCGTTATTCATGCTTCTTTTTATACATTGTTGGAACAAATTTCTATGTATTACCGGAGCATATTTCTATACATTATCGAAGCACATTTCTATACATTATTGTTGGTTGCAGGTGATGCTGCATCACTAATTGCTGTGGATCTCCTGGTGGCCATGTACATGCAGATAGCCAGATATGGATGTGCAATGAATTTTCTATCTAGTTTTGATTGAAATTTTTAATGCCTTGTATGAATAGGTGGCACCTCTCTCTGACATAGCTTCGGCATCCCGATGCCCCCTCCCCACCATGGCCCACGGTGGCACCCCTCCCCACCACTGTTCAGGTCATGTGGGCCTCTCATGGGCGCTAGGCAGGTGTTTGTTGAAATGCCAAGGTGTTTTGTTGAAATGCATAGCCCGTCTGCTAGTTGCTAAGTTGAAATACATAGCCCGGCCTTGCTCCCTCCCAACGGTGCGTGGCCTCGTCCCTCCCAACGGCGTACACGGCAGCCCTTGGAGGCGACGCGAACGGGCCCACTCGCACAACTTTGGCCGGTTGTGGCTCCTCTCTCCGATGGCGTCGTAGGCCCACAGCGGCCTCCCCTACCCCACCGGTGGTTGATCCAGTCTACAACGACCTCCCCCACCACCACCAGCTATGTCAGCGGCGACCCTGCTCCCTCTCGGCGCCAGCCCTAAGCCTCCCAGCTGCAACGGTGGCCAAGCCATCCCCACACGGTGCCCTGGCTCCCCTCTCCACGCGACGAGCAGTGAGGCCACTAGGTTCAGAGGCGGCAACGGGATCATAGGTCCAGGGGCGGCTCGCGTTCATGGCTAGCTACATGCTCGGACGATGGACGACGGCGTCATGGTTGCCACGGGGACTGCTATTACATCATTGTGGTCGCGCCGGCTTGCTACCTGGCGGTCTGGGCGACTTCGGGATAGGGCCTGGCAGCCAGGGCAACATTTGTTATCTAGGTTTTTTCTTCTTGCAAGCATAGGTTTTTATGCATGGTGAAACTGAGATTTCGAAGATGTTGGCTGATTTCTATGCTTAGTTGCATAGGTTTCCACACAAGTTGAATTCATCTTCATTGTTTTTGTTTGTTGATTTTGTGTGCCGATACTTGCGTGTATATAATGGCTAAACTATAACTTGGTATACATTTGTAACTTGGTATACATTTCTATATATTGTTGATACATAATTCTATACATTGTTGGAACAGTTTCTATGCGGTTTTTATGCAGTAACAAAATTAATCTTTATTCATTGAACTACTAATTTCTATGCAATGTCGGCGCCAAAAACATTTATGCGCATCTTGACAACTGATTCTATGAATCCGATCGTCCATCATGTGCTATTTTTCAAATTTCAAAATTTTGGGGAAGATGAGATCGTCTTCATGTTTTACACATGCGGTCTCCATGTTCGATGCATTGTCCCCATGTTAATTATACACAAGAAATCATGGTTATCTTTGGTGGAATGTCCATCTCGTGGAGAGGTTTTACGCGGTCACAAAATTAATTGTTATTCATCGTACCACTAATTTCTATGTAACGTCGGCATAAAAAAATTTCTCCGCATATTGATCAGTTATTCTATGCATCCAATCGGCCATCACGTGCCATGATTCAAATTTCAAATTTTGGAGAAGACGAGATCGTCTGCATGTTTTACACTTGTGGTCTCCATGTTCTATGCATTGTTTCCATGTTAATTATACACATCTATAGTGGGAAGCATGATGTTGGTGGAGGCAATTACAGTTATGTCAGGTTGAATGTCCATCTCGCGGATATGTTTTTAGGTGGTAACAAAATTAATTTTTATTCATCTAATCACTAATTTCTATGCAACGTTGGTGTCAAAAACTTTTCTGCGCATCTTGACCATTTATTCTATGCATCCAATCGGCTATCACGTGCCATGATTCAAATTTCAAATTTTAGAGAAGACGAGATCGTCTTCATGTTTTACGCTTGTGGTCTCCATGTTTTATGCATTGTTCCAATATAAATTATACACCCCCATATAGTAGGAAGCATGATGTTGATAGAGGCAATCACGGTTGTATCAGATGGAATGTCCATCTTACAGAGAGGTTTTTACGCGGTAACAAAGTTTATTTTTATTCATCCAACTACTAATTTTTATGCAACGTCTGTGCAAAAAAAAAATTGTGCATCTTGACAATTGTTTCTATGCAACCAATCAGCCACCACGTGTCATGATTCAAATTTCAAATTTATGATTTTTAAAAATTTTCAAAAAATATTCACAATGGATCTTGAATCGTGCACAAAAATATCAGGAGTTCAATGGTGAAAACCGTTTTTGAATCGGATGCTTCGTTAAGGAATTATAACGAAAAAACAAAAGAAATATGCATGCGTCAGCTAGAAGTTCAGCTCGTGGAGAGGGTAACGAATTAATTTTCATAATAATTTTAGCTGGACGAACCTGAATGGTTGGGCTGAGATGGAGTGTCTGGCTAGAGCTCGAGTGGCTCGCTAGAGCTCACCATTAACTATCGGAAGCCCCGGGCTCTCAGTAGCCGGTGTATATATATATATATATATATGGATTTTCATAATCCGTTTCAGACCACTTCTGCTGAGGGCACACGCGGCCATTATCAAGGCTCGGCACGTCTACGATATCGACAGGTTATGTTTTAAACTGGGCCACGCTCTGTAGTTTAGCCGTACGGGATTAATGGAACCCAACGACAAGGAATTAGGAGCGGCGGTCCTATTTCGTGGGCCAGCTGGTATCGGGTGGGCCTATTGAACACACGCAGCGTCCTTTCTTTTCTTTCTTTTTTTTTCCGCCTTGGCAGTCCACTCTACTCCGTAGGCCGTATCTCTGACCTGAAATGCAATGTGGGAATGCACTGGCCAACTGCATATAATCCAGTAGCTAATTTCTCACATATGCATCAGAGCATTAGTTACTTAGGCCAGTTTTAGTAGGAGTTTTATGTGAGTTTTATTTGCATTAAATAGATTGTCCTATAGGTATTTTTATGATATGGTAGTGTATTTAATAAGAGAGAAGAAATAAGTTTTATCTAGATGAAACTTTCTTGACACGATTACCAACTCTCTATGAGTCTTGAAATTAAATGTCTATGAAACCATAAAATAAAACTCTCCATTGAGAGTGGGTGTTTCGTCCAAGTTTTATTTCATTTCACATGGCATGGTAGTCTTAAAAACAACGTCATGAAACTCATCACTGAGACTGGCCTTAGAATATCTCCGACGGCACTATCTGTTAGCCTAGCCTGCTACTCTATTTTTAGGTAGTGGAAGGAAAGAAAATATAGCTCGGGCCTCGGGTAAGCTCCCTATTAGACCTCTCAAATTTGTTAGTCTCTCAAATTCCTCCCCCTACTATCCATTACAACACCTAAAATAAAAGACCACGTCGTCCTTTGGGTAGCGCTACAGGCAAAAGATTCAATACTTATTCGGCATCTTCTCCAACAACAAAGCACAAAAGAGAATCCTTTCTGTAAATGGGTTTTCAGGAGAGATGATGTTCATATTTGGGTTGTGTCTCTCAGGCAACTCAAAATAGATCTCTCGTATAGGTGTTGGAGGCTAATTTTGAATCTCTTACTAGCTATTTTTGGTTTAGATGTCCATATGAGTTCCGAGACATTGCTATCCTCAAAAATTCCCTTTGGCTGTTTCCACCCGAGACACCAAGGATTTGGACTACTGCTGCTGGGCTGTGCTTGCCTGTCAGCACCGGGGTCGCACATAATTTCTGCTGGGTTTCAATCCAACCAAAGTTCGCTGGGTATAAGGGGTTACCGCAAACCTGTTAGGGTCGGCCGACCCCGATGCTTGAATATAGCTTCACCACTAAACGTGAAACAAGAAAGGGAAAAAAACTAATACTTATCGTATCCGTAAATAAAAACTAATTTCCTTGACCTTTTTCATGATTGGTAAACGCAGGAGGTAACTCAAATAAGGCCTTGGTTTTAGCAGTATAGATGCAACTATTTGCAGGACATTATATCTCACAATGGATAATGTGGTTTGCTGGCAAATAGTTTCAACCTAAAAGTTTGTTGCTGATCTTGTTCAGGATGAATGCATTGCAATGGTAGGAGTAGTTCTTTGCTTCTTATCGATGCCAAATAATTCTAAAACTAATTTCTGAGTATATAACTTAAGGGGCCGTTTAGATCATTTCATTTTGGAGAAATTAAAATCTACATAATGGATTAAGATATTTGGCTTAGAATTTAACATACCATATTATTATCAAACTCACAAATAAGTCTATCTCAAATTCATAGGGTGGGAGATGGAAATAGATTCTATAGACCACTATGCTATAATTCTATTTTCCAACTTATAGCACACTCTTGAACTCATTTCCCTACAATAGAAATATAACGTATAAATATATCCCTTGTATGCCTAACAATAAATATATTAGCTTAATTAATCAGTACCTAAATTATAATTATTAGAATGAATTCAATTCCAAGAATCAATCGGGTCCTAATATGTTTTTATTGACTTCTATAATAAGAAATAAATAGTTTGATTCTCTTTTTCCAAGGAATAAGGGTAGATATTTTTTTTGTCTCTCTGAAGAAATGCCGGTTGTAAGCAAATCTATACCTAATACTCTTTTATATTTTCACGGTTGCCAACAGAGATTAGGAACGGGGAAGAAAATAGAAGGAAATACGGGGTTTCAGATGTAAAGATACTAAAGAGAAAGAAAAGGTGGGAGGGCCTTAATAGTTTTTAAAATATATCAGGGTTCCTGATGTAAAATGTTCAGATTCGAGTGGGTCTCTCCTAGTGGGCTTCTTTTTCGACCTCGATTGAATCCTTGCTGTTGGACCAACTTCGTTGTGGCCTGGACCAAGCCCATGTAAGCCCTTTGCCTTTTCTTTTGTTTTTCTCTTTTTCTATAAAAACAAAGATATTGCAAAATTTGTCAAAATTGTAGAAAAATCATAAAAATGTCAAACTAGTTTTGTTAGCTTTATAAAAATGTGATCTATCAATAGATGTTATGAATCTTGTTAGGTTGTGCTTTGTTTATAAGTGTGTTAAATCATCCTTGCATATGTTGCATGTATATAGGTGCAGTGATGACTGAGAACGTGCCAGAGGTAGACCCCAAATACCTGGAGGTGGCCGAGGAGTACGAGGAGGAGGCTCATCATCGGTGTTCTTGAAGCCTTCACTAACTTTTCGTTGTTTAGTTTCTGCCTAAGGCAAGCCCTAGTGCATAATTCTTACTCTTTTCAGCACTTATTATATGTTTGTTTGCGCATTAAGTTTTGATTTGAGGAGAAGGATTTACACCACCTGACGTAGTTTTGATTAGAAACAAAGCTTACTTTTATTAAAATATAGATTAGTCAATGGTACAACTAATTATTTCATGAACTGAAAACTTTGCAGATTATAATCTAATAAAATCTAAACAAATGTATGTATGTAATTCCTGAGGAGGATTGCCGTGTGAAAATTCAAGAAAGGTTTCATTCATTGGTGGACAGATAAATCCTTGACACATTGACAAAAAAAATTACGGAGGTTGATATGATGCATAAAAAAGCTACGAAGGTCGATATTGAGTTGTAGAAACACATAGATATTATAAAAAATTAAAGTTATGATATATTTATAGCTAAATAATTATGTGCTTTGCAATGAAAGGAAAAATATACCAAGGTATATTTCAATTTGATACAGGTTTAATAAGACATTGTTATTTATTGTCAGCATTAACTTATATTATAAATATTATGGTCATCATAAAATAAATTATAAAAGAATAAAACATAAGTAGATATATACCATTTACGTCATTGTTTTGCATGAATGATTGATAGTTTTTTTTTCTAGATGATAAAAAATTATTGCTCTAGGCGTATGTGTCATACGCGTAGACATCAGATCCTGGTGGCCAATGAGCATACATGTTTTTATCGAAGGGTTTTGGTTTGCTATGCGTGCATCCCGCACACCATGCCACCAGCACACGAGGGGCAAAATACCGACCCTATCAGGGCTTCCCCAACGCGCTAGGATGGCGTACTGCCTGTAATATCTTTGGTGTTATGAGCTTGTTAAGCACTGAGATTTAGATCTAAGAAAAATTTCTGAAACAAGTTTTTCGGAATTTTTATTTAAAACGCAGTTGAAGGGATAAGTGAATCATGTGTGACTTAGTTTTGTGAACTCAAATGAACGTACAAGTTAAATTACTCCGTGCGTAAAGATATTTAGGAATGTCTGACAATAATTGTAGCAAATAGATAGCGAACAGTTGGTTCTAATAGATTAAGCATGAAAAGCAATCTTTATAAACAAAATAAAATATAACTTGTATTTAGTACTTGAATAAATCTGGAGCGTAAGTTTAATAGATGAAAATTCAACTCTTGTTTTGGTGAGTAAAAGTTATTCAATAGTATATATGACAGCTCAGAAATCGAATCCGAGATTCAAACTAGAACTTTTCATAAGTTGGCGAGAAATTGAATTTATGTTCGAAAGGTCAATTTTGATAAATTATGTTGAGCGAAATAGTTCTATAGTGCTTAAGTATTTCGCTCCTCTGGGTTAGTATGCAGTATGGGCTAGGTCATAGTATACTTGTTAGTGGAAATCGACAGGGTTTAGACCTTTTAGAAATTAGGGCAAAAAGCGCTAGTGGATGTTAGTTCAAAACTAAAAGTTATAGTTTTCTAAGTCGGAAACGATAATAGACAGTGCTACGTTGGCGTTTAAATTTCGACAAACCTACCTCAACACTAATGTTATGCTTTTGCACAGTTGCTTGCCTCGGGGTAAGTATTTGAGCATGGGACAGGTCATAGTCGTGTTGAGGACGTGTCGTTGGTGCTCTGTTCGTGAACCGGCGGCTGTAGCGAACAATCTCGCCCGCTCACCTCAACTACCTCGTCCCGCTCGTCTCGGCCATTCATTCCACCTACCCGAGCTATGGCTGTTGCGAACTGCATTCGCCCTGCTTTTTCCTCATTCTCGGTCTCTACCTCTGTTGTTTGCCTCTGTTGCCTGTCTCTACCGAGCCTCCAGCGCCAACCGCCCGCCCATCGCCAGCTTTTTCCCCACCGCGCTGCGCCCCACGGCCCGCGCTGGGCCTGTTGCTCCACGGCGGCATCCCTCTAAGCGCCTCCTCCGCTCCACGAACTGCTCCCATCGCCTGCCACTGTGCGCGCGAGCACGCCCGAGCTGTGTGGTCCCGTGCCGCTTCACCACAGTGGCCACGCCCACCATCATCTGCCCCCGCTGGAGGCCCGCCGGTGTCGGTTTCCCCATCGCGCTCGGCCCATCGAGATGTTCCTGGCCGCGCGCTGTCGCCGTGGGTTCCCGTGCAACTCGCCAGTAGGCTTCCCGCCATCGCCGTGCCCTCCCCAGCCGGGATTGACCGCCAGGCGGTGCCTCTGCTCCGTGCTCTACTTTTGGGGAAAGACAGCAGGTGAGAAAGTATGAATAAGAACTATTACAGGGTTCTAGGTGTAAAACACGAGACTCACATGAATAGTATCACGTAGTGTTGTTTACCTTGAGTTAAATAAGGAAAAGCGCATGGTCCTTTTTGCATATTCGCTAGGTGGGTTTGGGCAGGCCGCGCTGGGCTGGTCTGCTGCCGTCGCGCTTGGGCCAGCTTGTTGGGCCATACTCGCGCGTCCGTGTGGGCCGCCAGCCTCCTCTGTGGCCGTGCACGCGCCCGCCCCGCCTGGTGAAAGGGTCGAGATGGCAACTAGAGGGGGGTGAATAGTCTTTTTTAAAAACTTAATCACGTTGGCTAACCGAAACAAGTTCAGAATTAAAACTATCGGTCTAGCCAAGACTACACCCCTCTATCTATGTTCACTAGCACCTTGCAAAGATACTAATAAAGCAACAAAGGTGCCGGGCTAGCTAGAGCTCACCTAACCAATTCTAGGAGCAAGGTCACACAAACCTATGCCACTAGTACTTTAAGCAACAAGTGAGCTCCTACACATGCTAGTAAGCAAAAGCACAAAGTCAACTAAGCTCACTATCAATGCTCAATAACAAGGCAACCAATGTCAAATTAGAGAGCGCAATTACTTAGCTACACAAACTAAGCAATGTGACTAACAAGGTTACACAAACCAAATTAGTCACATAAGAGAGCTACTTCTATGCTACACAAGCAAGAAGGTAACTAGCAAGCTACACAAGCTAACTAATTATAAAAGCAACAACACAAGCTCAATGTATATGAATGTAATCGCAAGCTTGTGTAACGGGGATACAAACCAACGGGAAGAACAAGGTTGACACGATGATTTTTCTCCCGAGGTTCACGTGTTTGCCAACACGCTAGTCCCCGTTGTGTCGACCGCTCACTTGGTGGTTCAACGGCTAATTGGCATCACCCGCCAAGCCCGCACGTCGGGGGCCGTAAGAACCTACCCCTTGAGTGAGAGTAGCTCAATGACACGCTTTACTAAAGTTGCTCTTCGTGGCTCCCACGGGGCGAGCACAATGCCCTCACAAGCTCTTCTCCGGAGCACTGCACAAGCTTCTTGTGGGCTTCGACAGAGACCACCACCAAGCCATCTAGGAGGTGGCAACCTCTAAGAGTAACAAGCACCACCGGCTTGCAACTCGATCACCTAGTGCCACTCAATGCAACCTCACGATGCAATCGCACTAGAATCGCTCACTCACATAATCGAATGATCACTATCAAGTATGTGTGAGATGGAGGGCTCCTAAGCACTCTCAAGCATGGACACAAAGTCCCCTAAGGTGCTCAGCACTAGCCATGGCCGAAGGCCACTTCTATTTATAGCCCCAAGGGCTAAACTAGCCGTTACCCCTTTACTGGGCAAAAGTCGGGCCGACCGGACGCTCCAGTCGTGTTGACCGGACGCTGGACCTCAGCGTCCGGTCGCCCGCAGACGGCCACGTGTCCCGATTCCAACGGTCACTTGACCTGACCGGACATAGCAGCTTTAACTGACCAGACGCTAGACCTCAGTGTCCGGTCGTTTATAGTAAGGTACCGACCTTAACCGGACACGTCCGATCGCACTTGATCGGACATAGCCCAGTGTCCGGTCACACTCTAGCTCCTGCGTCACGCGTCCGGTCACTTCCAGTGCCAGCGTCCGGTGCACCCAGTGAGACTCTGTCTTTTCTATGTAGGGCGCCGGTGGAGTTTCTTCACCAAGTTGATCCACATCAACTCCAACTCCATCTCCTTTGTAAATGTGCCAACACCACCATATGTATGTGTGTTAGCTTTTCACAATCATTTCCCAAAGGATGTTAGCCACTCAACTTACCACGCCACTCGATCCTAGCGATGATGCAAAGTTAGATCACTCGAGTGGCACTAGATGACCGATATACAAACAAGTTTGCCCCTCTTGATAGTACGGCCATCTATCCTAAACCCGGTCATAAACTTCTCTACACACCCATGATCGGTGAAATGAAATACCCTAGGTTATACCTTTGCCTTGCGTATTCTATTCCATCTCCTCCAATGTTGATGCAACATATGCACCAACATGATCAACAATGATATGATCCACTTCATATCATCACGTGATCATATTAGTTCATCGATCTTGACTTTACTTGCTCTTCACCATTGCCATCATCTATCGGCGCTAAGTCTTGCTCAAGCTTCACCGCCACGTGGTCCATCACTCCAAAGGCTTTGACTTGCCCTTCACGCTTGCAACCAGTCCATCAAGCCAAGTCTTGTCTTGATCTTCTCCACCTTGATCACATGACTCAATGTCATGTCTCATGTGCATTTAAGCTCCTTCATCATCACATGTGTGAGCTTTGCAACATTTCCAAGCCATTTTCACCTTCATGGCATATGTTGCTCACACACATGTACCTATGGACTAATCACCTGTGTATCTCACATAAATACAGTTAGTCCACCTAGGTTGTCACTTAATTACCAAAACCACACAAGGACCTTTCAATCCCCCCCTTTTTGGTAATTGATGACAACTCTACAAAGATATGGAAATTAAGCTCTTTTGGATTCATGTTGCTTGCCCAAGCAATTTTACCATATGAAAATGATTTTGGACAAGTACCACAAACCCGAAATGATAGCATTAGCTCCCCCTACATATATGCTAGAGTGTTTGATTTGAAGGTCGCACATATGCATAGATTAAAAATATGGGAGAGTAAATACTACAAAATGATGCTAAGGTGTATAGAATAAACCTTTGAAGCGTGTACCAATCGGAGTTGCACCTTTAAGTTCATCCTTAGCACCATGGTTAGCTAGATATCACTTGGCAATAAAAGCACTAGATACCTCGTGAGATCAACATTAAAAGCAAGGTACTAGAATTACTTGAAAAGCATACCAAGTGTCTAGTTATCATCCTATGCATGCTAGTTATCAAATCATCATTCAAGTTCTACAACTAGCATACACCACACAAGTATGCATATTGAATTTGAAAGCTTATGCAATGCAAGCAAGCACATGAATATGCACATATCAAATGCAATCAATCAAAGTTCATGGGCTTGCTCCCCCTACTTGTGTGCTTCTCTTGTCCAAGAATTTTGATCCATCTTTTTTTCTTCAATGTTGCTCCCTCTTTGTACATGTTCATGTCCAACCTCTATTTCTATATCTCATCTCTCCCATTGTACAATCTCTCCCTCATTCAATCAAGCTTTCATATCTTTGTACAATCTCTCCCCCTTTGTCATCAATTTCCATAAAAGGTGAGCTTCTTATTGATGCAAGGGTATGTATTTTGGGGTCGATGGTTGAGGCTTGAGTCTTGTATTTTTGATGGATATCACTTGATTGTTGGAATGACACCATTTGTAGATACCACTTGTAACTTGTGTAGGGCTTCTTGAGATACCACACTTAGATTCTTTGATCTTGTTATCAATTTGTGTGACAACTCCCCTTTGTGATAGCATGGGTCATCCAATTGATACATTTGAGCTCTTGTAGGTGAGGGATGCATTCTTCATTTGATGATCACTTAAAGTTGAGGATCACTTGTGGAACCATCGTGTTGCATTATTGATACTATGTATAGATACCACTTGTAGGAAGTGAATACCATTTGAAAGAATCTTCTAGTATGGAACCACTTGTATGATTTATTAATAAAGACCATTTCTTGAACATTTGCTATCTTTATGAGTACCACTTATAGGATATCACTTGTGAGTTGATCTAGTCATCATTTGTAGATTCTTGATGAAATACTTGAGTCTAGATAGCATTTGAAACAAACAAACTAGATATCCATTTGTATTGTTGTCTTGTGCTTGTACTCTTATCACTATCATGAGCTTTTATGCTTGACTTGAACTAAATTGATTTGCCTAAGCTTTTAAGTCTAGTTTGAACCAATGACAAGCTTCTTCACACCTCTTGCAAGGGTTATCTTACCAATGTTGTACTTATCACTTGTTAGCAATCCAAATTAAGTCAAGTACTTAGGTTCACTAGCTCATGAACAAATTCATGTACTAACCACTAGATCAAGTAATCATTCAAACAATAGTGGTAGGCTATGAATTTAAACATTTCATTTGTTATGTATGATCCTATGAAGCATGTACTATATGCACTAATCGCATACTAGTAAGGGATGAAATGATCATGCACATTACAACGATATCTTTGCTATGTTGGAGTAGAGGATAGTCACATAGATTCCAATTCATTACTCCAATAGCAATGTGAAGTCCAATTATAAGCTTGGTGAAGACTAATAGATACCGTTTTGAATTCCATTCTTCACCCATATAAAATGAATACCACTTATGATCAAGTGCACTTTCTTGTTGTGGTTGGCTTGCTTTATCTTTTGATCTTTGCTTGCATGAGAGTATTAACTTGAGAATACCACTTGAAATATCATGATTAGCTCTCTTTTGGATGTTTCTTGCTTTTCTTGATCAACCCTTTTGATTGCTTCAACTAAGCATCTCAAATGTTCCTCGAATCACCACTTCCATGTTAGCCTTCCAAGTACCACACTTGGTTCACCTACACATAGGTGGCAAGGCCCTACACTAGGGAGAAGTGACCTCTCTCCAAGAATCATTCTTGATACTCACTTGAAATGACTTGATTGATTGATCCAAGTGATGGACTTAACTTGGTGAATAACCTTTATTTCTTCTTTAAGTCATTTTCTTTCTACTAAATGATCTCCAATCATATCTAGAACTTAAATTTTATCTTCAACTTGAGTTTGATTTTGATCTTCATCTTGAGTACCGAATGTGTGCAAGGTACACTCTACAATCAAATAGCCTTATACTCTTTGCTTGTCATGCTTCTAGATCATCTCAAAACCAAACTTAGGTACCTCAAACACTTGTAAACATATTTCCAACTTGAGGACCTTTCAATCAAAGTGACTCTAGATCAATCCAACATTTGTCACTTTTCTAACAGATTTTGTACCCTTCAAAGAAATGAGCATATCTCCCAAAGTACAAATCCAAATACCTCGATATTTGGTGTAGATGTTCTTTACTAAGTTATATAGCAGCTGTAAAATTTTTAGCTTCATTTGACTTCTAGATTGCTACCATATTTCAATTCTTCCACCACTGCTATATGCTAAAAACTGCTACACTATAGCTGATAAGACACACTCCAAAACTGAAGCATTTCTTATCCAATTCTTATGAAATTTCTACAGCATCTCATACTATAAGTCTAGAGCATGTACACCAATTTTCATGCCAATCCAATAAGTTTTGTTTACTCAAACATAGCAAAGATCACAACTAGCTCAGATTTTGCAATATAGGACAGATTTCAACAATTGAGCTATACTTCATCAAGTATGAATCAAACTTGAAACTAACTTGTTTGAATACTTCCATAAGATATATATCCATTCAAACCTCTTACTAAATGTCATCTTATGAACTTATCCAACACAAATCAATCCAAACTTGACTACTAATCAATTTATCCATTCAAACATCTCATAGCAAGCAACATTGCATATTTATCCAATTCAATCAACTCATATGCACCTAAATGAAATGATCAACAAGAGATATACCTTGGTTAGCTCATGATCATCCAACTAGCAAGCTTCAACTCAATTATTTGCAAGTCATCAAATATTCCAATAGATCACCACAACTTGAATATGATACTTGTATGTTGTAGCACTTGGACTTCATTCAATTTTCATTTAGCATTGGGTTAGATATGCACTAAGCTTCAATGCTTAATTCAACATATGATGATTAATATGAACACAATTGAATCAAGTCTCTAATGCCGATGGTACCTACAATCAATCATCCACTTTTTGATGGTACCCAAACAAGTTTGGGTTCTCTCAAGTTAGGAGCAACATACTTAGGCATAGCCTTAGTATGAATAGCGGGATGTTTTGCAATTGCAACCAATGAGGTACCATTGCTATCCTTTCTAAGCACATTATTATTAACAATTGAAGTAGGCTTAGAAATATCACCCAGGGGACATGAATGTGCCATGTGTCCCCTTTCCCGGCATGAGTAGCACTTTCTCTTTGCTTGAGCCTTCTCTTCTTTGCTCATGTGGTGCTTCTCATTGCCTTGCCTCTCATGGATTGCTTGAGCCTTCTTCTCAAGCTTGGTAGGACACTTAGAGGCAAAGTGTCCCACACTTCCACACTTGAAGCACTTGATGTGAGCATAATCTTTCTTCTCATCTTTATTCTTGCTCATCATCTTGGCATCTTGAGTTTGCATTGGAAGCCTTGCCTTTCCACCCCTTCTTGTTTTCTTCTTATTTATCATCAAATCACCACTATCTTCATGGTTGATCTTGATTTGAACTTAGGGTGTCTTCTCTTGCTCAACTTGTGGCTTTGGTTGAGGCTTCACTTGTTGCTTCACCAATTGCTTGGTTTGGCACATTGAGGTAAGATGACCCCAAGTGCGGCACTTGAAGCACTTGACATGCCTTAGCCTCTCTTCTTCTTTCTTCAACTTGAGCTTTTTCTTCATTGGGGCAACCATTTGCAAGATGTCCCACTTTATGGCACTTGAAGCACATGAAATGAGAGAGCTTCTCTTGTTCTTGCTTCTTTATCTCTCTTTCATATCTTCTCTTGCCTCATCTTTTGCCCTTGATCTTGCTCTTGTTGAAGCCAATGCCACTTGTGTCATTGTGGCTTTCTTGATGATTGACTTTGCTAGTCTTGAAGCCAACTCCACTCTTATCACCAAAGTTTCTTTGAGTCTTTAACATATGCTCAAAGGTGACTTGACAGTTATAGCACCTCTTTAACTTGTTGCTCAATTTCTTCACTTTATTTTTGAGCTTATTGTTCTCCTTCAAAAGGTTAGTCTCACAAGACATAGAAGTAGAACAAGTATCTATATGTGAAGAGCATGGCATATCTAATAAATCATCACAAGAGGTGGATACATGCTTCTTGCCTACATCACAAGGGTTAGCAATATTTTGTAATTTATCATTTGATCCATGTGATGAGCTCTCATTATTTTTAAGTTTCTTTGTAAACACTTTAATGAGAGAAGCTTGTTGTTCTAATAATTCATCATGAGATGCAAGTAGTGTCTCATGATTCAATTTTAGCTCATCAAGTGAAGATTTATATGCATCATGTAATTTCTTATGTTCTTCACAAGAGTTCTTTAGAAATGAGTTTTCATTTTCTAATTTCAATGTTTTAGCTTTCTCATTTTCTAAAGACATGGTCATGCTAGCAAGTCTACTAACAAGCTCATCATATGAATCAACATGATCGACCACATTATCATTTGATACCTTGGTGTCACCTTGTGACATGAAGCAATGTGGTGATGTAGTCAGAGAGCTTGTAGTAGCATCTTCATCATGGCTTGAGCATGAACCATCATCACCATCAAGTGTGCATGGGGTAGCATCTTCACTTGTAACACTTGTGGCATCATCATCAACCTTGTCAAGTGAACTTATAGTGGATCGATCATCATCATCATCACTTGACCATGAGGTGGAGCAATCTTTCACAATCACCAAATTGTGATCATGCTCAACACACTCATGCACCTCCTTCTTGGGCTCATCATCCTTTTTGAATTTGCCATCATTCCATGTGGAGGAATCACCGAAGGTTTCCTTGATGGACTCACATATCTCACGAGCAGTTCCGTTGATGTTTACTTGTTTCATCAAATCAAAGCTTAAAGTATCTATTAGAAAATAACAAGCATGTGCATCAAATTCATAGAGAACTCTTTGAGCTTTGGTGAGATTTCTATGATCCAAGACATGGGTGAGACCACTAGTGACAACCCACCAAAATTTAGGTCCCTTTGCACGAAAATAATCAAGCATGTGATTTTTCCAAAGTACAAAGTTTGTGCCATAAAAATGTGTGCCTCACAAACATCTAGCCCATTAGACGCCATCCTCTGTGATGTAGACTAGGCCCGATCTTCCGAAAGGTATGATAGCGTCGATTGGTGGAGACTCGACGTTCATGATCTAGGCTTCGAACCAAGATTGATTCGGACCCCCACAACCGTTACACCACTGCTCCGTTGGTTATCAACCACGCGAACACGATTGACCTCGCCGAGAAGGCTTTCCTACAAGCGAATCGAGAACACAAGCAAGAACGGAATAAACGCAATCTGAAATTGCAAATAAATATGAGGCTTATGATAACGAGAAGGGGTTCAAGTCTTTATTCGAAAGGACTAATCGCCACAGGTGAACAAGATCAAGAACTGAGGCCCTGGTTCACAACAAGCGGCCTTGGCGGCGACAGTTGCAGCAAAACGATGTCTGTTTCACGAGAAAATCAAGAACTAAACAAAACCCCCAAACCCTAAGGAGAGCGATGGCTGGTATTTATAGAGTCTTGGGCGTCACCCCCCCTGGACGCGCCCCCTAATGGGCCCAAACATGATACACGGTGCAACGGACCAAAAGACGGTGTCGTAGCACCCTGACAGATTCTGGACGTAGACTTGATTCGATGATTCCCGTTGATTCTGAAGGCCTTTTGATGTGAAACCAATTAGGTTGGTTTCCTTATCCAATTAGCTTTCCATCCATATGTGGATCGTCAAAAACGGAGTCCGAATGCGTCCTAGGTGACCAGTTTAAGGCAGACTGGTCCTGGAGCCCGAACCGGACTCGAACTTGAGTTGGACTCGGCTTCCACCACGAAAAAGATGAATTGGACGCCCATGCTGGACGTCCTCCTCTACTTGGCTTGTATGCGATGAAGTAGTGATGTCCTCATCACTCTTGGATCGGTGAAGACCACAAATGAGAGACCGGGCTCTGATACCAATTGAAAGGGTCGAGATGGCGACTAGAGGGGGGATGAATAGTCCTTTTTAAAAACATAATCACGTTGGCTAACCAAAACAAGTGCGGAATTAAAATTATCGGTCTAGCCAAGACTACACCCTCTATCTATGTTCATTAGCACCTTGCAAAGATACTAATAAAGCAACAAAGGTGTCAGGCTAGCTAGAGCTCACCTAACCAATTCTAGGAGCAAGGTCACACAAACCTATGCCACTAGTACTTTAAGCAACAAGGGAGCTTCTACACATGCTAGTAAGCAAAAGCACAAAGTCAACTAAGCTTACTAGTAATGCTCAATAACAAGGCAACCAATGCCAAATTAGAGAGCACAATTACTTAGCTACACAAACTAAGCAATGTGACTAACAAGGTTACACAAATCAAATTAGTCACACAAGAGAGCTACTTCTATGCTACACAAGCAAGAAGGTAACTAGCAAGCTACACAAGCTAACTAATTACAAAAGCAACAACACAAGCTCAATGTATATGAATGTAATCGCAAGCTTGTGTAATGGGGATGCAAACCAACGGGAAGAACAAGGTTGACACGATGATTTTTCTCCCGAGGTTCATGTATTTGCCAACACGCTAGTCCCTGTTGTGTCGACCGCTCACTTAGTGGTTCGGCGGCTAATTGGCATCACCCGCCAAGCCCGCACGTCGGGCGCCGCAAGAACCTACCCCTTGAGTGAGGGTAGCTCAATGACACGCTTTACTAAAGTTGCTCTTCGCGGCTCCCACAGGGCGAGCACAATACCCCTCACAAGCTCTTCTTCAGAGCGCCGCACAAGCTTCTTGCGGGCTTCGACGGAGACCACCACCAAGCCATCTAGGAGGTGCCAACCTCCAAGAGTAACAAGCACCACCGGCTTGCAACTCGATCACCTAGTGCCACTCAATGCAACGTCATGATGCGATCGCACTAGAATCGCTCACTCACACAATTGAATGATCACTATCAAGTATGTGTGAGATGGAGGGCTCCTAAGCACTCTCAAGCATGGACACAAAGTCCCCCAAGGTGCTCAGCACCAGCCATGGCCGAAGGCCACTTCTATTTATAGCCCCAAGGGCTAAACTAGCCGTTACCCCTTCACTGGGCAAAAGTCGGGCCGACCGGACGCTCTGGTCATGTTGACCGGACGCTGGACCTCAGCGTCCGGTTGCCTGTAGATGGCCACGTGTCCCGATTCCAACAGTCACTTGACCTGACCGGACATAGCAGCTTCAACTAACCGGACGCTGGACCTCAGCGTCCGGTCATTTACAGTAAGGTACCGACCTTGACCGAACACGTCTGGTCGCACTTGATCGGGCGCAGCCCAGTGTCCGGTCACACTCCAGCTCCTACGTCAGCCTGACCGGATGCGCCCTGCTAGTGTCCAGTCACTTCTAGTGCTAGCATCCGGTGCACCCAGTGAGACTCTATCTTTTCTGTGTAGGGCGCCAGTGGAGTTTCTTCACCAAGTTGATCCACATCAACTCCAACTCCATCTCCTTTGTAAATGTGCCAACACCACCAAGTGTACACCACCATGTGTATGTGTGTTAGCTTTTCATAATCATTTCCCAAAGGATGTTAGCCACTCAACTTGCCACGCCACTCGATCCTAACGACGATACAAAGTTAGATCACTCGAGTGGCACTAGATGACCGATATGCAAACAAGTTTGCCCCTCTTGATTGTATGGCCATCTATCCTAAACCCGGTCATAAACTTCTCTACACACCTATGACTGATGAAATGAAATACCCTAGGTTATACCTTTGCCTTGGGCATTCCATTCCATCTCCTCTAATATTGATGCAACACATGCACCAACATGATCAACAATGATATGATCCACTTCATATCATCACGTGATCATATTGGTTCATCAATCTTGACTTTACTTGCTCTTCACCATTGCCATCGTCCATCGGCGGCAAGTCTTGCTCAAGCTTCACCACCACGCGATCCATCACTCCAAAGGCTTTGACTTACCCTTCACGCTTGCAACCGGTCCATCAAGCCAAGTCTTATCTTGATCTTCTCCACCTTGATCACATAACTCAATGTCATGTCTCATGTGCATTTAAGCTCCTTCATCATCGCATGTGTGAGCTTTGCAACATTTCCAAGCCATTTTCACCTTCATGGCATATGTTGCTCACACACATGTACCTATGGACTAATCACCTGTGTATCTCACATAAACACAATTAGTCTACCTAGGTTGTCACTCAATTATCAAAACCACACAAGGACCTTTCACCTAGGCCGCCACGCCTGGCCAGCAGGCCATGCGGGCGTCTACGAGCCGAGTCAAGCCGCGTAGGCCCTTTTTCTTTTTGGTGTTGATTTTTTTTGTTAATTCAATGTTCTTCAAAAATTGAAAATAAAGCGTAGAAAAATCACAAAAATGACAAACCAATTTTGTTAAGTTTCTAAAATCATGATCTATCTGATAGGGTATTTCGTTCGCATAGGTTTTGTATGTTTTTAGGGTTGCTCTAATTATTTTAACATGCTTAATATTGATAAGACATAAACTTGTAGGAAATTTCTATGATAAATCGGTGATAGTGTTGACTCTAAAAATTTTACGATAAATTCCTACTATTAATAGTAGCTCACTATAATTTTTGTAGCTCCAGAATAATTAGTTTGCTAGATAGGTAATAATACCCTATTTCAAATAAAGATTAAATCGATAGGATAGAATAAGGAAACACCCTGGAATTGTATAACTAAAACACTTGTTGGGAAATGACACCTTTCTTAACAATGTTGATACGTAGATTAGTATGTTAGTCATTAAAGCTAGCTTGTTAGTTCGTAGTATGTACTCTGTTTTAAGAGTTGTTGTTGCCTTGTTAATTATCTGTTGTATCATTTTGCATCAATGCATATCATATAGGTACGATGATGGATCAACGGATTAATTGAAGGATGATTGGGAATCTGAAGATAATGTAATGGTATTCTCTCCAGGAGAAGATGCAATGGGCTTTCTATTCAGTTAATGGTGGATGATCTGAAGATGCAGATACTAACTTTTTAGTATATATCTTACCTAATCAAGCCCCGGTGGATAACCCCTACTTTTCTGTACTTTAAATTATATTTGTGCATTAAGTTTTAAGGAGTTGAATGAAACCCACTTGCATATATATCTTTGTCCTATGAGTCTTACTAGTATGACAGGCCCGTGTAGAATGCTATGCTATAGGACTCTGGTAGAAGTCGAATGATTGCCTGTCACTCGCAAGAGATAGAAAATATATTACTGTATTATTGTCACTTAAAATATATAAATGGTGAAAGGAAAAATAGAGACCGGACATGGATATGATTTGGGTATTGGTGGGTGTAAGAGGTTGTGTCCTGCGGCCAACGGGGCATAACTTGGTTACACTGTTTTCCCTGTCTGTGTCGGTTAAGGACCGACCGTTGTATTAGACGCTAGGCAAGTCACAGACTTATTATCTCGAGCACATACTTAGGTATGGGCGTAGGAAAGACTTGTTACTCTCTTGTCATGGGTTCCGTGACTCAGGAGCGGGGGCTTAAAGTCCAAGTTTGGATGGGAACCTAGACCCCGTGATAGGAGGGTAGTGGGTTGGTCTTGCTTGTGCTTAGGTACAAGTGGGGCGCGTGTTTTGGGGTACTCAGCTGGGCTCATTGATTCAGGAATCGCCACCGTATTGGTTCGACTTGTCTATACTCTAGCATCGTAGTAAGAACTGGAAGATAAAAGATGGTAAAAAGGATTCTGATTGCTTACCACCTGGTTGAAAGTAAGCACATGTGCTTACATAGATTGGTTAGTTAATGAACTAATGCAACTGCTAATAAAACAACTTAATATAAGGGCGCATGCTTAGTAATGCTTCCCGCAGATACAATAAACCCACAAGCAAGATAGCCTTGCGTATCCTTATAGTCTTTTTCTTTCCTCCTGTCGGGTAAGTCTTACTGAGTACAATTGAATACTTAGTTTTATTTATCCCTATTGCAGGTGACAGGTGGATGCTAGAACTGATCCTTGTGTGTGGAATCCTTCTGGTGGGCTCAGAGATGATTCCTTTACGCTACGATTATAGTTTTATTTATAACTCTCACTAAATATTTTATAAATAGAAGTTTTATAATATGTTGATATTGTTTATATATCAATGTTTATCATGTCATGAATAGACGTTTATTTCCGCTGTAACTCTATTCACATGTTTATATTCCGCTGCTAAATTAAATTGTTCATAACTCTGATAACATGATCATATTCTGCTGTTATCAACAGTAAATATTATACTTTGATGTTGCATAAAAAAGTGATGTAAGAAATGGTAAAATGTTGTAATCTTTATTCTCTCATTTGTGATCCTGATGAAAAAATGTGAATTTTTGGGTTCTCTCTTGGGGTGTGCTCGATGGAATTATGAAATTTGATGTCCTCCCTTGGGTATCTAGTGTCTAATGAAAGACAAATACTCCTGAAAGGTATTAGATTAGACGGTTCTGCCACACTGCCCCTATCCTCCACCTCGGCATCAACATGGCATGTCACTTCCTTCGGTGGTCTCACAAAGGTATGTAGTAGCCTGCAGAAGAACTAGCATTCTCACCCGACAAACAACATAAGAGAACGCTACCGGCTGGGTTGTGGTGGCCTTAGAAAGGGAGAAAGAAGAAAAGGTATTGCATGCACACCTTTTTTTTCTCTGTAGGAGCAGGACGACGGGACAGACTTAAGCCTCCTTTGGCACGGCTCATCCAAAACGACGTCACCGGTGAAGCCAAAGCCAGTGAAGCCAGAAAAACTGGCTTTCCCGGCTTCTAATTTATTTTAACCCTGGCTTACAAAACGACTTCACGCTACAGTGCCTCGATTTGCGCAAAATAGATGAAGCCGAAGCCGGTATAAGCCGTGCCAAAGAGGCCCTTATGGTGTGGCCTCAAGGAGAGAGAGTGGGAGCTCTATTTTTTATTGTATTGTGCCCTCATACCACTAAACGCCCTATACCACTAACGTCATATTCGCTGGTTAGTTTCTGGACTAATTTAGATTAACTAGTACTGATTTATTGTGAAAAAAAAAAATACTATTAACTGACTAGTTTAGACCGGCTAAAATCGACAACCGAGCATGCTGTAAGTCTCGTCTCCTAGCAGGCCTAGCCACCACGCCCTGAGCGGAGATGGTCACGGATGACACTGAACAAGGGACATGACAGGGTGAGCCCACCCAACATCCAGGTCGCAAGAACGACAAAGCTCGACGCGTAACGCAACCCAAATCTCAACGCTACCACCCCACGGGGCCCACCACCCGCGGATCCCACATCTGACCGTAAAGCGGCCGGTCAGCGCGAGCGCGACGAGCCGTACGCAACCTACAAGGACGCCGAGACAGCTGGCTCCCCTCCTAGCCGCACGATCACGAACCGACGGCCGCGATCGGCCCTTCCCTCCGCCTCGGATCCCCCGATTCCCACCACGAGTGCCGGCCCGGTCCAGGACGCGAGGCGGAGCAGGCGCGCAGGCCGCACAGGCAGAGTCCCCACCCAACAGGCCAACGGACCAGAGCAAGCAAAGCCGACCGGCCGGCCGGCGCAGGCGCGGGCGCAGCGCACGCGGTCCGAGCGTGCCGGGCCCGGACTCCCACGGCGCCGAGCCGGTGTCTGTCCCTGTCGGACCCGCTCGGACCGACCGAGCCGGCAACCAAACCCTATCCACCCCGCCGCGGCCTCCTTCCCTCCCCTCTTAAAACCGCCACCACGTCGGCGCCTCGTCGGAGAAACCACCACCAAGTTCAACAACGCCCGCAACCGCAACAACACTCGACGCACGCAGCCTTCGCCTTCGCTTCCGAGGGGAGGTTCTCTCCGTCTTCGAGCCTGCGGTTGCTCAACTCAAGCGAGGAGGAGGAGCAGTAGCAACAGAGTCGTCGCAGATGGATCGGTACCACAGGGTGGAGAAGCCGCGGGAGGAGGAGGCCCCTATCGGCGCCAACGAGATCCGCATCACGGCGCAGGGCCGGCCCCGCAACTACATCACCTACGCGCTCGCCCTGCTCCAGGTTCGAGTTCGACCCACACGCCTACCTTCTACTGCTACTTGCTCCTTTGCTTCCGCCGCCGTTCAGCCTATGTCCATCTAGGATTCTAGGCGGAGAAGGAAACCAACCGCGGTTTTTATTTTTACCCCCGGGCGATTAAAAAGGAGGCATTTACATGTATACCATTAATTTTTTTTAATTACACATAAATATTAAAAAAAATTAACCCTTCGTTGTAAACTTTTTTTTTCTGTCTCCGGTCCATTCCGTCAGGTGTTGGTTTCGTTTTTTACCGTTACATGGTCCGGTCAGTACCCTTCTCATCCCTATCCTCTCTCTCTCTCAAACTCTCAGCGCGCCCGCGCCCGCTCTCGCGGCGGCCGGGGCTAGGCTGGGCGGTCGTGCGGAGCAGCGGTGCCGAGGCTGTCACCACGGCCGCGAGCTCGCGCGCGTTAGCCTGGATGAGGTGGCGCTGTGGTTCGTTCCTTTTCGTTTGATTCGTGCTATGTACTCCTTAAGTGAATTTGATTGAATCGACTCGAGCATGAAGAAATCGAACGAATTGCGTTTTTTTGGTTTTTTTTCGTGTTCTTGGCTACGATCTGATTTTCCGGAGTTTGAGTCAATCTCAAGCGATGATATCTTGGGGATAGGCTCGTGCCAAGCTGAATTTCACCTGTGCAAATTTTGAGTTCGATTCGTGGAGTTTTGGGTCGGTTTTTGTCGATTGTTTGTCCGCTCCTTTTTCTGTTCGTGAGTTCGTAGGTCTCTGTTCGTTGCTAGCAGTATTGGCTGCTCGTCTGTTTGGCAGGGGGGCGTGCGTGGGATTGGCTGAGCCAAAGGGGCGTGAGTGCCCAGCACCTTCGGTGCTCATCCAGCAGCCATGCTTGCTTTCCCAGCGCCGAGTGCTCCCTGTGCGTGAACGTTTTTGTTCTTCTTCGTTCTCGGCTGTGTGCAGACCCGCAGTCGTTCTGTCCCTCCCTGTCTCTGCGTTCGTCGGTCTCCTGTATTCCGGCCACGAGCAAACCAGCACAGCAGCGTGCTTGATTGGGCTGCTCGCCGAGCCGGAGTCCAGCACCGAGTGTGCTTGCATCGAGCTGTGCTTGTTCCGGGCCGTGCGTGGCCTTCTTGGTTCCTGTGCGTGCGTCCATTCAGCAGCAGTTTGGAGAGCAGCCCCTCCGTTCAGCAGCAGGATGGCGGCCGCGAGCACGGGCGTGAGCTCCGCCGAGCGGGGCTCTGCCGGCTGCAAGCGCGAGCTCTGCCGGGCGCGGACGCGAGCGTGAGAGCCGCCGGCCTCGGACGCGAGCGCGAGCAGTGTGGACTAAAGAAGCTCGCGTGGACTAAAGAAGCGAGAGGTATTTTGGACCTTTATACTGATTGGGCCCACATGTAACGGTGAAAAACGAACAGAACACCGCTGGAATGACTTGGAGAGCAAAGAAGTTCAGAACGATGGCACTCGTGTGCGGTCAATTTTTTTAATGGCTTGTGTGTAATTAGAAACTTTTTTAATGACATACATGTAAAAGCCTCATTAAAAAGGCTAGGTTTTTAACTAAGTGCGGGTTCGGCGAGTGTGCAGCCCTGCGGGCCGCGCGGCGAGGGTCTGGAGTGGCCTCGATGGTGCTCCTTCGGTTAGGGCTTCGAAGTTGAATTATTTACTGTTCTAGGGCTCGTCAGCCTGTTTGGTTGGCTGGTTCGTATCGTTGCTGGTTCGTGAAGAAGTACTGCTGGCTGGTTTGTGTGAGAGAAAAATACTATTCCGGCTGGAAATTTACGATCGTTTACGACAAGCCACAGCCAAACGAACAGGCTGCGTGGGGTTAGGGCTTCCAATTTGAATTATTTACTGTTCTACTAGGGCTCAGATTGCGGTTAGGCTTATTATTCCCCCCCAATGGCGAGGAAGGGCCGTAGCAACCACCTGCTGGCGTTGGTTACGGAGTACTATTAATTTCGTTATTTTATTAGAAGATTGCGTTGGGTAGGAGTGGTTTATTGGTTTGCATCATTGTTGTACATGTTGGATATGTGGGGTCTCTGTGTGCAGATGCATCTTTTACTGTTTGACTAAGATACTCAGTTTGGATTTTTGGATTAAATTTACTCATGTATGATATTTTCACATGGATTGACTATTATGGATGCTGAATTTGGTACTGTTCATTAATGACTCTTCGTACTGTTCCTGCTAGTTGTGATGATGTCCATTATGCTTGTAGGTCGATTTGAATTTTACAACATTAATCTACTACTACTAGTCTGGGGAATATCCATGTCTCGATTACCTAGAATGTCTGCTGTTGTTTGTCTACTAGACTAGATCATATATTAAATGTTTCGGTTTCTTGTTCCTAATCCATTACAGGACAACGCAACGGATGACATTATCATCAAGGCTATGGGAAGGGCGATCAACAAGACAGTTGTCATTGTGGAGCTTCTTAAGGTGGGATTGCGAAACACCACTTGTTAATGAATGCTACCCTTTGTAGTATAATATGCCAATTATTGACCCATTTATGCTATATATATATCCTGAGCAGAGGAGGATTGCTGGTCTCCATCAGAATACCTCTATTGAATCCATTGACATAACTGACACTTGGGAGCCGTTGGAAGAAGGCCTTGTCACGTAAGGGGCACTATTGTCTTCTGTTTATGTTGTCTTGAAAACAGATATGGCATATTTTATCTGACCCCTTCATTTTTCCATGACAGTCTTGAGACCATTCGCCATGTGTCCTTGATCACTATTAAATTGTCAAAGAAGGAGCTGGATACATCATCCCCAGGGTACTAATTTCCTTCTACCTCATCTATTCAAAATTTTGCAGGAGTGTACATCTGAATGTTTTTAACTACAATTGTAGATTGTTCAATTTATCTTCCATTATCATGTATACATTGTTTCTGCTAGGATAAATTTGTATCACCTATGTCTACATTTTGCTATGTTTTCTCATATTATAAGCACATTCATACTTGTGTAAGCATAGAAGGCAGTAGATTTAATTACAGAGGACTTTCCTCCAAACAGCACAACCCTTTCCTCTACTTTGGAGAAGCCTGACATTGGTTTGCCAGATTTGTAATGTGCTGACCATAACTGTTTTGCTTAGCAGTTCGGGTAGCCTTTTTCGTTCACTTTTAAATGGATTCTGATGCATTATTTCTCTTTGTGAAACATATATAATGACATGAACATGACTTGTTTCTTTTGCAGTTACCAGCCACCCATACCAGCTGACCAGGTCAGGCCAGCAGCTGAGTTCGATCAGGATGCAGGTGTGCTGCTGTTAATCAGGAATCTTTGTAACATTTTCCTCTTGTCCATGTGACCGAATATTTTTATTTAATTTCTGCAGAGGCTGTACCAAGTGGTCGTGCAAGAGGACGTGGTCGTCGGGGCAGGGGCAGGGGGAGGGGAAGAGGTACGCTTGGTTATAGTAGTTTCAGTATGTTTCTATGATCGGACTTACTTTGATATATCTATGATTTCCTCATTGCATTTGGATCACTGCGATGTAGGGTTCAGCAATGGGGGAGTAGACTATCATGATGAGTTTGGAGAACCAGAGGAGGCTCCCCGTGGATATCGTGGCAGAGGGAGGGGCCGTGGAGGTCGTGGATCTTTTGCACCTGGAAGGGGCTATGGTGGTGATAATTATGCGATGGGAGAAGCTGGTGGATATGATGATGGATATAATGCACCACCTATGCAAGGATATGGTTAGTTCTGTTTAGATATGTTCTGTGTCGTCTCTAATTTCTTCTTTCTAGTTGCTTATTATAGGACCACCTTAGAAAGTAATTACACCCACTCTTTTTTTTTTGCTTTGAATTAGTTAGGAGAAGGGTGGGCCTGGTGCAAGCGGTAGAGTCGTACCGCCTGTGACCGGAAGGTCCCGGGTTCGAGTTGTGGTCTCCTCGCATTGCACAGGCGAGGGTAAGGCTTGCCACTAACACCCCCTTCCCCAGACCCGCACAGAGCGGGAGCTCTCTGCACTGGTACGCCCTTTTTTTTTAATTAGTTAGGAAGTAGGTGGTTTTATAACATGACGTTCAGTGAAACATTTTTTTTCCATTATTTTCTACCATCTCTCAAGATAACTTTAGCAATCATGATTCTTTATTGGACATGAAACTATATGGAATTAAAATATTAAACGTGCAGTAACTTTATCAGCATCCTGTTTCTTTTTGAGCTATTTATGTAAAAAATAGGAAGGAATTGCCTTTCTTTATCTTCAGAGTCATCTGAAAATTTCCCCCTGGGATGAAGTACTGAATCATTTGTTATTAACTGCAGAAGGTGGCAGAGGAAGGGGCAGAGGTCGGGCCCGTGGTCGTGGGCGTGGAAGCCAAGACCAGGGACCTCCTCCACAGCAGTAGATTGGCTGGTGCATCAACTCTGGGATGCCATAACCTAGCAGTAGATTGGCTGGTGCATCAACTCTGGGATGCCATAACCTCTGTTCCTTCCACAAGTGTTACCGTCCCTTGTAACATTTTATCTGGTTACTAGGTTTATGTTGAAAGTTGACATAGTGACTCCAGTGTGGGGAATGAGGCTAGTTATGATTTTGTAGCTAGGTTATTCGTCCATTTGCCTATTTATTATCTCGTCAGATCAGACTTCGTGCCGTTCCAATTGTGTAAAACATATTATCAAGAAGATTCTTTTATGTTGCAAATCACAGACTGAAAATGCTTGTTTTCAACTTGAATACCATAGTTCTGTGAACATGATAGTGAAATGCACTTAACAAGTTCAGCGTCTATGCAAAGTTTGTTGTTTGCTTCCTATTGTCCTAGCCTCATTGGCTTTTTAGTTAACCCTTAATTTTGAGTCTTAATCTCCCTGAGTAATCGATTTCTAAGCACCCGGCTCTTGAGCGATGAAAAACTAAACTCTTTATTGTTTGATCCTAGCAACTTGTTCACCGTTGTGAACGCAGTTTTGTCTTTGTTAACACTGGTTTTAGGTGTAGTGAGTTGCTGGTCGCTTGTCGCTTCAGACAGATTATCACAAGCAGAAGTGTAATCCCATCCCGTTCGCTTGTCTTAAAAATACTTTGTTCGGCTTCTTTTTTCAGCCAGAACAGTGTTTTTCTCTCACAACAATTCAGCCGGAACAGTGTTTTTCAGCCAGTTTCAACCAAGTTTCAGACCAGCGAACAGGGCCATATTTTCGTCTCCCTTCAATTTAAGCTGCTGCAAACTACTGTAATAATTGTGCAGCACTGTTTCTTGGTTCCAAACAGGCCCGCGTCAGGAAACACCAATGAGAAGGGAGTCCAATATTGTCCCTGAGCCTCAAGTTCATCACAGTTCACAGGCAATAAGTGTAGGAGTTATTTTGGAATAAAAAGAGCTTTCCATGGAGTCGTTAATTCGTTATTTGCAACAACATTTTGTGTACGCAAAACTCTAGTATATTCCAGCACAATACAAGAGAAGATTATGAGCAAACAGACCCAAAAGAGTTGAATGGAAGATTTTATTAAATTTCAAGTGCATTATATTGAAAAGTCATGATTTTTTTCCGGCCTCAGTATAACCAAAGAAGCATATAGCCTTTAATAAAAAGAAGTCATCCACGATCTAGTAACACTCAGCCCGAATACTAGAACGCCACATATGTACCTGTGAGAAAATAACCTTGGGCACCTATGCTAAGTCTTGCGTAGCCTTCACAACCAAATCCGGTGAACCCTAAAAAAAATCCTGTGAACCTGACTTCTGAAGGATAGCCCATATAAGGAGCTGGTGTATAAGCTCAAGGGAGTTTGAGTGAATTCAATTCTTTTGGTGAAAGAATGGGTTCGACGTGAGTATTTCTAACTGTTTCCGTGACGCTTGGTGGATAATAATATGGCCTGAGCAGATAAACATAATCTTAATTATTTTCCTAGACCCTATGTATTTATTTTAATTATTTATACATTAAAACAGCAGGCGTCCCGCCTAAACCCTGGCTTAGCTTGATGCAGCCCGTGGAACGATCAAGGGTACGATTTTCAAGCCAATAAAGAACCTTTTTTAGCTCGGCTCACGAAATACTCAGATCTAGGATGGGTAGTCTATCTAGAAAGATAGATATAAACCGATAAAGAAGAAGGAAGAATATAGAGAGATACCCATCCCAAAAAAAAATAAAGTTCTTTTGGCTAGCAAAAAAAAAAAAATAGTTATAGTAGAGAGACATGAAACAGCAACGAGGAAGGAACACCTACAAATCTGCCCTCTCCCCTCCTCATCTCATAAATCGAAGTGAGCGCTCTGTGGTATGACTGGCTTATTATTTTTATTTTTATACTATAAATTCATTTTTTATTAGTTGGTAAAGGTTCTTACTATATTATCGACTATGTCTTGTATTGAGAGCATAATAGTATCTCAGCTAGAATGCTCCACTTAGATTTTCTTTTTCATAACTTGAATAAAGAATTTTTTTTACAATGTCATCTAACGTTCATATGCTAACTATATTCCACTAAAATAACGATTTTTTTTTGTATTAGAAATTTCATTCAACCATTTTTCTCATCTATCGACTCATAACCTCAGGGATTCCTTACAAATTCTGCTGATCATAAGAACTGAATTCAATATTTTTCTTGTGGCTTTGACGTTCAGATATTGTTTTTCTCTGAATTAATTAAATTTTCGATTAAATAAAGGACTAAGGAGGAATATATAGGAGTTGTAGATTTTTCCTAAAAAAACAAAAAAGGAAGAGCACCTTTGTATAAAGATTGGGCTGGATGGCCCATATCCTTGTAGGGTGGGCCGTATGGGAGACTTACTAAAGCAAAAGGAACTGCTCGGAATTCACACGAGTCCCCAACAAGGCCACAAATCCCAATTCCAAAACCCTCTCTCCGTCCCGTCCTAACCTATCGCCGGCGATCTCCTCCTTCGCCGCCAATGGATCTCTCCGCCGTCCAGGCCGCCCTCTCCAACAAGTCCTACTCCGCCCTCGCCCCCCTCTGCGATGAGCTCCTCCTCCAGGTACCCTTCTGGCCTCTCTCCCCCAACCCCGTCCCACATCCGCGCAAGGGTTAGCGCCCCGCCTCACGCGATTCAACTCGCAGGCCGCGTCCAAGGGAGCCACCACCGACGAATGGCCCTACTCCGTCCACCTCCTCGCCCACCTCTACGTCAATGACCTGTATGCGATCCGCCGCCCTTGCCCTCGTTTTTTCCCCTTCCTTTTCTGGGTTTGGGGCTAGGGTTTTGTTAATGACGATGCCTTTGTGTGTGTGCGTGGTTGGGGCTTGGGAGGGAGCAGGAACAGCGCGCGGTTCTTCTGGAAGTCGTTGCCGCAGGAGGTGAAGGACACGCGGCCGGAGCTCGCCGCGGTCTGGAGGATTGGTCAGTGCCTCTGGAACAGAGATTATGCTGGCGTCAACACGGCTGCACAGGGGTTCGAGTGGGGCCCTGACCTCGCTGAATTCATCACTGCCTTCCTAGGTATATGGATTGCTTTCATTGTTATCGATGACATATAATTTTCCTATGGTTGTGTGCAAAGTAGCGAAGTGAAACTTGAATTGTTTGCTTTCATAGAGATTTGATAGTCTAGTGGCATGGGTGGGTAGAGGCTGTTGAACATATTGTCACCATGGATTGGTAATGGGAGAATTTATCTGTTGAATTGGGCTGCACTGAGAATCAGATATCCTCTGTGAATATGATGATGGAGAAGTTCGCAGGGGAACTTCATGGCTGTTCTACGATACTCTGATTTATTCTGTCAAATTTATTGTTTCAAGGTGTCAACTGGCCATAGTGCCTTGTCTTTCCGTAAGATGGTATTTTTCATGCCAACAAATCAGGTACTTATATTGTTGTGCTATATAGATATCATATCAAAACACAACATATGCTGGCGTAGAATGCACCTTTTGACATAGTATGTGGTGAACCAATAGCCCATTGCTATCTGTTACTTGAGGAGGCTTTTACATGTATGCCATTAAAAAAGTTTGTAATTACACACAGGCCATTAAAAAAGTTGGCCGCACACATATGCCACCGTTCTGAACTTTTTTGCTCTCCAAGCCATTCTGTCGGTGTTCTGTTCGTTTTTCACCGTTTGGGAGTCCTGACAAGTGGGTCCGGTCAGTCAAAACGTCCGTAATACCCCTCTCATCCTTATCCTCTCTCTCTCGCGCGCCCGCCCCTGTCCTCTCTCTCTCTCTCTCTTGGAGCTCTCCCGCGCCTGTCCTCTCTCTCTCTCTCGGAGCTCGCCTGCGTCCGCGCCCGCGCCCGCGGCGGCTGGCCGGGGCAGAGCTCGCCCACGCGCGCCTGCGGCGGCTGGCCGGGGCCGAGCTCGCCCGTGCGTGCCCGAGGCGGCCGGGGCGGAGCTCGCCCGCGTCAGCGCCCGCGCCCGCGGCGGCTGGCCGGGGCGGAGCTCGCCCGCGCGCGCCCGCGGCAGAGCTCCCCCGCGCCCCTGTCCTCTCTCTCTCTCTCGGAGCTCCCCTGCGCCCGCGCCCGCGGCGGCTGACCGTTGCGGAGCTCGCCTGCGCGCGCCCGCTCCCGCGGCGGCGGTCCGGGGCCGAGCTCGCTCGCGCCCGCATCGGCTGTCGGGGCTCGTGCCGCCGCTGCAGCTCCCCGCCATCTCCTTCTTCTTGGCCGCGGCGGCGCGGGAGGCACCCCTGCCGGCTCTTTATGTCAATGACTGGACATCGCGGGGAACAAGTTCACCGGCGAGATCTCGCCGGACTTCAACAAGGGGTGGGAACTCGGCATGGAGCCTATGGATGTCGAGCCGAAGGGACAGAACGGCTCAGCAGCTGGTGCAGGCGGCCACAACGGCACTGCGGCGGCCGTGGCAGTTCCGAACGCCACGGCCTCTGCGGCTATTGAGGCGGCAGCGAAGACCGGTGGGTCGACCGGGTCCAAGAAGCTCATCTTCTTCGGCCCCATGGCAGCAGCCCTGCCGTTCGACCTGGAGGACCTGCTGCGCGCTTCTGCGGAGGTGCTGGGCAAGGGCGCGCTCGGGATGGCGTACAAGGCGGTGATGGAGAACGGGTCCGCCGTGGCGGTGAAGCGCCTCAAGGACGTGGACCTTGCCCAGCATCACCGCGAAGGGGAAGCAGCAGCACACCGCTTGCGCCGCGACAGAGAGTTTGGGTGGCTGACAAACAGACCCCACCGTGGGTAAAATGATCATTTCACCTGTCGGTTTGACACCGTTAAGTAGAAAAACGGACGGAATGACTTAGAGAGCAAAGAAGTTCAGAACGGTGGCATATGCGTGCGGTCAACTTTTTTAATGGCCTGTGTGTAATTATAAACTTTTTTAATGGCACACATGTAAAAGCCTCTTACTTGAGAGGAAGTTATGACTGTAATCTTTACATCTTCTGTTCAAAAATTGTAAAATTATAAGTGCACCTCTTAATTTAGTGACCAGGCAGAATTTATTAAAAACAAAATTGAGATGTTGAATAATTTAATAATATTCTTCCTCTGGCGTTCTCTGTACAGAAAGTATGATTTCCAGGGTGTTAACATGGTGAATGGTTTTGTTTTTCTAGCTTGATTGTTTTTTTTTTATAATGCGAGTTTAACTAGTTAAGGACTTTAGGTGGATATCTGATCTTCGTTGTAATGCAGAGAGCTACAGACAGAGGATATTCAAGCTGTTGACTTCTGCGTATTCCACAATTAGCGTGGCTGATGTGGCTCATTTCATGGGGATGAGTGAGGAGGATGCTACAAACTGTATGTTTTGTGATCCACCCATTTATATTTTTTTTTCTAGTTTCAACATAAGAGTTCTACCATATTCAATGGTTTTTTGGGTATGTTTTAAGTTGTAGTGGAGTGGTGCACTTTTGGGATATGTTGAATTCTTTTCAACTTTGCGACTCATTTCTTTGTCTTAGATTTATTAGATTGTTGCATTTAAAACGTGTTTCCTCAGCTCTTGAATGTAAATGTATTGAAGAAATGAGAGCTCAATCGTACTTTTTTTTTCTCTAGCTGTAAATAGTTATTGATGGGGTTGGATCGTGTTAGATCCTATAACTCTTGAGAAGTCTTATATTTGTAACACCATTAACTTATTTAATGTATAGATGACACAATTGATTTCCATCTACCTATTGATCCACTTTATAAGCATAAATTATGAATTTTGACATTGAGAGATTTTGATTGTATTACCATTGAGTCTTATTTGAACTGAACATCATCTCCTTATTATCTTTTAAATATATATAAGAGGTTCTTGTGGGCAGTCTCATTTGTCCTGATCTGATATGTTTTACTTATGCTTACAATAATAGCTGTAAACTTATTTTCTCATTGCCAGCAACTTTTCTAGTAACTAGTATACTTGTTATGCTAAAGTGATTTGCCTTCTATTGATCTCAGGCTATCTTATACTTCCACATCTCTAGTAGTTTGCCTACTTAGTTGCCTAGTATGAACTTTCAAATTTCAAAAACAGTAGAAATAGGGAATATTTAACTATTTGCCATTATATTGATGTGGGTGGAAAAGGATTTGCCACTTTTTGATGGGATGGATGTGAGAGGCCAGAGCGTGACGCCTCTAATAATGGCAAAAATGTCCCATTCTGGCTTACTATTGACCAGTGACTTGCATGGATAATAGCCGTGGTACTGTTGGATACTACATAGAGTTTTAGTGTTTCCACTTCTCTGGATTTTTATGTTGTGCATCAGTTTCCCCCTACATTTCTTTAGAATGTCATATGTGTAACTCAGTTTGATAAGAACTTCAGTTAGCTCTTTGCACTATTACTTTATTTGGATTGTCAGTGCTGGGAAACATTTTTGTATGCGTATAAATGTGTGATGGCTGCCTGAACTACTTTGGCAGATGGGCCTGTGTACTTGGTGTGCAGATAGCTATGCAAATTTTCCCTTGCCCTGTTGCAGTTGATCTTTACCTGCTCTAGAATTATTAGATTATAACAACTTCTGTTGCCCCCATTGCAGATGCCGTGCAAAACAGTTGGAGCTTGGATGCAGCAACCAGGATGCTTACTGTCAAAAAGCTAAAGGCTCAGACCAACCAGAAGCTTGACGCGAGCAAGCTGCAGCGTTTAACTGAGTGTGTTTTCCACCTTGAGCACTGATGCTCGCTGTCAATTGTGTTGCATCCCCGTTGGTTCTCTACTCCACATTTTAAGAAGCATGTTTATCAATTATCATGTGATAGCTAGATGCCTGAACGACTGGTCGCTTTTGGCTGAGAAGTGAGATCTCTCAGTGATGAATTTCTCTGTAAGTGGTTTCTGATAGCGTCCTAGCGGTTACTGAGCCTATTGGTTGTTCGTATGGTGGCCCCTCCGGTCAGACGCGCACTGAAATGAATCACACTTCGTCATTACTCTGGACCTTACTGAACCACTTCGACTTGCTAAGGAAGTCTTAGGTTGCAGAAAATTGCTACCAGTTGCTCATGCCCACGGTCCAACATATTTCATAGTGAACTCTCTTGACATTTGTAAAAGCTGGTTGATTTGTTTCACACTAAAAAGGGTCTAAACAAATGACCAGGAACTGAAACAGGAAGTAGTTGTCATTAAATTTCCCAATATTATTGCACAGTGCTCCGATCGTTGGTAACGTCGGGATAAGCATTGCGTGTGTTTGATTCTCTAGCTGGATTCGATGACTAGAATCTGCTACACGTAATCCACAGTGCACAGTATTCCAAAGTGTTGCGCCTTTCTTCAACCTCTAGCACCTCCAAGCTTCAATCTATGGCAGAAAAAATTGAGAGGGAAACCTCTAGCACCTCTGAGCTCCAATCTATGGCAGAAAAAATTGTAAGGGCGTTATGAGGAGCTCCGCACACAGGAGCAGAAAAAATTGTAAGGGTGTTATGAGGAGCACCCAGTAGCCTCCTGGTTGGATCCGCTAGGTAGTAAGGCCAATTCAACTTGCCGTATGATCATTTTCGACTCCAGAAGAGAACAGATTTGGCCCGTTCATTTCTTGGTTATTGCGGAAGTCTCAGACCCTTCACCAACGTTGTCTTGGTAAAATGGTGTGAAACAACAATGCAGATATAATGGAGTTCCCAATGCCTGCCAATCCTAACCTATACGACCTGAGTCATTCCCAGCTTTATCTCCCTCGACGGTTCGTCCCATGTCCTTCCCCCTCTACCCTCGGCTGCATAGCACGCCCTTGGGCGTCTTTGTTGTCTTTTATAGTCACAGATATATTTGTTCCACCTAATCTTGCAATAGTTAGTCCCGAATTTAAGAAGAGAACATGCACTTTGCAGCAGCATGTAGTCATCACAACTCATAATCACACTAGGTACGCAAGTATTTTGCGTCATGGTAGCCGGTACCTATTAGGCCATTACCTATATATTGTATGGTTATGCATTTGTAAGGATGTATAACGCTACAAATCATGAAAATTGGCTATCATCTCGTGGGTGAAGCATGCTGCCGGCACCAACAAAAAGAGAACAATAGCCCAAGCAAATTACCCCTTTTGGCTAAAGCATGCTGCCGGCACCAACAAAGAGCACAATAGCAGAAGAAAGGTATCTCAAACTTGCACTCTCCCACCACAGCCGAAGTCAATATGGAGTTGATGGCCTTTTCAAACTTAATTCAAACTCAGAACTAATTTAACACAAACCCAAATTCAAGATAATTCAAGCTACCAAATTCAAGATAATTCAAGCTAAGTTTTGATCTTCCTGTTTTCTTAGTCCATAATATAATTGACATCCTTTAAGTCAAGATCTGTAGATGCTATCTTTAACTTGCAGTTTGCAGTTTTGTTTACCAAGTCCAGCCATCACTCATGCCACTGCCGACAAGCAAACAGAGGTGGCAATGGGCCATGGCCATAGCATCTCTTCACTATTCAACCCATGATGCTTATGATTCAGAATGAATTTTATAGATGATACTTGTACATTGGATGCATTTGTAAGGACATGAACGCTGAATGTTAGATGATGGCAGCGTAGCTAGCTTAGTCTTGACACTTTGCATAAGTATGACCATTTCGAGTAGCTAGGAAAAGAAAAATGATTGTTTGGCAAACCGGTGGAACAGATCAAAATATTACACAAAATTCAACCTCGCCACCAAATATCATGTATTATTGTAACGAATCCAAGTTCTATTAATTGTATATTGCTCTAGGTTTATCAGTCCCTGCATGATAGCCGTGATATCTTGGGGCTATCACGGAGGGGCAAGAGATTCAGAATTTTGGGTTTTGAAATTTCAGTTCGTTTCACCCTGCTTCAGGCTGAGTGCAGTTTCAAGCTTACATTTTACTTGTGCCTAGTCCACATATATATTATGTAAAATCAAGAAAATGGACTGTATCACCTTGTGGCTGAAGCATGCTGCCAACAAAAAGATTAAAAGATGACATTAGCGAAAGTAAAAGCATGTTGCCGCTATCAACAACAGAACAATAGTGCAAGAAAGGAACCACAACACTTGCTGTGCGTTTTCTCCCCTGCCAAAAAGTAACATGGATTTGATGGGTATTCGAATTTAATTCAAATTCAGAACGAATTGAACACAAACTTAAAACCAAGGTAATTCGAGCTAAGTTTTGACCTTCTTGTTTTCTTAGTTCATATCATAATTGATATCCTTTGAGTCAAAATTTATTTATAGATGCTATCTTTAACTTGCAGTTTTGAATTATGACAAATCCACTCATATGCCAGCCGGAAAAGCAAACAGAGAGTGTTGCGATGTAGTCACGTGCGCCCACTGTTTCTAACTGCAAATTTCCCCATGGCAAAATTGCAGTAATACCGTTCCATCCCATGGTAAAACTGCAAAATGGCCAGTTTACTCAGTCTGTGAACTCCGTAGGAAGAGTCTAATCCTCACTATTTAACCCAGCCCATAATTATTTTTAGTTCACAGGTATATAGAAATTCTGCCCGGCTCTCTTTGTTGGGCCTGATCCACTTGTATTTGCTAGCATGGATATAGTTGAGTTCCTTATGCCTGCCAATCCTATATGGCTTGAACCATAAGCCTTACATTTCCCCACGCGATATGCCATCCCCATTTATCTCCTCTTCCCATGTCCTTTGCTCCTCTGCTCCTGCTCCTTAGAACACCCTTTTGGGCCTCTCTGTTGTCTTATATAGTCACAAACATATTTGTTCTACTTAATATTGCAATAAGGATGTCATCCTACATTTAAGGGAAAAAATACACTCCGCGGCAGGGTGTAATAATCAGAACTCATATTCACACTACATGTTGTACTCCGATCCACCTACTAAGCATCATGGCACGATGGCAGTGCATATATATTATAAGATTGGATGATGGGTGCATTTGTAATGACATGGATGCTGAATGTTAGATGATGGTAGTGTAGTTAGCTCAGTCGTTTTTGTTTTTGAAAAGAAAAAACTTAATTCTTCAGAGTTCGGAGTTCTAGGATATAGTTGTGGCGGCACCACGACGTTTGGAGCAGGTAGCGAAGGATATCTTTATTCGGGCATATGGATGACGATCTAGTCTTATGATTGAATGTCACTAGAGTATGCTCAGTCTTTTATCTTTAGTTGTGTGCCTATCCTCTAGACAGAGGCTGGAAGCTTTTCGTTCCAAAGTCTGTGTATCAACACTATGTACTGCTACTGGAATGCACTACTGGAATCTCGATTTTTTTTCTGACGGTGCGAAAACCCACGGAAAAATTCGAATACCGTCAGAAAATAACCCACAATAATAGAATGACAGAAAAATCGACTTTTTCTGTGGGTTCACCGTCAGAAACAATTTTTCTGTGGGTCTCGCACGCACAGAAAAATTATGTTCGCCCAGATTAAAACTAATTTTTCTGTGTGTTAATCCACACAGAAAAAAGAAATAAACGCACAGAAAAACACATGTTTTTTTTTTCTGTCGGTCTAGTGAACTCATAGAAAAATTCATTTTGCCCAGATTAAAAATAATATTTCTGTATACCCAGCCTCACAGAAAAAAGAGTTAAACACACAAAAAAAATTTATTTTAAAATAGTAGCAACAACATATTAAAATATATATTGTCCATACAGTACTGAAGTCTACAAGCACGGCTCATAACTAATGACTATCATCATATTTCATCATACATGAATAATATCATTTAGCCATGCATCAACATGTTACATTCAGCAATCTCGATACATATAATCAGCATGAAAGTTGTTACATATCATTATTGTTCATAACAATGGACTTAATGTTTCAATATCATTATACAGTTACAAAACACAATGTTATTGAAATCATATAAACAAAGCACGGCTACTGATCAACATATCTACAATCTGTTCTCAAACTAAGAGATTCCCAAAGTCTTCTGCAAAAGACCATTTTTCATTAATTAGAGTAATCTTGTGAATAGGAAAAAATATTCAGAGGTAAAGAGAAAAGTAATTTCTAATAGACATTGAACTGAATTAACCATAACTCAAGATAGTGTTTAGACACTAGTCCATAAATTTCAGTAAATTTATGAACCCAACCACAAACCAAGCTGTGAGTAAGGTAACAGGAGATAGCTAATATTTGGTTTCATCAACAAAACTGAAAGACCTAATACTTTTCTCCACTAACTCTAATTAGAAAATCAGAGGCACATCATTTTGGAGATGAAATAAGAAATATGCATATTGTCAACATCAAGAATAAATAAAAATAATTATAAAAAAATAGTTCAAATAAGAATACCTGAAGACAGCCAGCCATCAGTATATTTGTCAGTCAAACTGTACTGATCATTGCAGACTTTGACCATGTGTTGGTCCAAAATCTTTTCCAAACCCTGGAAGCACAAAAACAGCTCAATTTAGCAATCACAGACATCCCATTGATAAAAGTACAAAAGCACAAAAACTGATAATAATGCTTGAGAAACAATGCTAAGATAACAATAACATAGCCACGAATAAGATATATTGTTAAAACTAGTTGAGCGTCTTAATTGCAAACTACAATAGCAAGTGCAACCTTGTAATCAGAGAGAACAAAAAAAATTTAGGCTGCAAGTCTAATGACACGTTGAAGAGCAAGTTTAAGAGAGAAATCAGAAATTTGGATGACTAAAAAAATAACATCAGCAGGTGATTTGACACCCAAAAAGAGAAGTGGAAGGGAGGGGGGAAAATATACCTTCAGACCTGGTCACAGCCTCGCTGCTTGTAACAGTTACACCTGGCCATTAAAGAAAGAGTCAAACTAGAAGTACAAGGAAACACTGATTGGTTTTTATTTTGGTCTTTTGGAACAAACCAGTACATGCCAATAACATAGAACGGTCATAATTCATAGCTGTCAATTCAATACATACTAACTCAAGTCAGTTTGCTTTCAAAATTGCATAATAATACATATGCATTTATTACTTTTTAACAACCAAATAGCAATTGTGCATGCTTGGTGTGTCCCCACTATCAGACCATGTATTGACTACAAAACAATTGATAAATTTGATTTAAAAAGTTACAAACTCTTTCGCCACCCTACAACAAATAATTTGATTTGTACATGTCACAAGCCATGTTCTATCGCCAAGTAGCAAGCACAGACTTTTCGTAATCAAACATTAATCAGGAAAATTGAGTGAGCGAGTCTAACCGAGAATCTTTAACCGACCTGAGCCGCTGTTGAAGTAGGCGATGAGAAGGATGACACCCTGCAAACATGAGCACATAACACCATCAGCATCCGGAAAATGACAACTAACAGCAGTAGCAGTCGGGTAACAGACAGAGAGCTAGAATTACCAGGACGACGAGGGCAAAGGTGAGCACGGGAGGCGAGCGTGACTTGGGGTGGAACATGATCCAGTTGGGGTGAGAAAGATAAGATGGAATGCTGTGCCTGCTGAGAACTCACAAGGTACTGCTCAATGGAAAGAGACAACTGATTCTAGTAACAAGGACTGGAAAGCAGATGGATGGGGTGCCAAATCTGGTAACAGGAGCAGCCAAAGAAACAATAGAGGAGAAGAACATTCTTCTAGAAGTTGACCATCTCCAGAAATTTCACATTTGAAAGTATTACCTAAGTTTCACAGGCCAAGACAACAAGTATATGATTTGCATGCAAAAAAGTCATGTTCTTCTACAAATAGCAATGCAAAAATCACAGAGCTCTATTGAACTAAGCTAATAGAAAAGAAACTATTGGTCATTCCAGATCCATTAGAGAGCAGTATGTCAAAAGCACAAGAACTACATATATTTCACCTAGAGCAAAAGAACAAGAGCAAAAGAACTCGAGAAATGGCTCAGATTTACCCATTATCAGCATGACAACTGCAACTTAATTTCACCTGGAACTTAATTTAATTCTCTCTATCTAATGGGAATTGAACTGGCCACAGAACTGGTTGCTTGTACTGGTACAAGCCATCCTAGTTAAGCAGCAAACAGAACAAAATATCCCAAGTACCAGCTCATAAGGTGCTAAAGTACAGAAGTTCTCTAATGGAAACCTGATTCATCACAGCCACTCAAGAGTAGTACAAAACAAAAAAAGTCACAAGGCATAGTTAGGGAAAGGGAGAGCAACGTGGCACGAAACTGCAACATAGAAGGTGGTAATTAGATTACTATAAGTATGATGGCTGCAGTCACTAATATGTATATCACAGAAAAAAGAGCAAACCTGTTCAACGTTAGTAAAAGTTGCCTCCTCTGGAATCTCAGAAATTCCAGATGACAATAGGCGACGAGAACGTTCACGTGTGTTGTACAATTTATCCCTGACATCACCAAGTATGACAAGATATGGTTCATTTGGAGGAACTTGCTTCCAGAATTCTGTGAGCAACAAAGCAACAACGCTCAATTAGTAATATAAACCTTTGAACAAATGCAGTAAGCCTCTTTGCAGGGAAAAATGTAATAAATCATCCACTCTACAAGAGAATGTAGGGTGTAGCATCCAAGTTGCTGATTAGGGCTCTGTTTGGTATTGTGGTGGTGGCTCTAATAAGACACTTAGTTCTAATTTTGGATGTTGCTAGTTTGAAAATCTATTTGAATCTGTAACAGTAAAAATCCATGTTAGGAGTAGGACATAAAAAATATATTCAAGTCTATTGAAGAACTATAGTACAATAGATTAATGATTCAAATGAAAGAGGTTTGCAGCCTCCAGAACATATTTCGAAGCTTCTCTCACCTAGCTTTGCTACGTAGGATGTATTAAATTGAAATTATTTTCTACAGACTCAATTTTAGCTGCTTTGACCTAACATATGCAGTTTCTAAAATATCTGATGAGTTCAAGCTTGACTGCGTATCCAAACCATATATAAATTATAAATGGCAATTAGCATGCACACTTTTCTCGAATTAGTATGCATACTTTTTGTAGTGCTTATGCACTAATGCATATAATGTGCAAGTAGAGTGTTTGGGAATTCAAAAGGTATACAGAACCATAATCCTACGGTGAACCATAGACAATAAGAATAAAAATACAAAAATGGCATACTTAAATGGTTATTATCCACAAATATGCAGTTTAATCCAAATTCCCTTGTTAGATTACAGCTCTGTTACCTATATAGTGCTTTGTAGCTTTTCTTGAAGAGCGATGTAGTTCATCTGCACGGATCCGAATCCGGGAGAGGGAGGGACGGCGCCGGGGAAGAAGGCCGGGGAGGGCGGCGCCGGGGACCACCACCACCACGCCAGCACCACGAAGACCGCCGCCACGCCGCACGTCGCCCACCGCCCGCCACCACCAGAGCCTAGATTCGGCCGCCACTGGCCGGATCTGGGAGAGGGAGGGGCGGCGCCGGGGAAGAAGGCCGGGGAGGGGCGGCGCCGGGGACCACCACCACCACGCCAGCACCACGAAGCCCGCCGCACGCCACCCGCCGCCCGCCACCACCAGAGCCCAGATCTGGCCGCCACCGGCCTCCACCGGTCGGATCCGGGAGAGGGAGGGCCGGATCCGGGAAAGGGAGGGGCGGCGCCGGGGAAGAAGAAGGCCGAGGAGGGGCGGCGACAGGGACGGGAGGGGCGCTGGGGGCCGGGTGCCGGGGAAGAAGGGGAGGGGGCGCTAGGGTTCGGGTGCGGAGGAAGAAGAAGGGAGGGGGAGAGGGCGCTGGGGTTCGGGTGCGGAGGAAGAAGAAGGGAGGGGGAGGGGGCGCCGGGGTCCGGGTGCGGAGGAAGAAGAAGGGAGGGGGAGGGGGAGGGGGCGTCGGGGTTCGGGTGCGGAGGAAGAAGAAGGGAGGGGGAGGGGGCACTATCGTTCAGGTGCGTAGGAAGGTAAGAATGGAGGGGGAGGGGTCCCCTGGTGCTCGTTTAAATTTTCCTGTGCGTACATATATTTTCCTGTGCGTTTTTAAGCACCGACAGAATAAGTTGTATTTTTCTGTGAGTGTTGATTTTTTCCGTGTGTGTATTGTCACGCACAGAAAAATCATATAATTTTTCTGTGAGTTTTCATATTTTTTTGTCGGTATATTTTGAAACCGACAGAAAAATCGTATGCGTACCAAAAAAACGCACAGAAAAATTAATCACGCATAGAACAATTCGAGTTTCCAGTAGTGATGCAATAAAATCTTTCGTTTCAAAAAAAAAGTTAGCTCAGTCGTGGTACTTTGCATAAGAATGACTCGGCTTCTGACTAGCTGGGGAGAAAAATGATTGTTTGGCAAACAGGTGCAAAAGATGAAATCTTACTATTACTAACTAGAGGTCTCAATAGATGCACCACATTAATTCTCACCTGCCACGCTAGGACAAAAAATACACATCATCAGAAACATCTTACCTTTAGTTTTATAGAATCTAATAATCATCGTCGATAATAGCCATAAAGAATTACCCACCTATGTCATTATAGAAAATACATAAAGTAACCCCCTAATTTTATGTCTAAATTACCCACTTCAGCCATTACGAATGAGAATTCAAAATAACTCCTCAATTTGTATATATAAATTACCGACGGTCTGTCATTATGAAAAATTATTAAAAATAACCCCCCACAATTTGCATATAAATTACCCATTTTGCAGTAATGAAACATAATTGAAAATATCCCCCTCACATTGCATCTAAAAAAATTACCCCCTTTGCTGTTATGAAAGATAATATAAAATATCCTCTAACTTTTTATCTAAATTACCTACATATGTCATTATAAAAGATAATTTAAAATATATCATAATGATTTTATATATTACCCACCTTTATAATTATGAAAGATAATGCAAAATAACCTCCTAAATTTACAGTCAATCTATGCATATATATGGTTATGAAAGATATTATAGCATATTACATTTATATTTATATCTATCGGTCATTATAAAAAAATAAACAAAAATATATCTCAAATCTACATGTAAATACTAATATATGCTATTACAAAAAATAAATTGATACTGATAAAGTACGAGACATATTTATTTCTATATATTTCTAAATTATGACTACAACTGTAAAATTAAATAACCATAATACTATGTTTTACCATGTATACCAAGTACATATATTATTTTAATATAGCTTATGAAGCATGGAAAGTAGCTTAGGATAAATATTTATTTTAATAATCTTTCGCCATGTATACCATGTATGCCTGAAGGACTGGCCCCTTATGGCAGAAAAGTGAGTTCTCTCAGTGCTGCATTTACCTCTGTGAGTGGTTTCTGATAGGGTGCTAGTGGTTACCGTACCTGTTGCTTGTTCGTACGGTGGCCCTTCCTGCCAGAGGCGCATTGAAATGAGTCATACTTCGTCAATACTCTGGACCTCACTGAACCACTTTGACTTGCTAGGGAAGTCTTGGTTGCACAAAAATGCTAACAGCTGGCATATATATGGAACTGAAACAAGAAGAAATAGTTGTCATTCAATTTGCCAATATTCTTGCAAAGCTCGACGTTGGTCACGTTGCAATAAGAATTGCTTGTGTTTGATTCACTAGTTGGATTGGATGACTAGGATCTGCTACGCGTAATCCACCATGCACAGTATTCCACCGTGCTGCGCATTGCCTACCCATTTTTACCGGTGTTCTTCGATTCTGCTGATGAGGAGACGTCTGCCATTGACCTTTGATTTCGCTGAGGATGATACGTCTGCGGGTGACGGGCCAATACAAATTGGCTCATGATTATTTTCGGCTCCTAAACACATCAAATTTTGCCCCGTTCCTTTCTTGGTTATCGCAGAATTCTTGCACCCTTCACCACATTGACTAGGTACACTGGTATGAAGCAACAACGCAGATATAATGGAGTTCCTAATGCCCGCCAATCCTAACCTATATACGCCCTGAGCCATTCCCATCTTGTATCTCCCTCGTCGGATGATCCCATGTCCTTCAGCCTGTTCGGCTGGGGCTCAAACGATTGTATACGATCGCTAATTATTATTACTGGCTGGTTTGATGTGAGAAAAAAATACTATTCTGACTAGAAATTTACGATCATTTACGAGCAAGCGAACAGACTGCTTACCCCTCTACCCTCTGCTGCATAGGCCCTTTGGGCCTCTTTGTTGCCTTTTATAGTCACATATATATTTGTTCTACCTAATCATGCAACAGTGTAGTCCCGAATTTAAGAAGGAACATGCACTTCGCAGCACGGTGTAGTCATCACAACTCATATAATCACACTAGGTATTGAACCCCGATCTATCTTCTACGCAAGTACTCATCATGGCAGCCAGTACCTATCAGGCATGAGGAACTCTACTGTGCTTGTAAGGACATATAAACACTACTGTGAACACAAGGTTGATATGTGCCCTTGTGGTTCGATTTGTGATGAGTGATCGTCAACGTGATTCACGTCTTGGGTTGAGTTTGTGAACTAACTATGGCGTGAGTTGGGTTGTGCGATATGTCTCTTGGCTTTTGGTGCGCAGGTGTGGAGCTTAGAGGCGGTGGTCGACGACGAGGTGAAGGTCAAGTAGGGACGTGCCGTGCCGATGGACCGGGAGCAGTGAAGGACGGACGTGAGGCTTGGACCGAGTGACCAGGAGGCTGGGTGACCAGCCGCGGTGGCTGACACTTGGAGACATCGACAAGTGCAAGTGTGCATGGGAGTGACCGTGTTGACCGAGTCAAGACGACGGTCGAGCAAGTCGAGCGGAGGCTCTAGAAGACTTGGCGGCTAGGCAGTCGAGGACGGCGGTGGCACGCGTTGAGTGCGCGGGGGACGCGTATGAAGTACGCTACTCACGAGCGGTTCGGTGTGTTAAGTCTCAAAACCATCGGGTGGATGGTTTCCGGATTTGGGCTTCAAAATCCGAGTGCGGTTCCGGCGGGAATCGAAGGCAGCACGTGGCGTCATCGAGGAGTTCGTGTCGAGACAAAGCTATCTCATGAAGGACGCATTGCCATTGGATGCTTCTATCTCGGGTTGGATCATAACGCCCTCGGGTCCAATGGTTCAGCTCAAAATATGTATGGGTATTTTTGGGATTGTGTAATAGCCCTAATAAATAAGTGGTGGTTGCCCTAAACCAGCCTTACCTCTCTAGCTTTTCATTTTACAGAACTCTCTTAGTTTTTCCTTGAGTTAAATACACTGGCGGCCCTTAAACTTGTGGCCCTGTGCCATTTAGATCCACGAACTCTTAAAACCGAAATCTGTCCCCTTGAACTTGTTAAGTCGTGCACCACAGGTCCATACCCCTTCGAGAGGTGCTGACTAGGATATTTTTTTTGCAAAAACCACCCTGCCCTAGTAATCTTCTACCTCTGGTCATCCTTGCCCAGGCTATTGGAAATGGCAGATCATCCCGTCCCCGCTGGAGACGTACCTGTGCTAGCTAGCTAGCTCTTACATGTCCTGGATGGCACCTGCAGGTGGCCGGTGAGGCTCGGGTGATCGGCGCCGCGGCAAGCTGCTGGCGCTGGCGCTGCACCGCACCGTGCTGCTGCTCCTCGCCGTGGCGCTGCCCATCTCCCTGTTGTGGGTCACCACCACGGGTTGCGTGGTCAAGTTGCTGGGACAGGACGAGGGCGTGGCAGAAGGGGCGCAGATGTTCGCCACATACGCGGTACGCCTTGGCCAACCTCGCGGTGCTGGCCGTGCTGCACCCGCTGCGCATCTACCTCGGGTCGCAGAACCTGACGGTGCCCATCACGGCGTGCTCCCTCTTCTTGGTGCTGCTGCACGGGCCCATCCGCAACCTCATGATTGTGGCCTCCCTTCTGGCTAACCCGCGCGTCACCATGGCGTCCATGGGCATCCTCATCCAGGCCACATCGCTCGTCTACCTGCCCTATCCTCGCTGGGCCAGGGCGCGTCCACGTGCGTCAGCCACCAGGTAGGTGCGGGCCGCCCCACGGGGACGCGGCGCACCGCCGGCGCCGCCCTCCCCATCGATGTGGGCATGGGCCTGGCAGCCGCCACCTTCATGGTGTCCGTCTGCTGCCACTGGGGCCGCTTGTTCACGTCGGACATGGACATCCTCTTCCTCACGGCCGTGGCGTTCCCCATCACGGGGCTCTGCAAGCTCGACAACTGCCCACAGACGGCAGGCTACGGCGTCCTCTGCGGCAGCGCCCGCCCGGCCAGCGGCGCACGCATCAACCTAGTGGGCATGCCGGTAGGGGTGGCGCTTGCATTCGGCGCCCGCCTGGGCTTCGCCGGCCTGTAGCTCGGCCTCCTCGCAACGCAGGCCGCCACCGAATCGGACGTCGAGGTCGGACGCGCCAAGGAGCTGACCAACGCCAGCACCACGCGCACCGACAGTGTCGCGATGCCACGCATCACGCGCGCCTCGCCCTTGCGCGTGTACGGCTGGGTCGTCCAGCTCGGGGCGTTCATCCCCGGCGCCAGACCCGTCACGTTCACTGCCAGGCCGTCGGGATGGACTCCTCATCCACCAGCTTGAAGCCTCTCTTGTCTTTTAGCAGCAGCCGCGGCTAGTGTCGTGGCTCGGACCGGCATCGCGGACAGCTCCGCTTGCGTTGACGAAGCTCATCGGGAGGCCTGGAGGGAAAGAAAGCCGGCGGTGGCGTGCTGGCGTCGAGCGGCTATGGCGGCAGGTTGGCGTCGAGCGGCCGCAGCGGTTGGCTGGCGTTGGGGCGATGGCGGACGAGTGGCCTGGTGGACGCTGGCGACCTGCTGGTGTGCCTGGCCGGAGGAGGAGGCCGGCTCGGCGGCTCAGTGACGCGGGCATCGTCGTGGGCCCTTGGGAAGGACGGCTAGAGGTACAAGATTACTACGTAGGGTGGTTTGTGCAAAATTTTATCCAGTCAGCACCTCTCGAAGGGGTATGGACCTACGATGCATGCATGACTCAACAAGTTCAGAGGGGCAGATTTCGGTTTTGAAAATTCATGGAGCTAGATGGCACGGAGCCACAAGTTTAAGTGTCACCAGCGTATTTAACTGTTTCTCCTTCTTGGGTTTGCTTTAGAGGTCAACAGAATCTTCGATTTGTGGCGAACCTATGATTTTCGAGTTGGGAATGGAGGCCCGAATCCTCCTGTCGTCCTCTGGGATTCATCACTTGTTTCATGCTACTGTGTTTTAGTTTTCCCTCTTTTTCGTTCTTGCTTCGATCTGTTTGATTCGAGGTTTTGGGGGTGTTTCGGTCAGCTAGATTCGTGCAATGATATGTGCTGATGTTGCTCTTCTAATGAATTCGATTGAATCAAGACGAGAGCTGATTTTCGTTTTTGGGAAAAGTTTTCGTTCTTTGGCTTCAATCTGAATTTCCCGGAGGCAGAGTTCAAATTGGGCAATGATTTCTTGAGAATAGCTTCCGTCCTCCGATGTGATTGCCTGTGCAAAATTTGGGAGCGATTCGTTTTGACTTGATCTAGTTTTCATTGAATTTTTTGGTCGCGTCCCTTTTCTGCTAAAGTCCGTCGGCTCTGTCCGGCGCCCGCAGGAGCGCACCCAGCGCCCTTTGAGTCCGTGCTCGCTAGCGCACAGAGCACACCGGTGTGGTACCGTTGTTGGGCCACCGGATTCAAGGTCCAAAGACTCTGCGCTGGTACGCTCCCTCCTCTCTCTGTGTTTGCTCTCTTTCTCTGGTTGATTCGTGAAAAGGAGTCGAACTCCAGGAAGCAGTCCGCCACTCCCAGGCTGCTCGGTCCGACTCCCTCCGTTCGTTGCTTGTTCCTGCTTCAGGCACATGAGCGTAGGATCCAGTAGCAGCAGGTGCATCTCGCTGTTAGCTTTGAGCGGCAAGTGCAGCAGTCCGTGCTTATTTTTTGATTGGTCAAAAGTTTACTAGCATCTCTTTCTCTCTGTTCGGTGCCTGATCCTGCTTCATGCACTTGCGTGTGGTGCTCAGCTGCAAGAGAAATTAATCCAACAGCACAGCTCGCACAGGCAGCTGATGCCGCTCCTAATTGGCTAGCCCAGTTTGTTCCCTGCAGCTGTGCTAGAATTTCCGGGTGTGCTTCCGGTTGAAGGCTTGGGAATTTCTGGTCTATAATTCCTGAGCATGTTTGAGCTCCAATTCGTGTTCCAGTCTTTTGTGTTGGCTTTCTACTGTTCCAAGGAACCTATTTAAGGTGCTGTCGTCACCGGTTGGCTTGGGTATTTTAGATTCGAGAACGTTTGTTGTGTCTTGTTCTTGGTGGTGAATTTGGGACAGCAGCCGGATATTTCGAAAGAAATTAGAGGCTCTCATTCACTGTTCACTGTTTTCGGTCCTTCAACTACAAATCATGAAAATTGACTATCATCTCGTGGCTGAAGCATGCTGCCGACACCAACAAAAAGAGAAAAATAGCGCAAGTAAATTACCCCTTTTGGCTAAAGCATGCTGCCGGCACCAACAAGAGAACAATAGGACAAGAAAAGATCTGAAGCTTACAGCGCACTTCCATCATAGCCAAAGTAGATATGGGTTTGATGGGCTTTTCCAACTTAATTCAAACTCAAAACAAATTTAACACAAACCCAAATTCAAGATAATTCGAGCTAAGTTTTGATCTTCATGTTTTCTTAGTCCATATTATAATTGATATCCTTATGGTCCGTAGATGATACCTTTAACTTGTAGTTTGCAGTTTTGAATTTTACCAAGTCCAGTCACCACTCATGCCACTGACGGCAAGCAAACAGAGGTGGCAACGGGCCATGGCCACAACATCCCTTCACTGTTCAACCTATCATGCTTATGTTTCAAAATAATTTTAATAGTCCAGCAACTTATGTTTTATGTATGAGAAATTTTAATTGTGTGTAGCAACTTACATGTAAATCTATCAACAAACTATATATGTATATTGGTACACAATAATTTTTATGGATCTCATCATAATGAATACAGTGGTGCAATCAGAAATGGAATGAACAATTCATAAAAAATGTTCCCCCCTGGATATAGTTGAGTTCATGGCCTATGGGATCACTATTCTGCCCAACTATTTTGGACTTGATCCTCATGCCTACCAATCCTATATGGATATAGTTGACGCGCGGATATAGCTGAGTTCCTCATGCCTACCAATCCTATATGGCTTGAGCCATAAGCCTCACATTTATGAACGTAAGATGCTATCCGTCCCCATGCTATCTCCGCTTCGGCTCTTCCAATGTCCTTACCCTTCTGCTGCTTAGCACAGGCTTTTGTCTCTCTGTTGCCTTTTATAGCCGCAATACATGTTTGTTCTATTTAATGATGCAATCATGTTGCCTCAAATATAAGAAGAGGAAAGGCACACCGTAGCACGTGTAGTTATCACAAGCATATAATCACAGTAGGATACATACTCGATCCACCTACTAGGCTACTACATATCATGGCAGTGTGCACCAGTGCCTGTATATTGTAGGACTGGATGCTGGATGCATTTGTAAGGACGTGGGCGCTGAATGGTAGATGATGACGGCGTAGCTAGCTTAGGGCCTGTTTAGTATAGTTATTTGTGGCTCTGGCTCCTACTGCACTAGCAACTGTAGCAACATTGTTTATATGAACCGTTTTTCTCTCCCCTTGGCGAAATGAATTGGGAGCCCTAAGAAGCCATATTTTGTTGTTTCTCCAGCTCCGACTCCTCCAGTCCGAGCCAGAAGGAGCTCGGCCAGACAAGACCTTAGTCGTTACACTTTGCATAAGTATGACTCTATTTCAAGTAGCTAGGAATAAAAATGTTGTTTGACAAACTGATGGAAAAGATTGAAATATTACACAATTCTACTTCACCTCGTTGCTGAATCCAAATTCTATTAATTGTGTATTGCTCATTTAGGTTTATCGGTCCCTGCTTCATCACGAGTGCGGTTTCAGGCTTACATTTACTTGTGCCTAGTCCACATATATACTGTACTATGTAAAAATCATGAAAATAACTGTATCACCTTACTTGTGGCTGAAGCATGCTGCTAGCACCAACATTAAGAGAAATTTTACAAGGTAGTAGCGAAAGTAAAAGTATGTTGCCGCTATCAACAACAGAGCAATAGTGCAAGAAAGGAATCGCAATACTTGCTGTACGTTTTCTCCGCTGCCAAAGCAACATGGTTGATGTGTATTCGGATTTAATTCAAATTCAGAATAAACTGGACACAAACCTAAAACTAAGATAATTCGAGCTAAGTTTTGACTTTCTTGTTTTCTTGGTTAATTGATATCCTTTGAGTCAAAATTTACTTATAGATGCTATCTTTAACTTGTACTTTGTAGTTTTGAATTATGACAAGTCCACTCATATGCCACTGCTGGAAAGCAAACAGATAGTGCTGCGAGGTAGTCACCCACTGTTTCTAACAGCAAATTTCCTCCCATAGCAAAATTGCAATAACACCGTTTCCTCCCATGGCAAAACTGCAAATGACCTATTTACTAGGTCAATCAGTCTGTGAACTCTGTAGGTAGATAGCACCATTTCTGTGGTAGTTCTGCTGTTCATGACTTTATACTCTGGTTCTTCCCGTTCGGAGATGCACTAACGAATGGCAGTGGTGTAGCTAGTAGTCGTGGCCACTATTTTGGACTAAGATATTGTAGGTATTTAGGTAGCAAGCTACTTTAAGCAAACATTTCAGATTTTATTGTTCATGTTAAGATGTACAAAGACTTTTTAATTTGGTTATATTGTGTTTCAGTAAATTATTTTATATGTTGACATGTTAGATTTATATCATTGAGAAAATTTTTGATGTTGAGTTGGACCATCCTAGATTAAAAATCTTGATTGCACCACTGACGAATAGTGCTTTGCTCTAGTGTCGACAGCTCAGGTCATATCCCTGTTCGAAGCTGTTTTAGTAGAATGGGAATGAAGTTGTTTTTTTTATCATATCATTACTGCTCTGTAAAAGAAATCCAATGGTTCATATCGCTGAGAAGCTAGCTCAACAAACCGCATACCGTAATTTTTACTTTTAATCTTTTTCATCAATATTTTAAGAATGACTAGTTAGTTTTTTTTTCTTGATTTAACTCTTTTGATCGAGCCACTTGCGTGATAAAATAATGCTAGCACACACTGGTTCATATGGTCCGATAGGGTTGTCACCGTGACGCTTGGCTGGGAGGACCAGGGTCCACCAACGGAACCTCCATCGCATCCAAACGAGTCTCCAACATTCTCTCATCCTCTTGCTACGTTCATTTTCTTCCCCCCCAAAACCTCTTAGTACTCTCTTGTGGATCCACATGTGGTGGCTACCTCACTACCACATACGGAGTAAAAGATTTTTTCAAGTGACCCATCATTAAAAAAATAGGAGACACTTATCTTTGTTACTTCTCCAATATCATATCAGACTCACAACAGGAAACGGCTGATTTGCCGGGAGCAAAAAAAAAAAATTTGCCAGGTGCTTTTTATCGGGCACCCGGCAAAGGAATTCTTTGCCGGGTGCCGCAAAGAAAGGCCTCCGGCAAAGCAGCCTTTGCCGGGTGCCGGGCACTCGGCAAATTCCAGCCGTCGGCAAAAATTGGTCTTTGCCGGGTGCCGGCCACTCGGCAAAATATGGCCGCCGGCAAAGGTGGCCGGCTTGACGGCGGCCAGCTGCCGTCAGCCTTTGCCGGGTGCCACGCCGTTAAGCACCCGGCAAAGAATTTTTTTATTTTTATTTTAAATTTCTTTGCCGGGTGCCCCATGACCTGGCACCCGGCAAAGGCTTCTTTGCCGGGTGTCCGGGGTGGCACCCAGCAAACTATTATTTTTTTTTGTTTTTTTACCCCATTTTTTTTGTGGGGACTTGCTACAGTAAATATATCCCTATTTTAAAATTTGGGACAATTATGAGTTTTTTAACTATATTTCCTTAATTTTTTCCGTTTCATTGAATTTTTCCGACTATTCCAAATTTGAACTGCAGGTACATGAAATAATGGAATTTGGTCATTCAAAAAATAGTATTCATGATATTTAGGCTATGTCGAGGCCGTATGCAGGAAGTGGCATGAAATGACGCGCATCATGTTGTCGTAACATGACGATGTACTCGCGGGGGAAGTTTATTTAAATTATATAAAATCCAAACGATGTCCGAAAATTACGAAACTTGTCGATGTGTCTTGTTATCACATGTGGAGGCCCTGGTAAAAAATTGAGAAAGTTTCGAGTAAGTTGCGACGTCGGCTACCTAAAACCCAGACATCTCCACCCAATTTTTTACTAGGGCCTCCACATGTGATAACAAGACACATCGACAAGTTTCATGATTTTCGGACATCGTTTGGATTTTATATAATTTAAATAAACTTCCCCCGCGAGTACATCATGAGATGTCTGGGTTTTAGGCAGCCGACGTCGCAACTTGCTCGAAACTTTCTCAATTTTTTACCAGGGCCTCCACATGTGATAAGAAGACACATCCACAAGTTTCGTGATTTTCGAACATCGTTTGGATTTTATATAATTTAAATAAACTTCCCCCGCGAGTACATCGTCATGTTACGACAACATGATGCACGTCATTTCATGCCACTTCCTGCATACGGCCTCGACATAGCCTAAATATCATGAATACTATTTTTTGAATGACCAAATTCCATTATTTCATGTACCTGCAGTTCAAATTTGGAATAGTCGGAAAAATTCAATGAAACAAAAAAAATTAAGGAAATATAGTTAAAAAACTCATAATTGTCCCAAATTTTGAAATAGGGATATATTTACTGTAGCAAGTCCCCACAAAAAAATGGGGTAAAAAAACAAAAAAAAAAAATTTGCCGAGTGCCCCCCCGGGCACCCGGCAAAGAAATTTTCAAAAAAATAAAAAAATTCTTTGCCGGGTGCCGTCGTCACCTGGCACCCGGCAAAGGCCCATGACTAAAAAGGCCGGCCCACGTCCCAACCCTAACCTATTCCAGCAGACAGTTCGACCCCGCGCCTCCGCTCCGCCGCCGCCGCCGCCGCCCTCGCACTCTGTCGCCCCCGCGCCTCTCCCGCGCCTCACCTGCGCCTTGCTCTGCCGCCCAGTCCCGGTGACCCCACGGCGCCGGCACCGGCGGCCCAGTGCCCACGCGAGCCATGCCCACGCCCGGCGGCGCTCGCCCCGGCGGCCGGCCGGCGCCCCCGCCCGGATTCGGTGGCCCCGCAGCCGCGGCCGCGGCCCCGGCCCGGCCGGTGCTCCTGCCTCGTCGGCCGTGGCGGCCACGCGGCCCCACCTCGCCGGCCGTCCCTGACGAGGCCGGCTGCCCGTGGTCCGGCCGCCGGGCTCCTCCCGTCGCCGGCCAGCAGTAGAGGAGGTAGGTGGAAGAAGGGAGGAGGAAGGAAGAAGAAGAAAAAGAAGGGGGAGGAGGAAGAGGAAAAAAGAGAAGAGGAGGAGGAAGAAGTGGAAGAAAGAGAAGGGGGAGGAGGAAGAAGAGGAAGGTGCCGACCCGACCGCCCGTCGATCCCCGCGCCGTTCTGACTGACCGTTGATCCTCGTGCTGCTGCGGTCATCCCCACCGTTGTCGTCGGCCCTCGCTATTGCCATTCTTGCCACCAAGGTAAGCCCTACCCTTGTAGTGTTAGTAGTAGTAGTAGTAGTTAGTAGTGTTAGTAGTAGTTAGTTGTAGTGTTAGTAGTAGTAGTTAGTAGTTTTAGTTGTAGTGTTAGTTGTAGTAGTTAGTAGTGTTAGTTGTAGGGTTAGTAAATAGTAGTAGTTAGTAAGTAGTAGTGGTTAGTAGTAGTAGTTGTTAATAGTTAAGTAGTTCTTACTATTAGCATTGTTAGTAGTTAAGTAGTTGTTAGTAGTAGTGTTAGTAGTAGTTGTAGGGTTAGTAGTAATTGTTGTTGTACTACTTCAATACTTTCATGTGCATGGAAAGAGAACTAAAGTACATGGCTCCTCTTGATATATTGGTGGTTGTTGCCTTCGTGTCCATGTTTGGTATATATGTGGTTGTTGGCCTTCGTGCCATGTTTGGTATATATGTGGTTGTTGGCCTTCGTGCCATGTTTTTTGCAGGTTTTGGGAACCTCCCCGTGCAGGGGAGGTGCTGCCGAAATTTTGAGTCGACACTAACCATTTTTGCCCTTTTTTTGTAGGAGGAGGATCTGTGGGAGGGACTCAGCGACCCCAATCGTCTTCGTTGGTGATGCGGGTCTTCCTGCACCGCGTCGACTCGCCACTGCACCGACTCTCCACCGCCCCACTACCCGGACCTCACTGCCACCCTAGGTATAACCCCTCTATCCGTATGTGGTCTTTGGTCACGTAACCTAGTTAGGTGTCTCCCGTTTGAAAGAGATACGGTCGGAGATATGTGGACCTTTGCATATCTACGACCGTATCTATTTCGGATTGTCCACGCTTTTTGGATAGCCCGCGGATGCGTAGTTGAGGTTAGTTTTCATGCTCTGCTTCGGTTCGAGATGGTGTTTCGGCATCACCTCTCCATTGTTCTCCGGATACACACTCTCCCTTGCAGGCGTGTATCGGGAGAACGGTGGGGAGGTGCTATTGAAATTCCATCTCGGATAGGAGCGGAGCATGGAAACTAACCTCATCTATGCATCCGTGGGTGGGATTAGGACCTATCCTCACCTATTAGAGAGTAGGGACACCGCGTAGATGCAATTGATGGTCACCTGTGGTGATGTTATATATGCTAGAGGATGGAGGACCGTCAGTGGATGTACACGGGCCGGACAAGTCAGGGTGATGCCAGCTATGAATGGATGCAGAAGACCGATCGTTTCTTGAATCGTGCATTTGGCATGGCCGCAAAATTCCCGAAAATGGCTTTGTGTCCCTGCAGCAAGTGTGGTAACAGGAGAATGCTAGACAAGGAACTCATGGGTACACATCTACACAAGAATGGGTTTACGCCGAACTACACCCGGTGGGTCCACCATGGTGAAGCCGATCGTATGAGAGAGGAGGTGGTGAGACAACGCGTCGAGGCTTTCGATGCTGATGCTGGGGTAGCAGACATGGTAGATGACGTTCACCAAGCATAGTTTGCTGAAGGACGTGAGGACGTGGAGATGCAGGCAGCCATAGATGCGTTCAAGTACATGATGGACTCGGCACAGAAACCCCTTCACGCTCATTCTAAGGTCTCCCAGCTGGATGCCATAAGTCGCTTGATGGGGTTGAAGTCCAATTTAAACTAGAGTCGAGAAGGCTTCGATAAGGTGTTGGCCGTGGTTGGCACCCTGCTTCCAAAAAACCACGTGTTGCCGAAGACCATGTATGAGGCACACAAGCTCCTTAAAGCACTAAAGATGCCATATGAGTAGATACATGCTTGTCCGAACGGGTGTGTCCTATTTCGGGAAGAACTCAAGGAGGCAAAGTACTGTCCAAAGTGTAAAGCCTCTAGGTTCCTAGAGGTAGAGTCTGGTGACGGTGGTGGCCAGAAGACCCAGCTTAAGATACCCGCCTGAGTCCTACGGCACCTTCCCTTCGTGCCGAGGATTCAAAGGCTATTCATGACCGAGGAAACCGCGAAACAAATGACGTGGCACAAGAATGGCAAATGCTACCATCCTGACAAGATGGTGCATCCATCTGATGGTGAAGCATGGACCAGCTTTAATGACAAGCATCGTTTGAAATCCGATGAGGCTCGTAATGTACGTGTCGCGCTGGCAACAGATGGGTTCAATCCTTATGGCATGATGTCTGCCCCTTACACATGTTGGCCCATGTTTGTTATCCCCCTCAATCTCCCCCCTGGCGTCGCCTTTCAACGACATAATGTGATCTTGACGTTGATAATTCCTGGGCACCCAAGGAGTAAGATGGGTGTGTTCATGGAGCCTATGATTGATGAGTTGATCAAAGCTTGGAATGAAGGGGTATGGACATACGACCGAGCTACAAAGGAAAGCTTCAAAATGTACATCTGGTACCAGTACTCCATGCATGACTTCCTGGCGTATGCGTTATTCAGCGCCTAGTGTGTTCACGGGAAGTTCCCGTGCCCAATATGCCAGGAAGGTGTGAGGTTCATTTGGTTGAAGAAGGGTGGTAAGTATTCGTCGTTCGATCAACATCGTCAATTCCTAGATTCCAACCATCCATTCCGACAGGACACCAAGAAATTCAGGAAAGGTGTCGTAGTCACGGACCCTAGACCACACTTGAAGACTAGTGCCGAGGTTCATGCTTAGATAGATGCTCTCTTGCCCAATGAAGAAGGTGGTTTTGTGGGATATGGTGAGCAACACATGTGGACTCATAAGTCTGGCTTGACGAGGCTCCCCTATTTCGATGACCTCCTACTGCCCCATAACATTGATGTAATGCACACTGAAAAGAATATCGCCGAGGCACTTTGGGCAACACTCATGGACACTGACAAGTCTAAGGACAACCCTAAGGCTAGAGTGGACCTGGCGACGTTGTGCGATAGACCACAACAAGTGATGCGGCCTCCTGCAAACGGCAAGAACTAGAAAAGGCCTAAGGCCTATTTCATCTTGAAACCCGAACAAAGGAGGGAAGTACTACGATGGATCAAGGCGTTAATGTTCCCTGATGGGTATGTAGCGAACCTGAGTAGGGGAGTGAACTTAGGCACTATGCGAGTCAACGGCATGAAGAGTCATGACTACCACGTATGGATTGAGCAGATTCTTTTGGCGATGGTACGAGGCTACGTTCTTGAGCATCTCTGGCTAGTGCTGGCAGAGTTGAGCTATTTCTTCTGCCAGCTTTGTGCCAAGGAGCTATCTCGGACCGTGGTTGTAAACTTGGAGAAAGTGGCACCTGAGTTGCTTTGTAAGTTGGAGAAGATCTTTCCACCTGGCTTCTTCTTGTCGATGCAACATTTGATTGTGCACCTCCCGTATGAGGCACGTATGGGGGGGGCCCATGTAGGCCCGTTGGTGCTACCCAATCGAGAGATGTCAGAAGGCCGTTCGCAAAAAATGTAGAAATAAAGCCAAAATTGAGGCTTCCATTGTAGAGGCTTCCATTCTGGAGGAGGTGACAAACTTCACACAGCTATACTACACGGAGAACCTTCCTAGCGTGCATAATCCACTCCCTCGCTACAATGTTGACGAGAATGAATCCAACCTTAGCCTTTTCCAAGGGCAACTCGGCAGGTCAAGTGGATCGACCAATAAGAGGTTGGAAAATGAAGAGTGGCGCATGATCATGCTATATGTGTTCCACAACCTACCCGAGGTGAAGTCGTTCATTGAGTAAGTTCTCAAAGAACTTGTTTAAATACGCTGTCACTATTCTACATCCAACTGATTCTTTCTCGTTTGCACAGGGAATTTATTCATGTATCCTGGCATCAACCAAGGGATCCTACCCCACGGCAAACCGACACCCTTCTTTCACGGGGTCCAGGAGCAGGGAGGCCTGATTTCATTTCTTGGTTCAAAACAAAGGTATTGTCCAATTTACCTCGTACCTAGTTCGAGATTCCGAGTTTCACGTACTTAGTCCAGCAATCTTTCCTTCTTATGCTTGCAGGCCCAAACCGATGCAACTATGAGTAAGGAGTTGAGACAGGTTGCAAATGGCTTCGACAGTAAGGTGAAAGCTTATTCAGGTTATGATGTGAATGGATATCGCTTTCACACAAGAAGCTACGAGCGAGCTCGGCCCCATCGAAAAACCACAAACAACGGAGTTTGTACTCTCGGCACTGATGGCCTCGAGTATCATGGCATAATTGAAGATATCTATGAACTTGAATTTTATGGCTCGAAACCTCTTCGTCTCGTCATGTTCAAATGCCACTGGTTCAATCCTCGACTAATGAAACAGAGCCCTAATATTGGTCAAGTCGAGATTCGACACGATTCCATCTATCAAGGAAAAGATGTCTTTATTGTGGCGGATCAGGCCGTGCAGGTTTATTATTTGTCATACGCATGCCAAGGCAACAAGGCTCTTCAGGGTTGGTCTATTGTGCACCAGGTATTGCCACATGGTAGACTAGCTGTCCCAAATGATGAAGATTACAACTTCAACCCAAACACATATGATGGAGAGTTCTACCAAGAAGATGGGCTACAAGGGAGGTTGGTGATAGACTTAACCGAGGCGATTGGAATGGAAGTAGACAATGAAAGGGTTGATGACGAGGAAGAAGGAGATGAGGTGCAAAATGCCAAAGGACATAGAAATGCTTGAGCGATTACATTTAGATGACAATGATGAAGGCAACATTGAACCTTCGGACAATCTTGTTTATTTGGACAATTTTGATAGTGATGACGAGACATATGATCCAAATAATCCCAATAATGATGATTACTTCTAATACATGTAATACTATGTTATTTTGTAATCGTGTTTTGTTTATTTACTTAGCATCTATTTCTAATACATGTAATGATGTCTTGTTTGTTTCTTTTTAATTGTAGGTGATTGAACAAAGATGGCGGGCGGTAGTGGGCCAAGGAATGTGAACTCAAGGTACCAGAGGGCACGTGAGGACATAGATGCCGGAGAGAACACATTGGACGGGAGGAGGCAGAGGGCCAGGAGCAGCGGCAGCAGGAGTGGCAGCAGGAGGGGCCAGCCTCCTCTAGTCAGGCCGCATGACGTGCCGGAGGAGGAGCGCCGTACCATGGACTCCTCGAAGGACGAGCAGGTTCTGGCGACGGACGAGGTTCGGGCGACGGACAGCGAGGGAGAGGCACAGGAGGGCGGCAAGGCCAGAAGTAGTTCCACTGCCTCTACTGCGGCTAGCCCCTACTTGCGAGGTCCCTCAAAACTCCTTGGGCCTCCGCTTCCTCCCCTACGCCCAGTGATCTGCCCCCAGGGGACAGGTAACTAACTTTAGATTTAATCACAGCTACTTCATATAACCTATTGAAAATTGTCAGAGAAACTAATAATGTTTGTTAATGACTTGTGCAGGCACTGGGAGGTTGTGTCGCCTGGTGACTCATGCAACCCCAACCACATCTTGGGGCTTGTGTGCAAGCACTATTACCCTGGCATTGTCACGCACAAGGGGACTGTGGGGCCGGCCAAATCGTGGGACCACTACAAATCTACCCCCGACGTAGATTATGAAGACAAGCAGGAGCGGGTCAGGAGAGAGTTCTGGGTAAGTCTCGTTCGCACAACTTTGATCAATACATCGCATTCATTTGACACTTTTTGACATAATGAATTGATACATTGTGTCTGTTTGCAGACTTTTTTTAGGTGTGAAGAGGGACAGGAGGAGAGGGCGGAGAAGAACTTGGTGAAAAGTGCCAGGAAACGCATCAGCGACATGCACTACGAGGAGCACCTCACTTGCATCATCAAGTACTACGCCACGCAACTTGGTCAGAAAGTCAGCAAGACATAGGCAAGACAGATGCCTCTGACCCGGGAACAGTTCCTTGAGGTAAATGAAGAAGAATAATACTGATTCGTTTTGAGATTAAGTAGCTTTCATTTGGTCGTCTTACATCTCAAATTCTTTATGACATGTAGATGATTCCATGGTGGTGCGAGTCCTTTGCCGACTGCTGGGAGATGATCGTGGACAGGTGGTTCACAGAGGGTTATATCCAGGAACACGAAGCCCACCGGAAGCGGGCTTTGCAGGCGACAGGCCCCACACACCACCAAGGCAGCCGTAGCCTCGGTGCCTACAAGCAAGCTTGGGTACGTGAATTCATTTTTAGTATTCTGACGCTCCATTCTGCATGTTTCTTCTAATCATCTTGTTGTCTTTCTCGCAGTTGGCGTCGCATGGTGGCCAGCCTTTGTCCACGTTCATGGCGTATGGACTAGCCCGCAAGGGAAAGGTGACTTCCGCTGTCACCTTCAGCCCGGATGACCCACCCGAGTCGTACAGCAACTCGAGCGCCCACACCCGCATCAGCTCCTATGCATCGGAGGCAAGGTCGGTCCAGGGGCCAGACTAGGATCCGAGCACCGACGACATTGATGGCACGACTGTCATGAGGATCGGACAGGGCAAGAAGCATGGGCGGTACTGGCTTGGCGATGGCACCCTCGAGTCCGGCTCTGTTCCCTCCCTCTCCCAGATCCGAGCAAGTACCCCGAGCGGAGGCCCGGCCATACGCCAACGGCCGTCCCCTTCACAGCAGCGGGTCGACGCACTCCAGGTTAGTCCAGTTTAACTCTTTGTACATTGATCTTTACATAACTTAGTTACCTTTACATTACTAAAACTTTCGATTGAAATGTTGCAGGCCGAGAACGAGAGGATGGCTCAGGAGCTGCGGGACCTGGCAACGAGGACCGAGGTGGCTGAGCGGGAAAGACAAGCCGAGCGGGCCGAGCGGGCCGAGCGGGAGAGACAGGCCAAGCAGCTAGCGGAGATTACGATGTTCCTGCAGAACTTTGGGCAAGTGAACGGTGTACCTGTGCCGATGTTCGCTCCAGCGCCGCCGCCAGTTGTAGTTAGTCCAATGAGTATGAATCCATATTGCTTCGACTAGTGCTTTCATTAGATGACCCACTCTAAGCGCCTGAATCTCTTGTCCTTTATGCAGCCTCCGTCGGCGGGTTCGAATAACCCATCTCAGGCGCAAGCAGGCGGTGCCGAGTTTCCTTCACTAGGCACTCAGTTTCCTTCGCACCTTTAGTTTGTATCTCTTTTTCACTGCTTGATGGACATGTGATGCACTGTGATCCACTATCGACTTGTTTCGATGGTAATTGGACCTATTATGTTTGTGATGTCGTGTATGTGAGGTATTGTATTCGCGATGTGATATATATGTGTGGGATTGAGTTTGTGATGAGATGGATGTGATATATATGTGCTATATTGTCTTTGTGATGCTTCAGATGTGATATATATCTTTTATATGCCGTGTTTGTGATTATAGAATCAAAAAACAAAATAAAAAAATTAATTTTTGAGGCTTTGTCGGGTGCCCTGGCCCTGGCACTCGGCAAAGCTGGGAATTCTTTGCCGAGTGCTAGGGCCAGGGCACCCGGCAAAGTTTTTTCAAAAAAAAAAAAATCTTTGCCGAGTGCCTCATGACCTGGCACCGGCAAAGAAATTACGAAAAAAATAAAAAACTCTTTGCCGGGTGCCCCCGCGTGCGACACCCGGCAAAGAAATTATAAAAAAAAATAAAAAAATCTTTGCCGGGTGGCTCCCGGTACGGCACCCGGCAAAGAAAATTTGAAAAAAAAATTGAAAAAATCTTTGCCGGGTGCCTCCGACATGGCACCCGGCAAAGCAAGGGATGACAGAGCCGGCGCCGTAACGACCACTTTTCTTTGCCGGGTGCCGGGTTTGCACTCGGCAAAGTCTTTGCCGGGTGCCCGATAAAAAGCACCCGGCAAAGAAATCTTTGCCGACTAACTTTTTGCCGGAGGCTCTTTGCCGAGGACTGCACCCGGCAAAGGCTTTGCCGAGTGCAAAGTAGCCTTTGCCGGGTGCATTCGGCATCCGGCAAAGCGCCTGAATCCAATAGTGTCCTTTCAGACTCGAGACCTTAATAGTTTGATGGTTGATTCCGTCAAGCAGCTGATAGTATGATGGAAGAACCAATCACCCCATATATGAAGCAATAGGATTAAAAATCTCGAACACTTTCTCTTGCCCCATCTGTTACAAGCTGTGGTACTGATATAGCTGAATTCTTGATACCACCCAATCCTACGTTGTTCATGCGAAATGCATGCATTTCCATAGACAATTTGCTCACAACTTGTCTCGTTTTCGTAAGTCCTATACTGCTCTCTGCCCTATTCCACACACTTTGTTTTTATATTTATCCTGCACGATCGTTCACACTAGTACACTGCACCTCACAGTCACAGGTTTAAGAAAGCACACATGCACTCTGCGGTAACATGCACGTACTCTTCAATTTGTAGTCCATGTATTAGCGAGCACCAACACCAATTGCACGATGCCATTATAGTACTCTTCAATTCTTGAAGACTTAAGTTAGATGTTGCCAGCGCGGTATGGTTGGTACATTCCTCCAAGTTAGGTTTGGTTGACATTTGTATAACAACAGATTGACTTTGAGTATAGATGAGAAAAATGTTTTCTGGGCAAATGGGTGGAAATTAAGTCACCAAAAGCATGACATTGTTCGATATAGAGGATAGGGAATTTCAGATAAACCCAATTTATGAAGTAAATTTGGTCTCAAATCCCTAAGCGTCCACGTTTTCAAAGTTACCTAGTGAAAATCCATACATCGGTAGAAAGGTTGTTAACAAACATTGTGAGGAGTTTGCCATTGTTTATCGTTGCCGAGCTCGTTGTAATAGCAAAGAGACAGCTCTGGCTTCAAACAGCAGACCGCTCAACCATGCTCCAATATAATGTTGCCGTACCCCTGCATGCAGACGTAGCTACCATCTATCTATCAGTGATGCAAAAGATGTTAGAATATTAGGCAATTTTAGTAGCAATTTAATCCAGAAAAAGACATATATGTGCTTGTGTGTCTTAAACGTGATGAGCATGTAGATGATACTCAAACTAAGGATTGACAGCCAAGACCTCAAGAGGTTCGTTCCAGAGACATACCCAGCGGTAGACACTACTACAGGAATGAATTTGCGCAGCGTGGCCAAAACACGCTCCGTGGCGGGCACCTTTTTTGCCCGCCACGGTTAACCGGTGGCCGGCCAGCGAGGCCGGCCACCGGGGCGCCCGCTGCGGGAAATTGGTTTACCGCGGCGGGCAACCTTACCTGCCCGCCGCAGGAAATCGTTATTTACCGCGGCGGGCGGTATGAATAGCCCGCCGCGGTTAATACGGTTTACCATAGCGAGCTCTTTAAACTGCCCGCCGCGGTAAAGACTTGATTTACCGAGGCGGGCGTTTTATGTTGCCCGCCGCGGTAAAGCCTGTACATATACAAACCTCAGACCCTCCTTCTTCTCCATGGGTCTTCTTCTCTCAAAACTCATGGGGGGAGGCTTTGCCCTAAAATTTGAGGAAACTTTTGATTTGAGTTGAAGGGCTTGGATTTGAGGGAGGAGGACATCATAAGAGGTTCATAAAGGCTCTCCCTCTCTCCTTCCATCCTCTCTCTTTATTTCCATCACCTAGAGTTCTCTTTAGATCTAGATCTAGATCTAGATCAATTTTAATGGAAAAAATGATGTCATGTATTTCTTTAACTTTAGATTCATCATAGATGCATGCTTTATCTTTCACATCGTCATTTCCTCTATTTTTCATGATTTTGGACGTAAAAACCATCAATTTCTCCTAATTCTTCTTTATTTAATGTTGATTGTGATGGATAATGTTCGCAGATACGATGGATAGATCGGAATGGATGTACCGGATCGATAGAGTGAATGATCCGCGGTACCTCTTTGAATTAAGAAAGTTTATTGCGGCTGGTAAAGCTCACCGTGAGAGACTGAAGCGGATGACAACCATATATCCATGTTCTCGTTGCAAGAACCTGAAAGCCCACCGAGACAGCGAGGTGCAAACTCATTTGATCATGTATGGTTTCATCGAGGGCTACACAGTCTGGACATTTCACGGCGAAAGAGTTGGTGCGAGTGGCGCTGCATCTGGAGTTACCTCTTCGACGCCGACGACGACAGCACCACCGGTGAATAAAGATCCTTTCGCAGCAGCTGCGCCAGCCGACAGTGACAACAGTTGTCGTGATTACATCACGGTGGATGATGTAATGCAAGACATGGCCGACGAAGCCGGTGACGGTGTTGATGGTCAGGATACTGTGAGCCAACCCGAGGATGTGCAGCTTGTTGAAGATCTAGTCAAACACTTCGATGAAGATGACATTGTGTTGGGTTGCCCAAAGTGGTTGGAGAATTTCAGAGAGTTGAAACAGGCGGCAGTTGATCCTCTCTATAAGGACGGCGGCGATTGTCCAAAGGACTGCACGGCGCTCCGTTTTAACCTCCATATGTTGATGTTGAAGGCTCGTCATGGTTGGTCTGACACTAGCTTCAATGAGTTGTTAAGCTACCTTGCCACCACGTACCCAACGGCTAACAAGGTGCCCGCCAATACTTATCGGGCCAAGAAGCTGATCCGGCCAGTGGCGATGAAGCTTAAAAAGTTTGATGCATGCCCTAACCACTGCATCCTGTATCGGGGCAATGAGTATGAGAATTTGACGAGTTGTCCGCACTGCGGCTTTAGTCGATACAAGAAAAATGCTGGTTGTCGCGTGGATGCAGAAGATGAGGGAGGCTTGCGGGGTGGTCGGAAGAAGAACAAGAAGGGGGCAAAGAAGAGTAGTGTGGCCAAACAGATCTCGGCTCAGCAGGACGATGAAGAAGAGGGTTACACGCACAGGAAAAGTCCAGCACTGTCGGTGTGGTACCTACCCGTGACCGATCGCCTGCGTGCAATATTCGGGAACCCGGACGATGCCAAGCTCATGTCCTGGCATGCATCTGCTGACCGCCTGAATGACGATGGCAAGCTACGGCACCCATCCGATGGCAAGCAGTGGAAGGATTTCGACGAGGCCTACCCGGAGTTTGGCAAGGAGCCCAGGCATGTTAGGTTCGCGCTAAGTACCGACGGGATGAACCCATTCGGTGAGCTTAGCAGCTCGCACAGCACTTGGCCCGTCGTGCTCACCATGTACAACCTACCTCCCCATCTATGTCAGAAGCGTAGGTACCTTATGCTGACCATGCTTATCTCCGGACCGAAGCAGCCCGGCAACGATATAGATGTGTTCCTGGAGCCGTTCATGGAGGAAATGAAGATACTATTTGATGTTGGGGTCCAGATGGTGGATGCATCCCGCAAGGAGAAGTTCACACTAAAAGCAATCATCTTTGTCACCATCACCGATTACCCCGGTCTCTTCTCACTGTTGGGGCAGATCAAAGGGAAGACCGGCTGCGTAATTTGCATCGACGGGACCTGCTACACTTACCTTAAGGGATCCAATAAGATGGTGTACATGAGGCATAGACGGTTCCTCGCAAAAAATCACAAGTATAGAAGAAGTATTATGAACAAATACTTTGACAATCAGGACGAGCCGCAGCGTGATCAACCGACACAGACTAGTTGGGGGACAAAGGTGTATGAGATGGTCAAGGACATGGATCAGGTGGTGTTTGGAAAGAAGAAGAAGCCGCCTGAAGAGGGGAGCAAGCAGACAAGGAAGTGAAAGCGGGACCAGACGGAGGAAGTCCCCTCCGCCGTTCCTTTCAAGAAGATGTCAATTTTCTTCAAGTTCCTTTCCGCGCACCGACCCCCGCCCCCGTTCTCCTCCCCGTGCCTGGTCCGCGCCCCCGTCCTCCTCTCCCTTGCCCGCGCCCTGCCCCCATGCTCCTCCGGCGCCCCGTCACCGGAACCCTAGCACCTGCTCTCGAGTCTCTCGACTTGGCTGCTGCCGACGCCGCCACCACGACTCCGCTCGCAGTGACTGGATCCTACCGCCGCCACCATCTCGAGTGCTCCCTTCTCGCCCACGGCCGTGCTCACGTAGCCCGGCCGGCGTCACCGCCGTAAAGGTGTAGGCAGAGCAGCGGCGGCGTGCTGCACCGCCCCCGGGCCCCGGCTGTCTTGCGCCACCACCCACGGCTTGTAGGGCGCAGGCTAGTGGCCGGAGCTCCATTCCTACGGTCGGGCCTTCAAGGTTGCACTCCTATTTGTCTGCTCTGGTACAGCTGCAACCTACAATTTGGTACATTTCTCTCCTGTCTTACTCCTTAGTTTCCAATTCCAACTGTTTGTAGTTGTACTAGATATGAATCGTATCAAGTAAAAATCAGTTTTGTTGCTTTGCCCCTCTAGAATCTTTTTAGTTGAATAATCACTTAAACTGGGCTTATTGAATTTGGATCTGTATGTCTAGGGTCAGTTTTGTTGCTTTTGGTCTCTTTGCTTTGCCCCCTCTAGATCAGTCGAATAATCACCTGAACTGCATGCTTTGATATGTGCTTTGATAGTTTCCTTGTGGG